>NC_141693.1:1287986552-1289186552 GCF_964263255.1 Lissotriton vulgaris | reverse complement strand
ACTTCATCCCCCAACACCTCTAGCGCCTTGGAAGGCGTGCTTCCGGTCCCGCCCCCCGGAGGTGCGCTAAAGGACCACGTGAGCCCCCCGCGTCGCGGGATCGCGCGCGGGAGAGCGCCCGGGGCTAAGCCCGGGCAAAGGGCGGGCCCTCTGTGGCCCTCAGAGGCACGAGGAGGACGGGACGGGCCACCACACTTGGCATCATCACAGGAGAAGGTACAGTCAGGTTCTATCCTTTCTATCCCTACCGCTTTGAGCTGTCTACTCTTGTCACCAGGATTCTGTCTCCCAACTACAATGTCCATCTGGGAAGAGCTGAATGCCCTCTGTGGCACAAACTATATCCCGGATGCACCAACCACCCCCATAGTGACCAGAGTCACTGATCAAGCAATTTGCACTCCCCAGGCATCCCCCGATACAACCCTCTTTCCATCTAATAACTGCAGCCCCTCTGTACCTGGCCCCAACCCAGCCTCATTACCATTGGATAAGGCTGAGACTCGATCCCCCCTACAATCGACCCTTCTGGCCCAAATTGAGCGACTGCTATACACTGCTCTATCTCCACTGGTAGTTAAAATTAATGATTTGGGGGACAGACTGTGCAGGATCGAGAAAACTGTAGTACGGTCATACCCACAAACCGGAAACACTGCTATTCCCACACGCTCTACTCCCACCAACACCCAGGAAAGGTCTACGAACAATGCCCCCAGGATACTGCAAACTTGTGACTCCCCTGTTATACCACCCATCCAAAGTGGTCGCAATGATACCCTTAATCACGATGATGCCCCACATAGAGCTCCTGTGATCGCACTAAAAAGAAGGCATCGCATTGATTTACCCCCCGAAGCAGCCCCATGCGTCACCGTTCTCTCTGGGGTCCCTGCACTCAGACCGGGAAAACGTGAACTGCATCAGGACCTACTGAACAAAGCCGTCTTTTGGCTCAAAAACAATAGACCACTACCTTCTGCGCTAGACGGTGGGATACTGAACGTCAGAAGGGTGGGGTGGCTTGGTCATCTGCCCAAAAATGTTCCGGGGGACTTGATTTTGGTTAAGTTTAAACACAGGAACATTGCCCCCTACTTGCGATCTACCCAGCCCAAACTTGGTGATGGCTCCATCTGTATTTGGGACCTGCATGACTTTTACCCTGGTCCCCGAGCACCGAATCACCATAACAGCGGGTGAAAAAGGGGGATTCTGTGTATCTTGGGTTGTTATTTTGAATGGTAAACTATTTTAGTTGGGTTTAAACCTATTTTCTTTTTAATTAGGCAATGTTATGTTGAGTTATTTTTGCATGTATTCATTTTTTTGTGTGTTGCTTTTATGGTCAAAAACCGAATAAAGCTTATTTGATGATGATGATATAGAGCAGAGTGGTGAAGAGTTGAATAGAGTGGAGTGGCACCGCATTCATTGCAGTGGCATAGAGTGGAGTGGCACAGAGTAGAGCAGCGTTGAATGCAGTGGAGCAAAGAAGATTGTTTCAGAGTAGAGTAAAGTGGAATAGAGTGGAGTGGTGCATGGTAGAGTGGAGTGGTACAGGGTAGAGTGCAGAGATGTAGAATAAATCAAGTGGCATAGAGTAGAGTGGTGTAGAGTGCTGTGGCATAGAGTGGAGTGATGCAGAGTAGAGTGGCATAGAGGGCACTGGCGTAGAGTGCAGTTGAGTGGTGCATTGGCCAGTTGTTTGTTCCGGTCTGAATTCTTTTTTGATCAGGCACCCACAAGTTGTCGGTGAGGAAACCAAGAACTAGGAGAGGAGTACAGGGGCTGGAATGCCTTTTTTTCAGACTCAGAAACTGGGGTCTAATAGAGTAGGTGCCCCTGTGACAGATTACTGGTGAAAGGAATTTGCCAGTCTAATGGAAGGAGCTGGGTGGCAGTTTCTCAGCTGTCCACCGGAGCAGAGATAGACGTGTCTGAGGCTTGTGGAGGCTTTCGTCTTCGAAACACAAGGAGACTTCAGACAGCTTTACAAGATAAGGAAACTTGCTGCACATCAACATCGAGGGAGATGGGGAAAGATCAATGTTATCATTGAAGGTGAGACTGATTCTCCCCTGATCCCTCCCCTGTGCTGTGGGAGTATGCGTGGGCTTCCGCTTACCATCTGTAGCAGAGGAAAAAGTTCCCTGTTGAAGAACTTACCATTTGAACCCTTGGTCCCTTCCACAGGACTCCACATAGTCACTATCTTTGTCCTTGCTTATGATGTAGTGGTAGCAAGTAGCATTGTCCCTGTGGGGGGCCTGCTCTTAAAAAATCTAGACTGTGAATAGTGGTATCATTGAGCGTACTGGCATTCTGGCCATCCACTACCCTCCTTCAGCTAGCTCACTGTCTACTGGACTAGTGGGACTCTAGTAACTGTGCCAAGACACCAGGCACCCCTATTCAGACCCCTGGCACCCCAGAAAAATGTCTTTGCCAAGGAAGGGTAGGCAACTCTGTTGCTTTGGGTGGTGATGTTTGGGTGATTCTGCTGTTTTAGTTACATTAAGCTGATATGCTCACATATGTTATCTGGTTACAGTTGCCCATCTACCAGTATGTTTCTCCCTGTAAATATGAGTTAGGAATACCTTTATGCACACATAAACTATTTCCATCTATATCACCAATTATAGAAGTTGGAGCATATCATCTTGAATATTTGAGGCCTCTATTCTTCTGTGAGCCTCATTTGTTTACGTAATTGCCATTTCTTTTATATCCTGGGAGCTGCCTTAGTTATCCGTGTTATGTTTTGTCTCCTTTGTTTGGTTATATTATTTTTTAAAGTTTTGCAGGAACTGAAAGGTTTGTGATTTCCCAAGCGGCCTCTTCCTTATTTTGGGAGGGTAAGACTACTGCACTATGTCTGCTTTGATACACTCTACTGTATGATACTTAATTATTCTCTTAGTAATGTGACAGCATGAGTTTGGCATCTTTTCACGTACAAATTTGCTCACTATGCCTGTGCATGTGGACACCACTTGTGAATGAAATGGGTTTAGTCTACCTAGTGATTTTATACAATTTTTAAGATTTTGTTTGGGTTTGTGTTATCTTTTGGGGTTACCTGACATAGGAAGTTCATAGTGTAAGTGACACAAGTATGTATAGCATTCCTAGTTTGAGAGAAATCTTACTCTTTTCTTGGTGAGGACTAGGTTAATTTCTTGATTTGTTTCACCCTGAAGAAACGCCAACTGCGGTGCGAAACATGCCGACCAATGCTTTGTAGTATTTCCATAAACAGATTTTTGTAGAGAAGGTAGGTAATATTGTTTCTGTAGTCTTCTTTCTTTGTTGTTTTTAATCTTGACATAGGTGCTCCTGGTTAGAGTAAAAGGTTACTATAGTACCTATAGGCAATTTTAGCTTCACACTTTCCAGTTCCTCACTGTGTCATACTTTAGAATTCACATTACTCCTTTAGTTCCCGTTGGCACTATTCAAAAAGATCTCAGGCCCGTCAGGTATTGCAGCGTCACCCCTACGAGGAGCAGGATTAATGTTGATGCACTCCACCTATCAATAGTTGTGGGATCTTGCTCCTAATTAGCAACTTGCCTCAGGTGACCGGTGTCCTCCCCTAACTAGGTTTGAGGAACATAATCCACGGAACAGTGTACTTAGTTGCTGTGGCTTTGGGAGGTGGGACAGTGGGTGCCCCGGAAAGATTTGATTTCATATCAACTGCTGAAACCCTTACACTGTAATACAAGTATTGGTACCATTGCTCTAGCTCTGAAGAGTAACCCTGTGCAACATGATCGGTTAAATGCAACGTTAATTGTGTTTTTATAGTGCTTAGTGTCTAGACACTAGGGGCCCGATACACAGAACTAATTTAAGACAAAATCCTAAACTTACTACCATGTTGGTATTCACAGAAGGCACTTACTCATTTTGGTATTCACAGAAGGCACTTACTCATTTCGGTATTCACAGAAGTCATTTAGGAGTCCTAAAGTTAGGAGTCCTAACTTTACTACTCCTAAACTGAGAAAAATCCTAACTTTAAGACTTTCGGTATTCACAGAATGCATTTAGGAGTCCTAAATGCATGCTTTCATGTCCCTGCTGCGGAAACATTAGTTACTGTATGTAAGAAAGTTAAATCAGGCTCCCCCCGTGATCCGGCCCCCCCCAAAGTACTCAATGCCAGTCTGAATGTGCTAGAGCCGCTGTTCAGACATGTTATCCAGCTGTCTCTCTCTTCGGCCACCCTGCCGGGTGACTGGAAGAAAGCCATAGTTTTACCGATAAAAAAAAAACCTAATGTAAGTCAGGATATAATGGAAAATCTCCGCCCAATATCTCTTTTACCTTACTTAGCTAAAGTGACGGAAAAATTGGTGAACACGCAGCTCATGGAATATTTAGAGTCTAACAATATGTTTCATGGCTCTCAGTCTGGCTTTCGTAAGAACTACTCCACTGAGACTGCCCTACTGAGAGCAACCGAAACTTTACGGATGGGCGCTGATGAGGGGAACACTATGGCACTCATCATGCTAGACCTCAGCGCTGCTTTCGACACCGTGGCACACTCCACCTTGCTACGGTGTCTGAGCAGAGCTGGGGTTACAAAGGCAGCTTGGGGATGGCTCAAGGACTTTCTCTCTGACCGTAGTTTCCAGGTTCAGAGAGGTATGTTCCTCTCCGACAGTGTGGCCTTAGAACAGGGGGTGCCTCAGGGCTCTGCCCTGAGTCCCACCCTGTTCAACCTGTATATGGCTCCATTGGCAGCGGTTGTTCAGTCATACGGCATAGATCTTGTATCTTATGCCGATGACACGCAGCTGCTCATCTCCCTGTCACAATCCCCGAAGCTAGCAGCAGCCAATTTTAAATCTTGCATGCAGGAGCTTGCTGGCTGGATGAATCAACACTGCCTTAAGCTCAATGGGGCTAAAACGGAGGTGCTAGTGATAGGGGGAGATGGGGCGAGCTGGACTCAGGAATGGTGGCCGCCATGCCTTGGCTCTCTGCCCATCCCATGCAGTGAGGCCAAGAACCTGGGGGTCTGGGTAGATCCTAAACTCTCGTTTGAGAGTCATGTGGACAAAGTGGTGGGGAAATGCTTTGGGGTTATGAAGACCCTAAACCGCACTCTGGACCTATTGCCACTGGAGGCCAGACGTATTATGATCCAAGCTCTGGTCACTTCTCGCATGGACTATGCGAATGTGCTGCTATTAGGGACCACGGAGAAGAATCTGAGGAGACTGCAAGTGCTGCAAAATACGGCGGCCCGGTTAGCCCTCAGACTCCCTAAAAGAACAGCATCCAAGCCTACTTTGGCTGCCCTTCATTGGCTGCCTGTGAAGAAAAGAATTCTTTTTAAAGCTCTCCTTTTTTGCTACAGGATAGCCTCTGCAGAAGCGCCAGGGTATTTGAAGGATCTTGCCATCCCCTATCTTCCCCAAAGAGCACTTCGCTCGGCAGGTATGGGTCTCCTGACAGTTCCTCGTGTTAGAAAGGCTAGGATGGGAGGCCGCTCCTTTCGGGTGCTGGCTACCACCCAGTGGAACTGCCTTCCACTTGGAATCAGACTAGCCAACAATGAAACCACGTTTCGGAAACTCTTGAAAACACATCTGTTTGCCCTAGAGTGATAGTTGCTTCTCCTCCTTTCTGACTCTTACTCCACAGCGCGGGGACACGCCGGGATGGCGTCACCAGGCGCTTTAGAAATCCCTTTATTATTATTATTATAAAGTTAGGACGCCTAACTATACTACTCCTAAACTGAGAAAAATCCTAACTTTAAAACTTTCGCTATTCACTGAAGGCATTTAGGAGTCCTAAAGTTAAGAGTCCTAACTTAAGATGAGCTCCTATTGGTGGAATACTTACATATTTTACAATGTTTCATTACCGCAAATCGGTGGTTAATACATGATTAATTACAATTAACCCCACACAGAACTTGTGTCACCCCGTATGTTCTAATCTTGCCGTGTATCGGCTAATGGCAGTCCCCCTATTTGGAACCGCAAATTGTGCTTCTATAATGTCTCCATTATATTTCTCAATCAAGCCGTGTATTGGCCAATTCATAATACCCATTTGTCTATGCATGTTTCAGAAGAGATGCAAAACAATCTATTCATTATAAAATTCATTCAGGAATTTATCTAAAAGCACTCATGTACACATACTAGATACCGAGGTATACTGTTAGCTCTTCACCACTGTTCAGTCCATTTGGAGTCTTCATTTGTAAATCAATAATATATCGTGACTCCAATCTCCTTAACTTTAACACTCTGCAGACTACCATTTTCGAAACCATAGACACACCAATACCAGTTACTACATATGCACTCACTGATTCCTAGGTCTACACACACATCCACTCATTCACCCATACAGTCACTCATACATGCAGTCACTCATCAATACAACCCTATCATATGCACTCGTTCACCTAAACAGGCAATCACACACCGCCACTCATCCAGAGTTACTCACACACCTAGTCAGTCATGCAAAGAATCAATCACACTTCCATTTACTCATCTATACAGTTATACATACACCACCTCACTTATTCATATAGATACTAACGCATACTTACTCTCTTAAACAATCTCTGATACAAGTACATACTCATCCATACAGCCACTCTCACAATCACTGACTCTCACGTATAGTCATTTATATACTCCAACTCTCACATACACTGTCTTTTAGATAAGTAGTTACTTGGACATGTACCACTGGGACATCCATTCACTCACTAACACGACCATACACACACTCACCCACCCATACAGCTGTTTCCACATGCACTCTTGAACCCATACACCCAGTGAATCAACCAATCACACACCTACATACACTCAGGCACCCATACAAATACTCAGGCAACCAATTATTAACCCACATAGACACTCATGTAGCTACTCAGCAACCCATGCAGCAGCTTACACAACAACAGACAGATGGATACAGACATCCACACAGTTTAGTCCCTAACCATTCAGTAAGACACATTTAATCACTCACTTATACAGTCAGTCACGCACCTACTAAATCTTCCATCCAGACACTTGATCACCCACTCATTCTTCAATACACCTTGGCATATATATAAAACAGATGTAAACTTTATAGAAACACACAGTAACTGGATGATGTCATCAGTGATGTCACTGACCATGTCATAAATAATGCAATATGTGATGTCATCAGCAGTGCATTGCGGGGGCGTGAGTTATAGTTAGCTGAACTAATTATAACGCCCAAATTTCTCTGGTTTTGTACGAGTGAAATGTCCAACTAACTATAACGTCCCTGAAAACTATGTTTTTGTTTCAGTCAATTTCTAAGGTTTTTTAAATGCTAATTTATACTATAAGGTGCCTGAAATATATGCTTTTTTCAGTAAATTTCAAAGGTTTATTAAATGCTAATTTCTAACTATAATATAGCAGTCGCGTTTGCAGAGTGGTGGAGAAAGGTGAGCATGGCCTCCAAACAACTTTTAGCAATCCCACTGTGTGGGATTTAGCGGAGGTAACAGGAGGGATAGTTAGCCCCCAACGTCAACCTTGGTTGCCAACTACCCCTTTTATTACCTCCAGTAAGTCCCACACAGAAGGATTGCTAACTTGTTATATCAGGCCACCTTGCAAATGAGCCCCCTGGCGCGTTGTTAGTTGGGGGATTAAGTCCCCTTGAATCTTGAGGGTCCCTGAGGGCCAAGTAGCCCACCAGGTACCTCCAGTAAGCGCCACAGAGCTGCGTTGCAGAGTGGTGTTCCGAGGCCCCGTCCTTTTTACACCACACTGCAAACGCGGCTTCTGGCACAATGCTGCTCGGAGTTTGAGGTCCACTTGTGTTCTGAAGTCCTCAGGACACAAGACAACCTCATCACCCCACCAGCAGTGCACCAGAAGCTGTGTTTGCAGAGTGGTGTAAAAAGGTGTGTGACCTCGGACCATCTCTCTGCAACGCAGCTCTGTGGCACATACTTGAGGTACCTGGTGGGCTAGTTGGTCACCAGAGACCCTCAGGATTGAAGGGGACTTAATCACCAAATTTAAAACGTGCCAGGGGTGTGTTTCCACACTTTTTATATCAGGCTCCTCCCTGCACCACTGTGCAAATGCGCCCACTGGCGTGTTGTAAGTTGTTGGGATTACGTCCCCTTGAATCCTGAGGGTCCCTGGGGGCCAACTAGCCCACCAGGTACCGCCAGTAAGCTCCACAGAGCTGAGTTGCAGAGAGGTGTAAAAAAGGGCGTGGCCTCAAACCACCTCTCTGCAAAGCAGCTCTGTGGCGCTTACTGGAGGTACCTGGTGGGCTAGGTCCCTCAGGATTGAAGGGGACTTAATCCCCCAATTTAGAACGCGCCACAATCGACATCTCTGCCATCAACAATTCAAATTTCCCCTCCACACGTTTTATCACCCACCCAGAGGAAACCACTCCTTTATTGAACATACCATGGAGATTATCTCCTCTAACAGAAATGGATATAAGAACCACATTTTCCTACGTGATTTTAACAAATCTCTGACAGAATATCGAGAGACAGGATATCGACAGACAAAATATCGATGCTGGAATATCGAAGGCAAGTATATCGACATCCTATCTACAACATGGTAAGTACAAAAATATCGAAAATAAAATATCGATGTTAAAAATATCGTAATTAAATATATCATTTCTTTTGTTATTCAAAAAAGAAATATAAAGTAAATAATACTTTTATATCATTTAAACTTATGGAAAAATATTTTAGAATGTTTAAAGTGAATAAATAAAACATATTTAATGTTAAACATTTAATTAAAATTAAACATACAATATGTAATATATATTTAATTAATTATAATATTTATTATTCTTTTAATTAATTTAAAAATATTAACAAATACTATAAATTACTAATACATCAACATTCATAAAATAATAACATAAATAATAATAAATATTTATATTTAATACATAAAAACAATGACATATACTTTCAATATTTAAAAAAGTAATTAAACACAACATTATGTAACATAATAAAAATATTATAAAATACATAAATAAATATAATTTATATTGGATAGCGTAAGGCTAAAAATTACTATTCAAATCCCATAGGGTGCAACAGTAGGGAAAGTGTTGGATAGCGGATAGGTAAAAATTACTATTTCCACTCCAATGAGTGCAACATTAGGGAAAGCGTTGGATAGCGTAAGGGTAAAAATTACAATTCCAACCCCAAAGGGTGCAACAGTAGGGAAAGCGTTAGATAGTGTAGGGGGTAAAATTAATATTCCCACTCCAGAGAGTGCAACAGTAGGGAAAGCGTTGGATAGCAAGTGGGTAAAAATTACTATTCCCACTCCAGTGAGTGCAACAGTAGGGAAAGCGTTGGATAGCGTACGGGTAAAAATTACTATTCCCTCTCCAGTGGGTGCAACAGTAGGGAAAGCGTTGGATAGTGTAGGGGTCACAATTACTATTCCCACTCCAGAGAGTGCAACAGTAGGGAAAGCGTTGGATAGCGGGTGGGTAAAAATTACTATTCCGACTCCAGTGAGTGCAACAGTAGGGAAAGCGTTGGATAGCGTACGGGAAAAAATTACTATTCCCACTCCAGTGGGTGCAACAGTAGGGAAAGCGTTGGATAGCGGGTGGGTAAAAATAACTATTCCCACTCCAGAGAGTGCAACAGCAGGGAAAGCGTTGGATAGCGGGTGGGTAAAAATTACTATTCCCACTCCAGTGGGAGCAACAATCGGAAAAGTGTTGGATAGTGTAGGGGTTAAAATTACTATTCCCACTCCAGAGAGTGCAACAGTAGGGAAAGCGTTAGATAGCGGGTGGGTAAAAATTACTATTCCCACTCCAGTGGGAGCAACAGTAGGGAAAGCGTTGGATAGCGGGTGGGTAAAAATAACTATTCCCACTCCAGAGAGTGCAACAGCAGGGAAAGCGTTGGATAGCGGGTGGGTAAAAATTACTATTCCCACTCCAGTGGGTGCAACAATCGGAAAAGTGTTGGATAGTGTAGGGGTTAAAATTACTATTCCCACTCCAGAGAGTGCAACAGTAGGGAAAGCGTTGGATAGCGGGTGGGTAAAAATTACTATTCCCACTCCAGTGAGTGCAACAGTAGGGAAAGCGTTGGATAGCGTACGGGTAAAAATTACTATTCCCACTCCAGTGGGTGCAACAGTAGGGAAAGCGTTGGATAGAGGGTAGGTAAAAATGACTATTTCCACTCCAATGAATGCAACAGTAGGGAATGCGTTGGATAGTGTAGGGGGTAAAATTACTATTCCCACTCCAGAGAGTGCAACAGTAGGGAAAGCTTTGGATAGCGTAGGGGGAACAATTACTATTCCAACTCCAAAGGGTGCAACAGTAGGGAAAGCGTTTAATAACATGGATTTTTATTTTAACATACTTCTAAATAATGTTTATATTTGAAATAATGTATAATTAATTTTTCAAATACATCAACATCAATAAAAATCAATTGATAATTAATAAAACCAATTACATTTGATTAATTAATTGACAATAAATTAACAATAAACACCAATAAATAATAATTATTGAATATTACACATCAAATAATAAATATTAAATAATAAATCATTTATCATAACAATAAAATATTATTTAAATGTAAATGAATATTAAATATTAAAATACATTATACACATTATTATTATTTTTTAAAATGTTTAACAAATAATTAAATAATTATTCTAGTTATGAAAAAATATTTACATATTACAAATATTAATTGACAATTTAAAAAATAAATATCCATTAAAATAATTAATTACCAATTAATAATTATTTAATACATTAATTATCCATAACTAAAAATGTATAAATAATTAAATATTTAAAATAACATTATTTTCCAACCAATACCCCTATAAACCCACAACACGCTCAGGTACTAAAACATAACATTTAATTAAAATTAACATTAATTACCAATTAAATAATTAATTCATCAATTAAAATAATTAATTGCCAATTAATAATTAATTGCAAAATAAATTATACATAAATAAATATTTTATTAATTACTATTACATTACTTCCCACCCTATTCCCATATACACCCACAACCTGCTCCGGTACTAAAACATAACATTTAATTAAAATTAACATTAATTACCAATTATATAATTAATTTATCAATTAAAATAATTAATTGCCAATTAATAATGAATTACTAATTTAATTATACATAAATAAATATTTTATTAATTACAATTAAATTACTTCCCTCCCTATTCCCCTATGAACCCACTACCCGCTCCGGTACTAAAATATATAATTTACTTATAAATAAATGTATTAATATATAAAATTAATACACATATAATATAATTTATTTTAAATAATTAACTAAAACATATAACACATACATAATAAAAAACAAAAAAATAATACAAATATCGATATTAGTATCATCAAAATTAGTTACATCGATATATATGCTATCGATATTACTAACTTCGATATTACTTACATCGATATAAAGAATTTCGATATTACTTACCTTAGAGTTGATATTCCGTCCAATGATATTCTTGACATCGATATTCTGCACCTTCGAAATTTCAAACACGATATTTTGGTAAGTCGAAATTTAAAACTCGATATTTTGACTGTGTACCGATTTCAACATTCACTAGAACAATATCAATGACCCGCTCGTGAACAGTTTCAGCTCATTTCCCGAGGACCTCAACCATATGCAAGTCTGCAACATCCTGACCAATATTAAAGGAGCCACCCTTGATCTAATCATTCCAAAAGAGAACACCTTACAAATTTACTTTATTCTTCCTTGCAACTGGACTGACCACCACTGCATCACCTTCTTCCTAAATAAAAAGGCAATCACCTTTAAGGGACAACCAACAAAAGCCAAACACTGGGTCTGTGATACCCATAACATTAACTCACTCACTATACCGACTATTTGTAATGACATCCTACTCCCGCCCTTCTCTATGATCGACGCCCAGGATCTCATTGATCGTTACTTCAACTCCATGTCCACAATCATGGATAACGTTGCCCACAAACAACTAACAAGCATTTGCAATGCAATAGGTCTTGCATTAGGAAAGTTTGAGCTATTGGTCTTGTAAATGACAATTTTTTTATTTATGTGTTGGTTTTGAAAATAGCTAAATTAATAGCTTTGTCATTTACAATGCCAATAGTTATAACTTTAACCACATCGCTGCTGTGGTTATTTTTCCCCTGTGCTGGAAATTGCCATTTTGCTGGTGTCATGACGAGCTCAGCTCGTCATCAGCACAGCTCAACTGTGCCTCATGACGAGCTGAGCTCGTCATGAGCATGGAAGGGGTTAAAAAATGTGACTCCCATAGCATTTGTAATGCACCATGCTTTGTATTTACGGTACTTAGATGTATTGATATTACAAATAACAATGGCTTTTAATTTTTTTAAATAATTAATACTTAAATAAAAATGATTGTAATTTATAATGACAATAGCTTAAACTTTTGTAAATAACTTTTGTGAAGATTATGTTCAGTGTATTTTATTGTGACGAAAATCTAAGAACAGAAGTGAAATATTAACATATTTTTTGTGACATTTGTAATAACGCTTGAAACATTGAGAGAACATATTTGAACCAGTGATGCTGTGATGGTACTGAGTGATGATGCTGTGGTTATACTGAGTGATGCTGTGGTTGTGCTGAGTGATGCTGTGGTTGCACTGAGTGATGCTGTGGTTGCGCTGAGTGATGCTGTGGTTTTGCTGAGTGATGCAGTGGTTGCGCTGATTGATGTTGTCGTTGCGCTGAGTGGTGCTGTGGTTTCGCTGAGTGGTTCTGTGGTTGCGCTGAGTGGTGCTGTGGTTGCGCTGAGTGGTGCTGTAGTGGTGCTGAGTGGTGCTGTGGTGGTGCTGAGTGGTGCTGTGGTGGTGCTGAGTGATGCTGTGGTGGTGCTGTGGTGGTGCTGGATGGTGCTGTGGTGGTGCTGAGTGATGCTGTGGTGGTGCTGAGTGGTGCTGTGGTGGTGCTGGGTGATAATGTGGTGGTGCTGAGTGATAATGTGGTGATGCTGAGTGATGCTGGGGTAGCGCTGAGTGATGATGTGGTGATGCAGAGGGCAGAAATGCACAAAAAACGAGTGTAACAGAGGGCAGAAGGGCAGAAAAAGAAGAGAAAAACGAGTCTAACAGAGGGCATAAGGGCACAAACACGAGTCTAACAGGGGGCCGAAAGGCACAAAAAACCAGCTCTATTGATTGTAAGCTCTAGAACCCTGTGCACACAAAACACTACTGCACGGCATTTTACATCATTCGAGAAAGATATTTATTTTCTGGATATTTCGACATTTCAAAGCACAGAAGAGAACAGCTGTTATTATACAGTTCAGGGGTGCACAAGTGAAATGCCAGGATATCCGTTTGGCATCAAGTAAAACAACTGTTTGCTGAAGGTACTTGTGAATCCATGATCTTAAAATATTTCTGCTCCCTTTTCAGAGACTTCTGTGCTATCCTTTACTCATTTTTCTTCCTTCCTCTCAGTTATCTTTAAAGCTGCAGTTGGCACCCAAAGGTGCTCTGTGGCTTAACGGCTACGGAGAACGACTTTGAAGCAGGGGGGCCAAGTTAGAGAAAAATTAATGTGTTCATCTGTAATGCATCTGGTGCTCATTTAAAGCGCTCGGATACCTTTGGGTCAAGACGTCTTTCTGTGGATGGAAACAAACCACCTCAAGTGCAACACAAGTAAGACAGAAATCCTCCCCATGGGGAAAAATGTCAACTTCTGTCCTCATCTTTGGTGGCCAGAGGATTCCACAGCCCCCCCCAGACCGTCACAACAGCAAGAAACCTTGGAGTCACCTTCGATACTGACCTATCCTTCGACCAACACGTCAGGAAGGTGGCAGGAAGTTGCTTCGGAATCATTAAATCCCTCAAAAAAAATTTTGACTTCCTACCAACGGATGCTAGAAAGGCGGTAGCTGTGGCGCTAATCCTCTCGCGCCTGGATTACTGCAATGGTCTAATGGCAGGTGTGAAAAAAGTCACACTCAAAAAACTGCAGAGCGTCCAGCATTCTGCTGCCAGACTGGTGCTCAAACTCCCCAGGAGATCTTCAGCATCTACTGCTCTGAGAACCCTCCACTGGTTGCCTTTGCACAAAAGGATTCTTTTTAAGATCCTAATCGTTGAATTCCGGGCATTTAACCACACTGGCCCCAAATACCTAATTAGTCGCTACCCCCACTACAATCCCCAGAGGACTCTGAGATCCTCCAATAATAACCTACTAAAACTAGCTAATTTCAACTTAAAAACTAAAGGGGGTAAAACCCTCACCCACCTATCTTCCAGAGCATGGAACTCCATGCCCCAGCACCTGAGGTCCCTGACCAAGGAAATCCACTTTAGGAAACAACTAAAAACATGGATCTTCAGTCTATCAGACGAGTATGTGCTGGACGCCATCTAATCCTGCCTAATTTCAACCTCATGCATACTTTCCAGTTAGCGCCAGGATGCTCCTTCCGGAGTGACAGTCGCGCTTTACAAATACCAATACCAATACCAATACCAATACCAAGTTCGCGCTACATAAACCTGCACATGCACAAAATACGATGCAACAGGCGAAACCTCAAAGACTAAATGCAATTTGGAACAAACGGACGAGTGCTGATGCCTTTCACATGCATCCACCGGCACAAATTAAGCACTGCGACCCATCCATCCTTCCCCCCCCCCCTCACGTCTACTCACTTATCCGTCCAACCACATATTGCGCATGATGAACCACTCCCGTCCTACACACAGAAGGCCTAAAGAACGGACTACACTGAAGCTAAAAGTCTGCACACACAATCCACACATGCTGCACAAAGGAAACACGATTACACAGAACTTCAAATATTACACACATATTAAACCCGAAAAACCTCATACATAGACACCCTAAATGTTATGTACACAGAGCCCTGAATGTTTTGCACAGAAGCCCCAAATACCGTGGCCATAAAATCCCTGGTATTTGCAGAGGCCTCAATAGTCCCCATACAGAGTACACTGAACACACTAGCCCCAAAGCTTGCACACAGACCACAAAATACTGTGAATATGGGACCCTAGAAAATACACACAAACCCAATATTCTACAAACGGAATCACAAGTTGATGCACACACCAGAACCCTGAATACCGCGCGCACAGAACTCAAAGGCTGCACATGACATCACCTTAACACATGGGGTGGCGGATGTTTAAAAAAGTGTGCAAGTGCACAGCATGTAAGCAATTAGGACTGTAAATACATGTGTGCAAAAGTCAAAGCATGCTACAACCAGGCGCACTGTTTGTGAAAAATTTCGCCCCATTGCGAATAGTGGGTGTTCAGTTCTCCGTAGTCCCGCAAAGTTGAAGGCGAGGCCTTTGGCAAAGATTAATTTACCACTTTTCGCTCTTACTTTAACTTTTACTGTATTAGAGTGCCAAACAGCTAAGAAGTGTGTGTGTTGTGGGGAGGGGGGGGGGCAGAGAACCGTATACAGCATTATTAGTTGTTAGGGGCAGCCTTCCCTCCATTCCTACCTGACTCTGTTGTACTGCGATGTGTTTGTCTGCTGCTCCTCCGGCGCCCCAGTCTCTACCCTGCCTCGTCTTCTCCCGGCCTTTGTGTCTCACCGTGCATCAAGTTAAGTTTCTTTTCCTGAGAAAGTGAAAGTGAAAGCTAAGACCAGCTTAGTCTGCAGCTGCTGACTCCACCTTCAGTGTTCGGGAAGGATGCAGAGGGGGCGGCGCGTGGAAACTCGCGCTCCGCAGGCAAGAGGTATATTTAGGGTGACAAGACTCCTAGCCCGTTATTAGGAGTGTGCAGTATCGGCAACAGAGTTGGTTGGAGTCACGACCCGTGAGAGAAGAGCGGCGGGGAGAGGAGACACCTTGCTCGGTGTGTGGCCAGGGAGCGGCGTGGGGCGTGCTCGCTGGCCAGGGATTCAGAGGCGTGTAGTGAGGCTGCGGTCGGGGAGCCGGATTTGAGCACAGGACATGGCAGCAGAGGAGGGTGAGCTCGCTGTGTACTGAAGTGGTGAGTATGTTGACTTCAAATATTCAACTCACATCGGTGCGCCGTGTATTACCCGATTACGAAGTGGACAGCGGAATGCCATTGCAGTGAATACGCACGTTATTCGTGTTCCACATTTCGGATCTATTTCATAGGTTATTTGCCACACAATACGGAGATTCGTGATCCTGTAGGCATCTAAGTCCGGTCGCACGTTTGCTTTTTAATTTCCGAAAAGTTAGACCTCGTCAGCTACACCAGGGAGACATACGCAGCGTTTTGATGACTGCGCTAAAGGGTCCGGTGATTGATCGATTTTAAATACACAAAGGGCTAACACCAGAAGTTTTCTTGAATCAGTGAGATTCCTGACGTTGTAGTGCAATATATGGCCACCTGAGAAAGCTTTAGCAGCCGAAACGCGCGTTGTGAACTACCCTGCCATATTGCAAAAATCACTTGTTGTGTTCTTTTTCTTAATTCATTATAAATACATTTTACTATATACGCGTTGAAAAGGAATGCACTTCTGTATATTTTTGTATAATAATTGATTCAATTGTTTATCATTTCACCGATTGCACATGTATTGTCTTTTTTATATATAGTAAAATGTATTTATAATGAATTAAGAAAAATAACTGCCATGAAAAAAAGAAGTTATAAAAATAAAATATCATAATAAATTAGTACTAGAGTGTTTCTAGTCATTAGTAGGTTAGTTTTCTCTCCCCTTTTTCAACCAGGCACCTAACCCGGTGCATATTTGCTCTCCTTTTACCCCCATATCCTTCTTCTTACTGCCTTGAACTCAAAACCCCACACATCATTGACAAATCCCTAGGTATAACCCTGGACAAAGACCTGTCCATGCAAAAATACATCAGCACCATCACCTGAGAAGCTAACCATCAGTTGCATATTTTTCGGAAGCTAAGACCTTTCCTCCCCTCGGTAGACCTCACAACTGCGGTACATGCACTTGTGCTATCAAGATTAGATTACGGTAGCACTACCATGGTGGGCCTCCAAAGAACCTCACTTGCACCATTGAAGGCTGCACTGAATGATGCAGCTAGGCTCTCCACAGGTTAAAAAACACACAATCA
Organism: Lissotriton vulgaris; assembly: GCF_964263255.1. Classification (NCBI taxonomy): domain Eukaryota; kingdom Metazoa; phylum Chordata; class Amphibia; order Caudata; family Salamandridae; genus Lissotriton; species Lissotriton vulgaris. The sequence goes on along the minus strand of NC_141693.1, from coordinate 1,289,169,344 downwards.
TATCACCCCCGATCTTCAGTCACAGAAATGACTATCCCTCGAGGTCAGGATCCATCTCAAAATTGCCTGTATGACCCGTAAAGCATTACACCACAACATCCCCTCTTACCTGGCCCAGAAACTGACCCTATCAGGTGGTAACCCTCCAGAAGCACTAGTTCTTACTTCTTAAGCTTCAAAAACCCCAACAAAAGAAAACCTATCTCCTACATCAACATCAATAAAAATCAATTGATAATTAATAAAACCAATTACATTTGATTAATTAATTGACAATAAATTAACAATAAACACCAATAAATAATAATTATTGAATATTACACATCAAATAATAAATATTAAATAATAAATCATTTATCATAACAATAAAATATTATTTAAATTTAAATGAATATTAAATATTAAAATACATTATACACATTATTATTATTTTTTAAAATGTTTAACAAATAATTAAATAATTATTCTAGTTATGAAAAAATATTTACATATTACAAATATTAATTGACAATTTAAAAAATAAATATCCATTAAAATAATTAATTACCAATTAATAATTATTTAATACATTAATTATCCATAACTAAAAATGTATAAATAATTAAATATTTAAAATAACATTATTTTCCAACCAATACCCCTATAAACCCACAACACGCTCAGGTACTAAAACATAACATTTAATTAAAATTAACATTAATTACCAATTAAATAATTAATTCATCAATTAAAATAATTAATTGCCAATTAATAATTAATTGCAAAATAAATTATACATAAATAAATATTTTATTAATTACTATTACATTACTTCCCACCCTATTCCCATATACACCCACAACCTGCTCCGGTACTAAAACATAACATTTAATTAAAATTAACATTAATTACCAATTATATAATTAATTTATCAATTAAAATAATTAATTGCCAATTAATAATGAATTACTAATTTAATTATACATAAATAAATATTTTATTAATTACAATTAAATTACTTCCTTCCCTATTCCCCTATGAACCCACTACCCGCTCCGGTACTAAAATATATAATTTACTTATAAATAAATGTATTAATATATAAAATTAATACACATATAATATAATTTATTTTAAATACTTAACTAAAACATATAACACATACATAATAAAAAACAAAAAAATAATACAAATATCGATATTAGTATCATCAAAATTAGTTACATCGATATATATGCTATCGATATTACTAACTTCGATATTACTTACATCGATATAAAGAATTTCGATATTACTTACCTTAGAGTTGATATTCCGTCCAATGATATTCTTGACATCGATATTCTGCACCTTCGAAATTTCAAACACGATATTTTGGTAAGTCGAAATTTAAAACTCGATATTTTGACTGTGTACCGATTTCAACATTTACTAGAACAATATCAATGACCCGCTCGTGAACAGTTTCAGCTCATTTCCCGAGGACCTCAACCATATGCAAGTCTGCAACATCCTGACCAATATTAAAGGAGCCACCCTTGATCTAATCATTCCAAAAGAGAACACCTTACAAATTTACTTTATTCTTCCTTGCAACTGGACTGACCACCACTGCATCACCTTCTTCCTAAATAAAAAGGCAATCACCTTTAAGGGACAACCAACAAAAGCCAAACACTGGGTCTGTGATACCCATAACATTAACTCACTCACTATACCGACTATTTGTAATGACATCCTACTCCCGCCCTTCTCTATGATCGACGCCCAGGATCTCATTGATCGTTACTTCAACTCCATGTCCACAATCATGGATAACGTTGCCCACAAACAACTAACAAGCATTTGCAATGCAATAGGTCTTGCATTAGGAAAGTTTGAGCTATTGGTCTTGTAAATGACAATTTTTTTATTTATGTGTTGGTTTTGAAAATAGCTAAATTAATAGCTTTGTCATTTACAATGCCAATAGTTATAACTTTAACCACATCGCTGCTGTGGTTATTTTTCCCCTGTGCTGGAAATTGCCATTTTGCTGGTGTCATGACGAGCTCAGCTCGTCATCAGCACAGCTCAACTGTGCCTCATGACGAGCTGAGCTCGTCATGAGCATGGAAGGGGTTAAAAAATGTGACTCCCATAGCATTTGTAATGCACCATGCTTTGTATTTACGGTACTTAGATGTATTGATATTACAAATAACAATGGCCTTTAATTTTTTTAAATAATTAATACTTAAATAAAAATGATTGTAATTTATAATGACAATAGCTTAAACTTTTGTAAATAACTTTTGTGAAGATTATGTTCAGTGTATTTTATTGTGACGAAAATCTAAGAACAGAAGTGAAATATTAACATATTTTTTGTGACATTTGTAATAACGCTTGAAACATTGAGAGAACATATTTGAACCAGTGATGCTGTGGTGGTACTGAGTGATGCTGTGGTTGCGCTGAGTGATGCTGTGGTTATACTGAGTGATGCTGTGGTTGTGCTGAGTGATGCTGTGGTTGCACTGAGTGATGCTGTGGTTGCGCTGAGTGATGCTGTGGTTTTGCTGAGTGATGCAGTGGTTGCGCTGATTGATGTTGTCGTTGCGCTGAGTGGTGCTGTGGTTTCGCTGAGTGGTTCTGTGGTTGAGCTGAGTGGTGCTGTGGTTGCGCTGAGTGGTGCTGTAGTGGTGCTGAGTGGTGCTGTGGTGGTGCTGAGTGGTGCTGTGGTGGTGCTGAGTGATGCTGTGGTGGTGTTGTGGTGGTGCTGGATGGTGCTGTGGTGGTGCTGAGTGATGCTGTGGTGGTGCTGAGTGGTGCTGTGGTGGTGCTGAGTGATAATGTGGTGGTGCTGAGTGATAATGTGGTGATGCTGAGTGATGCTGGGGTAGCGCTGAGTGATGATGTGGTGATGCAGAGGGCAGAAATGCACAAAAAACGAGTGTAACAGAGGGCAGAAGGGCAGAAAAAGAAGAGAAAAACGAGTCTAACAGAGGGCATAAGGGCACAAAAACGAGTCTAACAGGGGGCCGAAAGGCACAAAAAACAAGCTCTATTGATTGTAAGCTCTAGAACCCTGTGCACACAAAACACTACTGCACGGCATTTTACATCATTCGAGAAAGATATTTATTTTCTGGATATTTCGACATTTCAAAGCACAGAAGAGAACAGCTGTTATTATACAGTTCAGGGGTGCACAAGTGAAATGCCAGGATATCCGTTTGGCATCAAGTAAAACAACTGTTTGCTGAAGGTACTTGTGAATCCATGATCTTAAAATATTTCTGCTCCCTTTTCAGAGACTTCTGTGCTATCCTTTACTCATTTTTCTTCCTTCCTCTCAGTTATCTTTAAAGCTGCAGTTGGCACCCAAAGGTGCTCTGTGGCTTAACGGCTACGGAGAACGACTTTGAAGCAGGGGGGCCAAGTTAGAGAAAAATTAATGTGTTCATCTGTAATGCATCTGGTGCTCATTTAAAGCGCTCGGATACCTTTGGGTCAAGACGTCTTTCTGTGGATGGAAACAAACCACCTCAAGTGCAACACAAGTAAGACAGAAATCCTCCCCATGGGGAAAAATGTCAACTTCTGTCCTCATCTTTGGTGGCCAGAGGATTCCACAGCCCCCCCAGACCGTCACAACAGCAAGAAACCTTGGAGTCACCTTCGATACTGACCTATCCTTCGACCAACACGTCAGGAAGGTGGCAGGAAGTTGCTTCGGAATCATTAAATCCCTCAAAATTTTTTTTGACTTCCTACCAACGGATGCTAGAAAGGCGGTAGCTGTGGCGCTAATCCTCTCGCGCCTGGATTACTGCAATGGTCTAATGGCAGGTGTGAAAAAAGTCACACTCAAAAAACTGCAGAGCGTCCAGCATTCTGCTGCCAGACTGGTGCTCAAACTCCCCAGGAGATCTTCAGCATCTACTGCTCTGAGAACCCTCCACTGGTTGCCTTTGCACAAAAGGATTCTTTTTAAGATCCTAATCGTTGAATTCCGGGCATTTAACCACACTGGCCCCAAATACCTAATTAGTCGCTACCCCCACTACAATCCCCAGAGGACTCTGAGATCCTCCAATAATAACCTACTAAAACTAGCTAATTTCAACTTAAAAACTAAAGGGGGTAAAACCCTCACCCACCTATCTTCCAGAGCATGGAACTCCATGCCCCAGCACCTGAGGTCCCTGACCAAGGAAATCCACTTTAGGAAACAACTAAAAACATGGATCTTCAGTCTATCAGACGAGTATGTGCTGGACGCCATCTAATCCTGCCTAATTTCAACCTCATGCATACTTTCCAGTTAGCGCCAGGATGCTCCTTCCGGAGTGACAGTCGCGCTTTACAAATACCAATACCAATACCAATACCAATACCAAGTTCGCGCTACATAAACCTGCACATGCACAAAATACGATGCAACAGGCGAAACCTCAAAGACTAAATGCAATTTGGAACACACGGACGAGTGCTGATGCCTTTCACATGCATCCACCGGCACAAATTAAGCACTGCGACCCATCCATCCTTCCCCCCCCCCCTTCACGTCTACTCACTTATCCGTCCAACCACATATTGCGCATGATGAACCACTCCCGTCCTACACACAGAAGGCCTAAAGAACGGACTACACTGAAGCTAAAAGTCTGCACACACAATCCACACATGCTGCACAAAGGAAACACGATTACACAGAACTTCAAATATTACACACATATTAAACCCGAAAAACCTCATACATAGACACCCTAAATGTTATGTACACAGAGCCCTGAATGTTTTGCACAGAAGCCCCAAATACCGTGGCCATAAAATCCCTGGTATTTGCAGAGGCCTCAATAGTCCCCATACAGAGTACACTGAACACACTAGCCCCAAAGCTTGCACACAGACCACAAAATACTGTGAATATGGGACCCTAGAAAATACACACAAACCCAATATTCTACAAACGGAATCACAAGTTGATGCACACACCAGAACCCTGAATACCGCGCGCACAGAACTCAAAGGCTGCACATGACATCACCTTAACACATGGGGTGGCGGATGTTTAAAAAAGTGTGCAAGTGCACAGCATGTAAGCAATTAGGACTGTAAATACATGTGTGCAAAAGTCAAAGCATGCTACAACCAGGCGCACTGTTTGTGAAAAATTTCGCCCCATTGCGAATAGTGGGTGTTCAGTTCTCCGTAGTCCCGCAAAGTTGAAGGCGAGGCCTTTGGCAAAGATTAATTTACCACTTTTCGCTCTTACTTTAACTTTTACTGTATTAGAGTGCCAAACAGCTAAGAAGTGTGTGTGTTGTGGGGAGGGGGGGGCAGAGAACCGTATACAGCATTATTAGTTGTTAGGGGCAGCCTTCCCTCCATTCCTACCTGACTCTGTTGTACTGCGATGTGTTTGTCTGCTGCTCCTCCGGCGCCCCAGTCTCTACCCTGCCTCGTCTTCTCCCGGCCTTTGTGTCTCACCGTGCATCAAGTTAAGTTTCTTTTCCTGAGAAAGTGAAAGTGAAAGCTAAGACCAGCTTAGTCTGCAGCTGCTGACTCCACCTTCAGTGTTCGGGAAGGATGCCGGGGGGGGAGGCGCGTGGAAACTCGCGCTCCGCAGGCAAGAGGTATATTTAGGGTGACAAGACTCCTAGCCCGTTATTAGGAGTGTGCAGTATCGGCAACAGCGTTGGTTGGAGTCACGACCCGTGAGAGAAGAGCGGCGGGGAGAGGAGACACCTTGCTCGGTGTGTGGCCAGGGAGCGGCGTGGGGCGTGCTCGCTGGCCAGGGATTCAGAGGCGTGTAGTGAGGCTGCGGTCGGGGAGCCGGATTTGAGCACAGGACATGGCAGCAGAGGAGGGTGAGCTCGCTGTGTACTGAAGTGGTGAGTATGTTGACTTCAAATATTCAACTCACATCGGAGCGCCGTGTATTACCCGATTACGAAGTGGACAGCGGAATGCCATTGCAGTGAATACGCACGTTATTCGTGTTCCACATTTCGGATCTATTTCATAGGTTATTTGCCACACAATACGGAGATTCGTGATCCTGTAGGCATCTAAGTCCGGTCGCACGTTTGCTTTTTAATTTCCGAAAAGTTAGACCTCGTCAGCTACACCAGGGAGACATACGCAGCGTTTTGATGACTGCGCTAAAGGGTCCGGTGATTGATCGATTTTAAATACACAAAGGGCTAACACCAGAAGTTTTCTTGAATCAGTGAGATTCCCGACGTTGTAGTGCAATATATGGCCACCTGAGGAAGCTTTAGCAGCCGAAACGCGCGTTGTGAACTACCCTGCCATATTGCAAAAATCACTTGTTGTGTTCTTTTTCTTAATTCATTATAAATACATTTTACTATATACGCGTTGAAAAGGAATGCACTTCTGTATATTTTTGTATAATAATTGATTCAATTGTTTATCATTTCACCGATTGCACATGTATTGTCTTTTTTATATATAGTAAAATGTATTTATAATGAATTAAGAAAAATAACTGCCATGAAAAAAAGAAGTTATAAAAATAAAATATCATAATAAATTAGTACTAGAGTGTTTCTAGTCATTAGTAGGTTAGTTTTCTCTCCCCTTTTTCAACCAGGCACCTAACCCGGTGCATATTTGCTCTCCTTTTACCCCCATATCCTTCTTCTTACTGCCTTGAACTCAAAACCCCACACATCATTGACAAATCCCTAGGTATAACCCTGGACAAAGACCTGTCCATGCAAAAATACATCAGCACCATCACCTGAGAAGCTAACCATCAGTTGCATATTTTTCGGAAGCTAAGACCTTTCCTCCCCTCGGTAGACCTCACAACTGCGGTACATGCACTTGTGCTATCAAGATTAGATTACGGTAGCACTACCATGGTGGGCCTCCAAAGAACCTCACTTGCACCATTGAAGGCTGCACTGAATGATGCAGCTAGGCTCTCCACAGGTTAAAAAACACACAATCATATCACCCCCGATCTTCAGTCACAGAAATGACTATCCCTCGAGGTCAGGATCCATCTCAAAATTGACTGTATGACCCACAAAGCATTACACCACAACATCCCCTCTTACCTGGCCCAGAAACTGACCCTATCAGGTGGTAACCCTCCAGAAGCACTAGTTCTTACTTCTTAAGCTTCAAAAACCCCAACAAAAGAAAACCTATCTCCTATCCTTTTCCAGAATTGCCACAAATATTTGAAACTCTATCCCTACTGAAATCAGATATAGACCCATCCACATCCACCTTCAAGAAAGAAGTAAAACTCTTAATATCCAACAAGCTCCTCTCACAGCGAGGACTCGCCCCATCTCCCCTAGATCAATCCCTCCTTCATATTCACCGCTACCTCTTATATCTCAGTAATATGTTCTAGACCCGGACTTATGATACATCATGTGCTCCTATTTCCTTATTAGCTATTAGATGATGTGTATATAACTGTATATTCCGTTTTTTTATTTAATGTTAATTTTCCTCCTGTTGAACCCTTTTTCTTCGTACACTATTTGAAAAGTGATCTATATATATATATATATATATATATATATATATATATATATATATATATATTACCTACTGGCGGTCGGCAGTAGGTAATTATAGTTAGGACCTATTTTCCATAGGAAATCCGCAACATTCTATTTGGAATAACTTTGGCGCCGGTTGACGAATCTTCGCGAAATTTTCAAAACTGGTGGGGCGCTCCGGTCTGCTCCTCTCCTGCAAGTCTCGGAGTAATTTGTGAAGCGGGGGCTTACGAAAAAGGGGGGTCCCAAAACGTGCTTTCCCCATGCAATTTTCCATAGGAACCATTCATCGCGGCTACATCCCGAACTGCTGAAAGGAATTTCACCAAATTTGGCAAAGAGGTAGTCCTTGGTTCAGACTCATGCTTATTGCTTAAATGGTGCAAATCCATTCAGTAGTTCCTGAGAAAATCACATTTAAAAGTACATATATATCTTTGGGCCGCTGGCCGCAGTGGATCCGCGTATCCTGAGTACACCCTAAGCGCACTGTGCCGATCGTGCGCTGAATGCTAATTGGCTGTCAAGTGGTTGTCAACACTCGAAACCAGGAAGTGTTGGCAGCCATTTTGTGCCTCTGTAGAAGCGAGGATCTAGAAATTATTGGAACAAGTGTTCAAAACGTATAAAGGGGGCAGGTTAGAAATATTTTGACCCGCTAGTCCTGCTTAGGGGGTCCCACAAGGACCCTAGTGCTCAAAAAAATGTTTTTTTTGCTGTTGAAAAAACAGAGAAATGTGCGCTGGGTGCATGGATCAGCCATAAAAAAAATAAAAGCCAAGCGCGGGCTCCTGTGCTTGTTTAAAAATTAGCTACCTGGAAGGGCCAAATCCCGGGGTCTAAAATATAACATTTGATGGGCGTTCAGAGGGGCCCTGTAGCCCGGGGACCGCCATTTCTCGGTGCTACAAAATAAAAGGGTGAGGGAGCTCAATGGTCCGTCAAAGCCCTGGGGATTACCAACCTCTTGGTCTTTTTATATTTTGGGAGGGGGACTGCGTGGTCCCCATTCTGGAGCAGTCCAAAGCCTTGGGGAACACCACCCCTCAGGAATGGCTCCTGCTGTGTCTTGGGATGCCTACCCTCGGGACACTGCTGTTTGCTATGGCAGGGTGAGAGTCGAGGTTCCCGCTCTGTAATAGCAAACTTGAGGGCATATTAACAAGTGCCATTTTGCCGCAATTTTAAAAAAAAGCCAAAAATGCAGTGAAAATTATATTGCCCTATTTACTAGGCGACTTTAAGATGCATTAACGCATGTTAGCAGTCGGTTTGCTAATGGCTTGCCTCGTTTCTCCAATGAGTTGCAATATAAGCGTTCCCAGTGGCAAGGTAGGTGTTCCTATGACAATATAACATGGAAGAGGGAGGTATGACAACTGAGGTTCCGTGACGATCATAAGTGGTGTTTTCGACTCGCACGAATATGGTCGAGTCTGGTATCTATGAACCGCAAATGACGAGTTTAGTGGGTGTACGCGTTTTCGCTGTGCTAGCCTAAACCGTTCGTTTGTTTCGTGGGTTTCTTCATCCGAGCCCACGGGTTCCATCTTAGATGCAGCATCCATTTTGTCTCTTGCCCTCAAGTAGCCAGCGAACGGACGCTGTCCGCTTCGCGACCCTGGGATTCCCAAACTTTTGCGGAAGACATGTTTCCTTTGACAGTGCCTTTATGATGAGGGGGATGGACCTGTAAGGCAGATGGCCCCGCTCGAGGCTCATCTTGCCGTGCCGGTCTATTGTCTAAGTTGTGCAATCATTAAGCACGTCCCCTTTGATGCCTGCAGCTCGTGTTTCCCGATACCACCCCTTTTACACCCTTTCCGATCTCCCCACTGTTTCTGCCTTCCTCTGCACCTGTTTCTGTCCCTTCCTCGATTTGTTTACTGCTGATTGGAATGTACTAATGGTGAGAAGATGGGCTTTTACAGTTGGGAACTACCAAACGTTTCTGTACTTATGTTCCGGGCCTTGAATACATGAAAGCAACCCCTTATGGTCTTTACGATGGGAACCGAGTTGTAAACCTTTGTGTACTATGATATCTTATGCATGAAAACTGTATATAAGGAGCGATCCACAGAGGCAAGTTGAAGCAGACTCCTCGAACCTACACGTGTTGTACTTCCTGTGACTTCTGTGTTCCCTGCAGTAATAAACCTCGAATCTTTGACGCCGAAGGAAGTGTCCCGTGTCTCTGTCATTTGTACGCCGGAACAGGTTACCCACGAAGGTTTTAGGTGTTATCCCTGGCACCGCTGGGTCTTAAGAAAACCCAGTCCTTCATTTGGCGCCCAACGTGGGGCTGCATCAGTGGTACCGGTCCAAGCCCGACGATCGTGAGGAACTTCGTGTGAAATCTCCGAGGGAAGGTGCACCCCGCTTCATCGATCCTGTTGTCGAAACAAGTGGCCCGACGACTTTTCCCGCGAAGATCCCCGCCTCCTGACGGCTGCGACGGACTGCTGCCCTGACTGTAGACCTGTTTTGGCGCCTGGCGTAGACCTTTGTACAGCGAGACGATTGACGGGCCTTCCTGGTGATGCCATCGATCTTTGAGTTAAGTATTTGTGGGTCGCTCCCAGAGTCCTTTGTTGTGGGTGCTTAGTTATTGCATGGTTCCATTGCATTTGTGGTTCTTAGTACTTGGTTCTTTGTTGTGATATTTGACGTCTGCAGTCGCCAAAAACCGAGGTTTTTTTTTTGCTCTATACAGGGACATTGTCAATCCTATAACCCTTGACGTTTGTGAAACTCGGTTAGTGTGCAAGATGCCTGGCCGTAGCACTTTGTTTAGTTGCTTTAGAAGTTGTGGTGCGGATTCCCGACTGGAGGACTCGTGTCCGATACCTCCGGTTGGAACTCCAACTTATGAGCTGTACAGTAAACACGGTTTAGGTCCAATTACATTCAATGAGTGTTGGGTTCGCTATACTAAAAAAGACGGTGTCCTTAGTTGGCCACCTCATGGTAGTTTTGAGACCCCGATTTTAGATAATCTTGAAGCTAAATTATTCCAGAGAAAAGCAAGGCCGGCCATGTTTGATTCCTTTCGGTTGTGGCGTAAAGAGGCCAAGCAGAGAGAAATCAAACAGATTAAACGTAATAAGAGAGAAGGAGTTGTTACCACGGTAAGAAAAGCAGAGCAGTTCCAGCGAGATAAGGAGGAAAAGGAAAAGGAAGTTTTCGATAGATTGCAGCGTATGTCTGTAGATAAGTGTTACCCCGCTTTACCGACGGGTACGGATAAGAAGGAGGAATCGGTAGAGGATCCCTTGTTGTCCTATCTCTTGAAATCACCACCTCCGTACGCACAGGGTACTGTAGCTCCTGTGGTTCCTCCTGCCCCTGTTCCTCCACCTGCTCCTGTTCCACAACCTGTCCCCGTTCTTCAACCCGTTCCTGCTCCTCTACCTGCTTCCGTCCCTACTGCTCCTCCGCTTGTACTTCCTCATACTCCTGCTCCCGCTGCTCCTGCTGTTCTGGTTACTTCTGCTGTTTCTTCTGTTCCTGGTACTTCACTTGTTACCCCGTTGTGTTACTCTTCTTCTCCATCTGTTCGACGTCGTACCCCTTCTGTTGCTGCTAACTTCTTTAATTCTCTTGGACCTATTCTTGAGTCCGCTGGTTCGGACGGTCCTCAAAGACGAAGTCAGCTTCCCGGTAGTAGGGAACGTGACGCACTGTATAACATGGCGATGGGTTGGATGAAATACCCCCTTAGAAATCCTCCACGTGTGGTGCTTGATACGTTCTGCCAATTCAACGTACCGACACAAAGGTTTGTGTTTGAAGAAATGTGTACGGTGCTACGTGACCAAATATCGGCTGATGCATCTGACGATGTCATGACTGCTTTGACTGATCTTCAGCTTCAGTTTGCGAGCGGAATGTTGGTGGGTACCAATGTTCGACGTGCTGTCGAGAAGTTGTTGTCTTTTCGTCCTTCTATAATGCCTCGGGCATTGTTTTTAGAAGACATTGAGGGACCATTAGCAGCGCCTGGTCAGTATCCCATGCTCGAAGTTCCACCAGTGTGGATGCCTGGTAATGCACAGGCTAATCCTGTTATTCTGCCACATTTTCAGAGAGTGTGGATACATCTTCCGTGGAAACGGTCGGAAGTTTTGCAGGTAAAGCAATCTTTGCCTGACCCTTGCAAAAATCCTGCAGGGTATTATAAAGAATTATCGCAGCTTGTGGATGCTACGATAATGAATCTTGCTGATATTGATATGTTGTTTGGCAATGTCGTGCCGCAACCGGTATGGGCAAAGATTCGTCAGGAAGACCATGCGGCGGAATTAGGCAGTGATTGGAATGCATTGGGGGCTGCTGATGCATTGCAAGTCGGTGGGGCCAAGCCCGAACAGCTAATTACGGCTTTGCCCCAGAGAATTATTACCCTTATGAAAACGCTTATGCCAGCTATGAAGGTGAATTGGGACAAACTGTCCGCTTGCAAGCAGAAGAAGGATGAGAGTGTCTCTGATTTCTTTATGAGATTTGAGGAGGCATTCATTGATCACAGTGGTCAAGATATGGGTACTGAGGGAGGTCAGCGATTGTTTGTGGAAAAGTTTGTCTCAAATTTGTTGCCGGACTTGAGCAACAAATTACGAAATTCAGAAAGTGCCTGGGCTGTTTCCACTTCTGCTCAAATATTGGCCACGGCCCAATACTATGAGAATAGAGAGAAAGAGGAGAATGATCGTGCTGATAAGAAGACGAAAGAACTCAAAACTAAAGTGTTGTTGCAGCAAGCGTATCCTCCACGTTCGAATCAGAATGATTCGCAACAACGGAATCGATCGCAGTCTCAGTCGAATAGGTCACAATCACGAAATGACTCCTCTTCGCAGAGATCTTCGTTAGGGTACAATCAGTGTGCCTATTGTAGGGGAGAGGGTCATTTGAAATTCGATTGTCCAGTTTTGCGTGATCGAAATAGTGTAATTCATCTAGAGGAGGTCGTGGTGGTCCTCAACAGACATCACGTGGTAGAGGTCGCGGTGCTCAAAATGATCGTTCCAACAATTCTTCTGATTCTAATAATTGTTTTGATCAGCGCGGATCGTCGCAAGGGCGATCTGCTCAGTACAATGTGGACGATTATTACGTCGATCAGGACGCTGACGGCGGTAATTACTAGGACAGCCGTGGACAAGGAGAGGGAGTAGTATCAGTTCCGGTTGATCAGAGAGGGCCTTACGTCGCAGTTGCCACCTCGGGCGTCGTTGAGCCTTTTCTGTTGGACACTGGTGCAGCGAAAAAGTTCCATAATACATTCGAAACTCCCTGGCGCACCTTTGTCTGGCTTAACAAATGTTTCCGTTGGATTCTCTGGCGCCCCTGTTAGCAATCCGGTTTCGTGCCCTTTGCCTCTTACAATTGGGCCTCGTGAGCTGAAAGCTCCGTTGATTTTGACTACTGGTTGTGGTGAAAATCTCTTGGGCCTGGATTTGCTGAAACGTCTGTATGCTACTTTGTATTGTTCTCCTGCGGGAGTAACACTTACGTTGGGTGAGAGAGCTGTCTCTCCTATGTACTTATCCATCGACAAGCTTCCACCGGAATTGAGTTCTCTTCCTGCATCTTTGTGGGCAACAGGTCCCAATGACGTGGGCCTGCTTGACATCTCCCCTTATATTGTTCACTTGAAATCTAATGTGCGACTGCCACGTATTCCCCAGTATCGTATCTCCCTTGATGGTGAACGAGCGTTGTTAGAAATCATCTACGATTTGATTGAGAAAGATGTTATTGAGGAGACTCGGGGAAACGTGTGCAATAGCCCTGTACTGCCCATTTGAAGCGCACTGATCCATCAAAACCCCCTGTTTATCGTTTTGTTATCGATTTACGGGAGGTGAATAAAATTGTGATTCCTCAGTTCCCTGTGGTGCCTGACATTACGGCTCTACTGACTCTGATTCCAGCCTCTGCCTCCTGGTTCTCAGTGATCGATCTGAAGAATGCTTTCTTCAGCATTCCGATTGCTGAGGAAAGTAGGGACCTTTTCGGTTTCTCTCTTGGTGGCCGCAGCTTCAGGTTTAAACGCGCTCCTCAGGGCTACTGTGAGAGTCCATCAATATACAACCAAGCCTTGAAGGGCCAACTTGATGCGTTTGTGTTGCCGGTCGGTGCGGCCCTGATCCAATATGTCGACGACTTATTGGTGGCTGCTGATATTCAGGACATTTGCAAACTTGCTACGGTTTCATTGTTGCAGCATCTCTGTGACTTACATCACAAGGTGTCACCTTCTAAACTGCAATATTGTTGTCAAGAAGTAACCTATCTCGGTCACTTATTGTCAAAGGAGGGAAGAAGGTTGACCCCTGAGAGAATTGCAGCGATTGCTCGAATGACTGTGCCAACGACTCAGAGAGATGTGCGTGCCTTTTTAGGTATCACGTCATACTGCAGGCAATGGATTCCAAATTTTTCATTGCTAGCGAAACCATTGGTGGCTCTTACGTGCAAGGATGTTCCAACTCCTTTACCATGGACGGAAGAAAGTCAGAAAAGTTTTTCTGAACTGCGTGATGCGTTGTGTTCGGCCCCTGTGTTAGGTACTCCTGACTACAGTAAGCCGTTTACAATATACGTTCACGAGAGGGAAGGTTGTGCGTTGAGTGTTTTGACGCAACAATTCGGCGGTAAGCAACGTCCATGTGCATATTTTTCCTCGACCTTGGACCCAGTAGCTAGAGCATTGCCGAGTTGTTTGAGAGCAACAGCGGCAGCTGCGGTGTCCATCCGACAATCTGCGGGATTGGTCATGGATAATATGCTTACGGTGATGGTTCCGCATGCAGTTGACACTCTTTTGAATCGTACGAAAACTCAACACCTGACGAGTGCAAGGTTGTCTGGGTATGAGTTGACGCTTTTGGCAAGTCACATTCAAATAAAACATTGCAACGTCCTGAACCCGGCGACTTTGTTGCCAATCAGTATGGAATCAGACGAAGTAGCACCTCATGACTGCTACTTACGAACGGAGGAAGAAACAAAAGGTCGTGTAGACCTGAAAAATACTCCATTAGAAGATCCCGATGGGACCCTGTATGTGGATGGGTCGTGTTTTAAGTTGCCGAATGGCGATGTAACGACTGTGTATGCTGTGGTGACATTGAGTACTGTTGTGGAAAGTGCGAGATTGAATCAGAATTCTGCTCAGGCGGCAGAGCTGATCGCTTTGACTAGAGCGTGCGTGTTGTCGAAAGCGAAACGGGTGAATGTGTTTACGGACAGCCAATACGCATTTGGCGTTGCCCATAGTTTCGGACGTTTGTGGAGAGAGAGAGGTTTTATGACATCGCATGGTACGAAGATTCAACACAGACAGCTCGTGAATGATCTTTTGGATGCACTTACATTGCCCAAGCAGGTGGCGATTATTAAATGCAGTGCACACCGTAAGGTGACGGATGATGTTGGTCGTGGCAATGCATTTGCGGATGGGATTGCTAAGGAGACTGCCCGGAATCTCAGTACTAGAATGTATGTGACGAGTTCGGTTAGGTGTCCTACAGAGACTGGTATGTGTGAGGACACCATCGAGAGTGTGAAAGCGATTCAGAACGAGGCCACTGAGTCTGAAAAGACGAAGTGGAAAGAGAGTACGGGAAAGTTGGATGCGAATGGTTGTTGGATTGATTTGTCGGAGAATAAGAGGTGGATGTTGCGGGATGCGTATGTACTAGCTGTTGTGACGATGGCACGCGGCTTGGCACATATTAGTGCGAAAGGTATCTGTAAGTTGTTGTCCCCTGTATGGAAGAATGATGGTATTACAAAGTGTGCTGAGAGATTGGTTAAGAATTGTATGATATGTATGATGTACAATCCTGGAAAGGGAACCCCTACACCTCCTGGCCATTTTGCTCCCCCTTCATGTCCCTTTGAAGTGATTCAGCTAGACTTCATCCATATGGAGCGATCAATAACCTGAAATACGTTTTAGTTGTGGTTTGCGCGTTCTCCCGATGGATCGAAGCCTACCCTCTCAAAGATAACACTGCTCTGTCCACTGCAAAAATCCTACTGAAGGAATACTTTCCTCGGCTTGGAATGCCACAAATTGTATGGTCTGATAACGGAAGTGAGTTTGTGGGGAGTGTGATGAAGAGTGTGTGTAAGGGCCTTGGAATCACACAGAAATTCCACAGCGCCAATCATCCCCAGTCAGCAGGTTTGGTTGAAGGGAATAATGGCACCCTTAAATTGAAGTTGGCGAAGATCCAGGCTACGACTGGTCTCTCGTGGCCTGACGCTTTGCCTTTAGCTCTTTTGTCAACAAGGGCGACTGTACACTCCCGAGTAGGGCTTAGTCCCTACGAGATTGTGTTCGGCCGCCCTGCAAATGTTTGGGGGGTCCCTAGACCGAGTGTGTATTCTGATCTTGAGTACCCAATGTTGATCGACTATCTGCATGATCTGACTGCTAAACTGAGGTTAATTCACCAACAGGTCTTTGAAGCACTGCCGACGCAGACGGAGGGTCCAGGCCACCAGCTCCAACCTGGAGACTGGGTGGTAACTCGAAACTTTGGACGGAAGCGCAACCTTGAGCCCCGTTTCACTGGACCCTATCAAGTGCTCCTTGCCACGAGGACTGCTGTTCGTTTGGAAGGACGCAAAAACTGGGTGCACGCCACCCATACTAAAAAGGTACCTATACCTTTACCAGCAGACTCGTGGGTGAGGAAGGGCATCGCCTCGTCCGAAACAGAAGCTGTGCAGACCTTCGTCCCTTTTAGCGACGCTCAGTCTGTTGGGGAGCCCTCAGTGCAGCAGGACGACATTGTTGAACATTTGTCATCGGAAGACTCAAGATCTGAACAATTGATTGATCAGCAGAACTCTGCCCCACCATCGGATCAGTTGTTTGACGAACAGACACGTCCTGGGAGAAGCCGATATTTTCTGCGATCCAATATCAAAGACTAATAAAGCTCTACTTTCTCCTTTGACATCCACGTTACCCCATTGACACCATTCAGTCTGAACACACTTGTATAATTGTGGTTTTTGTAATAGTGTGAGTTTGTTTCCATATATGTGTTTTGCTTCCACAGCTAGGAGATTTTGTATATATTTGTAAATAAAAAATACCTTACATGCGGGTGGACCGTGGGGCAGCGCGGGTACTTCCTTCTGGTTAGTAGGTCTTGACACTAGGTCGAAGGCCGTCGGTTCCTGGGAACTCCTGGGGATTGACTATTACTACACGGAACGAAGTGCGTCAAAAACGTTGCGGACGGTTTTAGAGGATGGCTTTCTCTAAGCTGGTGGATTTGGAAAAAGCTCAGGCCCAAAGATTCAAGTTGCAGCAAATTGCTCGTACAAAATGCTTCATGTTTCAGGTGTTCCTTCTGTTCTTAACTATTTCTTCGCTATTGGTGGGTGGGGTGTATTACATGATACAGTTGTTCTTGCCTTCTGCCTCACCTACCCCTTCTTCTGAACCTAAACCTACATCCACTGTTTCTCCTCATTCCTTCCACATCCTACCCCAACACGAGCAGGTCAGACGTGCAGAATTTATGAATAATTCCTTTGTTCAGCTCCTTCATCAGCATCAGTTGGTGGTTAACACTACCAATTGTTGGGTGTGTGGGTTAATGCCACATACCACCGATAAGGGAATTCCGTACTTGGTCCTCCCTTATAGTTCCCAGGGTTCAGCTCGAGCATTCCAAACAATGTTTCGAAGTGCACTAGATTCCTACCCCAATCGAGAGCCACGTCCTCCACACTTTGGTCCCGGTCCGTACCACAAGCCTTTGGCCATAGCGATTGCTGATTTAGATAGGGATATCTATGAGCCGTCGCTCATCCCAGAGGAAGAGGTGCGGGCCTATAGGGATCTGAGTGAGGCTGAGTATAGTGCGCTTGTGGGCGAAAGACAGCTTAAAAGCTCGTCCCCAATATGGATCGTACCCCACCTTGGTAATTTCTGTCTAAAAGGTCGTGGCCGAAGCCCGAGAGCTCATCTTGGAGAGAGTGCTTGCTCCGAGACGTATGTCTTACCGATGCTCTCTTCCCCTGTGTTTCTGACTGCCAAGGGTACGTACTTTGTCTGTTACGATCGTGCATATACATGGTTGCCCCTTGACTTTGCGGGCACATGTTATATTGCAAATTTGTTGCCACCGACTTTTACAGTCGCCTCCGATTACCAAAAGATCCGAATTGTGAGGGGCGTGATTAGCGAAGAGGACACTGCCGGTCAAGAGGCAGGAGACTTTTTCAAGGGTTTCTTTCCGTTTTGGGGACCTATGGTCAATAGTAGGAACCTGAGACAGTTGACCCGAGTGGTGGAATCGACAGCTAATATAACTGCCAGTGCCCTTGGTAATATCACAGCAGAGCTTCAGGCGGATAGGCTTATGACGTTACAAAACCGTATGGTTTTAGACGTTGTCTTAGCAGATCGAGGTGGAGTATGTAAGGTGATCCATTCGAGCTGTTGTATTTTCATTCCAGACAACGTTCCGACTGTCTATCAAGCCATCTCAAAGTTGCATAAGATCTCTGAGTCCATACACGTGGACGTAGGGGATTGGACGCTACTTGGGTGGTTTTGGGGCCTAATGTCGACTTGGGGTTGGAAAATTCTGATGATCATCGGGGCTGTTGTAGCATTCCTGTTCACGTGTTGTCTTTGTGTGCAGTGTGGTCCTGCCTTATGTGGCCTCTGTGCTACGACGTGTATAAGACAGCCGCCTGTTACCAAAGGAACTCTGATGGACAGAATTATGTTACAGCAACATCTAGATGGTCTGATGAATATCGAGATCGATTATGATTCCGACTAGTGCTTGCCTACATGAGGGCAAAAGGAGCGTCTGAGGTTCCGTGACGATCGTAAGTGGTGTTTTCGACTCGCACGAATATGGTAGAGTCTGGTATCTATGAACCGCAAATGACGAGTTTAGTGGGTGTACGCGTTTTCGCTGTGCTAGCCTAAACCGTTCGTTTGTTTCGTGGGTTTCTTCATCAGAGCCCACGGGTTCCATCTTAGATGCGGCATCCATTTTGTCTCTTGCCCTCAAGTAGCCAGCGAACGGACGCTGTCCGCTTCGCGACCCTGGGATTCCCAAACTTTTGCGGAAGACATGTTTCCTTTGACAGTGCCTTTATGATGAGGGGGATGGACCTGTAAGGCAGATGGCCCTGCTCGAGGCTCATCTTGCCGTGCCGGTCTATTGTCTAAGTTGTGCAATCATTAAGCACGTCCCCTTTGATGCCTGCAGCTCGTGTTTCCCGATACCACCCCTTTTACACCCTTTCCGATCTCCCCACTGTTTCTGCCTTCCTCTGCACCTGTTTCTGTCCCTTCCTCGATTTGTTTACTGCTGAATGGAATTTACTAATGGTGAGAAGATGGGCTTTTACAGTTGGGAACTACCAAACGTTTCTGTACTTATGTTCCGGGCCTTGAATACATGAAAGCAACCCCTTATGGTCTTTACGATGGGAACCGAGTTGTAAACCTTTGTGTACTATGATATCTTATGCATGAAAACTGTATATAAGGAGCGATCCACAGAGGCAAGTTGAAGCAGACTCCTCGAACCTACACGTGTTGTACCTGTGACTTCTGTGTTCCCTGCAGTAATAAACCTCGAATCTTTGACGCCGAAGGAAGTGTCCCGTGTCTCTGTCATTTGTACGCCGGAACAGGTTACCCACGAAGGTTTTAGGTGTTATCCTTGCACCGCTGGGTCTTAAGAAAACCCAGTCCTTCACAACAGCGTTGTATTTACAAGGTGGCCCTGGATTTGAGGACCGATAGCAAAACTCTTGGTAATTGCGGTTTATGTCAGATCCTAACATCGGTTCTGAAGTAGACTTAAGCATGGTTAATATGCGAGATGGATTGATATGTTAAGTCCACAGTCTTATATTAACAAGCTTTTCGCTTGTGAACATGAATTATTGCTGTATGTCTCACGATATTGGGGGTATATTTACAAGGACAGTGTTATAATTATTGTCCCTTTAGTGTTAGGAAAGTGTTGTTAAAGCGGCCAGAATGGGCTTAATAATAGGTTTTTGAGAATTCCAATAGAAGCCCAGGTTTACACCAGAACATTTTAACGCTATCCTTATAAATATACCCATTACAGACTCCTAATTTTACCGTAAAAACAAATATCACCTACTACTAATTTTTATTCTTCCTCGGGATCCCATTTCATGAGCGTATATTTAACGTTGGGGACTGTAGGTGGTGGCCCAATGTCCCTACGGTGCCAGTCAGCTCCCTGCGTCCTTCGGAAGCCACCATTACTTTTCCACAAAGGGACCTCCTAATATGCAGCTCCCCATGGGGAAAAGCATTCTTCTTTGCATTTTAAAAGAGAGAGTAGGTTTTTGTGTTCTCTCTTTCAAAATGCAAACCAAGTTTTCTATGGCAGGGCGGTAGCCTCGTCTCTCACCCTGCCATAGCAAAAAATATTCCGGTAAGACAACAAAGGATTTTAAAGTCCATTATTGGCGTTTTAGCTGTAGTTTGCTGCCGCCAAAGCGGCGATAATTTTAGCGCCCCTATGTTTTGGAATGTCGACAATCCCGTCTCCCATTTAAATAGGCACAAAGTATTTAGTGAAGTGCACACTGTGAATCATGAAGCAACAGTGTCTGATTGTGAATGATAAATAATTGCCCATTGTTGAGTACAGAGTAGGCAAATTGTACATGGGGTTTTGTAACGTCAGTGGCTATTCCTTGAGCCCTCTCTTGAGGTTAATTTGAAGAGTTGTCTACTTCTTTTGCTCGTAATGTACATAGTGTTCTGTCGTCTCAGTTTGTTTTTTCCTCTGTCATGTAGAGGATCCTGGGTAAATATAACGGCTTCTGTATAGCCAGTACCTTTCAACCCTACCCCCAAACTGCTTACTGCCTGTTACCATAGCAACAGTGCGTGGAACACTTAACTGAGCACACAGGTCACAAGTTCACCACACAATGTTGCTAATCCAAACAGCAATTGTGCTGGACTTTTTTTAATTTTCCATAGGAACTGTTAATCGCAGCTACAGACTCTGGTAAAGAGTTAGCCTCAGCATTATACTTCTAGTTATAAACATCATTTCTACTTTTGATTTTTAAATCTTCTCTAAGCATATGATTATCGCACTGAATAAAAGTGAAATGTTGTCTGGAAAGAAGACGTATACACTCAGTTTTTTAAAAATTTACTTTTACTAAAACAAAAATAAATAAATAGAAACATAACTTTAACATAACAGTATAATGAACAAAATGTGAGATGGACTCCAATTGTAGGAGCATAGGTAACCTTCAAAACAAAAATTAAAATAAGTCTTTAAAATTAGATCGATGTGATTGAAGGAGGTGAGAGATTACATATCTACAAAAAGCAAGATCATTTATTCTCACATGCACACTCAGGGTAGTGCACCCTACCCCTCCCACAGAATCACGCTCAACAGGAGTCTGTAGGGCAGAGCTGCTTGTAGGCTTAGGCCTATCTAATGGTATAGATGGTATTTAAAATGAGACAGAGATTTGACTGAATGAGGTCAAAGATCACAAATTGACATAACACTTGGCAATATTGCTTATTCGCACGTGTGCAGTGTGCCTGATACATACCACCCCTCTCATAGGCCCACGCTGAAGAGGTGTCTGTAGGGAAGTGCCTGCTGGCTCAGATCTACAGTATGGTCCAGCAGGTCTTTAACATGATTCAGAGATGAGACAGAATTAGGTGAGAGATCACGTCATTATGCAGGACAATATTTTTTATTTGCAACACGTTTAATTGGAGGCATTGTGTATCTAGGCCGCTCTGCTTACCTTTGGCAAACACTGTTTTCAGCAGTGCTCACAACTTGATTTCTGCTTTTGTTCTATACTGCAGACTGTATTAAATTCAGCCTTGATTTATTTATCGCAAAACACACAAGATGATGGACGGAATGTTGCACAATGGCAAAACATTCACCCAGAGTCACAGATCTGGGTTTAATCCATGATTATGTTGCTCACCAAGCCACCCCAGTTCAGACATGGCCATATGCAAATCAGTCTTGACCCTGTGCCTCATGGGAACAGTCCAGCCCAAACTGCCAAGCCATGTCTTCCCTGGACCAGAATCAGGCATCCTAGGACCGGTTTCTGGCCATCAGCCGTCTTCAGCCAGGATAGCTTGACTACAGTGGTGTAGTGAGCACGGGACCCACGTCTGGGCATACCCTTCCCACATGGGGTGAACAGCAAAACACACAAGATGATGGACGGAATGTTGCACAATGGCAAAACTTTTACCCCCAGTCACAGATCTGGGTTTAATCCATCGTTATTTTGCTCACCAAGCCACTCCAGTTCAGACATGGCAATATGCAAATCAGTCTTGAACCTGTGCCTCATGGGAACAGTGTAGCCCGAACTGCCAAGCCATGTCTTCCCTGGACCAGAATCAAGCATCCTAGGACCGGTTTCTGGCTATCAGCCATCTTCAGCCAGGATAGCTTGACTCCAGTGGCGTAGTGAGCACGGGACCCATGTCTGGACTGTTCTCATGAGGCACAGGGTCAGACTGATTTGCATATGGCCATGTCTGAACTGGGGTGGCGAAGTGAGCTAAAGAATGATGATGGATTAAACCCAGATCCGTTGACCGCGGGTGAGTGTTTGATTTGCTCAAGCGCTACGTCCATCATCCCCTTTGGTATCGCTTTGTTCGCCCTAAGTTGGCAGGGTATGCCCAGACGTGGGTCCCTTGCTCAATTTGCCACTGGATTCAAGATAGCCTGGCTGATGTGGGTTATGAACCCAAAACCTGTCCCAGGATGTTTGTTTCCGGTCCAAGGAAGACATGGCTTTGCAGTTCGGGCTGGACTGTTCCCATGAGGCACAGGGTCAGACTGATTTGCATATGGCCATGTCTGAATTGGGGTGGTGGAGGGAGCTAAAGAATGATGATGGATCAAAAATAAGATCCGTTGACTGGGGGTGAGTGTTTGATTTGCTCAAGCGCTCCGTCTATCATCCCCTTTGGTATTGCTTGATTTATTTATCTGCAGAGTGGACAGCAGCGTCCATAACTTGAAAAGAGAAACAATGTGAGAGAGATGGAGAGAGAGAAAGAAAGAAAAAACGACATTGAAAGTGTGAGAGAGAGAAAGTAATAGATGGAGCAAGAGAGCTAGTGTTGATTCTGGAGAAAATGTTCGTAGCTCACCTTTTTGCCTCCGGTGTGTGTCCAAGCATGTGCCAGTTCATAGTGCACCCTGAAGGTTAGTGATCTGAAAGATAGTATAGAATTATTAATAGCAGAGTACATACAACTGCACACGTATATTTCTGTGTTTTGCCTTTGGACACTCAGGATACTGTATTACATCAACTTACACTGCAAGGAGGTGTCTCTGTGCTCTTTTTCTCCCAACTACTATACCCATGCAGTCCCACTGCATAGCGGTGAGTTCTCATTACTGCGTACCCAGACTGTTGCACCCCATTGACTCCCAGTGTCTGGAGGTGAGTGCCCTTTCTTGCGCACCCAGACTGTTGCAACCTATCCACTCCCACTGCCTGGAGGTAATTATACATTTGTACGCAGTCAAGTTGCTGCACACTATCCACTCTCTCCGCCCACAGGTGACTTCTTGTTGCTTTGGAAACAAGCTTCTTTGCTCATCTTGTGCCATTGGCGTGATTCAAAGAGGGTTCACCACTTGTCAAAGCAGCCTTCTTATGCGTTATTACGATGGCCACGGATCATCGCAGAATCCTAAAACGTTGAGCTTTGGACATGTTGGGAGGGGAGAGGCGACACCAATTTGTGAAACACAACCTGTTAGATAAAAAGGAAGATAAGATTATATGTAATTTGTTCATCAAAGGAGAGAGGAAGTGAGAGAGTGACTGAAAAGAATATTCTCAGCTCACCTTTCTGCCACCGGTGTGTCTTCCACTACGTGCCAGGACATAGTGTACCTTAAGCTCTACATCTAAAAGATAGTAAAAGAAAGATGTTATGATTGGTAATTGTCACTCTCCTAATGTGGAGTAGAATAATATCGCCCTTTCACACACCTTACCTCCCGCATTAAAAATACAACTATTTGTACAGTTCCAACTTGTTTAATAGGCTTCGATTTATGAAGAATTGGTAAAGTAGTAATGTTTTCCATCCGGTTATAGAAAACAAGTGGTGCACAGTGATACACGTGGTTTCAATCATCACGAGCGACGGACTTTTGACCGACTATAAAAACTTTCCTGCTATAGGAAAAAAAATACAAATGCAATAAGGTACGGTATATAGGAGTGCGTACACCTAAATCGCTGCGTTGCCTTTTTGTATCCAGTCTGCTGCACCCCATCTACTCCCTCCGCTGCGCACCCAGGCCTCACTGCTCACCTTTTCGCGGACAGGGTACATTCTACATCATGCAGTCCTGCTCTGTCACCAAGAAGTCTCACATTTGGTGCTGAGTCTTGATATCACTATGGCAAAGGACATACTCGTGCACCCATCATCATCGTAGGTTCCTCACCTGCTCAGTCCTTGCGGTACCACTAACTCAGTGACCAAAGAGGCCACGCACGTGGTGGTGGGCCCCGTGTTCGGTAGTTCGGGCCTACTTGAGGCGTCTGAACCACCAGGACGGGCCATCACAGTGCTTGGGATGGGAGCAACTCTAAAATGGCGTATAGCACGTGCGCCCCGTCTTTTTTATTGGCAGGGTCACTTGTGTTGTGACGCATGTGCTGGATGGGTGTGGTGTGGGTGTATACCAGCTATGAGGGAGTGTGTGTGTGCCGTTCTGACAACTAGACCTGGAACTAAGAAATCAATACAATGGAAATCAGGGCCATGTAGTGTTGATGTGTTTTCTTGGAAGCGGAGTGGGCTGGACTGACGTATGCCAGTGCTATGCGAGGCTGTGAACGATGACTCCAGAGCTATGGGCGTGGTTCCGTCGTGAGCTATATGAGAAATCAACTGATTCGGGTGTCCGTGTTGTAGTGCTGCCGTCACCCGGGTCTTAAACCCAAATGTGTCATTATGTCTTTAAAGTCCCACAACATGGCCAACATGGAAGGCACGGGGTATCACTGACCCTATATTCATCCATAGTTACACACATAAAAGATGGTGGACATGACGCATTTCTGCGAATATGAATGTTTGTTGTACATTCAGTGGAGTGTAGTAGCTGTAGTAATACAGGGCTATGAAAGTTTTTTGGCACATGAAGGGCAGCTAATATATATATACGTATGTGGTCATTTGGGTATACTGTCAAACTTGGTGCTGGAAATCAGTGTTCGAGGCTTGTAGTCGCGTCCACATCCTGTTATTGTAGAGAAATAACGTAATCTATGCGTGCCTGAAAACGTACTGTAAATACAGTGCTCATGTAAATTGCTTCTATAATTTTGGGTCGACTTCGCACTATATAAATATGCTAAAAAAGAAAAGAATTTAGCAATAGCACACACTGATACATTTACTATGCACTTTGTTTGCATTACATTTAATGATCCCGTTTGTACGTTTGTATTTGTAGAATGAGCGAGAGAAAGTTATATAATCAAAGTTTTTGCTACTGGCAGAGGTAAAGATGGTTGCATACGCTATTTACAGCACAATATAATGTGGTAGGGGCAGGAGCAGCATTTTACAAACATAATAAATACACAGACACAGATAGATAGATAGTTGAAGTGGGTACGGGCACCTGTGCTCGACTCCATTTTATTACGTTGCTGTTGGTAACAAGTAGAATAGTAATCATGATATCATACACAGATATTCAATCATAAATGGTTTATGTCTTCTGCTGTGCAAAGGTAGGATATATGTGAAATAATACACAGAAGATTCTATCGTAAAGGGTTTATGAGTTGTGTTGCACTAAGGTAGGGTCGGTTTGTGTGGAGCCTGCGATCATGCGTGGTTCAGGCAGACCGCACTGGTAAGAATGTCTTTTGATGATTGAATTTTGCCTTAATAAGGCCACGTGGTGATTATTTATGGTGCACTGAGTTAGTGGCACATCTGGTGCTCAGCATGTGCGCACTGTGCGATGATGCATGGTTCGAGCGGTCTGCACTGGAAGCATTGTCTGTTGCCTACTGGACTGCATCATCTTTAATCAGATGAAATACAAGATGAAACATGTATGGAATACATTGTCGTAATATATATGTGTCAGGGACATTATAGCTCAAATTGGGACCTGTGCTGTCTGCAGTGTAGACTGCCATTGAGTGTGCCATTGCACTTGCAGCGTTAATTTTATTATTCAACTAAATCTATAACTGATATAAAAAAAGTCCGCAGTGTAGATCGAAGGCAGTAGTCGACACAGACATCGAGGAATGCTTTTTGTCACATCCTTTAACAAAATCTGAGGACATAGAGTACAATTGTCTCTGCCTTAAATAAATCGAGACTGAATTCAATGCTGTCTATAGTGTAGATGCTAAACTTGTATCAAGTTGTAAACTCTACTGTCCGCAGTGTAGATCGAAGGCAGTAGTCAATACAGACATAAGTCTGCGGTGCTGTGGCGCTGAGTTCGCAATGGGCCTGTATCGAGGAGGCACGTGGTAATGGCGGCAGCCAAGTGGCAGAGTGAGGACCTTCGCTGTGGCAGAGTCTTTTCTCTTTGCAGAAGTGAACCACGCCCAAGGCATAGCCTAATTATTTATACTCTTATGCTGGAGTTGCATACGTTGGACCAGCCCACTACGCTTCTGCTTCAATGGGGGGGGGAGACAACACAGCTACATGACCGAGATATTCCCCAGAGTCTGAGATAATATGGTTGTGTCCACTGTGCAGTACAGTACACGTATCAATAGTATATCTACACACGGAAAAGTTTTTGGTTTGTATAATGAGTTGTGTATAGCATTTCACTGGTAGTCTTGGTATTGTGTAAATTATTGTTGATGTGCATGTTTCCTCAATTATACATAGTTAGTTGCCACATCTCTGAACATTGAGCTAGTGTGCTGTTGTGGGGATATATTATTTTGGGACGGTCTGTTGTCCTGTTTTGCGCTGCCTCTGAGGTAGTAGAGGGGGAGGGGTCAGGAGGGGTGGTTGTAGTGGTGGCGGCGCTGGGTGTTGTAATTTTATTGTGTGTTGGAAGTGCATAATTAATACTTCTATCACATATTCATCTTTAAATATGGGTGTGAGTTGGATGTAATTCACGCATAGTCGACGTCCTTACACTAGTTAGATGTTGATATTAATTTGTTAGTGGTAAATGGAACTATCCACTCTTTTTTTAGGTAGCATTGCAGATTTGGTTTGTTGTTGAAAGTATGGGGAAGTGGTGTTTTTTTTTCTTTTTTTTCTACAGGAATGTCTCATTTGTATATTATTAACGTTAGTTGTGGTTGAGCAGCCTTCAGGCTAAGACTTGGAGACGAGTTAAGCGAGTTGTTTTACCATTTATAATCTCTTGAGTACCAAATGAAAGCACACGACACAAGGTATATATCAAATATATATGTAGTTATTCTAAACACAGCCCCTCTGCACTCTTTATGAGGTCAGAGGTAAAAGTACTATACAAGGAACTTAATTAGCATACGATAAATTGCACGGTATGCGTTATGCCCTAGGGGCCTCACAAACCATATACTAAAATAGTGGTATAAGAACCACGTGAGAGTTAGAAAGCAGACCTAGGGCCTCTGGAATCGCTGAGGCTGCCTAGAACCACCAAAGGTTAGGATGTAGGAGGCTTACGGGAGACGCGTGCAGTGTCTAAGCACAGACGCAGGTTACCTCAAACTTTCTATGGAGAACGAACAAGTTACAAATTTACAATTTAAGGGCACTTTTAGGTGAACTACGATGGAACCCTTTTAGACTAGGACACTTCGAGAGTCAAGACCCACGGGAGCACTGGAGTACTCATGTTACCTCACCCAGGGAAGCCGGGTACAAAGGTGCCTTTTAGTGTCGGGTTTCATCGTCGATTCCTATGGAGAGGTTGAAAGAAGTGCTGCAGGCGTCCAGAGGAAAAGTGTCCGGGTGGATCCAAGGGTGGATCAGAGATGTGAAGAACAGTGGCAGCTGGTGACATTTGAAAGTGGTAGGGCGTAAAACAATTGTCGTACCTCACTGCGGCGAGGGTGCGTAGCGTGCGAGCGTGAAGCATTTACTGAGGGTTGGGGGGTCTACCCCCCAAAGAAAATTTTGAAAAAAGAGTAGGCAAATGGTCTATTTTCAAGCAAATTTGAGAGTGTGATACAATCCCAGAAGTGCTGCAGGCTATGCTCAAAATATATATGTGTCATATATAATTGACCTTGTATTGAACCCCCATCGCCCAGCAGGCCCCTGCGTAATGCCCCTGCTGCCTCAAGGCTCCATTTAAAGTGTTGCTATGCTCCTGAGAAGTGCCGGCTATCACCTGGCTTGTCAGCAAGGCCTTGTTTCAAGTTTGCCATGCAAACCCTTCAAGCCATTACGGTGCTACACAACCTATGCATCTATTTTGACAAAATGAAGCACACAGTAGCATATCATCACATAAGGAAAAGCCACACAGTATAATAAAAAAGA
This sequence comes from Lissotriton vulgaris, assembly GCF_964263255.1. Taxonomy (NCBI): domain Eukaryota; kingdom Metazoa; phylum Chordata; class Amphibia; order Caudata; family Salamandridae; genus Lissotriton; species Lissotriton vulgaris. The sequence continues at coordinate 1,289,141,240 of NC_141693.1, read as the reverse complement.
TTTGTAATATAAAGCAATGTAATTTACAAAACATAGTGCATTTGAACAAGCCATAGCATAGCATACTACACCTGCTTTCTTGCTCAGGAAGTTTCGGTTATATTTCCTAATTTTTTCAGGAAGGAGGAAAGAATTATCTGGATTTCGAGTACAGTTTTGAAAACCCATGTCCACCTGCCTGCCTGTCGAGGCCTACCAGTTTCTGGTAATGAATATTTCTCATCAGAATCTCATGTGATCCTGCTTCATCTTGTTAAAATTCCCTTTTTAGGATTGAAACAATATTTTCCTTGCTTAGGAATCACCTTGCATCAGGCATGTGTCGATCGAGTACCTGAGGTTTCAATTCCAAGGTCGACTCAGTTTTTTTAAGCCTTTCTCAAATATTTGCAGTAAGGGCAATAAAATAGAGAAACTATTTGTAAAATGATTTCCTCCCCTAATTGGAATATAAGTTTGCTGCAGAGGTCTAAATAACTGTTATTACTGTGTTCGGACCCACTTTTTCTGAGACTGCCCACGGACACCTGTTCAGGCCAAGATGAGAATGAGGGGCTCAATCAAACCCTTGAATGAAGTGCTTGTCAGATGTCTGTTTAGACTGCTGGTGACTGCCCTGCTTTTCCCCTACAGTGCTGGGAATGCCTCAGGCAGCAGCCCTCTCCACATGCCTTAGTTTTTGCAATAAAGAGTCCAGTTTTTCAAACAGTTGACTGAGTCACTATTCCCGGTCAAAACTGAAGTCACGTTTTTCACAACTTTTGTCATATGCTTTCAGCAAGCATTGTCTCTGATTTAATTCTCCTTCTACAATTCAGAGGTCCTTTTTTTAATTCAATGCATATTTCAAGTATTTTTTTAATTAGTGTCACATACTAGTACATAGATCATTGCATATCATTCTTATGATGCGGGTAATGCCTCCTTTAAATACAGTACAGATCTAATTTAACCTTTGGAAATAGGTTTTGGTTAAAGCAACTAGTATGGCGTTTATAGGAATGCATGGCTGCACATGAAAAATAAATGTGTACAAGAACCAATAAAACACTACATATTCAGAAAATGCAACCAAACAATAACAGGACACCACCATTTTCAGTGAATATGGTTATGGTTTCATTAGAAATTATTGGCAGCCTTCACCGAAAAGAACTCCATTTAGATAGTGTTATGTTGTCCTTCTTTATCTTGCATCTCCCTCATTAGATTCTAACCTCACTTGCTTAGAATAGGAATGCTTCAATGTTCTTAGAATAGGAATGTATTTGATATTCCAGGTCAGTTACGACCTGAAGCTGTTGGTGGATGAGGCAATTAAACCGGACTCGTAAACCTATATTTGTTTCCTATTTATTTCATCCTGGAAACACCACATTAATATTGGCGACGATCCTACCTCTCAAACGCCTCAACACACAGCTGTCTCCATTTCGAACTGCCTCCCCAGCGGCTGAGAAACATAGAAAGGAAGCGTTGTCTTCCCAGCGGCAGATCTGACGATTCAAAAGAAGATAGAAAACTGCTTGGTGCGGTGAGGAGCAAGGTGGGAGGTTAATTAAAATAAAAGGGGACTTAAAAAAGAAATAAATAAAACAGCGCGCTTTATCTAAAAGTATAAGCCGTTAGAAGTGCTCGCGTGTCAGTGCTCGCGCTGTTCGCGTGTTATCGCGCGATCCGGTTGACAGTGCGTTTCAAAGGAAGGCTTGGAGCGTTTCAATGACGCGCTACGCAAACGTGATCAGGAGGTCTCTATGCGTTCCAAGCTCCTGTGCGTTTCAATGACGCACATGCTGGTGAAACAAACAAACGCTGTCTAATCGCGTTCTAAATCTAAAAGAACGAAGGAAGCAAGAACGTTCTTTTTACAAGATTAGAACGTGGCATTGTTCCCAGGAACAAGCAAAGAGGGTATTCTCACAATTCTGATTCAATTATTACTTGAACAAAGACTTTTATAAAAAAAAAAGGAGAAACAAAGGGAATAGAAGTTAACAGATCTTTATTACACAACAACATATTTTACAATGAGAGTTCTTTTAAGGAAAAGTACATAATAAAGAGATTCTATTAAGAAAAAACACAGTAAAAAAAGGTGTGCACAAAAAAAAAGGGAAAGAAAATGCAAAATGTAACTCAACCTGCATTCTTTTTAATAAGTCCTGGTGAGCCAAATGTAAAGTGGCAGAAATGGAAGAAGATATTTGCAAATTATGCTGGGTTTGCGGCACAAACCTAAGTGCAGAAAGGAAACATTCTTTATTGTTACACTGTTTAGGAGGAGAAGGCCAAGATGTATTGGAACACTTGCCAGAACTCACAGCGGCAGAACAGAGAAACTTAAATGAGTATGAAATTGCTATAGAACAATTAGATCGGCATTACCTCCCAAGGTTGAGCACAATAATGGAGAGATACCATTTTGGACTAAGAGGTCAAAAGAGGGACGAGTCTGTGGAAGACTATGTATCAGCATTAAGAAAATTGGCCTCTTCGTGTAAATTTGGACAAACATTAGAGGAAAGAATAAGAGATCAGTTTGTTTTGAAGTGTGCTCATGACAGCATTCGAAAGGAACTATGGCTAAAGGATGAACCACCCTTGGAGGAAGTGCTTGTAATAGCAAAACAGGTAGAACACATGACCAAATGTGTAGATGAACTGAAAGGGGAAAAAGAGAAGATGGTGGAACCGGAAAAGAAAACTGAATCAAAAGTTGAAGAAGTCGTTTGTCAAGTTCAAAAAGAAGATAAAGTAGACAGTGGGAAAAATGACAATGGGATGAATAGATTCAATCCGAGTTTTAATATGTCTAACAAATTTTCTTGTTTCAGATGTGGCAACTCCGGTCATTTAGCTAATTCACCAAACTGTCCCGCATTGAAATCTATTTGCAATGATTGTGGAAGAAGAGGTCATTTTACAAAATGTTGTAGAACAAAAGGTAATAAAAGGGATGGTACATACAAGAAATGGACACAACCACAAGTGAAAACTGTAACTTTTCAAATTAGTACTGGGCCATTAGAACATCCCACACATTTAGTTAAGGTAGATGATGCCATGATTGAATTTAAATTTGATTCATGTTCTCAAATCACCATGATTGATGAAGAGTTATTGCACAAAACTTTTGGGAAAAATGTAAAATTGTTCAAGAGTGATATCTTACCCTTAGGGTATGGCAGTAAACCCATTAAGATTTTAGGTTATTTTATGGCCACTATGGAATTGGGATGCAGAATCATTCCAGGGAAAATTTATGTTATTAATTTTGGTGATGCCCTAATTAGTTGGAGGGACCAACGTGACCTTGGAGTTACACTTGATCCGAATGCCACACCTCAGGTGAGAATTCTTGAAGTTGAAAACCTGTCCGACATGTTTGCAGAAAAGTTTCCCTCTGTGTTTAAGGATAAGTTAGGATGTTTAATTGGCTATAAGCATTGTATCAAGCTTAAGAAAAATGCAATTCCTATAGTAGCAAAGGTTAGAAGGATTCCACTTGCAGAACAAGTGAAGGTGCAAGAAGAGATAGAGAAATTAATTGCAAATAACATAATAGAACCTGTAGAGGCCACAGAATGGTTGGCTCCCATTGTAGTAGCGAAGAAGCCAACTGGAGAGATTCGTTTGTGCATTGATCTAAGAGCGTTAAACAAGGAGGTGGTGGTAGACAGATTCCCGTTACCCAACATAGATGAAATCGTAGGCACGTTAGAGGGAGCGAGATACTTTACCACCCTGGATCTGGCATCTGCCTACCACAAAGTTGAATTGGATACTTCTTGTCAAGACTTAACTGCATTTGTAACACCAATGGGTACCTTTAGGTTCAAAAGAATGCCTTTTGGATTGATATCAGCTGCCTCTGTATTTCAGAGAATCATGACACACATACTTAAAGGTCTTCAAGGGGTAAAATGTTACCAAGATGATCTTCTAATATATGGGTCAGACTTGCAAGAACACAATGAACGTGTGTGTGATGTGTTGAGAAGATTGTCTGACTCTGGTTTGTCTCTCAAAAAGGAGAAATGTAAATTTGGCTTGGAAGAAGTAAATTACCTAGGTCACTGTATTAAGAGTGAAGGGGTTTTTCCAAAATCTGATCTAGTTGCTTCCATCAATAATGTGGCAGAGCCTGTTAATAGAGAGGAGTTGTTATCCTTTCTCGGGATGGTAGAATTTTATGGGAAATTTATCATACATTTTGCGGACAAGACAAAGAACATGAGGAGACTCACTGGGAAAAGTGTCACTTTTGTCTGGTCTGATGAGTGCAAAAAGGAATTTGAGGGTATAAAAGAGGAATTAAAGAAAGCTCCATGCTTACAAGCATTTGTTCCTGGTTTACCTGCGTTCATATTCACTGATGCAAGTGATAAGGGATTAGGAGCGGTTTTGGTACAAAATAAACATGACCATGATTCTTTAATTGCATGTGCATCCAGGTGTCTTCGTGGTCCGGAATTAAACTATTCCGTAATTGAAAATGAATCATTAGCGATATATTGGGCTCTAAAAAAAATTCAAAAATTTGGTTTGGGGGACTAAATTTATTGTCAAATCTGATCATAAGCCATTAAAAGAAGTTTTTTGTAAAAAGGGGTTAGATTCTATCTCTTCTCGGATTAGAAGGTGGATCATATCCTTACAAGAATTTGACTTGGAAGTGCAATATTTACCTGGTGTGTCAAACAAGGCTGCTGATTGCTTTTCTAGATTGGTGAAAAGTGATGATGCAGGCTGTGTAGATGACTATGTTGATGAAGATGATTATCTTAATGTTTGTGAGGTTACAGAGGGTGTAGTAGGTAAAGAAGATTGGAAAGAGGAATTGTTAAAGGATGAGGAGTTGGTTAAGGTAATGTCTCTATTAAAAGATAATAAGCGTATGGACAAACCTTGGTCCTTGGTTTCTCAGGAGCTATCAATTTCAGATGACATGCTAACTCGTGGTTTGAGGCTTATACCTCCTTTCTCTTTAAGGAAAAAGTTGTTGTTACATGCACACTCTGGACATTTGGGCATAGTAAAAACCAAGGAGATGATTCGTACCCAGTTTTGGTGGCCAGGAATGGACTTAGAAATAGAACGCATGGTTAGAGACTGCGTTGAATGCTGTGCAAGTGACAAGATTCTAAAAGTCAGGCAAATGCCTATGGTATGTAGAGAGTTACCCAATCATCCTTGGGATGAATTAGCCATTGACATTTTAGGGCCTCTCTCTGGAGTTTCTGACACACCTTACCTGATAGTTTTAATTGATTTGTATTCACGGTGGATTGAGGTACGCGCAGTTAGTGAGATTACGTCAAGTTCTGTCATCAAATTTTTATCTGATATATTCTTGAGAGAGAGTTTCCCAAATAGCATATTATCAGATAACGGTCCACAGTTCTGTTCTAGCTTGTTTGAGGAATATCTTAAAAAATGTGGGATATTACACAAGAGAACATCTTTATACCACCCTGAAACTAATGGTTCCGTTGAGAGGGTCAACCGTACATTGAAAGAATGCATTCAGCTCGCAAGAGCTAGTGGTTTGAGTTGGAAAGATGCACTAAGGGAAAGAATAGATGCTTATCGTTGCTCCCCTCACTCAACTACTGGAAAATCTCCTTTTGAGCTATTCAGGGGTAGAGTTCCGAACACGATGTGGTGTCCAGGTTGGATGAATCTGAAGAAGGGGTTTGTGGACAATCGTGTTGGTGCTTGGAGGGAGAGAGAAATAGAAAAACAAACTTGCAGGAAAGCATATTTTGACAAAGTTAAATGTGTTAAATTTCATGAAGTGAAGGTAGGTGACCTTGTAAAAATAAAGGCACCTGTAGGGAGAAGGTCTTGGTCCAAGTATACTAATATCAGGCCCGTCATTAAAGTCTTTGGTAATGCTATCAAAACACAAGATGGGAGGATTTGGAACAAAAGTCGAGTTGTGGTTGTTAAATCGAAAAATATTACTCAGGCTGACTCTGATACCAATTCTAATCTTTTTGGTATAAACAACCCTTCTCGCTCATGTGCCAACTTTTCACCCAACACTCGTGTGAGGAGTCAAAGATTACGCAGTGCTCCAATGTACATGAAAGATTATGTGTAAGCAATGTTCATTTTTTCTTCTTATTTGTTAACTTCTTTTATCTCTCTTTTACGTTTATTCTTCATGTCATTATTTATTGTAAAGAAGGGAGATGTGTTATGTTGTCCTTCTTTATCTTGCATCTCCCTCATTAGATTCTAACCTCACTTGCTTAGAATAGGAATGCTTCAATGTTCTTAGAATAGGAATGTATTTGATATTCCAGGTCAGTTACGACCTGAAGCTGTTGGTGGATGAGGCAATTAAACCGGACTCGTAAACCTATATTTGTTTCCTATTTATTTCATCCTGGAAACACCACAGATAGCAGTAGATGCCAAGACAGATAATAAGCCTTGTTGAAGGTAGTATGTAACCCAAGCCATGGAACACATGAGACCACGCAGAAATACGAAGTAAATAGGTGTTCCTCAGTGCACCCAGCACCTCCCACCACCACCAGTCAAGGAAACACTAAATAACTGCTTGTAGACAGTATGCATACTGTAATACTGATAACGGTTCTGTAATTGTTGTGAAGGCTGTGCATGATTTATGCAAAAATATAAATCATAGTACACAGAATTCTGCATGTGGCTGTAGATGGTAAGTATATTGTACGTAAACAGCTAAACAGTATGAATTTTTATGATGGCAGAGTAACCCGATGTGAAGCATGACTCTTAGGTTGGTGGGCGAGGGTTTGCCTCCATTTTTTGTGCATCCCACACCTTATCCGGAATATCCAGACAAACGTTCTACTCCAGCATGTGACTTGTTCACTTTTATTTGGCAGAACTTTTAGGATGACATGCAAAAGGTTCAGACAAGTAAACCTGGTAGTGAATTACTCTTTTTTTTTATATTTACTGACATGCCCAACACTCAAGTTTTCTCCAATCACACATCAGGCAAATAAACGTCATTTTCAGTACTTGCTCTGTCCTCGTTATGTCACAACATGACAAATGAAAACTGAGCCAAGACAGTTAAACGTTTTAGATTTTCTTTACTTAAAAAAATGACATCTCTTTGACTGGGCCTTACCTGATCTGTTGCTGAACTGCTCCCGAGTTCAGAGTCCTCCGCTCTGGCTCCTACTCTCCCGAGTCCGACATGACACAAGAGCAGTCACTACAGTGCAAAGGCACTGCGCTGCAGCTGACAACTCGGAATGCCTCTGGCTCCAAACACGCATGCAGTCTGATTATTTTCTTAAAATCCGTCTTCAATGTCGGATTGCCACTGCTGCAGAGACTTGCGCGGGAAGCAGACTGCGCAGACTCAATTTCTCCTTTCCACCTGCCACACCCATTCCCAACTCGTCACAGGGTAGGGTCCCACCCACGCCCTGTAACAAGTTGGGAAAGGGTGTGGTGCCAATGCTCTCCACTCTCTGATTGACGTGGAGGCTTAGAGATCCCGGGCTTGTATTTCAAACGCCCGGGGCTAACTTTGCCTCCACGCTATCAGGGGGTGGAGACTCGGCCCTGAAGCTAGGTCTTTGCCGAGCTGATGACATCACAGCCTTCAGGGCTGTGAGGTTCTCAGCCGGCAAACACCTAGGCTTCTTTGGGCCTCGCCTGCCCGGGGAGCAGCACGCATTGCAGTCATGTGACACTGGTGACGTGACCATTTGATTATGTTGTGCAGCCGTGAGTTGGGCAGACAGTGCCTGTCAAAAGTAAAAGGGGGAATTTTTCTGTAAAGCTTTTTTAAACTGTATAATCATTTTGATTTATGAGCACTGAGCAGCATTGTGAATTTAACGGGGCGGAGCCCTGACGCCCTCCTGCAGAAACCGCCACTGGTGAAGAACCTGAAAGCAGAGGGGAAAGAGTCTGGGCCACTAGCCAGTGAACAGGATGGCGATAGGAAGATGCCACCAGATGTTGAGTGATTTCAGGTGAAAAGGTGAAGCTTGTCTCTTCAGCCACGAGGACCAGGAGGTGTCGACGACAACCAGGAGCTTGATTAAAGGTGTCCCACAAACGATCTAGTTGACTGTGGTATCGGTATCCAGATTGGACCCAACATGCCTTGGCAAACGCAATCCATGCAGGATGTCGAGATGGGCTTAGGTGCAGACTAGTAAGGTCTGAGGAACTTCTCTTTTGAGGAGAAGTTGGGGCAAGCCTGGAGCAATCAGGAAAGCAAAGTAAATCAAGCATTGGTTTTCTTGGGGGCTCACTAGCCAGCAGACTAGGAACCGCAAAGATGCGTCAAGCGGAAATGCACAAAGCGGGCCATGGGACACTCGTGGAGTGTGGGCCTCTGAGCTTCAGTGCAAAAGGTGCTCAGGCTGGGGCTTCAAGCACCCCAATACACAACTGCAGAATACCTCAGGAAGTCAGTGCTGGAGCAGAAATAATAGACTTACACCTAAAAAACAAGCCAGTCCTAATGGCTTTGACAGTGCATGTTAGCAGTCTCAAATAAATGAGTAACAACAATGATTTTGTTGTGAATGATAACAATTGAAAATGTTTCAATTCTGAAAATTTGAGTTGGAACTAAAGATTGCTAAGATCCGTGGAAAAGGATGTGATCTTCAGAGTGTCTCAATCGCTTCAGTTGTTCCCCTTCACGTGAATTTCATCCGCATCTCTCACTCTGTTAGACTCTTATCCCTTTTTTCTTCCCACATCTTTCTGAAATCCTCCATCTCTAACACAAGCCACAAACAAATAAATGGAATTATGAACAATCATCGAGCCCTAAAGGTGTTTCCATGATTTAGACCTGTAAATAAACTTGTATTAAACAGCAACAGAGCAGAGGAAATAGAGAGTGCACTGAGGAAGGGTATTCCCCAGGGGGAAACCAATGGAAGCATCCCTAGTGTTAGGATCAGACTGAGTGTTGGGATTCACAGACAACACTGATGAAAGAATGGGTGATACCCAATAAGATCAAACACGACAAACAGACCAAATGTCCAAAAGCGACCCTGTAAAAACAGATCAGGTGATCAATCGGTTTGCAGATCAACAGCACCTAGGAGACAATTTAACTCCACTGGGCATCAAGGACGACAGCAACAACACCACACTGAAAAAGCTTCAGATGACTATAAACAGCCCAATGTTACATGGTAAGCAGTCGATAGATGACACAATGGAGAGGTGTTCTGGTAGGCAGACCCTGTTAATCTCAGAGTATCGGTCAAGGGCCGCTGGAACATTCTGGGGTTATTACAATCTCAGGAAATAACAATGGATATAATCACGAGTGACATAGAATCAATCCAGTTTGAGCACCCACAAGGAGATAACAAATAGGGTGCGACTTTGGTAACATGGGATACACCAACAATGACCAGGAAGATTTTTGCTATAAGCAGCGGAAGCTTTTGCTGCTGATGCTCAGCAGTACCTTTTGTATGAGGGATGAGCGGTGCACTTTTCGCTCTGAAGATGGGACACTTGGAAAGCACGCTGCTAATGCCTGGCTGTGCCTGTTCTTTGTGTGATGCTTGCACTGTTTGTGTGCTGTTCCTATTTTTAGAGGGAGAGAAGCTTGCACTTATTTCAGAAGCATCAATCACGACCACTATTTTGTACCTGTCTGTTGGTGCCATGGGAGTCCATCTGGCTGTGGTGTCTAACCATTATTGTGTGCATTAGGTGGATGTCCCTGACTTTGGTTAAAGACCTGCAGGAGGGTTCCCACCTTTCTTAGAGAAGAACACTCAACATCTCTGGGTATGCTGGGGTTATGGAAGGGTAAGGCGCTGATACTTAAAACACAGTTTGGGAAACTCTGTATATTATTCTTTTTTTAACCTAGCAATTCTGCCTGTTTGCATTAAATAATATTTCGGAGTTGTTTAGACAGCTCTAAAATACTTTTGATATGTTTTAATCTTGTAGTTGCTGATTTATGTTTATATTCAAAGGTGGAAAATTATGGATTGTGATGATTTTTGTGTTTTTTTTAACTGACCTGACATGAAAATAATGCCCAAAACAATGCTCCCGTTTCAGTTCTCTTAAAATTGCTTTAATAGTTAACACACCTTCACCAGAGCATTGCATGTAAAGTACAGTTAGATCTCATGTTTGTAGTCTGAAATAGATTGGAGGGCAATTTCTTGTGTTACAGATTGCCTTGTGTAACCGTTGCCCCATTTACTCCCTTCCTTTTGTATGTACCTAAAGACTCGCACCATCATTAGCCGGGTCTTGTGCCTTAGTGGACTAATGCGTCCACTGCAGGGGCCTTTGTTTGGCCTCATGGTGACAGGGTCAAATCCAGTCGGGTCCATTCAGACTTTCATCCTCCTGAGGTTGAAAGAATGACAACCACTGAGTTGGGTAACAATAAACTTCTGGGTTGGTGGTGGGGGTGTTGACTCATACTTGGTGTCTCGCATCCTCTTCCTGCCTCAGCCTGGTTTTATCCATCCTTTCCATCATTGTCTCATTTCAAGTCATTGTGTTGCGGTGTCTGTAATTTGCTAGGGGGTGAGGAGACATCTTCTGGGGAAATCAAACACCTACAAGCCATTCAGATGATTCAGTGTTTTCTAGATTAGTATGCATCCAGCTCGAGCTACATTAACTCATAACCCTACAACGACAGTGCCCATTAGATACAGTTCTTTTCACCATTATATGAATAATACAGCTCAAACTCATAAAAGTGTCTGTTTGCTCTTTCAATGGCATGTCCTTTCAAGTTATACTGACAAATAATATCCTATCATTAATTGACATATCCATTGTAAAAAATGTTTGGTCAACTTACTACATCTACAAACGCTTACAATCGCATTGAAGCCACATAATTAGGAAAGTTAGCTCAAAATATATGAACTACTTGAACCCGAGCAATGGACAATTGTGTACACCCCAGTAGAACTAAACACATTCCAATGAACTTCAGCACATTAATCCACATACATTCATAGCCTTAAATGTGTGATGCCATTTCTATATTTTCTATCAATAGGGAGAAAGAATGAAGAACCACTGGTTCCTTGCTATGTACCTCACCCTTTGTTAAGGGTTCTATGGTCCAGGTAGTTTCAAACTTTCTTCATTGCACACTGCTAAGGATTCCTCATCATATTCTATTATTATTCAGCTTTCACAAAGCCTTGCTTCATTTTATTCCTTTGTTACTCCAAGTGTGATCAGCTGCTGCACCTGGGCTACTGAAAGGCCTGCTTTTGCTGCATATGCCTGGTCTGCTGATGTTTGGTGACTCTGACCTATATTTCTCTGAGGAGAAAGTGGACTAGAGGGTACAATACAGTACAGACTATCCCATAAAGACCTTTTACTGGCTGGCCTTACATTTACAAGTAACAGAAAACAAACACCCCTAACCCTGTCCATTACTACTGTTCAGTGGCACCAGCCCCTCCTATCCTTTTTAGTTGGGTATACTTTGTTCCTTGTTGGGAAATCTCAGATCCACAATCCCTTAACATTGTTGATTAATCTACCCCCGTGCTAGTTCCAAGGCCTTCTTTAATTGCTTAAGTGCAGAATATAGCAATGTCTGACTCCAGCTCCTGCGCAATGATTTCGGAGTTCTATAAAAATTACATTTTACTGCTTAGGTGCAAATTTTCTCTTGTCAACAGGGTAGTTTTGTGTCTATTTGTTACAACACTGTGCTCGCTTGTGTTGAAACCTTAAGACCGCTGCCCGAAGTGACCTTACTTTACCACTATTCCTGCCTGAAGGTAACAGCAGGTATGGCCTTGAGACACCATTATGTATTTGGCCAGCCTGGATAATAAAACAAATCATACATTAAAAGTATACATACATAAATACAAACACTTAAGGGGGCGTGGCTTGGACGGCGATGTAGGCGGCAGCGGACCTCGGAGCTCCTCCGAGGCCGCCCTACTCCCGCAGACATCCTGAAAGCTTTCCTGGTCCCTCGAGCTCGGAACGGGCAGCTGATGCCATAGAGCCCGAGCCGACAGGGAGTTAATGTGAATTCGGGAACCCCGCAACGAGAGAGCACTTTTTACCGAGCGCGGGGCAGCCTGATTCACTTGGGGACAAAATGGCGGCCGGAGCGCAAGAGGGGAGCGCCTGACCGAGGCTCCCACCAGCCACAGGAGTGACCGCGGAGGACTGGCGATACAGGCGGTAGGAGCAGGACACTTGCCCCCATGGGCCCGCAGAGTAGGGGGCAAATAGAATTTCTAGTGGAGTGGTGTGGCTCACTGGTTAGAGGCGGCAGACCCGGGAGCAGAGGTCGGCCAGGACCACGGTTCAATTCCCGACGCGGCAGGGTCATGGACTTGGGTCAGCGGACTCGATAATTCTCGCTTCGGTGCCTACTCTAATCAGGAGTCCCACTCGGCAACTCTGGGCATTAGCTTGCCTAATCTCCACAACCGCCCCATCAACACCGGGGATGCCTGGCTCCACCTTGGGGACTCCCAGCAGGGACCATCCCACGGGGAAAGCCAGGACGGGTTCCCCAGCGTTATACAGTGCCAGGAAACCGACGGGTAGCAGTGCGCAGGGGAGCCCCACAAACGACCAGGCAGTAAAGTGCCTGACTTCAAAATGGCGGCGCCCACGCCGTACTTCGAGGCACATTGTTAAGGTGCTTGGGGGGGCAGCGTGAGGGCCAGAAGGGGTCATACCACTGCAGTTCCATGCCGACAGGAGCGTGTGGCCTAATACAGAGGGTTACAGACAACCACGGACACTGGCGGTCCACTAATAACTGCAAACTTGTCAAGGGGACTAGTAGGGACGCGTGGAATTGCCCTAGATAGAAGAAACCCACAGGCGGTGGCCTACTGAGGAACCACGAAGACCCACCCCGAAGCTGGGGAGGTGGGGAGCGAATAACGGTGACAGACGGAGGGGGCCTCCTGCTCTACTGGTGAGACTGGAGTATATGAGCAGCGGCACCTTCCGAACGGCGCGGCGGCCCCCGTTGGGGCTCCCTGAGAGGCAGGACTGGGCTCCTATGCGCTGCGAGGAAGAGCAGAAGACAACCCCATGTGCCGCCAGATATAGGAGTTCTACGGTCGGAGGGGAACTGCGGCGCTCCATGAATTGGCCGCTCCACGAGAGCCTCTGAAAGGGTGCTTCTGTCGCATTGAACATTGACGCAGAGGCCCAGTAACGCGGCGACGGAGGAGGTGCTGAGGGGCCGGACACTCACTGACCTACCCAACATGGGCAGAGTGACCAAAAAGAAGGGGTTTGAGGCCCTGTGACTGGATGACCCGGGAAACTCTATGGGGGACGAAGAATTGGTGCCGGAAGGTAGTGCTACCACGCATCCACAAGACCCTTCCTTGGGTGACATCATGCAGGCCATCATGGCATTGAGGGAGGCACTGGAGAAATGAATGGACTCTATCGGATCTGACCTCTCCATACTAAAAGATGACCATCGGAAACTCAGGGAACGAGTGGCATCTCACGAACTGACCATGAAGGACATTCCGGTCACGGTTGATGCCTTGTAAACGCAGCTCAATGAGGTGGTGCCGAAGGTCCGCGTGCTGGAGGTGAGAGCAGAGGACAGCGAAGGGCGCTCCAGATGTAATAATCTCCGCATTGTAGGAATTCCAGAGCGAGAGGAAGGATCCGACGCTGTGCACTTTCTTGAGACTTGGATAAAAGCGGAGGTGGCGCCTGAAGGTCTCTCTCCCTTCTACGCGCTGGAGCGAGCGCATAGGGTTCCGGCACGACCTCCAAAGCCAGGGGCCCACCACACCCGATGGTGGTGAGGCTCCTACACTACCCTGACCGCGACTACATCCCCCAGAGAGCCAGGGAGTTACAAAATCTGAGAATCGGCAACAGTAATGTAATGATTTTCCCGGACTACACCAGGGATGTGGAGCGCCAAAGAGCTTCCTTCATGGCGGTGAAGCGGAAATTGAGGGCCTTGCACCTTCCTTATGCAGTGCTATTCCCGGCTAGGTTGCGGGTCACTGCTGATGGGAATACGCACTTTTTCCTCGCACCTCAAGCCGCCTGGGATTGGCTAGAAACTCGTGGCAAGTCTGGAGGGAGATCACCAACTGCGACATCGCCTCAGCGTCGATCCCCGGCCGCTTTATCAAGGCATTGTCCAAGCTCCCCAGCAGAATGGCGACAGGAACAAGACAAGGCGGTTTTGGCAGTGGCGGTCATCAGCCACAGAGTGGTTATCCTGACCAGCAACACTTCAGAGCATACAAGAAGTGGAGAGTATAGCCCCAGTTCCAGCAGCATCCATGGGCTCTCGGAGACAGACTTACCAATCGTCACTCCACAAACGGCGGATGGGGTGTTTGGCTGACTGAACAGTTGCACGACCAGCCTGAAGTTGTGAGGTATTGGGGTGGCCTGGACTGGGTGCCTGATGGGGGGTGGACTGATGGAAAGGGCAGCGAAATTGATGGGGGGGACCAGGGTAGAGGGACATGTTTGCATGGGAGTGGGAAGGGGCTTAGGGGGACTTCTGAGATTATTAACTCGGAGCTCCAAGCAGCCTGAACTGATTGGACTTTCTACGTGCCTATTGTTTGGATGGGGATGCCGCGTTGGATGCCTGTCCTGGGGAGGGGGAGTTGGGGATGTTTGAATTGTTCTATTTGTGGGGCTGGTTTCAGGGGACCTAGGCGTGTCGGGGGGGCGATGAGATAGAACAGGACCTACAGCAATGGGACCAACATTAGGATACACATGTCTCACATGGAATGTGCGGGGCATGCATACTATGCATAGGCGACATAAGATACACTCCTTCTTGACACGTAGGGGGATACAAATTGCATTTCTCCAGGTGACCCACCTTACTGCAAAGGAGGGGAAGGCGCTCCAGCGCCACTGGAGGGATCAAGTTTACTACACTACATACTTGGCATATTTGAGGGGGATCTTAATATGGGTAAGAGCTGGAGTTCCCTTTCAGTGCACCTCACCATAAGTTGATCCAGAGGGCAGATACGTGGTGCTTCAGGGGAAGCTAGATGGTCGGGACTTAACGCTTGGGTGTTTATATGCCCCTAACCTCGATCCGCCAGCCTTTTTCTCATTGTTATCCCATAAATTGGCACCAGCTTTAGTAGGGCCTCTACTATTGGGGGGCGATTTTAATTGTGTCACTGACATCGATCTAGATCGCTCACAACCACCCTTGCCAAATGCACCAGTGGGTAAACTGGCAGAGACGCGGTCTACCTGGCAGCAGACTTGGGGATTGATTGACACTTGGAGGGTACAGCACCCTTTAGATAGGGATTACTCCTTATTCTCCACCCTCCACGAATTACATGTCCGCCTGGACGCATTCCTATGCTCCCCCGAAGTGCATGGGGAAATTACCAACAGCGAGTATCTAACTCGCACTATTTCTGACCATAACCCGCTGATGGTCCAGTTGAGGTGGTTGCAGCTGCGCCCCAGAATTCCTACCTGGAGACTGCGACCAGAAGCGCTTGAGGATCAAGTTTTCCGAACCGCTATAGCTAGGGCCATTGAGAAATATTTTCAACTTAATACAGGGACTACGGGATCGGTGACCACTGAATGGGACGCCTATAAGTCAGTAGTGCGAGGGAGTTGTATTTCGGCGGCATAGGGGCCCGGAAATCATTACTACAAGACATCAAAAGAAATGATGAGCGATTGCGTGCCCTGGAATTAGAACACCACGAACGGCCAGATAAGCAAGATGAGTTATTAGCAGTTAGGGAAGCAGTTGCAACGGCGGTAGAGCACCTACTGTGCTTTGACTACAAAGCCTACCTCGCACGGGCACATTCAGAGCGGGATAAGTCGGGAGCCCTTCTGGCCTGGTTGGCTAATCCGGCTAGGCGCGGCTCTGTTATATTGGAATTGAGAGATCAGACTGGGGCGGCCCACTATGACCAGCAGGGAATAAATGAGCTGTTTTTTGATTACTATACAGAGCTCTACCGTAGTAGGGTGCTTCCATCAGAGGTAGACTTACAGGCCTTCACCGGAGGGTTGGAGTTACCGGATTTGGGAGATGAGGATGCGAAACAACTGGGACGGAACATCGAGGTGCGGGAAGTGCGAGTTGCCATTAAAACCATGGCACGGAATAAAACGCTGGGATCCGACGGCTTTCTGGTGAATTTTATCTCACCTATATCAACCTCTGGGCACCTCGTCTGGCATGGCTCTATAACGAGGCCAAACGGTTGCGGGGGCTGCCGGAATCCACCAGGGAGGCGATCATTATCCCGTTATTGAAGGCCACGAAAGCAGCCCTGTGATAGAACGGCGTATCGCCCTTTATCCATGCTAAATCTGGATTACAAAATCCTGAGCAAAATCCTAGCGACCCTGCTGCTGCCCCACATGTCCACGTTGATCCATGCTGATCAGTCCGAGTTCATCCCCGCCCGCAACACAGCGCTTAATAAACGACGGCTCCTACATGTTCTGGAGGCTGACACCTATGAAGTAGATACCGCAGCGGTGTTTGCTGTAGACATCGAAAAGGCTTTCGATAGTCTGGAGTGGGATTACCTCTTCCATGTCATGCAACGGATGGGGCTGGGGCCGGATTTTGTGAGCTGGACGGCCTTGTTGTACAAAGACGCCCCGGCCAGAGTGCGAACGGGAGGGGTGATCTCCGAGGCATGTAAAGAGGGTAGGGGCACGCACCAGGGCTGCCCCCTTTCCCCGTTGTTGTTCGCTATGGCGGTGGAACCTCTTGCAGCGCATGCCCGCTTGGGGCAAGCATTCCAGGGACTGGACGTATAAGGGCAGATCCACCATATCGCACTTTATGGGGACGACCTATTAATATTTTTGGCAGATACGGGGGATGCCCTGCGGGGAGCAAAATCACTGCTGAGACCCCTAAGTGGGGTAGCAGGGCTGAAAGTCTACTGGACGAAGTCGTGCATATTCCCGACTCGCGGAGGCAGAGAATGCCCGCGATCTGCAGAAGGGGTGAACTGGGAAGAGAGACGTTTGCCCTACTTGGGTACAGTGATTTACCACGAACAGGGATACATCCTGGACGGAAACGTGGGGAAGGCGATTAGGAGTGCCAAAGCTAATTTTGAGTACTGGGGCACCCTCCCTTCATCTGTAGCGGGACGATTGGCACTGCTCAAAATGGTGACACTGCCACCCCTGCTCTACTACTTTAGGACTCTCCCGACCTGGATTCCGGCGAGCTACTTTCGGAGACATCGGGGAATGGTCAGTTCCTTTCTGTGGGGTTCGGGCAGGCACAGGGTGGCGCTTGGGACGCTCATGAGACCCGGAGCAGAGGGGGGATTAGCAGTCCCAGACTACGAGACATACTCCCTAGCTGCTCAACCTCAATGGCTCACCCAGAGGGTGGCGAGGGCCACTAGGGAAGAGGGGGAGGCAGGTGAACCGACGGGCCCCTTGCTGGTGCAATCTCGTATACTACTACGCCTCCCGCTTGGAGATATGCAGCTCACTCAGGAGTTTGCCAAAGCACGTAAATCTTGGCACAGATATTTAAGACGAGGGGTAATAGTGACCCCTTATGCGGCCGATATCCCTTTAAAAGTGTGTAGAGCACTGCCACACGGAGGGACCTGGCGCAGATTGGAGGACTGGGAGCAACAGGGTTTAGCGACAAGAGGAGACCTATACGAGGATGGCAATATGCTGCCATTTGATGTCCTCAGAGACCGTTTTGAATTTTCTGGGGGAGACTTCCTGGTGCATGCTACGCTCACGACAGCGATTCGAAAATACTGGAAGGCGGGCTTGATGGAACCGCCCCCCTCTATGGGCTGCCAGTATGCTGTGGTCGCGGCGGGTACAGTAAAGGCGGTCTCTTGCTTGTATATGCGCATGACCCACGGAGCCATAACACCAATGGTAGACTTGAAGACATAATGGGAAGCGGACATAGGAATGGAAATACCAGATCCGGCATGGGGCGGGATAGTGGAGAGAGCCTGGAAGAGTACGGTGCATTTTCACATTATACAAAGGGCGTACCTGACACCCGCCCGCTTACACAAATACTTTTCCAGCACTGTCCTCGGCCTGTCCGAGATGTACTCAGGAGGGCGCAGATTTCAAGCACATGGTATGGGCGTGTCCGGAGCTCGATTCCTTTTGTCAAGGGGTGACGGCACTATTAGGGGACGTTACCGAGAGGGACATACAACCCACTATGGCGCACTGCATACTTCATTGGTTTCCCCACACCCCAAAAAACAAAATCACTAGTAAATTTATTGATCTGGGTTTCCTCTTAGGCTAAATGAGCCATAACCTCGCAGTGGAAATCGAGCAAAGGTCCCACCGTAGATAAATGGAAGCAGGAGTTTAGTAAATGGGCCCGATGTGAGGGGGAGGTTAGTTTACAGATGGCGCATAGAACAGGTAATGAACAGGCGTTAGAGAGGGCGAGAGCCTGGGAGAGATTGTTCATGGAACTCACACTCCCTGCAGGCGAGGACGGAGGGACCCCTGCGCATAGCCCTTGGACACACCGGCCGTAGGGGGTCAAGAAGACAGGAAGTCGCTGAGTACTACTTGGTTGCACAGTGATACCCCACACTGGATAGTGAGATGCATCTTACTACATAGTATCTACTGGT
Organism: Lissotriton vulgaris; assembly: GCF_964263255.1. Classification (NCBI taxonomy): domain Eukaryota; kingdom Metazoa; phylum Chordata; class Amphibia; order Caudata; family Salamandridae; genus Lissotriton; species Lissotriton vulgaris. The sequence continues at coordinate 1,289,122,602 of NC_141693.1, read as the reverse complement.
CCAATTGCGAGATAGGAGTTTAGCAGACAACCCCTTTAAAGCCCAGTGGGACTGCACCACGACACGCCGAGGGGAGGTGGGGGTGGAGAGTATTGAGGGGGGGAGGTGGGAGGAAGGGGAGATTATAGTTAAAGTAGGGAATAGTGGTTGGAGGGGGGGCTCATGGGGGAGGGTAATTGGTCCGGTTGCAGTTGGTTACATTGCCACTTTAATAATTCAGAGCGCAATAGTATTGTGTACACAAATTCCACAGATGCATATGGTCATTAATGGCGTCATAGCCTGAGGGTAGGGCGCTGTCTACGATTATTTATTATCCTATAGAAATGTAATGCAGGACTTTAAGCAATGATCCAAGAGGACATTAAATATAACACTAAAGCCAGACCTACCCTGCGCACAAGTGTGAAATATCGCATGTATGTGCAGCTGCCAATGAGAGACCCCTCTGAAGCCTTTGTTACACTGCATCCAGAAGGAGAATTAGGGAGCTGGGTTTGGGGGCTATGCTCTATTCTTTGTACGAAAGTTGTTATATTGCATGCAGTTACGAACTTCATAGGGTCAATATTTGTATATGCTGAAAATATATTCCTTATGCTGCATTGTATGTGATAATTAAGACTAAATGCCACTAAAGTGTGTTTAAAAAAAAAATACAAACACTTAAGGGTTTTTGGTCAACCCTCTTCATCCTTCGGTTTTTTCAGCAGGTATTCACATTTTGCATTTCCCCTCCCTCCCAACCCACCTAGGCATTAAACATGGGGCAATGCATCAGCCCACTTCTCACACATAGGGCTTCATTTATGGGTTTATTGCTTTAGGGCAGCCCAGCAGGCCTTGCTGGTGTGCTGCCCTACAGCAAAAGAAAAGAGCAGGAATGCACTGTATCTATTATATATGGTGCATTCCTGTCCTTTTCCCCTGCGCTGGTGCACAATGGGCTGCTGTGCAAGGGTGCCTGCGTTGCGGGGATAATTATTGTTATTGCATATATATTATTGCACAAAAACAAACACAAGAGGCTTTTTCCTCTTTCTATGTGTGATGCAGAATGCAGCACACAGAAAGAGGAATAACGAGGAGAAACCAAGATATTTCTTCTCATAGTGCCCCACTTACGCCCTCCCGGGGAGGAGTATGTTTTTGGCACTGCCTCACAATTACAATTTCTCGTAAATCTGGGGCAGTGTCACAAAGCCATGGATGTTGCTGGGAATGCCCCCAGCAACACCGATGGAACAGCCCTTTCACGCAGTTTTCTGCGTGAAAGGAGCACATATTTATTAGGCCATGAAAAGCCACATAACGTGGCTTTACCTGGCTTTATAAATAAGCAATTGGCCCGTTGCTCCACCGGACCATCAAAAAAGGGACGTTCAAGTGGCGCAATAGGGCCCGTAGGGCCTAACAATTGAGGCCCTGAATCCCTTGCATTGCAAGTGAAAGCATTTCGCAAGATCACATGTCCACATCTGCCTAAAAAGAAGAGTCCTTCAGTGGCAGGTCTAGGGGACCAATAATTTATTTTGCAGGTGCTTTTTCTTTCTATTATTACAATTTTTTCTTATTAGTCATTCTTATGCTTTTTAACTATATCTTCAGGTTACACTAAATCAAAGACAATAGTAGCTTTTTTTTGCAATAATAAGAATGATATTTTGGAATGATGTGTTGTAAGTGCGCCTGCCTGCTAGGAACCACCAATGCTGTTCTAATGAAGATAATATGCAATTGTTATTAATTTTTTACATTTTAAAATGTTTATTGCAAGCATAAGTCTTCCATCTTTAGGGGCAAATCTGTTCTTTTTTTATTTTTGGGGCACATGATTGCAATAGAAAGTAAGGAGAAAAAAAAACTACACCCCAGACTAGACTAGACCTATTGGCTTTCCAAGTTTTTGTTTTCTTTCTCACAATATCCACACAGATAGGACAACAAATGGAGCCTGTCAGTGCTTCCTACACTGTTGCAACTGAAAATCAAAATCCCTCATTCTGCAGTGTTTATGTGAGGATATATCATTTTGTTGTCAGAGCACCAGACAAGGAAATCTGTCTCCCTCTTGGCTATAACAACGCATTAGTGTCATCCTTTCTCCAGCAGCCAGTTTTAAACTGCCTTAATTCAGGTCTTAAAAGATATGTATCTGGCATACTGAGTTATGATGCTTTTACAGGTTTACGCATTGTAGCTTTGCTCAATCAGTAGAGTGATAAACAGGGGTGGATGGTTGGAAGGTTGAGTTTGTAAGCGTTTGCTCATGCACGTGCGTCCGTGTGTCATTGCCAAGGATTGCTTTCTGTGTATTCTCATGATACGGCTAAAATACAATGAAATTAAACACACACCTTACACGCACTACAGTGCATGCACCAGAATGAAAAATCAAGACAATTGGTTTGATTTTTGTATAGTAGTGCATGCACACAGACTCACAACATTGATTTGAATAAATCATATATCAAGGTCCTCTATCTTGATGTGGACTACATGGATGACCAATGCTCCTCAAGGTAAGTTTAAAATGTCATAACACATAAGGGACTTAAGTACTGGAGGAGACATGTAAATTCTGTCCTATACTTCAGTATAGAAACCGGTTTTGACCTACATGTTCATGTTAAGTTATTTGAGAAGTCGCCTCACCCATAAGTTATCATGGCATTCTTCATCTTAGGCAACATCTCACACTGGACACATTAGCACTCCAGTGGACCCAACCAAACAATATTAGGGCTTCTTACATATTTTTTACAGGACAAATTCAAAGGTCCAGATCAAAAGTAAAAAAAAAAACAGGGGTATATACAAAGGGGATTTCTTTATTAATGGGTACCCCTAGTATAAGTGAAAAATAAAGCTGTGGTATAAAGTTTGGAAATAATTATTCACCTAACGATTTTAAAATAACTATTGACTCTCCCTTGGCCATTACAAGTTTAAAATGTATGTTACCACCACACCAACCTCACTACACTGGCCCTACATTGATCATAACCTGTTTTAAATGTAAAATAATTGTTTATTTTTTTATGGTAATTTGGTTTTCCTAAGTATAATTGCAAACCTATCAATTAATGTATTTTAATAAAATGCTATTTAATTACCTTAATTTAACCTTGATACTTAAACAGACACTATATTTAATTCTAAATAAAACACTTACTTTTGTAATGCTAACTATAAAACGAATCCTTAATTAATTGTAAATACATCCACACAAATAATTACTTTTCCTTAACTTGTCGTAACTCTTAAATAATATTAATTTATTCATAATTAGTTTAATGTACTAATTATCACTAACCAAACCTAACACTAACCTTAATGAGCTTACATAATTGACCCACGGCGGATAAAGAGGGAGGTGTGGAAGGGGCTTGTGACTCACAGAAAAAAAATCATTCTTGCACACTGAAAGCAACTCCTGCCTTGGCCTTGGGGGCTCTGCTCCTGGATGTGAAACGGAGCACAAAGATTCGTTAAACAAGAGACTGTCCCCGCCAACTTGCTAATTAGAACTCACTCCTTCAGCAGATGTCAAGTGATTATATGAGACCACCTGCCTGAATAAGTAGGCCTTCAAGAGGAAACAAAGGTGTCTTCACCTCATAAATAGGTCAAAAGCTATGGAAGCTTTCAAATTCTCTGAAACATGATTTACTGAAATAGTGAATGATGATGAGAGAGGAACAAGAGAGAAGAGCAAATATGTTGCATTCAGTCTTGATCAATCCAATAAAACGCAACGTATTAGGTGACATTTACATGCTGGTATTAAAAAAGTAATGAATATGAGATATTCGGCTGAGAAACGGTGTTATTGTAACATTCATAATGTTGGCCTCGATTTCAAAATGGATGTTGCTGCTTGTTGACATCTTCCTTTGCACATAGTCAATTCTCTGTCCTTTCCCACCACGATCGTTCATTTGTTAATAATGTTTTGAAACACGTCATTATAGTAATGTATGTTGGATTTATATAGCGCTCACCCAGGGGCCTCTAAGCGCTTGCCTTGGAAACCCGTCCTGGCTTTTCCCTGTGAGATAGTCCCTACAGGGTATCCACAAGGTGAAAGCCAGGCATCCCGCCGCGGGGGGCCGTTGTGGAGATTAAGCAAGCAATTGCCCAGAGTCGCAGAGCGTGAACCTGTGAATCGAGTAGGCACCAGAGCGAGAATTGTCGAGTCCATGGACATTTTAGGACTCAAGACCCCACCGAGCCGGGAATTGAACCCTGGTCCCAGGTCTGACCTCTGCTTCAGGGTCTGCCTGCTCTAACCAGTGAGCCACACTTCTCCACATGATGTACAACATGATGTTCATTCTCAAACATTGTTTTCATGCTTCCTTAGCAAACATCTTTGCAGTGGCATCGATGCAGAGTTATATTTATGCAGTGCAATCGATATTGTAGGGTTCTACCATAAGCAGCTAGGCAAATAGAAAAACGTAGAGCCAAACATCAATGGAGGTAGAGAGCAACTCATCTAGAGGCATCCATTCACACACAGACCATTAAACATATAAAGAACGAAGCACACGGATGACCAGTCATATATGTACATCTGCACACAGAACAAGCTTTCAACCAATTACCAAGACTAACAGAGATACAGGTGTCCTTTCACACGGATCAACATATAGGAGCTTCCACACAATTAATCACATGCAAAACTCAAAGAGGTATACATACACACAACACACACTCAATTACACAAAAGACAAGCAGCTTTGCATAGAGGACCCAGGATACAAACAGAGAGGGATGACTGAAAATATGAGTAGCAGATGTATACCGTGTTCATGTGCTCCTTAGCATCATTTTGTAGAGGAAATAACATTTAGAATGGAAAAAATATTAGAGTGTCAAGTTAACACTCATTTAAACCTGGGCCTCTCCTTGAATAATGGGTGATAGAAAAATTACGTTTTCATGCTCATCTAGTGGTCACGATGCAAACGAAAAGCAGAACAAAAAATTGAGAACACCTTGAGGATTTCTAAGTGCAGGATGGCTGATCAGTGCAGTCATTGAGTAATGGGCATGGGTGGGCAAAGTTTGTTACACTCACCCAGCTGGACGAAAGTAGAACATTTTATGCACTGGAAATTGGGATAATTTGGCCTCTATAAACTAGGCAAAGTTTCTCGACCTAGTCCAATTCGCAAAGGTGAAGTCAAGCTTCCCCACCTAAACAGGAAATGGTCATACCTTCCAGGAAATCCGGTGGGTGCAGTACCATTTCATTGGCAGTACTCCCTCTCACGCGCAGATGACTGACCGACTTCTCACTTCATTATCGCCAATGCACTGTGGCCAAATACCTAGGTTCAAAGTCACATGGCAGAATGAGCTCCAGGCTATGACACTTGCCCCTTTGTAGGGCAGAGACTGCCTAGCTGCAATAAGGCCTTTCCCAGTATGAGTGTGAGATTAGATTTGTCCGGGAGGGTTGGTGATATTCTTTGGTCCTTTCCGGGCCTTGGCCAGGGCTCTGGAAGAACTAGGGAAGAGTTTGTGGAAAGCTTGAGGCTGCCACCAGTTTTAGCTGCAGCATACGTACGCTGTAATAACCTTTATAGTCAATGACCTATGTCATTAGGGACTTGGATATATTTTGATAAAATCTAGGCAGGAAAAGTGTTAGGTTTGTATTTTGATTTCGCCAATCATGGCTGTGTTTTAATTTTAAAAACTGTGATACGCACTTGTTAAGATAGACAGCGTGAAAACGGTGGAAGCAGATAAAATGACTGCTTGTCGGGCATCTGAAGAAATGGCGGGGCCCGGGGTCGTAGATTTTCAGCCCTACTCTATTTAGATATTTTTGTATGGTCTTTATTTTACACTACACATTTTTGTAGTGCATATGCAGCCCCAACATCTTCAGTTCAAATATCTTTATTCGGCACTTCAAAAGATACCATAAAAGTACATAAAAACATTCAAAAACATGTTAAAAAGATAAAAGCCATTACATTCATACATATCGGGGGTTTCCTATTATCCAGTCTCTATTTACAGGGCATTACAATCACTTATCTCTCTCGTGTTTCTTATTCTCATTGCCACCCTAATAAAACTCGTTGTGCAAGACAGTGTGTGAGCATCTGTAGCCTTCTGCAAAAACAATAGGGCTGCCTTGGTGTGTTTGAATTTTGCTCGTTTCAAGATTCCCACTAGGAACTTACGTCTGGGAGATGAATAAAATGAGCATAACAATACGAAGTGAAGGGTATCCTGCGGAGACCTATTGTCGCAGCCGCAGGTACTTTTCTGCTCCACCGTTAAAGTAAAACCAGAGGGAACAGACAATAGGTGGTGCAACATGTTGAACCTAAAATGGGTTATGTAAAATCTGTCTTGTGCGCAATGAGTCACTGTTAAATAGGGTTCCATTCCACTTTCCGTTTTCAGTGATCTATAAGACACAACCGTGGATTTGCGCTCTTCTATGGCCACCCTGCTCATCGTTGTCCATTCGCCAAACAGTTTCTTGACCGTTGTCTTATTCTGGGCGATAAGGGCTTAAGGCACGGTATAGAAGTTCTTACAACCAATAGCCTCAAAAATGTCTTTAACATATTTTATCCAGGGGATGGAGCTCCCTTTGTCGCGATTCAGGCAGTCTTTGATGATTTGCCTGCTCAGACCAGCCTCAGGGTTAGTCCAGATTTTGACCCAGGCCAGGAGCGGCCTGATCTTGATTTGATCTTTAATATAAGGTTCTCCCAATTCATTGTGTATTATGTAGGATGGGGTGCTTTGTGGTACTTTCAAGATCCTTCTAAAAAACGTATTTTCTTCTGCCTGGACCTGGTATGTGTTTGCAAAGCCCCAAACTTCCGACCCATAGGCTTCTTTAGCGCAGCATATTGATCTGTACAATTTCATCAATTGCTCCGGGGACCATCTACCCAGTCTTCTCCCATCGCCCATTATAGCCCAGACGAGGCCACCAGATTTGCAGCGTGTTTTTCCGCAAGTGATTTAAACTTTAGAAGCCCGTCGAATAGTACACCTAGGTAAGAAAAGGACTGGACCAGACCTATTTTGTGGGAGCCTATCTTATAAGCATAATTCTTATTTGGTCTTGCCCCTGCTAACATGACATATGACTTGTCCAGGTTTGCTGATAGATCAATTGTGGCCATAAATCTTACGAATCCGTCAATCAACCTCTGCAGCCCCCGCGGTGTTCGGGCTAACAGCACCGCGTCGTCCGCGTAAAGCAGGACGGGAATTGGGCGGGAGCCTATTTGGGGGGAATCCACTCCAAGTTCACATAGTTCCCTGTTTAAGTTGTTAATGTACAGTGAGAACAAAAATGGAGCTAAAATACAGCCCTGCCGCACTCAGCTCGTGCATGGGAATGTTGAGGTCTTACTTCCATCATGATTATAGCGGACAGACGCAGATGTGTTCCAGTGTAGGGCCTTAAGGATGTCAACTAGATCTTGTTCCACCCCATGGCCTATCATCAGGGCCCATAGTTTCTCCCTGTTCACATGATCAAAAGCCGCGGAGAGGTCCATGAACCCTAGATAGACCACCTCCTTACTGGCTATGGTGTACTTAGCGATCAAGAGGTAGAGGTTCAGGCACTGATCCGTGGTTGACCTTCCCTCCCTAAACCCATATTGGATGTCTGTTATTTGCTGGTTACTATCAGCCCATTCTGACAGGCGTTTTAGAATGACACGTCCCAACACCTTCGCTGTGACATCGATGAGGGATATTGGGCGATAGCATTGGGGGTCATCCCGGTTCCCTTTTTTCAATATTGGTACAATCGTTGCCGAGGACCAAGAGCGTGGCACGCCTGCCTCTACTGCCGCATTCAAGACCCTCATGAGGATGGGAGCCCACAGTTCCACTTTGCTAAGGTAGAGGTCGGGGGGGGGGGTATACCATCTGGGCCAGGCGCTTTGTTTTTGGTAAGCCCCAGAATTGCCCCTTCCACTTCTGCCAGGGTGATCTCTAGCCGTGCAGTCATCTTTAGCCTCTGCCCTTCATCATGGTTTGTTTCGCCTGTATGATTTTACAAGTTCTGAAAGTGGGCCTGCCACTGCTCTGGTAGGATGGTGTTCAGGATTTGTGGGGTGTTTGAGTCCTGGAAACATGGTTTATTTATAATTTTCAAAAACTCGGACAGGTCTCTTCTTTCTGCAGCCTCCCTTAAATCCTCCCAGGCTTGTGTTTGGAGGCTAACTTTGCGAGTTTTTAGCATCTTTTTATATATCAATCTGCTTTGGGCTACTAGAGTATTATCCATGGGACGCTGTTTTAGGCTACATTTGAGGTCTTTATGTGCCTTTGAGCATTCTTTGTCAAACCATCGGGGTGTGGTGGCTACTGCCCTGATTTTGGTGGTCTTTAGGAGTCCGTCGATGAGGTGTGCCATCTCTTCGAATGCAGTCACTACCGCCACTCCCTCCTTATTTGGGTCGAGGCATACATTTATTGCATCTGACCCTGTGGTTATTAGGCTTTTATAAAACTTATCCCCGTCTATTTTGGCCCTTCTAAGCCTTCTCCCTTCGTCTGTTATCCTTTCTATCATATCTACTCTGGGTGGTGCATTCTTAAGTTTTAAACATTTTAGCCCCACCACCAATGGATTGAGGTCGCTAAATATACTGTTTTCAATTGCCGCCCTACTGACCTATGTTTTAAGTGTAGGGGAAACCATGATGAAATCTATATGCGAGTGACATCCTCTACCCTTGAAGGTTGGGCTGGGTTCTCCAACGCTACCCATCTCGACCATGTACATTGCATGGACCAGATTATGCCTTTTCTTCACCTTGTCTATTTCCCACCCCTCTGGAGAGTGCACAAAGTGTGGCCCTTTCTCAACTGTGCACCGTGACCAGTCCTTGTTTAGTGGTCTTAAATTCCCACAGAGGTGGCAGTTAAAGTACCCTACAAGGACGACACGAGGGGCGACTACTGCCTTTGCCGCCGATAGCTGGGCATTTAAGCGGGAGTCTAGTTCTTTTATTACATTTCCCCTGCTATTTGCACCTACAGCGTTATTCCAGTTTACCAGTATGATGTTTATCCCTTAAGAGCGAAGGCCTATCGCCTGCATATTCTGCAATTTCCAGTTACAGTTGGACCAACATCTATTTTTTAATCTATTTATATATACAACTGAAATTGGGAACATATGTGTTAGACAGGACTTCAAGAAAGTTAATTTCATTCCAGGTTCAAGAAACATCACAGTAAGAATCTCAGGATCACCATATACTATGTCGTAAGTGCTACCATGTCAGAATGAACATATTAATAAAGGTCACTACTTACCTGCTTCTGTAGATCACTTTGGAAGTCTGCAGCTTTTTTGCTTTTTCCTGACAAAGTCTTTTTTTGTGACCAGGGAACGTGTGCATTTTGATGCGGAGCAGAGAGTGTTGGCCAAGTAGCACCCTCACCAATAGTAGTGGCTGGGTAATATTACTTCACTAGGCCGTAGATTGCTAATGGTTGATGGTGGCTGAGGTTCTATTAAAGGCACACACCTTTTTTATTTGTACATTCAGGAGTGAAGTGTACCTACCATTCCTTTATACAATCAATTTAGATCCCCATTAAATAAGGTTTTGCTCCTCTCTGCATGTTTGTGGTGTATTATGACGGACAGCATGCATAGGACATATGTTCTCCCAATAGAAACTGCAAACGGAGCGCGAGGAAAAGGCTCCCCTAGGTGTTGCCTTTTGGCCATTAGCTTTCCCATAGTGATATCCCTGGATTGCCTTATAGTTTGCTTGGGGGAGAAAGAAACTATGAAATTATAAGGAATTTTCATTCAGTCACAGCCAGTCCTCATCCCTGCTAGAGCAAAAAAGACAAAACGTGTTTCTCTGCATTTGGCTTCTGTTTGCAGACCTCCCCAGGAACATAGAAATCCTGATAGGAGTGTCAAGTCAACCACTCCTTGAATCCACCTCCTGTGACTGCTTGTAGCCTCTCTTTGTTTTATCAGATGTTGGGAGTTGCCAGGACTTTGCAAAAAACACAGGAATTCCTCGGTATCATACCTGGTATGCACATTCTTCAAAATATTTGGCATATGTTTCACCCTTTTTAAAGGAAGCCTGGATGATAGGCCCAGCTCAGGTGGTCCAGAGTTATGAATTGTGAATGTGCCCCATCTTTCAGGTGGCTTTGGCTTCCTGTCCTGGCCCCAGGTTGACATAAGTACTGCTTCCCTTGACGAACTATATTGTATTCACCTGAGCTTGACATTTCTGCATCCCCAAGGTTGGGGGTGTGGCTAAGGGGTTGTTTATTTGTTGGCTGGCTGGTTGGTAGGGATCGCCCCTGATGTGGAGCACATGAGCAAGGACTAGCAGACTGAAGCAGGCCATCTAAAGGAAGTGATTTCTTCAGAACCTCACGGACCAGAAGACCACAAATGTTTGTTTCATAGTAAAGGATAAGAGGTACAGGAGGCATTCCATGACAGCGAGTGTGGTCAGATGCATCACTCAAACCCATCCGGTACTATCTCTGACTTTGTCACTACCAATATCACCCCTTATTCAGTCTTATGGCAATATGGGAGATATGTTTCAAATCCCTTCCCCAAACCAGTCGGCCAGACTATGAGCCCTGCAACTGACTAGAAACAGGGTTTAAGAAGCACAGAGTGTGTGCTCGGGCGCTCTGCCAGAGTATGCGCAAAAAAAAAAAGTGTAACGGTAAATGAATGGTTGTGGTGCAACAGGCGAGTGGAAAATCCCTTTAACCACTCAAAAGTATGTCAGGGGAAACTGACATACAACAATGTAAAACAAGGAAATGCCTATGCACACACGAAATAGGGTACATAATAGTGAAAAAGTTATGCCAACATGATTATATACTCTCCAAGACAACATAAGTAATCAGAATTAGAAAGCAATCAATGTTAGGATTTCGGAGTATGTTTAATGGTTCCACAACCAGCCAACACGTGAGCTGCACTCCAGTCTCCCAGGTCGCCGTGTTCCAACGTGTGGACACACATTGGAACACGGCGACCCAGGAGACTAGAGTGCAGCTTATGTCTTCTCCATACAAAACTCAAACTACGAGTGATCCCCTCGGTTTGAAATTAGAAGTCAGCAACTCCAGGGCTTTCCAAACTGGATTTCGTCTCTAGAGTACGACCACCACCCGAGTTGTCTCCCTTTGCGCCCTTTATCTTGACAGTGAGTTTTACGCCAACTTGACTGTGTTAACTTGAAACACTCTGGTTTAACCTTACAGATTGAGTCTACAAATTTGAATTCTACTTGATCTTTCACGTGCCCTGCCGGGGCGGAATTATCACCAGTGGAGCGACCTTTGAACCTTCTAGACAGACACCGCAGCCCTGAAGAGTCGCATGATTACTGTTCCAACGCGACAAAACACGTGTCGGCTGGTTGTGGAACCATTAAACATACTCCGAAATCCTAACATTGATTGCTTTCTAATTCTGATTACTTATGTTGTCTTGGAGCGTTTATAATCATGTTGGCATAACTTTTTCACTATTATGTGCCCTATTTCGTGTGTGCATAGGCATTTCCTTGTTTTAGACTATGAGCCCTGGTACGATGTCAGAAAGAGTTTCCTGCACATGACATCTCATGGGACCGACCAAAACCCGGTCGTGGTCCCAACCGACTAATTAGGATGAGACCGAACACTGTTCGGTTGTATTCCTATACTTTACAATGGGAGCTTGTATTCCGGCCAAAATGCATGCTCCCATTGTGCAATAGGATGCGCAGGTCATCCCTGCACCCTGTGGTAGGCACCTTGAGGTGCCTGCCACAGGGTGCAGGGATCAACAGAGGGCATCATAGATGCCCCCTTGGCCTCCAACCGGCATTTCTGTGTCGGAAAGGCTGGAACAGAAAAGTTGCTGAAACCTGACATCGTAATCCCAAGGGTGGAAAGACCCGCCTTTGGGATAACTGACAGCATTCCGACTGACGGACGGGCTCTCTGAGCCCGTCGGAAGCCAGTCTGAATGACCAGTCGGATTCCTTACTGACCGCCTCTATTGTAATGATGCGGGCGGAAAGGAATCCAACTGGCAAATTACGATGCTGTCAGAAAGGCTCCAACCGACGGTCGGAGCCTTTTCCCACAGTATCGTAATTGGCCCATTAGTGTTCCATTACTAAGGCTATTCATTTTGATTCAGAACCATGTGACCCACCTCTACCTCTCACAGTTCTGGGGATATCACAATTTCACAATAAGAATGTATTTTTGGACACAAACCACCAGTCCCTGTTTGTCTCTTGGTAGCAAGAACTGATGGATCCACTGGGTAACAAACCTCCTATGTACTCTCCTGACACCTAAAATGTAAACCACAACTAGTCAATCATGGAATAACATTGATGCTAGCTTGTGAAGTAGTGCGCTACCTGCAAAGCAGATGCACATGTTAATAAAGATGGAAGTGTGGGCATTCACCACACTTACAATTTAGACTGTCTCGACGTGTGGCCGCTTACTCTCTCTATGCTGGGACTCTCAACTTAATCCAATAAGTCCTAACAATTGTCAATGGAGTCAGAGTTTGTAGTTACTCTTTTTCAAGAGAACACATACTAAAAATAACTCCATTTTGAACTCACATTACTCATTGTTAAATTTTATTTATGTGAAGCATACATCTCTGAAATGCTGCACGACTATTTGCGTTGATGTTACTTCTTATTATCTGTGATCACAAGATGTCGCATGTCTCCACTGATTTAGATATCCTTATAGTTTTAAAAACCTTCAGATACAGAATAAAATCGGAAATTAAGTGATTTGTATCTTCTTACACTGAGGTATGGTAAGCAGGTTGTAATTCAATGGATGTCATTTGATGTCAAGTTAATGGTACCACACCTTAGGGCCAGTCTTGAGAAGATGTTTGCACCACTGAACTAAGTTAAATGATAATCTGTGGTCCGTGTAAGATGTCTTTCACTGCTAACGGCCTGAGATGAACCGGCATGCTCACATACATCTTTATTTAATTAGGTTTTCGTGGCTTTAACTAGAATCGGTGACACCAAGAGAGCACTCTTGTGATGTTCTTATTTGTGTACATTTCGTCTGGTTATTTCATTTCCTTTGTGAATTTACCCCTCATAGCAAGAATGGAATATGATTGTATTGCTATAGGCTGTATCATTTTAGTTGATATGGAAAGTGCCTTTATGATTTCCAATGCCATTAAATAGTTTTAAATACTGTTGGGTGAATATTTCTAGAGCGTCTTCACCAATTGTTTTTATTATCTCTACCAATTTTAGTTTGTGCAGTGTTCTAAAACGTTACAATACTCCTCCTTTCTCAGCTGTGTAGGAAATGTGCTGTATGTATGGCTGTTGGTGTTTTGTATTCCGATATGAATGCTTGCTGGGATCGGCTGCCATTTTAGACATTTGCTGTTTACCAATAAAAGTGTCTCTATGCATGAACTTCCTTTGAGCTGGGCTGAGCTTCTCAACTTAATGAGGTACCACGCTAGTGCATTTTCAGCACCACTAACCTCCCACTTTGAACAGTTTAATTTGGGAATCACTTTAGTTGGACCTAGAACTGGTTTTCCCCCAACTTTATCCAATGCCCCCGTCACTGGCCACTAGTGCCCATGCAACTCATTACATGCATACTTAACTTTGGGAAAATAGTAATTTAGCACCCTAAAACTATTATATTTTGGAGCTGGAAATCAATTTTGTCTTTTGTGGTCTTCTCTTAAAGAGAATGTAACACATAGTTGTACAGACACAGTTATCACAGCCCTTGAACTAAATAAACGAAGAGGAAGACAGTTACATCATCTGACAGCTCACAGTTGTGGTAATGAGCAAAGCTAGAAATCAGTCAATATTTTCAGACTGTCAGAGGCTGTGATTTGTGGCAGAATGCAAGTTCAGCATGACTGGGAACTGCATCACAGATCTTTCTTTAAATATATAGGCTTGGAGTGTTATTCAAGATGTGTTTGTAAATGAACTTTGATACTAGTGTGATATGCTTTCAAAATGCAAATGCATCTGAGCTCCTTTGTGGAATTGATTTCTCAGAGACTGGTCAGTTTCAACTGCTGGATGCCAATTTTATGAATTTCTATCATTGCTTTCTTGCCAAGGGAAAAGGCGACTCCTTCTCCCAGCTACCTTGTCATCTGCACAATCTAATTACATGAAGGGAACAAGTGTCTTCAAAGATAATCCACTAATTGGAGGAAAAAGCTAATAGGCTTAAAAAAAACCTTGGTATGTGCAATCAGGATTGGAGAGCAATATATACTGTAGAAGAGCAGACAGGCTGAATACAAGGAAAAAACTTGTGGGACAAAAAATATGGCCTGAATGGGCAAAGTGCGCGACAACTCCATGTGCAAGTTTTGGTTTTGAAATTTGGTGGGCTCAATAGTCAGACAGGGCATGCCATGCATTAATTCCCACACCAAACACTATACACCTTCTGTAATAGTAGCAAGCTATGCTTTCTGCCCGTAGTACCAGCATAGCATTCCCGATTATTTTCTTGGTCCTTCTTCCTTCATTTCAGAACAATTTCGCAGTCCTTTCCAAGGTTCCAGAGCTCCTTCTTTGAGAGGGTCTGGATTCCACTCATCTCTCAAGTCGCTGAACTTTGTATGAAAAGTGGCTGAATTAGCTCTATTGGGCCCATCTCTATGGTTATAATCTTGATAGGTTTACATTGTATAATCTACCTTTTTTGTTTTATCGTTATGTGTTTTACTTCTATTGTGCATATAATATTTGTTTGGGACTTGAATGCTTTCATGTTATTGTTCATAATCAACAAATAATGAAATAAACAACCTCTAAACACTGGTTCCTGAAAGAGTGTCAGTTTTAGGTATTTCGGAGCTGGGCGTCATATCTACGCCTATCAAACTCTCTACCAGAAACATTGCTTTAATTAAACACCATTCTGCTATGGTTCAGCACAGTATATAAATGCTATCAGTCACTTTAATGTATTAATGCTTAGGCTTGCCAACAAGAATATATATATATATATATATATATATATATATATATATATATATATATATATATATATATATATATATATATATATATATATATATATATATATATATATATATATATATATACATATATATATATATATATATATATATATATATATATATATATATATATATATATATATATATATATATATATATTTTTTTTAATTCTGGAAATTAATTCAAACATTGTGAAATGTTGTTTGGTTAAAAGTAGTCAGAGGACTATAGTTGACAATTCAGTGTTATCGCAGTCGTTCATTGGAAAAATCTTGAAAAACAAATTAATTAGATTTTGTTTCTAGGCAAAATATTAATCTTTTCTGGTTGTTACTAGTGGTATCTTGTCCAACATAACTTTAGTGGCAGGAACCGGAGTGATCTTTGGTTTCTGTAATCCCTTTCTGCCATAGTAGTTTATATCAATGGGTCAGATGAACCAGTGAGGCAGGTAAGTGTTGTATGGAAAGATTAACACATGTTCACCCACCAATTTATCATGTTGCTTCTCTATAAGAGCTCAAACCATTGTTGGCCTCCTTTCCGCGCTGCCCATTTAAAGCTATTGTATCCGGTAAATAGGATCGTCTAAAAGTGAAAAAGGTCTTTTTGGTTACAATAATCTCAACCAGGAAATTATGTGAGCAGAATGCATTCCTCTGCTACTAACTTTATACCATCACCCATAGGGATACTTGACCTCTTACTAATCTACGCTATGGAATGGCAATTTCCCTTGAGGTCCATGTAATTTTGCTACAGCCCTTTAGAATATTTTATTATTGTACATTTTGAATACCCTCATCATGGTGAAATAGATTTTAAGAGCAGGACCGCAGATGTATCCAATATCAAATGTGTTGATCTCAGAGTGTGAAGAGTGTAGTCTATCATTTGATTTGGAAGTAAGATCTCCATTTCTGAATCTGCCATTGTTATTGACTTTTTTAACCTCTTGATACACTCAATAGATTAGATGATGCACAGGCATTTCCAGTGGCTCCTACATTTGGATTATAAAAGGGACAAGTAGAAGTTTTGACATTCTTTACAAAACCTTCATTGTTCTGGATTACATTAGTTCTTTTTAGGTTTTCTCTGCCCCTTTCTAGGAATAATGGCTATTTGTTATCAAAATTAAAGTTTGCCAGCATGTAATCCTTACAAGACCCACTCTATTGTGAGTGCTTAGAAGAGCTCTAATACGAGATGAGGTTTGTAGAAGAAATTCACTGACTCACCGCTTTAATGAATAATTCGAAACATGTAACCAGCTCTACATTCCTCCAATAAGATATCCCTTCATTTATTGCATTATATGATTCATTTCTTCATCCACTTAAAATTACATTCATGCATCCATTCTTGTTTCATTGAGCGCATAAATTCATCCATTGAAGTACTTTGCAAATGTCATTCGAACTGATTAATCAATCAGCTGCATTTGCATAGTGCACTACTCCAAGAGGCGAGGATTACTCTGGACCCTCACTCACTTAGGGTTCAACAGTACACATACTTACGTAATAAGAACACTAATGATTTAATTCATCCACCCACATACTTACTATCCTTGGCCAACATTACAACTTTAGTTAAAATATTTTCTGGCATTATTATGACATCATTGACAGTCCACCAAGTAAGGGTCCCTGAGCATCATATGAGAGACCCTACTGAGTGTTAAGATGAATCATGCACAAATTACCACAACAGAATCCACTATCCGAATTGGGGAGCTGCACATACGAGGATTGGCATTGTACAGCCTTTGTGAAATGAGGGCTTACTTTACAGCTGTTCGGTATTCAAGGGTAACAATGGCAATGAATTTTTGTAGGTAGCACGATCAAGCAATTCAAACAATGAATAATGGAACATGTTTTGGCCATCAGGATGGGTGAAGAAAAACACCCCAAAACACCTAGTAGGTAGCTGTGAATGTAAGGAACAGCATGACTCAAATGATAAGCACCTTCAATTTACAGGTGTATGCCACCGAGGAGGCACCCAAGAGGTGACAACCGAGAGCTAAAACTACGACAAATGAAAAACACAATAGAAACTGGTGGCCTCAGTTCATGTGAAAGAATATGATATTTTCTTGACTCATGAACACCTCATAAAGTGTAAATGTAAATGTAGTGCTTTTATATAGCACACGTATCACCCCCGAAGGGGTCTCAAGGCGCTGTGCACATACCGCTGTGGAACCCTTCCTGGCCTTTCCCTGTGAAGTGCCCACTCCTGGGCACCCCCAAGGTGAAGCCAGGCATCCTAGCGCTGTTGGGGCCGTTGTGGAGATGAAGCAAGCTATTGCCCAGAGTTGCAGAGTGGGACCCATGATTGGAATAGGCACCGAGGCGAGAATTATCAGGTCCGGGGAAATTGAGCCCAAGACCCGCCGAGGCGGGAATTGAACCCTGGTCCGGGCCAGACCTCTGCATCAGGGTCTGCCGCTCTAACCATTGAGCCACACTTCTCCATACAGTAAAAACTTTTGGGCAGATTTATGTTGGTGATGCGCCACTTTTGCGTCACGCAACTGCGGCGTAAACGTGGCGCATCCCTACGACCCATTTACAATGTGACGCATCTAGGCAGATGATTTCACTCAGTCACTTTCAGGCCAATGCTGCGTCAAAACCCTGCGCCTGCTTGAAGCAGGCGTAAGGCTTGACGCAGCATTGGACAGATAGGGCACAGCATTGGACAGATAGGGCACCCCGAGCCTTGCTGGAGCTGCGTCGCGCTTGCGACGCAACTCCAGCAATGCGCCACCTTTACGGCACAGATGCGTCACGCATCTGTGCCGTTTTTGCCCCATGGTGCGCCGCATTGTAAATGCGGCGCACCCTGGGTGGCGGAGCAGCGACGCAAATAACTGGCGCATCCCCAATCCCTCTACATCAAGCCAAACTATAGAATTATATTTTTAGACCATATTACTTCTGAATAATTGACCTGGTTTATGAGTTGGAACCCTGGCATATGTAATTTTACATTGATTTTATTAGCTCTGGAGGTATTGACTGTATAATTGCTAGTATTTTAGATTTAACTTTGACATGTGGGATCGCATGTAGTCTCCTTTTATTATATACAATATATATATGTATTTACTACATATATATATGTCATTGACCAAGTTCCAAAAAGTGTAGGAGGCGGAGACAGGCTGAAAAAATTAAGGCGCCTCGAATCAAGGTACATTCTCGAACTCAATTCCAAGGCCCTGGGGGGGTTTGAACCGTGAAGAAGATCTGAGTACACATCTGTGACATGTCGTATAGCCCCATCTGAAATGCCAACTGTCCTGTAGTTATAAGTCTGTGCCCTAATAATGTTGGTCAAGTCAAGGAATGGAGAGCTGTGGTGACCTCAATTATACGTTCCACACTGTACAGTGAATTGTGTAAAAATGAAATGTTTTTAAAGAAGGGCACCTCCACTTTTTTCACTTTCCCTTTTCTTTCACCTTCACCTTCCCTTTTCTTTCACTTTCTTTGCCCGCACTACAGACAATAGTGGCATGAACGCCCACTGGGGCAAGATCTCTGAAAATATTGACGAATTGCAATTATCATGGTGTAATCAGTCTATGCCCACTATGGGCTCAATGTCAAACCTTTACGCGATGCTTATTTCAGACGTAATTTACACGCACTGTGCGATTAGTTTTCTAATCTTAATCTTAATTAAGTGTAATGCTTAAATGATTATGTAAATAAGGTTATTTTTACAATGAGCATGCAAAAGGTTCGAACACTAATGAATGTGTATCAAGTCATCATGACTGAATGCAAAACTACTAGTCTGTTTTCACTAGCAGTTGCTCTGTAGTTTTAATCACGTGACTGTTTGGTTGCACGAGTTTCTTTAAATGGCGTCTGTTATTTATTGAAGTATCGGTGAACAAGCCTGCTGGTCAGGCGAAACGCGTCCGAGGGCGACAGAGAAATAAAACACTTTGGTCTGCACAAGTCTCGTCACTGGTAGTTTTTCTGCCTAGGAGGTGAAGTGTTGTCGGGACTGGCTCCAGAGGTCCCGTGTGAGACGAGACGCCCGCTGTTTTGGAAGGTGGCAGTTTTTCTTCTGGAGAAGGAGGAGTAGAAGATATATATATATATATATATATATATATATATATATATATATATATATATATATATATATATATATATATATATATATATATGATTGTGTGTGGGGAATATATTTGTGTGTTCATACTTAGTGAAATGTATATTTCATCATTTAAAGTTAATGTTTTCATAATGAATTATTTATATTTTCCCTTTTTATGGTTTATACTGTATCATTATTGTGATTGAATATATTTAAACATATGAATTATTGTTATTGCACTTTACAGAAATAAATAGGCCTTCTGCCAGTTATGCATTACTAAATGTCCCGTCATTAATTATGATGGATAGGTAACAGAGATGTAATGAATTTACCTTGTGAAAGCCGACAGGGGTGGGTGAAACATCGGTTTATGAGTGACATCACTCACTCTTTTCACCTTTTTGCACATGCACACTGGCACTTTCAGAATGCACTTTCACAAATTCATATATTTTTTTAACCGCCAGTATAGAGCTGCTGACTTTTCATTTATCATGATTTATTATTGTTATCATTAACAGGTTAGACACGAGCCAAGGGCCTATAACTGGTAGCACTTGGTGGCTTTCATTGAAGTTCTGCACAGCATCCTGCAAGCCACACCCCCTATGAATCACATTCAGTGAGAAGAGGAGGTACCGCAGAGCCATTGGCCACCCAGAGACAGACTGCTCAACTCTGAGGGTGGAGCAGCTGGGTCAGAGTTCACACCGCACACATAAGCATCAAACAGCAGGAGGAGTGGGCACTGTGGAACTACTTCAAATCTAGACATTCATTGTTAGATACTGCCTACATTTTAAGCACTCTGCCTGGCTGCTCATAATATCTTGTTCCATTCCTTGCTTTAAATATAGCAATTAAATCCAGTGTCTCCGCAATCATAATCATGATGGAAACATTGTATTTATCTTATTTAATGTATAAATTTTAAGTGACAGCATATGTTTTCAAATCACTATGTTTTAGATTTATTTTTTGTATTTTTGGATCTAAATTTGAGGATGAAATGTACGTATCCAAAACATATTCTTTTTACAACGTACACTTTGGAGGAGGTAAAGATTCTACCTATCGATTCAATTAGATATTTATTAGTAAAAGCATTTAAGTAATAATGGTACGTAATATACTAATGCATTAAATACATGTGCTACATTGTTTTTTATATCACTTTTAATAAGGAGTTCAAATAGTTAGATAGATTCAATTAATTATGAGTTATAATGTATTCAATTAATTCAACTAAATCATTAATGAACTATTTGACTAGATTCCAGCGCCTTTTCATATCTTTTATAAATCAATAAATTCAACATGCACTAACATAATGAACTAGTTTATTATTTTAATACATCCATACAATGATTAATTCTTTATTCATTGCATTCCTTCTGATCATTCTACTTTTCTCCCACATTTTAATGGTTTACGTCCAGAAATAAGCACACTTGCTTATAAATTAATATTGTCGAAATTAATGAATATGCCATCATCAATAACATTAGTACATTGAATGACATTTTATGATGCTGTTTTTTCCCATTCAATTATTTAAATAATTCAACACATTGAATTATTTATAACGATTTATTTCATAGAATCTATCAATTCAATTATTTAACTGAATTAATGGCTTCCTTCAGTGAATTCAATTATGCATTCTGCCCATTACATCCATCACGCGCCCACCGAGGGCAGCTGCAAGGCATGGGAGATTCACAAGAACCAGCATCTAAGGGCAGCAATCAGGGGATTCTTCACCACAAAGTCATTTATTTTTCATGCACACTAAAAATTACAACTAATTCATTTACTTTGAGAAACTAAAAAAAAGAAAGTTATTTTGACTTCGGAAAACAAACTTTGTTGAATAAATTATCGTAATAAATACTCAAATCCTATATACTGTTGCACATTGTGGAGGCGTCAGGCCTGCTGCTTTGTAGAAAAAAACAATAAATGACATTTTTTTCTAGCTTCCCTGCATAAAGTTTATTGAGTGCAATGTATTTTGCTGAGGTATGAAGTGCAGGAAAATTCCCTCCACTCTTTCTCTGGCACCCTGACCACCCCACACACAAAAATATTAAATCCCCTCCTTAAGGGGCATTTTGGGTCTAACAACAGTAGGTGTACATTGCAATATTTCACACATTTTTTTTAAAGAAACAACATATACTAAAAAATAAATGTTAAAAAATGTGACTCTCGATCCATTGGGTTATTTCTCCTTTCTGCGTAGAGCTACCAGTATCTCATACAGATGGAGAAACACCCACAAACACATTCCTTTACATGAGGCCATTCACTCCTTATTGTTCCAAATATTTTTGAGATCTTGTTGGAACCATCAACTGCTATGCAAGCCCCTCGTCCCAAAACCTACTTTTACTCATGAGGCCTTATACCCATTACTTGCAAACGTTTGTGCTGAATCATTTATCGCTGCACAAGATTGGCTATCTTCGGAGCAGAATGCACAGTGGCAAGTCAATGTCAGAATGAAGACGACGCATCCACCCTGGATGTGCAGTGAGTCTCCTGATGGACAATGGGAAGGCAAACTGATGAAGAAAATAAAGACCAACCAAACACTCGGAAGTCGCATGTTTTGAACTGTTTAATGACCCATCTGGCTCAAAAGTAACAGAACGTTGACAGGAAGAGAAGGCTGGAAATCCCATTGGCTGACACTGTACAATCTCAATGACCATATAACACTTTCAAGGGTTATTCCAAGTATCAGTGCTCCTTTAAAGCAAAATAAATTTGCTCTGATGCTTCTAGCAGTGCCTCCCACCATGTTTGCACTGGCCCAAGACTAAACCAATCAGAACCTAGCGCAGAAAATAAAGAGCCAGGATTCCATAGTCACTCTTCAGCAACTGATGAAAGCTCCTTAGAGCACCAAGGTCATGATGGTGGTAAGTAAACTGCACCCTCTGTGGTGCGGTGCCCTCAGTAGACTAGGTGTGTTTCATACTCCAGTAATGAATGTTGCTCGGTCGATGGTGCTAGGACCATAGCACTCCCTCTTTACCAATGACGCATCGGAGGAAGCAGATGCAGACCTCTCAGGGGATGTCCTTTGCTTGACCAGCTGAGCAGCCTCCTTCTCAAGATCACCAATCTCCATGTCAACTGCCTCAGCCATTTCATGTTTTGTTATAGAGATAAAAGTGGGATCAAGGGCCAGGACATCAAGCCCACCGCAGATCAGAGCCTACAGGAAGAAAAGACAAAATGGAGGCAACAATGGTAAGTGGTTTGCTATTTTCAGATCAAGAATTAGTTCTTTATAATTTTCACATATCGATGGCCAACTATCGGGGCAACAATGTTTTTACTCTTAGGGGTAGATGTATCAATATACCCTTTTGCGATTTCTAAATAGCAATTTTTAAGGAATCGCTATTTAGAAATCGCAAAATGGGATGTATGTAGAAAATCGTTATTTTTTAGCGATTTCTTAATCTTCCTTATTTGCGAATTCGCAATTTGCGAATTCACAATTAAGGAATAATTTCCCATTCATTCCTATGGGCCAGGAGGCCCATAGGAATGATTGTGAAATAATTCTCAATTTGCGATTCGCAATTTGCTAATCGCAAATTGAGGATAATTTCAAGGGTGCAGGGGTGTCTCAAGGACACCCTGCTGCACCCCTGAAATGTACATGTTTGTGCATATGGCGCACAAACATGCCCTATGGGCATGTATGTGCGTCACATGCCACCTTCACAAATGCCAAATTGTGCATTTTTAAAAGAATTTGTAAATTACCACCAACTTCAAGTTGGTGGTAATTTGCGATTTCTTAACCTAAATTCGCAATTCCAAAATGCTACATACATAGCATTTAAGGAATCGCAAAATTGCGATTCCTTAAATGCTTAAGCAAAATAAGGATTAGCAAATTTTTGCGATTCCTTATTTTGCGAATTTTTGTTTCATGCCAAAACATGCAAAAAGACCGTTTGCGTTTCGCAAACGACTTGATACATCTAGCCCTTAGTGCTTTATGAAGGAATTTCAGTGAACATTTCAGAAAAGATGGATAGCCAGAATGCACTGTAAGATTATTTTTTAAGAAGCTTTCGCGCTAAGACTCTTGCACTTATATTGTTAGAGGACCTTTTGCTTAGTTCAATGAAAGCAAACCTGCCTGCACTCTTCATGAAGGTTATATTATCTCATCAAGCCCAGGAAAGTTATGTTGATCATGATCTGGCTCACTGGTGTCCATGAATGCACATGGGTGCCCCACTGAGAGTCTGTGGAAGCTGTAGTGCACTCACCCTGCTCAAGGAATTACCTATCCAGTGATATAAGACCTATCTCCCTACAGGGGCACTGCTTTGTTGTAGAGACTATCTAGTCCAAGCGCAACTGAAACCCATACCATGTCTTCGGCCACATCAGGTTGCAGCGTTTTATTATTTCTATGTACGTCTTTGCTCAGTGAACTAACCTGCAAATTGACCAACCCTGCCCTATTCCCTTCACATTGTGCTGAATTAACCCTCTAACTGGTGGCCTATATGATCTCCCGAGATCAAGGTCCGACTAAATGGAACGCCTTTTGAGTTTTCTGCTATTGTCGCTACTCTGGCTGGTGTTGTGCCACTCACAGCAGTACAACACTGTATCTGTATTCTGTTCCGACCCTTAGCGCCATTGACTGCAGTGTTTAATATATGGGCTCTGTGGCATATTTATAAGCACATATAATCATTTACAATTTCTAATACACCTTATTAAACCGTACTATAGATATATTAGCAAATGCTTCACTGAAAGAGCGCCTCATCTGCGCTCATGCGAATAATAATAATACATTATGTAATTGTGCACATCAGCGTGTGTATTTTACTTTTTATAGTACATTTCTCTAAATTACCCATAGATCTGTGCTCAACATTTTGATGGGGGCATCCATATGAGATTCTGCTTAGCATGGTTTTCCATACGGATCGTGAGAGCCAGATTTGTGATTTCAAATGATCATTTTGCACCTTTGTATCAATATGCATTTTTTTGCAGAGAACAAGATATCCACTTTTAACAATGGCCACCATTGCACAGAGAAATGGTTATAACAACTGAGGGGCATATTATAAAGGGGGTTTATCTCTGCTTTTTTGGCTTCAAAAGCCAAGAAAGCGGAGATAAAATTATCTCCCTATTACCTAGCTGTCGCTAACACCAGTTAGCGACAGCTAGTAGGAGATAGCGACCATCTTGGGCCCCACTTTGCATGTCAGTGATATTTATCACTGATGACATGCAAAGTGGGCGTGCCAAGATGTTAGTGACTGGAAACAGTCGCTAACATCGCTATCTCCTATTACCAACTTTTGGACATATTTGCGCTAAGCGTGAATATCTCCAAAAGCTAACACCTGCCCTGAGCAGTTCTTAGCCATGTTATCCAATGGGAGGTGGATAACATGGCTAAGAGCATTAGCTTGCTAATGCATGAATATCGCTGACTTTTCAGCGATATTCATGCATTGGGGCCGATTTTTATCGTATTTGCGATAAACCTTGGTAATACCAAGGTTTATCTGCAATACAAATCGCCGCAGCTCGGCGATCATTTTTTCACGCTAACCAAGCAATAGCGATAATTATCGCTATTGCTTGGTAATATGCCCCTTAGTGCTTTAATGTGCTTTTGCTTATATTCAGAAAAGATTCAGCTATAGCTACTGTTACCATAAGGTTGTGATTCGGAACATGGGGGCATATTATCCAGGGATTTGTTCTCTACTTTTTTGGCTTTAAAAGCCAAGAAAGCAGAGATAAAATTATCTCCCTATCAGCGACAGGGTGCTAACACGCAAATTCGCATGTTAGCACCCTTTTTCACTACGCTTCCCTTTGCATCTCTAATGAGATGCAAAGTGGGCGTTCCAGACCAAAATAATAGGAGAAATGTCGCTAAGCGACATTTCTCCTATTATCAAGCTTCACGCTAACCCTATTAGAGACAAAAAAAGCAGCGCTAACCACGATTAGCGCTGCTTTTTTTACACCTGGTATTTTTCTGACTTAGCCATGATATCCTATGGAAGGTGGATATCATGGCTAAGTTTGTGAGCCCCTATCATCAAGCTAACGCCAAACTTCGAGAGATTATCGTTGGTTTTCCAGCGATATTCTCTCATTTGGCAGTTAGCGTGAGGATTTTTATCACTTCTGAGATAAACGTTGCTAATAGCAAGTTATCTCAGCGATAATTTCCGGCGATGCTTAGCGATAAAAAAATCGTTGCAAAGCCTAGTTAGCGATAAATATAGCTACTCGTTGGTAATATGCCCCATGGCTAGCAACTGTGACTGAAGTAGCAAACCATTGACCCATTCTATTGTAACTCATTCCATGATGGCCAATCCTTTCACACCCGCCTCCTTCTGAATCGCAATTAGTCACAAAGGGCATTTTATAAGTCAGAAAATAATTTCATGCTCGAAATGTATACTTTGTATATGTTCCTTCTGTAGTTGCAAAGCCTGTGAGTTTGTGAATCATGGAATTGGCAACAGTGATAGGGCTTAGCATATGCTGCCCATGCAGTCTCAAGAAAATGTCCTCCTTTGCTGGGTATTTAGGTGGTTCAGCGGGTGTTGTTTTTACCCCTTAGGCTCAGGCTTTAAAGGCATTGGCCTATCTTGGTGCATATCCAACATGCTGAGAATAGAATAACAGGCTGCTGCAATATTATGACCAAAATATCAAGGACCAAAATATCAACAGGTAAGTATGTTTAGATATTCGGTACCTAATCACATATATATTTATTAATAATCTATATGCCTTCAAAATATGTAGACGTGGAGTTACGCATAGTAAATCTAAACTTCCTTAGATGCACCCACCTCCTCGATACTTTAGTTTTCAATATTTTGATTACAATATTGTGGCCACTTGATATTCCAGCCTACAAGCCCTACATGCTCCCAGCAAGCACGCAGTGCTCTTGGCATCACAGGACCAGCCTTACCTGTGTGATGAGATGGTCAGTAGCAGGGGTGTTAGAAGAGGAGTCAGCTCTCTGTTTGTTGTGACTGGAAACCTGGCTTCCCAGCAACTCAAAGTCCCATTCGGAGTCTTCAGTTCCATTCTCAAGGGGCAGTTGGTGGGCACTGCCAGTTCTGGAAAGCTAAAAGGAATATAATGAAAGTTGATGAGAAGGATTTCTAGCATTAGATGTAGGCTGATAGACATACATGATACGGTCTTAGTGCGCATACCTGGAAGGCACGGAATAGGCATGAGAGTTGCAGATACAGGATTATGAAGGAAGGGACAGGAAACAGTATGGCACATGGAAGTACAGAGGTGTTAAAAGACCAGTATAGTGTAAAGCAATAAGTGGATATGTGTCCCTGGGCAAACATGTGAATGTGAATGTGGAGAAGCAAGAGCAGGGAGATCTGTGGTTGGGCTTTTGATCAGTGGCATCCGGCACAGGTAAGAGCGGTGCGGTGGGGCGGGTGTGGGGCGGGTGTGGAGCGGGGTGGAGGGATAGTCGACAGATGATGGATTCGTTTAAATGAAATTAAAAAAAAAATTAAAAAACCTTGCACTCGCATAGTAAGTGGTTTTATTTTTTTGTAATTTAATTTGAACTAATCCGTCGTCTGTCGACTCCCCCCATCCGACCCTCCCCTGCCACGCCTCACCCCTCTTTCCTGTGCCAACTGCCACTGCTTATGATTCTCTGTTGTGCAGCAGACTCACAGACTTCCCTGTAGAGTTCAACAGCTGAGCACTATAGTCAGCCACTAAACACCACTCGTTATGGGATTAATCCAAGTTGCTTCAATGTTGAAGGATGGTAGTGAGAGAGGAGTAGACTATGAACACAGTGGAGGCAAGAAACTAAACAAGACCGACTGGAAACCAAAACAAGTCCTATTAAAAATGTTTACATCAGGCCCACACTGCAGGAAGTTGCGACTAGAATGGGGACATGGGGGCCTGGGTGGGCCCTGGCAGCTAATTTTTCTTTGAAAGCAGCCTCCTAGATTGTAGCAACCAGGGGAAATAGATGAAAGAACAGGCCTGTCCTGGGCCCAAGAATTGTGTCTGAGTTTAAGATAGGTGCAGACCATTAAAACACAGTGCTAACACCATTGGGGTTCCTTGAGCAGCATATGACTGGTCTGTTTATTAAGTGAAGGCTATGGGTTCCTCTTCGAAATAATCCACACACAGCTTCCAATTGTAATGTTTAATTACTATTGCTGTCTACTCACTCTGTGTGTCTGAAAATGAAAACAAGAATTGGCAAAGCCAATCTGTTTTGCATTGGCTGCCAACCTTCTGGCTTTTGCAATGCTTTGGTTTTGTTATGGTTTTTGAAAAACATTCCTGCTGGTCAAGCTGGTAGACCTGCATCAATTTAAATTAAAATAGTGAATAAAAGAAAACAATATGTTTGGGCCTCTAAAAGAAGACATTGCATTGGGTGTGCTCTTTGTAGAAAGGGCCATAGGCAGAAGCAGGCTGACCCATGCGGTATCCTCGGAAGCTTGTTTCCGGTCCAGGGAAGGCATGGCTTGGCAGTTCTGACTGGACTGTTCCCGTGAGGCACAGGGTCAGACTGATTTGCATATAGCCAGTGTCTAACCCAGGGTGGTGTGGAGTGCAAAGAAACAATGGATTTGGTCCCAGATCTCTGTAATGACTGGGGTGAATGTATGACTTTGTTCTTCATTCTGTCCATCAACTGTGGTTTTTGCGTATGCTGTAGTGGGTAGAAGAAGAATGTGAATGACACAATAGCATGCAAGTAGATAAGGAGGTTTGGCTGAAAGTCCCCAATGAGAAGTACTTATAACTTTAGTAAAATCAAGAGATCTTGGTTACGGTCCGACCTAAATATGAGCCAAAGATAACTCCTCTCTATTTAACCAGCACCAACAAGTATGATGCTATAAATATATTTTAATCATCTATTGTCCATCCTGTTTCTAAGTACTCCTCAACTCAAGATCGCCAAAGATGGTTGGCTAGCAGTTCTACGGGGAGCGAGTTCCAAAACTTGGGTGCCAGGTGGAGAAGGCTCTTCCTCCCCATTTCGTCCTCCTGAATCTGGGAACAGTAAGTAGATTTCTGGAGGCTGAGCGGAGAGTTCTGGTAGGGGTATAGAGGCTAATTAGCCCCTTCCATGCGGTCGCGATTCCCTTGGTGTGCTGTAAACAACACGAACAGGGGCGGGCCGTGACGAACCCCAATCGTCATCAGCACACGAGCACCGTAGTGCATGACGGCTGGGGTTCGTCATCAGCATGGAAGGGTTAAGGACCTGATCCCTTCTGAGCCCGAGCCATGGACAGCCCTGTGAGCGAGACATAGGAGTTTAAATTAGATCCTGGCCTGAATTGGCAACCAGTGAAGATCTTTGCTGGCCTTTGTTGCAGAGGAACGCCTAGGTAGAATTAAGACCATCCGAGCTGCGGCATTCTGGACCACCTGGAGACGCTGAAGTGATTTCTTGTTAATGCCTGCATAAAGCGCATTACAATAGTCAAGTCTGGACCCCACCAGGGCAACCGTTGATTGTCTACGGGCATCAGGTGATAGATAAGGGGCAATCTTTTTAGCGTCCGAATGATGGCACAGCATGTGGACACTGTTTTATTGACTTGAAGGTCGAAAGAGAGGTCAGGATCTATAAGAACTCCCCCAAGTAAGTAGGCCACCAGTCCCCAGACCAGAGATCGTAACTCCCTCCAAAGACCAGGACATCCGTCTTTTCTCCATTCAGCTTCAAATAGTTGAGGATCATCCAATGCGCAACTGCTTCCATGCAGGCTCTAAATTTAAAGGCAGAATCTTTTATTGACTTGGTGGTAGAGACGATAATCTGGGTATCGTCGGCATACGATAAAATCTGATACCCAAAAGATCGTATCATTTCAGCAAGTGGGGTCAGGTAGATGTTAAACAAAAGAGGGCTCAGCGGGGAGCCCTGCGGGATCCCACATTGCACCGCCTGGGAAGATGACAAAAATTTACCCAGTGTAACTCTCTGCCTTCTCTGATGTAAAAAGGAGGACAGCAGATTCAGGGCAATGCCCTCCACACCTATCCCCTTTAGCCGGTCAACCAAAATTGAGGGGGAAAGGGTGTCGAAGACTGCCGTTAGGTCCAGCAGCACCAACAGCGTGGTCTGTCCTCTGTCAACCTCTGATCTGATATTATTGATCACGACAGTGAGGGCAGACTCGGTGCTGTGGGCGGCACGAAACCCATGTTGGGAGCAGTCCAGCAAATTTGCACTCTCCAGATATGCGGCTAAATGGTGATTTAAGAGGGCCTCAAGCATTTTAGCGGGGGCTGGGAGCAGGGAGATAGGTCGATTTTTTTTAAGACTTCCGGATTCAGAGTTGGCTTTTTTAAAAGGGGTCTCACAACTGCTGTTTTCCAGGACTCTGGAAAGATCCCTTCTGAAATGGCTTTATTCATGACCTCTAGCAGAGGGGGGAGGACCACCTCTCTGCATGCCTTGAGCGTTTTTAGAGGGCAGGGGTCAAGGGGCGAACAGGGCTTAGTAGCGCCAAGAAGACGGTTGATATCTTCTCTTGACAGCAGAGGGAAACTTGCTAGGCAAAAGGGGGAACCAGGTTCAGAAATCTCAGGGGCAGAGACTGAAGGTTTAGGCGGAGATGCCTGAATGGCATCCAACTCCAGATTCAGAGATTCCAGGGAGCAGTGTATGTCCTCAATTCTAGTGAGAATGTGGTTTTACATTTAATTATACATGTACATACTGGTACTATTGTCTTTAAAGCACAAGTTACTTACCTTTGGTAACAATATATCTGTAAGAAACATTAGTAGTAATAGATGCCTTACCTTAGAATTACCCCCAGGCATCAGACTGGAGCCGGAAAGTTTTTCATCAGCAGTACCCCTGCGCGTTGGTAGGCATTGTCGTGCAGCTGTGTGTGTGTCGTTGGCTTCGTTGGCACCGTGATGACGTCTTTAGAGATACTTAGACGCGCCCACGCGTGCTGACGTCCTTTCTGTACACGACTTTCCGCGCCTAGAACGCAGAGCCATGCAAGATACTGACCACTGGTGCCATGATACCAGGGCCCTGAAAGGGATGACCGTAACCCTAGAAATCAGTTGGCAGAACAGGGAGGATGGGTGGGGCGGTAAGGAATCCATCACTACTAATGTTTCTTAGAGATATATCATTACCAAATAGTAAGTAACTTGTGCATCTGAAAGAAACACGTAGTGATAGATTCCTTACCTTAGAATA
The DNA here is from genome assembly GCF_964263255.1 of Lissotriton vulgaris. Lineage (NCBI taxonomy): Eukaryota > Metazoa > Chordata > Amphibia > Caudata > Salamandridae > Lissotriton > Lissotriton vulgaris. The sequence goes on along the minus strand of NC_141693.1, from coordinate 1,289,092,102 downwards.
GATACCCCAGCAATACCAACCCCGGTGGAGGGTCTGCGAACCAAGATCACACCAGAAAGTCCTGGAGAACAGAACGTCCAAAGAAGTCGTGTCTCCGGACTTGGTTGTCCAGGCAGTAGTGCTGGGTAAACGTGTGTAGCGAGGCCCACATAGCTGCCTGACAAATGTCCTGCAAGGGAACGCCGCGTCCCAGAGCAGTAGTGGCTGCCATCGCCCTGGTAGAATGGGCGCGCAGCCCCACTGGAGGCTCATTTTTAGCCAAGGAATAACAAGCCTTTATGCACAGAACGGCCCACCGAGAAATGGTCCGTTTGTGCACCGCCTGGCCTTTCTTAGGGCCCACGTAGCCAACAAAGAGTTGGTCATCCACCTGGAACTGTTGTGTGCGGCTCAGATAGAAAGAGAGCGCACGTTTTGGGTCCAGACGATGGAACCTCTCTTCCTCTTTAGAAGGATGGGGGGGCAAAAAGAAAGTGGGCAAAGTGATGATCTGCCCGATGTGAAAGGCAGTGACAACCTTTTGCAAAAAGGAAGGACGAGTCCTCAGAACAGCTTTGTCCGGATGGACAGAAAGAAAAGGAGGTTTTGAAGAAAGAGCCTGGAGCTCACTCACTCTTCTGGCAAAGGTGATGGCAAACAGTAAAGCAGTCTTTAGAGTTACAAGATGTAGAGGGAAATTATGAAGTGGCTCAAAGGGAGCACATATCAGAAAGGTAAGAACAAGATTCAAGTCCCACTGAGGCATCACGAACGGAACAGGAGGAAACATGTGCATGATGCCTTTCAAGAATCTATTTACCACAGGGGACTTGAAAATGGAAAGGGTGATATGGGAGCCTCAGGAAGGCGGAAATGGCCGAGAGATAGCCCTTCATAGTGCCCAGAGCAGAGCCCTGCTGGGCCAAAGAAAAAAGAAAAAGAAGGACCTCTGAATGAGGGGCAGAAAGGGGATCCACAGCCTTTGCTGTGCACCATGCCACAAACGTATTCCACCTACAGGCGTATACCGTTTTTGTGGAGGGACCCTTGGCTGCCAAGATAACATTACAGACTTCAGTCGGCAGGTCAAAAGACGTCAACTGCCGCCGCTCAATCTCCACGCAAGGAGGTGGAGGCTGGAAAGGTTCGGGTGGAGGACCGTCCCCTGCTGCTGCGACAGAATATCATCCAGAAGAGGCAGGCGGATCGGAGGATCGATGCTCATACTGAGTAGCTCGGGATACCATACTCTTTGAGCCCAGTCCGGAGCCAAAAGAATAACTTGGGCCCGGTCGCGCCTGATCTTCTTCAGCACTCTGGGCAGAAGTGGTATAGGCGGAAAGGTGTACAACAGACCGCAACTCCACTTGTGATGAAAAGCGTTGCCGAGGGAGTGCCGCCTTGGAAAATCCAACGCGCAGAACTGATGACATTGCGCATTCACTTCAGTGGTGAACAGATCTAACCAAGGCTCTCCCCACTGCTGAAAGAGACCTTGTGGCACGTCCGAGTTCAGACGCCATTCGTGATCCATCATGCACTGACGTCTTAGTTCGTCCGCCCTGGTGCTCAGAGAACCTGCCAGGTGTTGAACCACCAGGGACATGCCCTGATGTTCCAGCCAAACCCAGAGACATAGAGCCTCCTGGCATAGGGTCCACGACCCCAACCCATCCTGTTTGTTGCAGTACCACATGGCGGTCCGTGAACACCTGCACTACACTTCCCCGGGCAGAGGGAAGGAATGCCTACAGTGCCAGTTGGATCACCCGAAGCTCGAACAGGTTGATGTGGAGCTGGGACTCCGCCAGAGACCAGAGGCCTCTGATCTCCGCCTCCCCCACGTTGGCGCCCCATCCCAGAAGGGACGCCTCAGTCGCAACTGTATGCTCCGGTAGGGGAAGGGAGAGGGATTTGCCATTGGCCCAATCGCAATCCGTGAGCCTTGCAGTGCCCTCCGAGATCTGGACGTGATCGGACATGTTGCCCTGTTGCTGTGCCCACTGGAACTTCAGGTCCCACTGCAGAGCCCGCATATGCCATCTGGCATGATCCACAAGCAGGATGCAGGAGGCCATCAAGCCCAGCAGCCGAAGGGTCATCCTGACCGAAACCCGAGACAGAGGCTGAAAGTTTGGAATTATAGCCTGAATGTCCCGGACTCGCTGTTCTGAAGGATAAACCCGAAACTGCGCCGAGTCCAGAACCGCTCCGATGAAAAGGAGCTTCCGTGAGGGAATTAGATGCGACTTCGGCAAGTTGATGGAGAACCCCAACAAATGCAGGAGGTCGGCCGTGGTCTGGAGGTGGGAGACAACTGGGGTGAGCCCGCCTTCAACAACCAGTCGTCGAGATAGGGGAAGACTGAACCCCTGATCTGCACAGATTAGCTGAGACCACCGCCATCACTTTCGTGAACACCCGAGGGGTGCTGGTAAGGCCAAAAGGGAGCACAGTGAACCAAAAATGCTTGTGGCCTACCATGATTCGTAGGTAGTGTCTGTGAGCAGGCAGGACGGGGATATGGATATAGGCGTCCTGCAAGTCCAATGCCACCATCCAGTCTTGCGGGTCAAGGGCAGACAAGATCTGAGCAAACGTGAGCATCTTGAACTTCTCCTTCCGGAGGAAGTTGTTGATGTTCTGAAGTTCTAGATTAGGATGCAGGCCCTTGTCCTTCTTTAGAACCAGAAAGTAGTGGGAATAACAACCACAACCTACTCCTGGCGTTGGAACGCAATTGATGGCCCCCTTGGCTAAGAGGGCAGCATCTTCCTGCTGGAGAAGCGCCAAGTGATCCCCCGACATGCGGTGGTACTAAGGTGGCATGGCTGGAGAGGTTGCCTTGAATGGGAGGGAGTAGCCCCTTCGGACAATTTGCAGCACCCACTTGTCCGAAGTGATGTTGCGCCAGTGGTGGAGATGATGGCGTATTTGTCCACCCACTGGCGTCTGATGGGCCTGAAAGGTGGGACTAGGAAGGCTTTGAAGTGGATGTTGCGGGGGTGGAAGTGGACTGGTCCGCCCACTGGCCCCCTGAACCGCCTCAATGGTTCCCACGTCCACGGCCACGCTGAGGTTGTTACTGCTGTGGCCTGTGGCTTTGCGAATGCTGTGGGGCTCCCCTTCCGTAGCCACGAAAGGAGCAAAAAGCAGAAGGCGGAGGAAACTAAGTGGCCGACAGGCCCAAGGACTTGGCCGTAGCCCGGGTGTCCTTGAAGCGCTCCAACGCACTGTCTGTCTTTTTGCCAAAAAGGCAAATGCCATCAAAGGGCATGTCCATCAAGGTGTTCTGCAATTTACAGGGGGTTGCCACATGCACAATATTTTTCCTCATTTAATTCTTGTTTTATTCCACTTGGTTAGTCATGCTTGTTTTCTTCAGCGTGCAGCCTCGGAAACGTGGCCTGCCCAAATGCCTCGTATGTGAATACATATCAAAAAGCTGGAGCAACATTCCACTCCATCCGGACGCACAGCTTATATTCCATAGTGTCTTCACTCAAGTACTCCACAAGTTTATCCATGTTTGCATGTTTTTATTCAATAACTTTCACTTTTAACTCCATCCTTAATTCTGTCACTTGCTGGGCAGTATATGTATAAAAGCATTTTTGATGCCACAGATATGCCTATCCAGGCCTTTTTCTGGGACATGATGTCATACATCAAACATTCTTAAGAGTGGATCATATAAACCCAATGCATTTCGAGCTTTAAATTGCCCTTCCTCAGGGGTTTACTGTAAACATTAAACATTGAAGCATAACATTAGTTCGATATTTTCAGACCACTTAAAAACAACAAATTTAGAGACAAATACCTGTTAACATGTTTAACTGAATATCTGACGTTATCCCTCTAAACACACATTTACATACTTTACACGATGTACCCAGAGAAGCCCTCCTAGCTACTTCCTTTACTCCATCTCCCCAATTATCAATGTTTTAAAATCACTAATCCCCGTGATTCACCCAGTCCACCTAAATAGATCGTACCTTTGTCCAATGTTACCATGTTCTCTTTCAAAGGCGTATCTGCTTTCTAACGCCCACGGGTATCAATACCCTCAAGCTGTTGCACCTATTTCAAAAGCTGTGCACTAAACTCCACCCTTCCCTTTCAATCAATCCCGTCACGAAGACTGCCTACACGACTACAGTTCCCATCAACCACTGTTGTTAACACCTGGTGTCTCACTTACTTCTGGGCCTCTCAACAAAACAATTGTGTGTGCCCCGCCCACCCTAGTTTGTCAATTACACGTCAGTAACCTATTTAGTCAATATTTGCAGCATTGGCATTTTCAAAACGAAGCATAAAGCTGATGTGACAACGTGCTGTTTTTATTGTTATACGGCTCTGTTATTCAGTCCGAAAAATAAAATGAAACCGTAATGTTTGTACTTCTCCGTTAATGATTTAATTGTTGCTGCGTTAAGGTGTTCTGGACATCCCCTGAGAAGCCAGTTGTCCTCAATCAGGCGTGGTGCCGAAGTGCCACCGTCGTGGAAATGGACCTGCCCAGTGAGTCAGCGGTATCCAGCCCACAACGTATGGTGAACTGGCCGCAATCGCTTGGGAGAGAACTGCCTGGGTCTCCTCCGGGCAGTTGGGCAGCAGCTGCACAACTGTGTCCCAAAGAGAGTGGGTCTGATGGCCCAAGAGGCATGCAGTGTTCACCGACCGCATCCCTAAGCTGGCAGATGAAAACAGTTTCTTGCCAAACTGATCCAGCTTCTCGGAGTCCGTATCCGGAGGTGCGTAGGGAACGTGCTTTGGGAAGCTGAGGCTTGGACATCCAAGCTCTCAGGGGTGTTATGTTGGGTAAGGAAGAGAGGGTTGCCCGGAGCCGGGCAATGGCGTTGGGCAATGTTCCTATCCACAGGAGCCCCTGTGTTGTGCCTGCACGAAATGCCCAAAAGAACAGCCGTCAGTGCTTCAATAAATGGCAGCAAGGGCTCCGAAGAGGTAGCAGCCGGTTGGAGCACTTCTGTCAGGAGGTTAGTCCTGACGGCCACCGTAGGGAGTTCAAGGTGGAGAGCCTTGGCTGCCCTATGCAACACCACTGCGTAACTGGCTCCCTCCTACGTAGCGATGGTAGGAGTCGACAGCTTTCCAGGGTCAGGTGAGGTGTCACTGGCCTCCTCCAAATCCTCTGCCCAGTCCGCATCATAAGCACAGCCTTCTGCTAGAGGGTCCTCAGACCCCTCCCAGTTCTCCCATTTCTCTGAAGTCTGTGGAACAGGCTCAAAATAAGATGGACAGACATAGGGCATTAAAGGCCACATCAGCGTCGGTATCGGCATCGAGCGACCTCAATCCGGCACCGTGTCCGGGCTGAAGCTGTGGACGATGTTGTCCCAAGGAGCGGGCGACGTCGGAAGCGGTGCCGGGGAGATCGGCGCCGGTGGAGGTGACACGAGGTCAACCGGTGTCGATCGGGGTCCGATCCCGGATCCCTGAGGGGCCTGCGGCGCTGGGGCCGGAGCTGGCAGCAACCCCGGGGCAGGATCCGCCAGAGATTGTAAAGCAGGAGCCCCTGTTGGGCCCGCAAGACCCGTAGGCACACTGGCGGGGCCAGACGGCCCAAAGAGTCGGGCTATGGCAGCAAGAAACTCTTGCACCTGGGCAGGCATCGCCCCCGCACCTGGACAGGGAGGGTAGACTGGAGGTGACGTTGCAGGCTCCGCCTGAACCTCGGGGTGGCACCGGGAAGAAGACTTAGGGCCAGATGTAGGTAGCCAAATACCGGTCGGTAACGGCCGATTTCGGCAGTTACCGACCGGTATTTGGCTTTTGAGATGTAGGGGGACAGAAACAGGCTCTTTCGGTATTTTTACCGAATCTGTAAATATACCGGTCGGTAAATTTACCGATCGGTATTTTTACAGATTCGGTAAAATTGAGATGTAGGTGGGACTCTTCTGAGTCCCACAAGCCTTACAGAATCGGTATTTTACCATCAAATTCAATTTGATGGTAAAATACCGATTCCGGTGTGTATGCACATGTGTGCATGCACACCTATGCCATATGACAGGCAGACCTGCCCTTAGGGCAGGTATGCCTGCCACATGGCACCCGAGCCTCTTGTGGGGGTGCCAGAGGGTGTCAAAGTGACACCCCCTGCACCCGTGTTAAATTCGGTATTTACCGATTCGGTAAATACCGAATCGGTAATGCCCATTCATTCCTATGGGCTTCAAAGCCCATAGGAATGAATGGGCATTACCGGTCGGTATTTACCGAATCGGTAAATACCGATTTTTACCGATTCGGTAACAAAAACATCTGGATAGTCCTACATGTCCCCCCTTCATATTTACCGATTCTTAATTACCGAATCGGTAAAATTCGGTAATTAAGAATCGGTAAATAAATCCTACCTACATCTGGCCCTTAGATCCAGAAGAGTGGTGATGACGACTCCGCGACCGGTCCCTCGACCTCCCACGGGACCGGGACCTTGAGCGACTTGGAGCCGACTCCCAGGCTTCAAGCAATCGGGACCGCTCGCGCAAAGTCTTCGGCGCCATGGCCCGGCGGTCGGGGGACAACTCAGGTCGTGGTCGCGCCCCAGGCAGTAGACAAACACGCAGTGGGAGTCCGTCACCGACATCATGCGATGACAGTCCCCACAGTTCTTGAAACCGGGCATCCCTACGACACCAGGAGGCGATCAATTCGAAAAGAGGAGGTAAAAGGCCTAGAAAAAGTCAGTCAAAAATTTACTGGGGGTACTTGCTCTTCCCGGATCTGCGCTTGCTGCCGCGGAAAAAGAAAGGACGGACGTCAGCGCGCGTGGACACGTCTAAATAGCTCCGACAACGTCATCACGGGCCAATTCTAAGGTAAAGAATCTATCACTACGTGTTTCTTTCAGATACAAATTTCTTATAATATGTAGAAGTGTGTTTTTCTGGCCTAAATTTGGGCCTAGCATCCATGGTTTTCAAAATGGATGCTTCCCTCCTGTTAATTTCACTGTTCGTTATTTCAACAGCACACTGTCAAGCTGAGTCATGCTTGTTTATTTCAACTTTCATTGTTTTTGCTGATGTTCTTGATGAATCTCCCCAGCTTGGTCACAAAACTGCAACTTATTTCAAGGTTCTTTCACTAGCTCACTGTACCCAATTAATTCATAATAGCTTGCTGTTGTTCATATATCTACTTTATTCAACCATCTCCAGATGGCATTCGCATAGAGTAGGCCAGAATCACTGTAATGATATTCATGTAGTGCCTGCTTAGGTGCTAAGGCAATATCACGCTTAATAAAACTGTGCTCTGAATTGAAGCAAAGGTAACACATTTGATTACACAACAATGATTCTGTAGTTTTACTGATTTAATATGCAAAAAAAATGTATAAAACCCTCCATTTTGGGTGTGAACCAGAAGACTATCCTGGAACACTTTCCTGTGCTGCTTGGGATGCCGTTCATTTCTCCCTTAGTTTATTTTGCTGCCCGCTTCGGACTTATAAAATGTTTGATTTTGCCCTTCTCTATTTGTCAAGATCCTTCATGGTAGTTAATCTGTACTGCATCTTTTGAATTTTGTAATAAAACCCTTACCATTTTTCAGCTGATCTAGAACTCAGTCATTGAGTTGTCCCTTTCAGTTAATTGATTGTTTTCTGATATTTTGATGGTTTGGGAGGTGCCTTACTTTAGGGCACATATTGTCTCATGAAATTGAGGCGTAACACTGTCTCAAATTCATCGAATTCTGGGCGTTGTGTTGAGGTAACTAACATTTGGGGAGTCAAAAGTTCAGGGTCCTGTGCGACCACATCATCTATGCCCTAAAAGTATTTTAGAGCAAGTGAGCAATGACATGTTGAAACATATTTTCTCAAATATGCTAACTGCTGCATCGTTTGAGAAAAATAGAAGCTCTTGGCTCCATGGGTGCAGGCTCTGAAGAGGCAGAGTCTGCCATGATGGCTGGCTGGTTGGTGCATTTAGTCTTAATTTCATGGGTTGAATTTTTAACTCTAATTTATATGTTCTGAAATTATTTTACAGAGGGCTTTGTAAAGTGGGAAATGTAAAAGTGTAAGCAGACAATAAAAGTGAGAAAAGACTTGGAACAGGGCTGAAAGAAGGCACCTGAATGGTAAGATAGGGCGAACTTTGGGGTACACCAGAGTGAAGCTACAGGGCCACACACAACCAACCTGTTCTGATTAGGTACACTATTATACGAAGAAAGGAAATCCATAGTTTCTCCAGTTTGGCCCATCAAGTTCATGCAACCGCACAGACATGTGGCTTTTGTGGTTTCCATAAGCAGGCCGTAGTGGGCACCGGGTGTTTCCCCGGTCGGTTGACGGGCTGGGGGCTGGTTTTGTACCCATGGTGGCTGGTTTTGTTACTGGGGGCTGGTTTTGCAGCAATGCTGCAATATCGGCCCCCTGTAACAAAAAAAGCGGGAGCAGTGCTTCTCAATAGCACCCCGCCCCACTCCAGGGCTGATCGAGCAGCTATTGGGCACGGCTGGCTGCTGTTCCTAGACTGGCCCTGGTGGTCTCCAACTAGCCTGTTTCTCCGAGTAATTCCAACATAGAAACATTGGGAATCCAGGGAACAGCCAACCTGTTCCTCCCCCAGGCATGCTACAAAAAGAATACTTGAAATCTGAGTGGGTCTGTTTCTCACTTGGAATCCTGGGAACAGCCAATCTGTTCCTCCCAGGCATACTTCCAAAGTGATAGTGAGAATCCGGGGAACAACCAGTCGGTTTCTCCCAGCCATGTTTCCAAAAGGATAGTTGGATTCCGGGGAACATCCCGCCTATTTCTCTTACTACAATGAAGTACTGGAAACAACTGTCTTGGTTCTCCCATGCAAGCTGCCAGAGGATGCATGAGTTCACCCACCCTTTTGCTGCTGGACAAGCTACTATATAGATACAAGAACTGCAAAACACTTCTCAAGTATTTCCTTCCTACATATGCTACTATACCAAGAGAAGGAACTCAGAGATCTTGCCAATCTGTTCCAACTACACATGCTCCTGTTATAATACAAGAAGAGCAGAGCCTTCTTCCAGTCTGCTGGACATCTAATATGCACTTACAAGAAACACTAAGCGCCTTCCAGCCTCTAATTTTTGACGTGCAGTCACATCTAAACAGGAAGTACAGTACTCTGCTCAAGCCTATAGCTGCTGAATGTACAACCATACATATAAAAGACATACACCTTACCGCTACACTGCTCTGTCTAACCATTATAAAGTAGTAATACTGCAAATGCAGAGATCCTTTCAGGCTGTTTCTTTTCACAGTGTTCTTCCTTACGCACAACGAAAACCTATACTTATGCTCTTATACTCCTATGTATAATACCATACATATATCAGAAGTGCAGAATGCTTTTCAACATGTTCCTCCAAAGTTCACTATCACACGGATGCAAGCCATGCACAGCTCCATGCTAACATAGGAAATCCAGTCCCTACCATGGAGCTCCAACCAGCCCGGCTTACCTGTTCTACAGGATCATGAGGCCTGGGTGTCTGGAGTGCTGTGTTGACAGTGGCAGAATTGTGATGGACGTTTCCTAGCATTTGCTTGCGGAGTGAGTGTTGGTGACCTGGGAAGAAGAAGACAGATAAGAAAGGAAAAAAAGGAAAAAGAAAAGAAAAGTTAGGAAAGGAAGAAACGCCTTAGGATGTCTCTTATTCTCAAGTGATTTAGGGGTGGGCAAAGGCCATAGGATAGATTAGATTCTTTGGTTCTAGAAGACGCGCCTGACCATGCTAAGAAAAGCAATATATGACTAGTTTTGAACATATTGCTTGAGTATGTACCCCTCTCAAGTGGTCACTGGGGTTCTATGGGAATTTTCGGAGGAACACCCACTATCCCCTGCATGTGTCATTAGGTTCCTGTACAAACTCAGAGAATGCCTCCGTCACAGGGCAGCTGAGGACGAAAGGATGATGGTACTTTATATATCACAATCCTTCCTTGTTATATGAAAGATAGATAATAGAGGAGTGTTGGACCTGGCCCTTTCTGCAGGGGCATCCCAGATTTCTGCGTTTCTTTGCTGAACCCCTTTTTGTTGGCTTTTTTACTACTAACCAGTCGTAAAGTGCATGTGCTGTCTTACGAAAACAGGGTGCAATTGGTCTACACCTGATTGGTACATTTAATTTGCTTGCAAATACAGAGCATATGGTACTAAATGTATTCCGGCTCTGTAAATTAAAAGCTAATAGGGCGCTGCATCACTCATTGTGCCACCCACTAAAGTAACCTATCAAAACACGTCTCACGCCTGCCGCCATAGCCTGTAGTGTAGATTTAAGCTGTCATATCAATCTGGCAAAATCCTAACCTTCCTTTTTAATACTCATAAGTGACCGCTAAGGTAGGCCCTAAAGGCTCATTGTGCCGGGTGCTTGGTATTTAAAAACGAAAGGACATAGGCTAACCCGGTCACTCCACTATCGCACGGCCCCGTGTGCCTGGATTCTGCTGCCCCTGCCTGCTTGGCCCTCTTGCTGCTGCCTCTCCTTAGAGCCTCTGCTCTCCAGGCTTGCCCTCGCTCTCGAGGCTTGCCCAGGCTTGCCCCGATCTCCAGGCTTGCCCAGGCTTGCCCTCGCTCTCCCCCGCTCCGCTTTCCCGATCTTTGCCCCCCTCTGCTCCCCGCCGCTGCTCTCCCGCAGCCCCGCCCCCTCTCCTGTTTCCCGCTCCCCATTCGCCACCCCGCTCCCGCCTCCCAGCTGCTCCTCCCTCCCACTTCGCCCTAAATGGCAGGGACCGCGCGTACGCGCAGTGGTCACGCGCAGCGGGCACGCCGATTGCGCCCGTCTACGCCCGTCCACGCCTGGACCGCACCCAGCGCCAGAACCCCTGGACCCCGCCAGAGCCAGCCAACCCGACTGAGCTACGACACCGCCACCACTCAAGACCGGCCAATATCCAGCCTGCTACCAAGCCACCCCGAAACGCACCCATGGAGCCTTCACCTATCACGCCTGCTACTTCACCTGCACTTGGTCCTGCACTGCGCCAGCCAAAACAGCCGCCAACAACAACCACCTCAAGTGCATCCTGCTCAAAACCCGCTCCATCCACAGGCACGCCATCGAACTATGGGACCTCCTGGACAAAACGGCACCAGACGTCGCCTTCTTCACGGACACCTGGATGAACGCCTCCTCAGCCCCCGACATCGCCATTGCCATCCCGGACGGCTACAAGATCATCCGCAGGGACTACGTTAACCAGACCGGAGGAGGCATCGCCATCGCCCACAGAAACACTATACGCATCAGGACCAACACCGACGACACCCTCGCCACCGCAGAGCACCTGCACTTCCAGATTCACACCGACCCCAAGACCACCCTCAGAGGAACCCTCATCTACAGTCCCCTGGGACCACGCTCACACTTCAGCGAGGCCATCGCAGACTTCATCAGCCCGCTCGCCTTCGCCCCCCCGACTACATCCTCCTAAAAGACCTCAACTTCCACCTGGAGAAGGACCAGGACAACAACACCACCGCCCTACTAGACAACCTCGCCAACCTCGGATTCAAGCAACTGGTCAACACCCCCACCCATTACGCCGGCCTCACGCTCGACCCTGTCTTCTCCTCCAGTAACCACATCTCTTTCAGCCACACCACGAGCTCAACTGGACCGACCAGAGCTGCGTACACTTCAACTTCAGGAAAACAACGACCCACCACCGCCCTCAACAAACCCCCCGAAGATGCTGGAGCAAGATCACCACCGACCAATTCACCACCTCCTTGCGCCTAAACCCTCCCACCAACACCACGGACACCAACGAAGGAGCCCGCAACCTCACACAGTGGATCACGGACTGCGTCGACACCCTTGCTCCACTGAAAAACCCTCCTAGCAACCTCAACAGCAAGAAAGCTGCGTGGTTCACCAACGATCTCAAAGACTCCAAGAAATCCTGCCGTGATCTCGAGAAAGCCTGGCGCCACAACCAGTCAACGGATAACATGACAGCCCTCAAGAACGCCACCCGCAAACACCACCAGCTGATCCGCACCACCAAAAGGTCATCCTTCAGAGAACGACTGGACAACAACACCCACAACAGCAAGGAACTCTTCAAAGTCGTGAAAGAGCTCTCCAACCCCAACGCCAGCGACAAGGACATAACACCTTCTCAAGACCTCTGCAACTCTCTGGCCACCTGTTTTTCACCGTAAGATCGTCGACATACACAACAGCTTCGGCGCTCAGAACACGTAACCCACCACTGAACCTACACCCCCCACCACCACCATGTGCGCCTGAACTCAGGTCAGCAGGGAAGATACCACCCACACGATGAACACCATCCACTCGGGCTCCCCAGCCGATCCCTGCCCACACCACATCTTTAACAAAGCTGACTCCATCATCGCACCCATACTTCGGGACATCATCAACAACTCCTTCATATCCGCCACCTTCCCGGAGAGCTGGAAGCATGCAGAGATCAGTGCCCTCCTGAAGAAACCCACCACAGACCCCTCAGACCTCAAGAACTTCCGCCCCGTCTCCCTAGACCCATCGCAGTCCGGATTTCGAGCGAACCACAGCACCGAGACAGCCCTCATCGTGGCCACCGACGACATCCGGACCCTGCTGGACAACGGAGAAACCGCCGCCCTCATCCTGCTCGACCTTTCAGCTGCGTTTGACACGGTCTGCCACCGCACCCTGACAACCCGCCTCCGCCAGGCCGGGATCCAAGGAAAGGCCCTGGAATGGATCACCTCCTTCCTCTCCGACAGAACCCAAAGAGTTGGTCTCCCGCTCTTCCTCGCAGAAGCCACCAAGATCATCTGCGGCGTACCTCAAGGCTCCTCGCTCAGCCCCACCCTCTTCAACGTCTACATGAGCCCCCTCGCAGGCATCGCACGCAAGCACAACCTCAATATCATCTCCTACGCCGACGATACCAAACTGATCCTCTCCCTCACCAACGACCACACCTCCGCCAGAGCCCGCTTCCAGGACGGAATGAAAGACATTGCAGACTGGATGAAGCTCAGCCACCTGAAACTGAACTCAGACAAGACGGAAGTCCTCATCCTCGGCCCATCCATCTCCGCCTGGGACGACTCCTGGTGGCCTCCTGATCTGGGCCCCCCACCCAAGCCCACGGACCACACCCGCAACCTGGGCTTCATCCTTGACTCCTCCCTCACGATGGCCAGCCAAGTTAACGCCGTTACCTCCTCCTGCTTCAACACACTCCGCATGCTCCATAAGATATTCCGCTGGATCCCCACTGGAACCAGGAAAACAGTCACCCAGGCCCTCGTCACCAGCTGTCTGGACTACGGGAACGCCCTCTTCGCTGGGACCACCGCCAAACTACAGAAAAGAATCCAGCGCATCCAGAACGCCTCAGCACGACTCGTCTTGGACATCCCACGACACAGCCACATCTACCCCCACCTGAGTGACCTGCACTGGCTCCCCGTCAGCAAAAGGATCACGTTCAGACTCCTCACCCACGCACACAAGGCTCTCCACGACTTGGGCCCCGAATACCTCAACAACCGCCTCACGTTTTACACGCCAACCCGCCAGCTCCGCTCCGCCAGCCTCGCCCTCACCACCGTCCCACGGATCCGCAGAACCACCACCGGAGGAAGATCCTTCACCTACCTGGCGGCCAAGACCTGGAACAATCTCCCCACCTACCCAGGACCATCTCTCCTTCAGGAAGCAACTCAAGACCTGACTTTTCGAGCAGTAGCAGGCCCCCCGCCCCCCCCAGCGCCTTGAGACCCTAGCGGGTGAGTAGCGTGCTTTACAAATACTCTTGATTGATTGATTGTTTTACATGCCCTGACAGTGAAAAACTTCGAAAGTGCTGACTCAGATTGGAAGCAGATAGAGAAGTGATTTTTACGCTCAAATAAATTGTAATTTAAAATCCTCTTTAATGGGGACGTCTGATTTTAAATTACAATTTGAAAAATGCCACCCTGCCTTTTTGCCAGTGTCCTGGGCTATTTGACTGTGAATGGCTTGGGTATTGGGTTGTGTATGGATCCCAGACATGGGAACCAAGAAGGCCTAGGTATAGAGGAGTAAGATCTTCCTGACAGAACGGCTGTTCCCAGTCCTGATTACACTTCAAAGGGCTTCCTGCAACATGCACAAAGGAACGTGACACCAGGCATGGTGCCTTTTGTCATCCAAGACAGTTTGGATCTAAACCCAGAAACCTAGGGTAAGAGGAGGAATGGACCAGTACCAGTTTTAGGTGTCGGTCAGGGAGTTCCCCTGCACAAAGGCTGGCAACAATGATACAAGTTTTATCTTCAGAACGACTCATCAGAACACTCCTGGACCTGTGGAAGATTCAAGACAAGGACTACCTGCTATCAGAAGGACTACACTGCAGCTGAAAGGACAGCTTTCCTGTCTGAAGAAGGAAGACTGGGCTTGCTGCATGGATCCCAGGCTACCCAGAGTGACCCCAATGGTCAGTTGTCTGACCACCGGTGTGAGATACAGGGACACACCAAGCTTCCAGGGACCTCCATGCAACTGCAGAGCTGACCAAAGCCAACTGGTCCAGCATGGACCTGCCCTGAGCCCTCTGCTGGCCTCTGCTGAAGTGAGTCCTGATTCCAAAGAGGTGCCCATTAGGACCTGGACCCTTGGCTGGCATCAGTGTGAACTCCTACTCAAGAATATGTGAAAATCCTGATGTTTGGGCTCCTCCTAACTGTGAAGTAACCTCTTTGTCTCAAGAATCGACTGCCTGCACTCACTGCTAATTCAAAGCTCCACAGGAACCTGTTCTTCAACCCGATAGTGGCCATCCACGACAGCCGGCAACGGGAGACTGGCATTTCACGCCAACAGTAACCTTACATGCCAGCCAATCATTTGGAAGCTCCTGCAATGACTGCCTCTTTGCAACTACAGCAACGACCTTCTGCAATAAGCGATCTACTCTTTGCGCCAAAAGCCTCCTCCTCAGCATCCCCTCCAATGCGAATAGAACTCTTTGCTCTGGTCACGTGAAAGGTAACTCTTGAACGGGACTAACATGGTCCCTGTATCTGACTTGTGCTTAATTGCAGTAGGTCTAAACATGTGACGTTGCCCCACTCCCGCATGACCAGATATTCATGAGTGGTTCTTTGTGCTACTTGGTGCTATTTTCCCCTAAAAACATTAAGAAATATTATCTCTGGTTCTACTGATTGGATTTGGTTCATTCTGGTACATTTTATGTATTAAAATATACTCTATTTTTCTAAATTCATTTGATGAGTTTACTTGGGTTATGTTTTCACTTTATTACTGTTTGAGTGCTGCATAAATACTTCACACATTACCTCTAAAGTTAAGCTTGTACACTTTTGTGCCAAGCTACTAGAAGGTTAAACACAAGTTAATTTAGTGACGTTTTTGGACTGTGGTTGGTGCTTGAATGGGGCTTCCACCCTTCTCAACTAATAACCCAATTTCTTACAAAGGGCGTTAGACCAAGCATGCAGAGCATAATGCCTGTGCTCCAATGAACCACTGGTCACTATCAACAAAGGACGCAGTACACAAGGTAGCTCCTCAACCAGCCAGTACAACTATCTTGATCTTCGTGAGGACTTTATTCAGTGTGAAACTCGCAAGGAAGAACTCATTGACAGAGAAAGAAAAGAGACGGTCCCCTGATATAACAAAAAATCCACAACTCACCATTCGTTAACGTGAGCTCCTCCAGTGGCTAGATATAAGCGGCCTGAGAAGAATGTCTACCTCAGCTACTGCCCGGTAGCTTGCTGGGTGTGTAAGGACACTAGTTCTGACAAGGAGGATCCCCCTCCTTGGGCCTCCCCACTAGTTGTCCATCCATTTGGGGAAAAGCGTACCCTTCTTACTTTACGTACCAGGAGTTATCTCTGCGTATGTGCAGCTCCTCTTTTTGCCTGGAGACTTATGTAAGTAGGTTGCTGTGAAGCCAGAAGGCTGCCTCCATGGGACTTTGGCGGAATGACTGCCACTGCCCCCCCCTTGACCTGGGAAAACCAATGCAGATAGCTTTCCAGTTCATCTTGTAGTGCCCCACTTGCTGCCCATCTATTCTTGCATCTATCCAGCTGTTCATCATCCAGCGACTGTAAGGTATTTTTGACCTATTTACACTTCTCCATGATGGTTCCACAGTGAACCCCTTACTCACAGGAGGACAGGCCATCCATCTTTAGATGAATACCCAAACGTTGGGCACTCTTTGAATGTTTCTGCTTTTCTGATGTCTGTATTGCATTCATTGTTATGCCTGGAATCCCATCTTTTTTTTCACATACCCTTGGTGCAGCCTTTCCTTGTCACTGTGTGCTACATCTTGCCCTTTCTTCCATCTCTTTCCCCATAGCCGGGCGAGGCCCTGGTTTCCTCATAACCACCAGAAACTACTAGACATACCTTAATTTACCTCCTCTTGTGCTTCACCGGCATGGATATCAATCCGTACCACCAACAACGACCTCTTCGATATTCCCACAAGTCCACCATCAAAACAAGACTACTGGGCTAGAGTGCGGTTCAGGGGAGAACCGAGTCCACTGGGCCCTGCTGTGAGTATTGTTACTAGATGTGTCTGTAATAGTGCATCAGCATATATCAGACGTCACATCAATTCCTGCTTTTAAAAGGGATCTGAAACATAATCTCCTTAACGACCTTTCATAATCTGTACCCACCGTTGTATTGGGTCTATTCAAATCCTCCAATGCAAAGATAATATCATCTTTTTATAGACCAAAAATTCCAGTTTTAATGACATGTTCTTTGTTTGTGTCGCTGTTATTCTACACCCTGTCTCTGTAGAGCACTCAGCCCCTTTGGGACAGATTTACAATAAAGTGATGCATCTATAGAGATGCGTGACTTTTCTTGCACCACCCTAAAAAATGCTTGCCTCACCATGGATGTGACGGTGTGCCCTGATGCATCTGTTGGGGCAAAAGTAACGCATTGCTGGACGCAACTCCAGCAATGCATTTTGTGGTCTATTACCACTACACTGCGTCACTCCTTACGCCTGCTTCAAGCAGGCGTAAGGTTTTGACGCAATGGCGTCCTAAAAGTAACGCAGTGAAATCTTGTAGAATTCACTGCGTCACTTTTACGAGGCATTCCTGCGTAGGAACGCCCCCCCCCGCATACATTATACCTGACGCAGTTATAATGTGATGCAGGGCTTTAAAACGTGAAGCATTTCCCTAGATGCGTCACGTTGTAAATAGGGCGCATTGTTTGCGCTGCCATTGCATCACAAAAAGTGATGCAATGGTGACACAAAGAGGCGCAAGGGGCTTGTAAATCTGACCCTTTGTTTCCAGGTGTTGATGCCCGGCATCAAGGACCTAAACATCTAATATATACAGAGGTAAACTCCAGATGCTAAAAGGCAGACTTAGTGGATCTCTACTTTGCTTTAAATTTTGGTATAGATTTTTTATGATTATTGTAGTAATATTATGATATTCACTCCAAAAAGTCCTTAATATGTGGTCTTCTTTTTTGTAGAGTATAGTAGTTATATGTGCCTTATGCAGCTGCAGTGGCTCCTGCTCATCTGTGATGTCCACTCATTTGCCATTAAGAGTCTGAGGGCATGCTTGCCACTTGTCTGCACCCACGTGCATCATTGATGATAGCCGGAAGTCCATTACACCGTCGAAACTGAGACACCTGCTGGACACCTTTCACTAAGGTCGAGTAATGAGGTGCTCTGCACTGAAGGCAGAACATCTCAGTCACCCTCCATTGCATGTCATCATCGCACTCTGATTAGAGTGCCCTTAATCCCCTTTGCTACCAACCCCAGCCTCGCCTTGTTTAAAGGCAAAAAGCAGAATTCATTTTCTGAAAGGAAACAATCCTCTCATGTATGTATATATATATATATATATATATATATATATATATATATATATATATATATATATATATTAGCAGCCCGTCCCGACGTTGTCCGGGTATGAATTGCTGCCGGCCAGTAGTATATTGTTTTGTAGGATTTCGTTTTGATAGCATTTCTTATCTGTGACAGGCCTGTGAAATGCTCCGGTTCACAGTGCACTGCTGATGCACTTAAGAGTGCGCGTTCAGTATGTGTGAACTCAAGTTTCCCTACTTTATTTTTTCTTGCAATATTATATAGCGCGAACTCGACAACATGGCATGAGCACAATTTACATTACAGAAGAACACATTCATTTGTGGTGGGCACAGGGAGACAAAGCGATTTGCCTGGAATCACAGGATGCCAAGATTCGAGCGTAGCTCCCCAGCTCTAAAGTTCGCAATTCTAGAACTTGTGGCAGGAGGTGTGCTAAAAGTGTATGTCGGTGCTGGCCATCAATGAGAGAGAACTGTGCATTTTTGAAATGGGTGGTGAGAAAATATGACATGATTGGTCCTCCCAGAGTTCCATTTTCAACTACCGTATATTAGGCAATTCAGTCAACCATCCTGCACATTCTGTTTTGGTCAGTTGAAGGATAAAAGCCATATTTGACTTCCTGAATATCATTTTTACTTATTTCTGTAAATCTGATTAATTGGAGTTTCCATTGAAAAGACCTCAGATTAGAGTGATCATCATTTCTCTTCTCTTGGCTACCTATCTTATTTCCTGTTCTCTTGTCATTACCTTATAAAAATGCCCCAATGCTGCTCAGTGATGGAGCACCAAGTAAAACTAAAACATAAGATAAATAGTAAATTAGGTTTTGTGGTGATCCCCAATGCTAGAAATGGAGTCTGTTTATGATCCTGAAGTCGATCCTAAAATGTGTGATACAGGGGTCTAAGCAAGTTGGCTCAGAGGGGTAAACTTGCTGTAAGTGTTCTGTGAGACAATATGTATTATGCAGGAGACAACTCAACAGGAAATTGATTTGGGTGCAAATCTTTTCTTCTCAAGATTTTCCCAACCATTCCTTTTGAGATTTACTGGAAATATGAAATATTTGGTGTCTAGTTTTTGGGTTCCTCCCAATCTATAATTACCCAAACAGCATTTGTAATAGATCTGTACATATTCTTGAGATTCTCTTTCAACTTTTTGTATTGTACATATTTGTTTTGTATGCAATATCTGATTTGTTTACATTTGATGACCAACACTATGCAAGTTTCTTTCATCCAGTAAAATTACTTTTTTTTACCATTGAAAGAGCATGTTGAATACACTCATTATGCTCCTTGTCTGGTGTTATTTACAACAAGGGGTGGTGAGGGACAGAGTCTCTGAATTAAACAGAATACTCTCACCCAGTCAAGAGATCAGGGCTAGATCCAACACCGTTTTTTAGCTCACTGCACCATCCCAGTTTCAGAACCTGGTTGTATGCAAATTAGTCTGTTCCTGTCCCAGTGCATGATGGGAACAGGGCAAACCAAACTACAAAAGCCAATTCTTACACTGGGAAGGAAACAAGCTACCGGGGACCGGTTTCTGGCATTTCAGCCTCTTCGGCCCGGCTTGCTTGAATCCTGATGGTGCAATGAGCAAGGGACTCACATCTGAGTATACCCTTCCACGCTTAGGGTGGACAAAAATATTTACAACAAGGGGTGGTGAGGGACAGAGTCTCTGAATTAAACAGAATACTCTCACCCAGTCAAGAGATCAGGGCTAGATCCAACACCGTTTTTTAGCTCACTGCACCATCCCAGTTTCAGAACCTGGTTGTATGCAAATTAGTCTGTTCCTGTCCCAGTGCATGATGGGAACAGGGCAAACCAAACTACAAAAGCCAATTCTTACACTGGGAAGGAAACAAGCTACCGGGGACCGGTTTCTGGCATTTCAGCCTCTTCGGCCCGGCTTGCTTGAATCCTGATGGTGCAATGAGCAAGGGACTCACATCTGAGTATACCCTTCCACGCTTAGGGTGGACAAAAATATTTACAACAAGGGGTGGTGAGGGACAGAGTCTCTGAATTAAACAGAATACTCTCACCCAGTCAAGAGATCAGGGCTAGATCCAACACCGTTTTTTAGCTCACTGCACCATCCCAGTTTCAGAACCTGGTTGTATGCAAATTAGTCTGTTCCTGTCCCAGTGCATGATGGGAACAGGGCAAACCAAACTACAAAAGCCAATTCTTACACTGGGAAGGAAACAAGCTACCGGGGACCGGTTTCTGGCATTTCAGCCTCTTCGGCCCGGCTTGCTTGAATCCTGATGGTGCAATGAGCAAGGGACTCACATCTGAGTATACCCTTCCACGCTTAGGGTGGACAAAAATATTTACAACAAGGGGTGGTGAGGGACAGAGTCTCTGAATTAAACAGAATACTCTCACCCAGTCAAGAGATCAGGGCTAGATCCAACACCGTTTTTTAGCTCACTGCACCATCCCAGTTTCAGAACCTGGTTGTATGCAAATTAGTCTGTTCCTGTCCCAGTGCATGATGGGAACAGGGCAAACCAAACTACAAAAGCCAATTCTTACACTGGGAAGGAAACAAGCTACCGGGGACCGGTTTCTGGCATTTCAGCCTCTTCGGCCCGGCTTGCTTGAATCCTGATGGTGCAATGAGCAAGGGACTCACATCTGAGTATACCCTTCCACGCTTAGGGTGGACAAAAATATTTACAACAAGGGGTGGTGAGGGACAGAGTCTCTGAATTAAACAGAATACTCTCACCCAGTCAAGAGATCAGGGCTAGATCCAACACCGTTTTTTAGCTCACTGCACCATCCCAGTTTCAGAACCTGGTTGTATGCAAATTAGTCTGTTCCTGTCCCAGTGCATGATGGGAACAGGGCAAACCAAACTACAAAAGCCAATTCTTACACTGGGAAGGAAACAAGCTACCGGGGACCGGTTTCTGGCATTTCAGCCTCTTCGGCCCGGCTTGCTTGAATCCTGATGGTGCAATGAGCAAGGGACTCACATCTGAGTATACCCTTCCACGCTTAGGGTGGACAAAAATAATTACAACAAGGGGTGGTGAGGGACAGAGTCTCTGAATTAAACAGAATACTCTCACCCAGTCAAGAGATCAGGGCTAGATCCAACACCGTTTTTTAGCTCACTGCACCATCCCAGTTTCAGAACCTGGTTGTATGCAAATTAGTCTGTTCCTGTCCCAGTGCATGATGGGAACAGGGCAAACCAAACTACAAAAGCCAATTCTTACACTGGGAAGGAAACAAGCTACCGGGGACCGGTTTCTGGCATTTCAGCCTCTTCGGCCCGGCTTGCTTGAATCCTGATGGTGCAATGAGCAAGGGACTCACATCTGAGTATACCCTTCCACGCTTAGGGTGGACAAAAATATTTACAACAAGGGGTGGTGAGGGACAGAGTCTCTGAATTAAACAGAATACTCTCAACCCAGTCAAGAGATCAGGGCTAGATCCAACACCGTTTTTTAGCTCACTGCACCATCCCAGTTTCAGAACCTGGTTGTATGCAAATTAGTCTGTTCCTGTCCCAGTGCATGATGGGAACAGGGCAAACCAAACTACAAAAGCCAATTCTTACACTGGGAAGGAAACAAGCTACCGGGGACCGGTTTCTGGCATTTCAGCCTCTTCGGCCCGGCTTGCTTGAATCCTGATGGTGCAATGAGCAAGGGACTCACATCTGAGTATACCCTTCCACGCTTAGGGTGGACAAAAATATTTACAACAAGGGGTGGTGAGGGACAGAGTCTCTGAATTAAACAGAATACTCTCACCCAGTCAAGAGATCAGGGCTAGATCCAACACCGTTTTTTAGCTCACTGCACCATCCCAGTTTCAGAACCTGGTTGTATGCAAATTAGTCTGTTCCTGTCCCAGTGCATGATGGGAACAGGGCAAACCAAACTACAAAAGCCAATTCTTACACTGGGAAGGAAACAAGCTACCGGGGACCGGTTTCTGGCATTTCAGCCTCTTCGGCCCGGCTTGCTTGAATCCTGATGGTGCAATGAGCAAGGGACTCACATCTGAGTATACCCTTCCACGCTTAGGGTGGACAAAAATATTTACAACAAGGGGTGGTGAGGGACAGAGTCTCTGAATTAAACAGAATACTCTCACCCAGTCAAGAGATCAGGGCTAGATCCAACACCGTTTTTTAGCTCACTGCACCATCCCAGTTTCAGAACCTGGTTGTATGCAAATTAGTCTGTTCCTGTCCCAGTGCATGATGGGAACAGGGCAAACCAAACTACAAAAGCCAATTCTTACACTGGGAAGGAAACAAGCTACCGGGGACCGGTTTCTGGCATTTCAGCCTCTTCGGCCCGGCTTGCTTGAATCCTGATGGTGCAATGAGCAAGGGACTCACATCTGAGTATACCCTTCCACGCTTAGGGTGGACAAAAATATTTACAACAAGGGGTGGTGAGGGACAGAGTCTCTGAATTAAACAGAATACTCTCACCCAGTCAAGAGATCAGGGCTAGATCCAACACCGTTTTTTAGCTCACTGCACCATCCCAGTTTCAGAACCTGGTTGTATGCAAATTAGTCTGTTCCTGTCCCAGTGCATGATGGGAACAGGGCAAACCAAACTACAAAAGCCAATTCTTACACTGGGAAGGAAACAAGCTACCGGGGACCGGTTTCTGGCATTTCAGCCTCTTCGGCCCGGCTTGCTTGAATCCTGATGGTGCAATGAGCAAGGGACTCACATCTGAGTATACCCTTCCACGCTTAGGGTGGACAAAAATATTTACAACAAGGGGTGGTGAGGGACAGAGTCTCTGAATTAAACAGAATACTCTCACCCAGTCAAGAGATCAGGGCTAGATCCAACACCGTTTTTTAGCTCACTGCACCATCCCAGTTTCAGAACCAGGTTGTATGCAAATTAGTCTGTTCCTGTCCCAGTGCATGATGGGAACAGGGCAAACCAAACTACAAAAGCCAATTCTTACACTGGGAAGGAAACAAGCTACCGGGGACCGGTTTCTGGCATTTCAGCCTCTTCGGCCCGGCTTGCTTGAATCCTGATGGTGCAATGAGCAAGGGACTCACATCTGAGTATACCCTTCCACGCTTAGGGTGGACAAAAATATTTACAACAAGGGGTGGTGAGGGACAGAGTCTCTGAATTAAACAGAATACTCTCACCCAGTCAAGAGATCAGGGCTAGATCCAACACCGTTTTTTAGCTCACTGCACCATCCCAGTTTCAGAACCTGGTTGTATGCAAATTAGTCTGTTCCTGTCCCAGTGCATGATGGGAACAGGGCAAACCAAACTACAAAAGCCAATTCTTACACTGGGAAGGAAACAAGCTACCGGGGACCGGTTTCTGGCATTTCAGCCTCTTCGGCCCGGCTTGCTTGAATCCTGATGGTGCAATGAGCAAGGGACTCACATCTGAGTATACCCTTCCACGCTTAGGGTGGACAAAAATATTTACAACAAGGGGTGGTGAGGGACAGAGTCTCTGAATTAAACAGAATACTCTCACACAGTCAAGAGATCAGGGCTAGATCCAACACCGTTTTTTAGCTCACTGCACCATCCCAGTTTCAGAACCTGGTTGTATGCAAATTAGTCTGTTCCTGTCCCAGTGCATGATGGGAACAGGGCAAACCAAACTACAAAAGCCAATTCTTACACTGGGAAGGAAACAAGCTACCGGGGACCGGTTTCTGGCATTTCAGCCTCTTCGGCCCGGCTTGCTTGAATCCTGATGGTGCAATGAGCAAGGGACTCACATCTGAGTATACCCTTCCACGCTTAGGGTGGACAAAAATATTTACAACAAGGGGTGGTGAGGGACAGAGTCTCTGAATTAAACAGAATACTCTCACCCAGTCAAGAGATCAGGGCTAGAACCAACACCGTTTTTTAGCTCACTGCACCATCCCAGTTTCAGAACCTGGTTGTATGCAAATTAGTCTGTTCCTGTCCCAGTGCATGATGGGAACAGGGCAAACCAAACTACAAAAGCCAATTCTTACACTGGGAAGGAAACAAGCTACCGGGGACCGGTTTCTGGCATTTCAGCCTCTTCGGCCCGGCTTGCTTGAATCCTGATGGTGCAATGAGCAAGGGACTCACATCTGAGTATACCCTTCCACGCTTAGGGTGGACAAAAATATTTACAACAAGGGGTGGTGAGGGACAGAGTCTCTGAATTAAACAGAATACTCTCACCCAGTCAAGAGATCAGGGCTAGATCCAACACCGTTTTTTAGCTCACTGCACCATCCCAGTTTCAGAACCTGGTTGTATGCAAATTAGTCTGTTCCTGTCCCAGTGCATGATGGGAACAGGGCAAACCAAACTACAAAAGCCAATTCTTACACTGGGAAGGAAACAAGCTACCGGGGACCGGTTTCTGGCATTTCAGCCTCTTCGGCCCGGCTTGCTTGAATCCTGATGGTGCAATGAGCAAGGGACTCACATCTGAGTATACCCTTCCACGCTTAGGGTGGACAAAAATATTTACAACAAGGGGTGGTGAGGGACAGAGTCTCTGAATTAAACAGAATACTCTGACCCAGTCAAGAGATCAGGGCTAGATCCAACACCGTTTTTTAGCTCACTGCACCATCCCAGTTTCAGAACCTGGTTGTATGCAAATTAGTCTGTTCCTGTCCCAGTGCATGATGGGAACAGGACAAACCAAACTACAAAAGCCAATTCTTACACTGGGAAGGAAACAAGCTACCGGGGACCGGTTTCTGGCATTTCAGCCTCTTCGGCCCGGCTTGCTTGAATCCTGATGGTGCAATGAGCAAGGGACTCACATCTGAGTATACCCTTCCACGCTTAGGGTGGACAAAAATATTTACAACAAGGGGTGGTGAGGGACAGAGTCTCTGAATTAAACAGAATACTCTCACCCAGTCAAGAGATCAGGGCTAGATCCAACACCGTTTTTTAGCTCACTGCACCATCCCAGTTTCAGAACCTGGTTGTATGCAAATTAGTCTGTTCCTGTCCCAGTGCATGATGGGAACAGGGCAAACCAAACTACAAAAGCCAATTCTTACACTGGGAAGGAAACAAGCTACCGGGGACCGGTTTCTGGCATTTCAGCCTCTTCGGCCCGGCTTGCTTGAATCCTGATGGTGCAATGAGCAAGGGACTCACATCTGAGTATACCCTTCCACGCTTAGGGTGGACAAAAATATTTACAACAAGGGGTGGTGAGGGACAGAGTCTCTGAATTAAACAGAATACTCTCACCCAGTCAAGAGATCAGGGCTAGATCCAACACCGTTTTTTAGCTCACTGCACCATCCCAGTTTCAGAACCTGGTTGTATGCAAATTAGTCTGTTCCTGTCCCAGTGCATGATGGGAACAGGGCAAACCAAACTACAAAAGCCAATTCTTACACTGGGAAGGAAACAAGCTACCGGGGACCGGTTTCTGGCATTTCAGCCTCTTCGGCCCGGCTTGCTTGAATCCTGATGGTGCAATGAGCAAGGGACTCACATCTGAGTATACCCTTCCACGCTTAGGGTGGACAAAAATATTTACAACAAGGGGTGGTGAGGGACAGAGTCTCTGAATTAAACAGAATACTCTCACCCAGTCAAGAGATCAGGGCTAGATCCAACACCGTTTTTTAGCTCACTGCACCATCCCAGTTTCAGAACCTGGTTGTATGCAAATTAGTCTGTTCCTGTCCCAGTGCATGATGGGAACAGGGCAAACCAAACTACAAAAGCCAATTCTTACACTGGGAAGGAAACAAGCTACCGGGGACCGGTTTCTGGCATTTCAGCCTCTTCGGCCCGGCTTGCTTGAATCCTGATGGTGCAATGAGCAAGGGACTCACATCTGAGTATACCCTTCCACGCTTAGGGTGGACAAAAATATTTACAACAAGGGGTGGTGAGGGACAGAGTCTCTGAATTAAACAGAATACTCTCACCCAGTCAAGAGATCAGGGCTAGATCCAACACCGTTTTTTAGCTCACTGCACCATCCCAGTTTCAGAACCTGGTTGTATGCAAATTAGTCTGTTCCTGTCCCAGTGCATGATGGGAACAGGACAAACCAAACTACAAAAGCCAATTCTTACACTGGGAAGGAAACAAGCTACCGGGGACCGGTTTCTGGCATTTCAGCCTCTTCGGCCCGGCTTGCTTGAATCCTGATGGTGCAATGAGCAAGGGACTCACATCTGAGTATACCCTTCCACGCTTAGGGTGGACAAAAATATTTACAACAAGGGGTGGTGAGGGACAGAGTCTCTGAATTAAACAGAATACTCTCACCCAGTCAAGAGATCAGGGCTAGATCCAACACCGTTTTTTAGCTCACTGCACCATCCCAGTTTCAGAACCTGGTTGTATGCAAATTAGTCTGTTCCTGTCCCAGTGCATGATGGGAACAGGGCAAACCAAACTACAAAAGCCAATTCTTACACTGGGAAGGAAACAAGCTACCGGGGACCGGTTTCTGGCATTTCAGCCTCTTCGGCCCGGCTTGCTTGAATCCTGATGGTGCAATGAGCAAGGGACTCACATCTGAGTATACCCTTCCACGCTTAGGGTGGACAAAAATATTTACAACAAGGGGTGGTGAGGGACAGAGTCTCTGAATTAAACAGAATACTCTCACCCAGTCAAGAGATCAGGGCTAGATCCAACACCGTTTTTTAGCTCACTGCACCATCCCAGTTTCAGAACCTGGTTGTATGCAAATTAGTCTGTTCCTGTCCCAGTGCATGATGGGAACAGGGCAAACCAAACTACAAAAGCCAATTCTTACACTGGGAAGGAAACAAGCTACCGGGGACCGGTTTCTGGCATTTCAGCCTCTTCGGCCCGGCTTGCTTGAATCCTGATGGTGCAATGAGCAAGGGACTCACATCTGAGTATACCCTTCCACGCTTAGGGTGGACAAAAATATTTACAACAAGGGGTGGTGAGGGACAGAGTCTCTGAATTAAACAGAATACTCTCACCCAGTCAAGAGATCAGGGCTAGATCCAACACCGTTTTTTAGCTCACTGCACCATCCCAGTTTCAGAACCTGGTTGTATGCAAATTAGTCTGTTCCTGTCCCAGTGCATGATGGGAACAGGGCAAACCAAACTACAAAAGCCAATTCTTACACTGGGAAGGAAACAAGCTACCGGGGACCGGTTTCTGGCATTTCAGCCTCTTCGGCCCGGCTTGCTTGAATCCTGATGGTGCAATGAGCAAGGGACTCACATCTGAGTATACCCTTCCACGCTTAGGGTGGACAAAAATATTTACAACAAAGGGTGGTGAGGGACAGAGTCTCTGAATTAAACAGAATACTCTCACCCAGTCAAGAGATCAGGGCTAGATCCAACACCGTTTTTTAGCTCACTGCACCATCCCAGTTTCAGAACCTGGTTGTATGCAAATTAGTCTGTTCCTGTCCCAGTGCATGATGGGAACAGGGCAAACCAAACTACAAAAGCCAATTCTTACACTGGGAAGGAAACAAGCTACCGGGGACCGGTTTCTGGCATTTCAGCCTCTTCGGCCCGGCTTGCTTGAATCCTGATGGTGCAATGAGCAAGGGACTCACATCTGAGTATACCCTTCCACGCTTAGGGTGGACAAAAATATTTACAACAAGGGGTGGTGAGGGACAGAGTCTCTGAATTAAACAGAATACTCTCACCCAGTCAAGAGATCAGGGCTAGATCCAACACCGTTTTTTAGCTCACTGCACCATCCCAGTTTCAGAACCTGGTTGTATGCAAATTAGTCTGTTCCTGTCCCAGTGCATGATGGGAACAGGCAAACCAAACTACAAAAGCCAATTCTTACACTGGGAAGGAAACAAGCTACCGGGGACCGGTTTCTGGCATTTCAGCCTCTTCGGCCCGGCTTGCTTGAATCCTGATGGTGCAATGAGCAAGGGACTCACATCTGAGTATACCCTTCCACGCTTAGGGTGGACAAAAATATTTACAAGAAGGGGTGGTGAGGGACAGAGTCTCTGAATTAAACAGAATACTCTCACCCAGTCAAGAGATCAGGGCTAGATCCAACACCGTTTTTTAGCTCACTGCATCATCCCAGTTTCAGAACCTGGTTGTATGCAAATTAGTCTGTTCCTGTCCCAGTGCATGATGGGAACAGGGCAAACCACCGTATACTCAGATGTGAGTCCCTTGCTTGAATCCTGATGGTGCAATGAGCAAGGGACTCACATCTGAGTATACCCTTCCACGCTTAGGGTGGACAAAAATATTTACAACAAGGGGTGGTGAGGGACAGAGTCTCTAAATTAAACAGAATACTCTCACCCAGTCAAGAGATCAGGGCTAGATCCAACACCGTTTTTTAGCTCACTGCACCATCCCAGTTTCAGAACCTGGTTGTATGCAAATTAGTCTGTTCCTGTCCCAGTGCATGATGGGAACAGGGCAAACCAAACTACAAAAGCCAATTCTTACACTGGGAAGGAAACAAGCTACCGGGGACCGGTTTCTGGCATTTCAGCCTCTTCGGCCCGGCTTGCTTGAATCCTGATGGTGCAATGAGCAAGGGACTCACATCTGAGTATACCCTTCCACGCTTAGGGTGGACAAAAATATTTACAACAAGGGGTGGTGAGGGACAGAGTCTCTGAATTAAACAGAATACTCTCACCCAGTCAAGAGATCAGGGCTAGATCCAACACCGTTTTTTAGCTCACTGCACCATCCCAGTTTCAGAACCTGGTTGTATGCAAATTAGTCTGTTCCTGTCCCAGTGCATGATGGGAACAGGGCAAACCAAACTACAAAAGCCAATTCTTACACTGGGAAGGAAACAAGCTACCGGGGACCGGTTTCTGGCATTTCAGCCTCTTCGGCCCGGCTTGCTTGAATCCTGATGGTGCAATGAGCAAGGGACTCACATCTGAGTATACCCTTCCACGCTTAGGGTGGACAAAAATATTTACAACAAGGGGTGGTGAGGGACAGAGTCTCTGAATTAAACAGAATACTCTCACCCAGTCAAGAGATCAGGGCTAGATCCAACACCGTTTTTTAGCTCACTGCACCATCCCAGTTTCAGAACCTGGTTGTATGCAAATTAGTCTGTTCCTGTCCCAGTGCATGATGGGAACAGGGCAAACCAAACTACAAAAGCCAATTCTTACACTGGGAAGGAAACAAGCTACCGGGGACCGGTTTCTGGCATTTCAGCCTCTTCGGCCCGGCTTGCTTGAATCCTGATGGTGCAATGAGCAAGGGACTCACATCTGAGTATACCCTTCCACGCTTAGGGTGGACAAAAATATTTACAACAAAGGGTGGTGAGGGACAGAGTCTCTGAATTAAACAGAATACTCTCACCCAGTCAAGAGATCAGGGCTAGATCCAACACCGTTTTTTAGCTCACTGCACCATCCCAGTTTCAGAACCTGGTTGTATGCAAATTAGTCTGTTCCTGTCCCAGTGCATGATGGGAACAGGGCAAACCAAACTACAAAAGCCAATTCTTACACTGGGAAGGAAACAAGCTACCGGGGACCGGTTTCTGGCATTTCAGCCTCTTCGGCCCGGCTTGCTTGAATCCTGATGGTGCAATGAGCAAGGGACTCACATCTGAGTATACCCTTCCACGCTTAGGGTGGACAAAAATATTTACAACAAGGGGTGGTGAGGGACAGAGTCTCTGAATTAAACAGAATACTCTCACCCAGTCAAGAGATCAGGGCTAGATCCAACACCGTTTTTTAGCTCACTGCACCATCCCAGTTTCAGAACCTGGTTGTATGCAAATTAGTCTGTTCCTGTCCCAGTGCATGATGGGAACAGGCAAACCAAACTACAAAAGCCAATTCTTACACTGGGAAGGAAACAAGCTACCGGGGACCGGTTTCTGGCATTTCAGCCTCTTCGGCCCGGCTTGCTTGAATCCTGATGGTGCAATGAGCAAGGGACTCACATCTGAGTATACCCTTCCACGCTTAGGGTGGACAAAAATATTTACAACAAGGGGTGGTGAGGGACAGAGTCTCTGAATTAAACAGAATACTCTCACCCAGTCAAGAGATCAGGGCTAGATCCAACACCGTTTTTTAGCTCACTGCACCATCCCAGTTTCAGAACCTGGTTGTATGCAAATTAGTCTGTTCCTGTCCCAGTGCATGATGGGAACAGGGCAAACCAAACTACAAAAGCCAATTTTTACACTGGGAAGGAAACAAGCTACCGGGGACCGGTTTCTGGCATTTCAGCCTCTTCGGCCCGGCTTGCTTGAATCCTGATGGTGCAATGAGCAAGGGACTCACATCTGAGTATACCCTTCCACGCTTAGGGTGGACAAAAATATTTACAACAAGGGGTGGTGAGGGACAGAGTCTCTGAATTAAACAGAATACTCTCACCCAGTCAAGAGATCAGGGCTAGATCCAACACCGTTTTTTAGCTCACTGCACCATCCCAGTTTCAGAACCTGGTTGTATGCAAATTAGTCTGTTCCTGTCCCAGTGCATGATGGGAACAGGGCAAAGCAAACTACAAAAGCCAATTCTTACACTGGGAAGGAAACAAGCTACCGGGGACCGGTTTCTGGCATTTCAGCCTCTTCGGCCCGGCTTGCTTGAATCCTGATGGTGCAATGAGCAAGGGACTCACATCTGAGTATACCCTTCCACGCTTAGGGTGGACAAAAATATTTACAACAAGGGGTGGTGAGGGACAGAGTCTCTGAATTAAACAGAATACTCTCACCCAGTCAAGAGATCAGGGCTAGATCCAACACCGTTTTTTAGCTCACTGCACCATCCCAGTTTCAGAACCTGGTTGTATGCAAATTAGTCTGTTCCTGTCCCAGTGCATGATGGGAACAGGGCAAACCAAACTACAAAAGCCAATTCTTACACTGGGAAGGAAACAAGCTACCCGGGACCGGTTTCTGGCATTTCAGCCTCTTCGGCCCGGCTTGCTTGAATCCTGATGGTGCAATGAGCAAGGGACTCACATCTGAGTATACCCTTCCACGCTTAGGGTGGACAAAAATATTTACAACAAGGGGTGGTGAGGGACAGAGTCTCTGAATTAAACAGAATACTCTCACCCAGTCAAGAGATCAGGGCTAGATCCAACACCGTTTTTTAGCTCACTGCACCATCCCAGTTTCAGAACCTGGTTGTATGCAAATTAGTCTGTTCCTGTCCCAGTGCATGATGGGAACAGGGCAAACCAAACTACAAAAGCCAATTCTTACACTGGGAAGGAAACAAGCTACCGGGGACCGGTTTCTGGCATTTCAGCC
This sequence comes from Lissotriton vulgaris, assembly GCF_964263255.1. Taxonomy (NCBI): domain Eukaryota; kingdom Metazoa; phylum Chordata; class Amphibia; order Caudata; family Salamandridae; genus Lissotriton; species Lissotriton vulgaris. Next base: position 1,289,060,908 of record NC_141693.1, on the reverse strand, counting down.
TCTTCGGCCCGGCTTGCTTGAATCCTGATGGTGCAATGAGCAAGGGACTCACATCTGAGTATACCCTTCCACGCTTAGGGTGGACAAAAATATTTACAACAAGGGGTGGTGAGGGACAGAGTCTCTGAATTAAACAGAATACTCTCACCCAGTCAAGAGATCAGGGCTAGATCCAACACCGTTTTTTAGCTCACTGCACCATCCCAGTTTCAGAACCTGGTTGTATGCAAATTAGTCTGTTCCTGTCCCAGTGCATGATGGGAACAGGGCAAACCAAACTACAAAAGCCAATTCTTACACTGGGAAGGAAACAAGCTACCGGGGACCGGTTTCTGGCATTTCAGCCTCTTCGGCCCGGCTTGCTTGAATCCTGATGGTGCAATGAGCAAGGGACTCACATCTGAGTATACCCTTCCACGCTTAGGGTGGACAAAAATATTTACAACAAGGGGTGGTGAGGGACAGAGTCTCTGAATTAAACAGAATACTCTCACCCAGTCAAGAGATCAGGGCTAGATCCAACACCGTTTTTTAGCTCACTGCATCATCCCAGTTTCAGAACCTGGTTGTATGCAAATTAGTCTGTTCCTGTCCCAGTGCATGATGGGAACAGGGCAAACCAAACTACAAAAGCCAATTCTTACACTGGGAAGGAAACAAGCTACCGGGGACCGGTTTCTGGCATTTCAGCCTCTTCGGCCCGGCTTGCTTGAATCCTGATGGTGCAATGAGCAAGGGACTCACATCTGAGTATACCCTTCCACGCTTAGGGTGGACAAAAATATTTACAACAAGGGGTGGTGAGGGACAGAGTCTCTGAATAAAACAGAATACTCTCACCCAGTCAAGAGATCAGGGCTAGATCCAACACCGTTTTTTAGCTCACTGCACCATCCCAGTTTCAGAACCTGGTTGTATGCAAATTAGTCTGTTCCTGTCCCAGTGCATGATGGGAACAGGGCAAACCAAACTACAAAAGCCAATTCTTACACTGGGAAGGAAACAAGCTACCGGGGACCGGTTTCTGGCATTTCAGCCTCTTCGGCCCGGCTTGCTTGAATCCTGATGGTGCAATGAGCAAGGGACTCACATCTGAGTATACCCTTCCACGCTTAGGGTGGACAAAAATATTTACAACAAGGGGTGGTGAGGGACAGAGTCTCTGAATTAAACAGAATACTCTCACCCAGTCAAGAGATCAGGGCTAGATCCAACACCGTTTTTTAGCTCACTGCACCATCCCAGTTTCAGAACCTGGTTGTATGCAAATTAGTCTGTTCCTGTCCCAGTGCATGATGGGAACAGGGCAAACCAAACTACAAAAGCCAATTCTTACACTGGGAAGGAAACAAGCTACCGGGGACCGGTTTCTGGCATTTCAACCTCTTCGGCCCGGCTTGCTTGAATCCTGATGGTGCAATGAGCAAGGGCTTGGTAGTTTAGTCTGCCCTGTTCCCATGATGCACTGGGCCAGGGACAGACTGATTTGCATATAGCCAGGTTCTGAGCTGGGATGGGGCAGTGAGATAAATAACGGTGATGGAACAAGCCCTGATCTTTGGACTGGGTAAGAGTGGTCTGCTCAATTCAGACACTCTGTTCATCACCACCCCCTTTTGTAAATCGATTTTGGCCACTATAGGTGTGCAGGGTATACTCAGACATGAGTCCCTTTCTCACTGCTCCATCAGGATTCAAGCAATCCGGGCCGAAGAGGCTGAAATGCCAGAAACCGGTCCCCGGTAGCTTGTCTCCTTTCTGGTAAAGAATTGGCTTGGTAGTTTAGTCTGCCCTGTTCCCATGATGCACTGGGCCAGGGACAGACTGATTTGCATATAGCCAGGTTCTGAGCTGGGATGGGGCAGTGAGATAAATAACGGTGATGGATCAAGCCCTGATCTTTGGACTGGGTAAGAGTGGTCTGCTCAATTCAGACACTCTGTTCATCACCACCCCCTTTTGTAAATCGATTTTGGCCACTATAGGTGTGGCAGGGTATACTCAGACATGAGTCCCTTTCTCACTGCTCCATCAGGATTCAAGCAAGCCGGGCCGAAGAGGCTGAAATGCCAGAAACCGGTCCCCGGTAGCTTGTCTCCTTTCTGGTAAAGAATTGGCTTGGTAGTTTAGTCTGCCCTGTTCCCATGATGCACTGGGCCAGGGACAGACTGATTTGCATATAGCCAGGTTCTGAGCTGGGATGGGGCAGTGAGATAAATAACGGTGATGGATCAAGCCCTGATCTTTGGACTGGGTAAGAGTGGTCTGCTCAATTCAGACACTCTGTTCATCACCACCCCCTTTTGTAAATCGATTTTGGCCACTATAGGTGTGGCAGGGTATACTCAGACATGAGTCCCTTTCTCACTGCTCCATCAGGATTCAAGCAAGCCGGGCCGAAGAGGCTGAAATGCCAGAAACCGGTCCCCGGTAGCTTGTCTCCTTTCTGGTAAAGAATTAGCTGGGTAGTTTAGTCTGCCCTGTTCCCATGATGCACTGGGCCAGGGACAGACTGATTTGCATATAGCCAGGTTCTGAGCTGGGATGGGGCAGTGAGATAAATAACGGTGATGGATCAAGCCCTGATCTTTGGACTGGGTAAGAGTGGTCTGCTCAATTCAGACACTCTGTTCATCACCACCCCCTTTTGTAAATCGATTTTGGCCACTATAGGTGTGGCAGGGTATACTCAGACATGAGTCCCTTTCTCACTGCTCCATCAGGATTCAAGCAAGCCGGGCCGAAGAGGCTGAAATGCCAGAAACCGGTCCCCGGTAGCTTGTCTCCTTTCTGGTAAAGAATTGGCTTGGTAGTTTAGTCTGCCCTGTTCCCATGATGCACTGGGCCAGGGACAGACTGATTTGCATATAGCCAGGTTCTGAGCTGGGATGGGGCAGTGAGATAAATAACGGTGATGGATCAAGCCCTGATCTGTGGACTGGGTAAGAGTGGTCTGCTCAATTCAGACGATTTTGGCCACTATAGGTGTGGCAGGGTATACTCAGACATGAGTCCCTTTCTCACTGCTCCATCAGGATTCAAGCAAGCCGGGCCGAAGAGGCTGAAATGCCAGAAACCGGTCCCCGGTAGCTTGTCTCCTTTCTGGTAAAGAATTGGCTTGGTAGTTTAGTCTGCCCTGTTCCCATGATGCACTGGGCCAGGGACAGACTGATTTGCATATAGCCAGGTTCTGCGCTGGGATGGGGCAGTGAGATAAATAACGGTGATGGATCAAGCCCTGATCTTTGGACTGGGTAAGAGTGGTCTGCTCAATTCAGACACTCTGTTCATCACCACCCCCTTTTGTAAATCGATTTTGGCCACTATAGGTGTGGCAGGGTATACTCAGACATGAGTCCCTTTCTCACTGCTCCATCAGGATTCAAGCAAGCCAGGCCGAAGAGGCTGAAATGCCAGAAACCGGTCCCCGGTAGCTTGTCTCCTTTCTGGTAAAGAATTGGCTTGGTAGTTTAGTCTGCCCTGTTCCCATGATGCACTGGGCCAGGGACAGACTGATTTGCATATAGCCAGGTTCTGAGCTGGGATGGGGCAGTGAGATAAATAACGGTGATGGATCAAGCCCTGATCTTTGGACTGGGTAAGAGTGGTCTGCTCAATTCAGACACTCTGTTCATCACCACCCCCTTTTGTAAATCGATTTTGGCCACTATAGGTGTGGCAGGGTATACTCAGACATGAGTCCCTTTCTCACTGCTCCATCAGGATTCAAGCAAGCCGGGCCGAAGAGGCTGAAATGCCAGAAACCGGTCCCCGGTAGCTTGTCTCCTTTCTGGTAAAGAATTGGCTTGGTAGTTTAGTCTGCCCTGTTCCCATGATGCACTGGGCCAGGGACAGACTGATTTGCATATAGCCAGGTTCTGAGCTGGGATGGGGCAGTGAGATAAATAACGGTGATGGATCAAGCCCTGATCTTTGGACTGGGTAAGAGTGGTCTGCTCAATTCAGACACTCTGTTCATCACCACCCCCTTTTGTAAATCGATTTTGGCCACTATAGGTGTGGCAGGGTATACTCAGACATGAGTCCCTTTCTCACTGCTCCATCAGGATTCAAGCAAGCCGGGCCGAAGAGGCTGAAATGCCAGAAACCGGTCCCCGGCAGCTTGTCTCCTTTCTGGTAAAGAATTGGCTTGGTAGTTTAGTCTGCCCTGTTCCCATGATGCACTGGGCCAGGGACAGACTGATTTGCATATAGCCAGGTTCTGAGCTGGGATGGGGCAGTGAGATAAATAACGGTGATGGATCAAGCCCTGATCTTTGGACTGGGTAAGAGTGGTCTGCTCAATTCAGACACTCTGTTCATCACCACCCCCTTTTGTAAATCGATTTTGGCCACTATAGGTGTGGCAGGGTATACTCAGACATGAGTCCCTTTCTCACTGCTCCATCAGGATTCAAACAAGCCGGGCCGAAGAGGCTGAAATGCCAGAAACCGGTCCCCGGTAGCTTGTCTCCTTTCTGGTAAAGAATTGGCTTGGTAGTTTAGTCTGCCCTGTTCCCATGATGCACTGGGCCAGGGACAGACTGATTTGCATATAGCCAGGTTCTGAGCTGGGATGGAGCAGTGAGATAAATAACGGTGATGGATCAAGCCCTGATCTTAGGACTGGGTAAGAGTGGTCTGCTCAATTCAGACACTCTGTTCATCACCACCCCCTTTTGTAAATCGATTTTGGCCACTATAGGTGTGGCAGGGTATACTCAGACATGAGTCCCTTTCTCACTGCTCCATCAGGATTCAAGCAAGCCGGGCCGAAGAGGCTGAAATGCCAGAAACCGGTCCCCGGTAGCTTGTCTCCTTTCTGGTAAAGAATTGGCTTGGTAGTTTAGTCTGCCCTGTTCCCATGATGCACTGGGCCAGGGACAGACTGATTTGCATATAGCCAGGTTCTGAGCTGGGATGGGGCAGTGAGATAAATAACGGTGATGGATCAAGCCCTGATCTTTGGACTGGGTAAGAGTGGTCTGCTCAATTCAGACACTCTGTTCATCACCACCCCCTTTTGTAAATCGATTTTGGCCACTATAGGTGTGGCAGGGTATACTCAGACATGAGTCCCTTTCTCACTGCTCCATCAGGATTCAAGCAAGCCGGGCCGAAGAGGCTGAAATGCCAGAAACCGGTCCCCGGTAGCTTGTCTCCTTTCTGGTAAAGAATTGGCTTGGTAGTTTAGTCTGCCCTGTTCCCATGATGCACTGGGCCAGGGACAGACTGATTTGCATATAGCCAGGTTCTGAGCTGGGATGGGGCAGTGAGATAAATAACGGTGATGGATCAAGCCCTGATCTTTGGACTGGGTAAGAGTGGTCTGCTCAATTCAGACACTCTGTTCATCACCACCCCCTTTTGTAAATCGATTTTGGCCACTATAGGTGTGGCAGGGTATACTCAGACATGAGTCCCTTTCTCACTGCTCCATCAGGATTCAAGCAAGCCGGGCCGAAGAGGCTGAAATGCCAGAAACCGGTCCCCGGTAGCTTGTCTCCTTTCTGGTAAAGAATTGGCTTGGTAGTTTAGTCTGCCCTTTTCCCATGATGCACTGGGCCAGGGACAGACTGATTTGCATATAGCCAGGTTCTGAGCTGGGATGGGGCAGTGAGATAAATAACGGTGATGGATCAAGCCCTGATCTTTGGACTGGGTAAGAGTGGTCTGCTCAATTCAGACACTCTGTTCATCACCACCCCCTTTTGTAAATCCTTGTCTGGTGTTGGCTTCTGGCGTCACTGACCCATCCCTGTGTGTTTGTCCACCTTGGCCAGCCAATGACAATAGAAATCTGTATTGAGTATCTGCCCTTCTACCAGCTAAACCTGCTTCCTGCTCCACTGACTTCTCTGGTAAAGCGTGTGAAAAGCCTTTCTCCACAGATTAGCGCAGCGCTCTACGGGGGTGGTTCAAACTCTACATGTGGCATACAATGCCCTCTCTTTTTTCTGTACACCACGCCTAAAGTCCGATCTGATGTTGAGCCAACATTCTGGAACCTGCAGTTTCAACTATCCCATGATACATGCTGACTTCCACGTCCCTGCAAATTGCTGCTGAATGAAGCACCAGTGCTGGTTGCTAACGTCCCCATGATATGGGACCACTTGTAAAGTATCTTGTGTCCTGACTAGTACTCAGTGGGATCCTATGTACGTTTTTTTCCCAGGGGCCTGACGTCAACTCATAGTAGGAGGTTTCTGCAGCAATAAGACACCATTTACAAAGAAGGAAGGTACTAAGACCAGGCTTGCTTGATATAGGCTGGCCTAGTACCACAATAAATCTGCTCCTACCAGAAGAACTCATACCAAGGACAGTGGTCAGCGGGGTCTGCTGCTTCCACTCAGCTGCTGCTTTCAACCTGAAAAAGAGGAACACCACAGGTCAGTCCAATGCAACATGGGCTTGAGTCAATCTGTGGGAGAAGTGAAGTGTTAAGGTTGGAGGATGGGTCAGAGATTGTCGCCTAAGACTACAGCATGAACATAAAGTATCACAGTCCAGAACAATACAATTCTAATCTACTAATCACAGTGTGAGGGACAGCAGGGGCCAGAGCATACGAGAGAACCTGGTTAGGAACCTTCAAACTGAGTATGGCAGAGAAGAGAATTAACAAATGGCGACGGAAACCATGATAATCTGGGCACAAAGAAATAGCAAGGCTGATAAATGTACAACTTCTGAGCCACTGAATTTATTCATTTTAGACAATTCCTATGTTGATTTTACATATTTCCAAGCACTTATTCAGATACAGGTGCAATGTGTTAACAGGTAAGTCACGGTGAAGTGTTCAATGTCTAGATAAATATACATGTTACAACGATAACTTACATAATGGACCCAAAACTGTCCGACAGCATATTAAATCAAGATATTAAGACCTCAAGCCAAGTCCTCTATGATGACTTGGAGCTGCATGCTCATAAAATCTGATATTTTAGAAGTACATGAATGTTATCATTTGTAATACCAGCATCACAAGTCTTCCCTGCGAAATGTTCTGCAGGAGATCTTTTTTCTCACCTAAAAAGGTGCATTTTAAGAAAACAGGCGTTGATATGTACATCTTCAAGCAGGTCCTGGTTACAGCCTCTGTGACTGAAGTTTCTGTCACCAACAGTTTGTGTGATGAAGAGCAGTGTATGGTGCATATTAACATGGCCACTCCCAGGAACCTTTAAAATGACTGCACTCCGTTACTCTGTATCACAGCACATCATATCCCTTAATCTGATATGTAACAAAGTGCTCTTAATTTGGCTTTTACATCCAAGACGGAAGGAACTTCAGGCTGCATGGAAATGGCCTGCTGTCACTCAGAAATGCCCTTAACCATGAGCAGTAACTTTACAATACAATATCTGCTACTCAGCAGCCAGGTGCACTAATATTTCCTAATGTCGAAAGTTCCTTTCCGGGACTTCCAGAACCAGGGAATGGACCTTAGTGGACTCTGGAGTCTGGGAGAAGAAGGAAATCAGCTGCAGGGCTCTTTCGGCAATGTGAGACAGCGGGAACATTTTGCCACTATCAGGTGGGGCTCCTTTTAGCTCCTTTTGTATTGTTTTATGCTTCCCCAGCTTTGCAAATTATTAAGCTGACAAGATCCGTGCACCCCTAATGTAACTTGTGGGTGTTGTACAGACCCCTTGCATCACTGTCTTCATTACCTACTGATGTAATACCTGCTGGTTATTTACTTTTGCCTCCAAAAACACAAATTAATAACATCTTAAAGATGTATGGTAGATCAGATTGCATAACTGTGTGTGACAGTTTTATACAACAGATAGCATGACAAATTGCATGATAAATTATTTACAAGCTGTGTGACAGCTGTGTCAAACAGAATGAAAAAGACTAACTTAATTTGCATGTCAAATGTTGCTAATCTTGTGAGTAGCCCTCGGAGTAGTATGTCTAACCTTGCATCCTCTCCTATGTAGTTCAGAAAACAACTAAAAATCTTCATATTTCCCAAATAACTCAGTTTAAGCATTGGCTTGGTTCAGGTTATTGTGGCACCAAGTAACCCAGATCGCAGTGAGCAGAGTCCAGGAAGTGGTAAGGAGACAGACTAGTGCTGTCTCTCCCCAAGACAAAACGTTGTTCAAAAAACGATTTTCACTTTCTGTGTTTACTGTCTATGCCTGTGGTTGTTACAGCTAAAAATGTTCGTTTTAGCCTGCCTGTGATTGCATATTTTATCACCTGTGTTGTGTTTTAAATTTGTGGATTTCTCTGCCAATGATTGCCTTCATTTAGTGTGTTGAACGGTGGGATTTGCAGTCCAACCTCTGTAGTTTGCCCCTCTCATTCCTTGGTGACAATTCTGTTTTCCCTCCAAATTTAGCCTTTGCTCTGTGCTAAGACCTGTATGTTAAAACAGTGCACTCCCAGCCACCATTTTGTGTTCACAAGCCAGTGAAACCAGCCCCCCTGTGCCCCCCCCCCCCCCAGCAACAGGGATTTTTTACATCAAAGGGTGCTTCTGTGAGCTGTTTAAACTGTGTTTTACTAGGACCTGTGCACTTTGTTTTTTGGCCAGCAGGCGGAGTAAAGTTTTATTCACACAGTATTGTTAGATCTCAAGTAAGTGATGCCCTTACCTGCTGAAGTCCAAAGTGTGGATTGAGCCTGTCTATCTCCTAGGAGATTCTGAACAGGAGAAGCAGCTGCCCACCCCCCACCCCCAGGCCAGCAGACCATTGGCTATTCAGATACCAGGCAAGTCTGGGCCCTCCTCTCATACCTGCCCAGGCCCCTTAAGGCCTTTCTGGGTGCACCCCAAATCATTCTCATCCATCTTGTGAGTTGCAGCCTACCTGTGCCCCAGATTGCAGTGAGCAGATTCCAGGATTCTGAACAGGAGAAGCAGCTTCAAACTCCCTGGCCAGCAAACCTTGTCTGAGGTCGCTGGGACCTTATATGGTCTGCTAGTGGTTGGTACATATCTACACTGATTGGTGGTTGTATCTGGTGTTTCTATTAGATTCGGATTAATGTCCTTATTGGTTGGGTATTTGAGGGTTCTGATTGGTTTCTGGGTCTGTGATTCAATCATTGTAGGGTTGGGACTAGGGCTAGGGTTAGGATTTATATTGGAAATAGGGACTAGGGCTTCCTATGTTATTGGTTGTTGGGAGTAGGGTGGGACTAGGGCTAGGGTTAGACCTTTATTTGGAAGCAGTGATTAGGGCTTCTGGTGTGATTGGTTGCTGGACTAGGTGTGGGACTTAGAGTAGGGTTAGGCTTTCTATTGGAAGTAGGGACTAGGGCTACCTGTGCCATTGGTTGCATGGATTTGTTTTGGGACTACAGGTAGGGCTGGGGCCTTTATTGGATGTAGAGATCAGGGTTTTTTAACTGATTGGGTGCTTGGACTAGAGCTAAGATTGGCTGTATGGTCCTGGTCTCCTATTGGTTCTAGATTTTAGGGCTAGTGTTGTGATTGGATAGTGTTAGGGCTAGGGTTCCCATTGGCTGAAGGGGTCACCTGGTTACTAGGGCTATAACAAAGGCCAGGGTTAGGGCGTCTCAGCCCGGGCGTTGAGGCTAAGGGCAAAGAGGACAAGGGCAGTTGCCTGTTTGAGCCTTTTAAGGGCAAAGAGGACAAGGGCAGTTGCCTGTTTGATCCTATTCGAGACTGGTCGGGACTAGGGCCAGAAATGCTGCCCTTTTTCTCATTTAGCAATACCCAGCCCACACCATTCACATCCACAAACAGAGCAACACACTATGCACAGATTAATGTACCAGCCTGCACTTCAAACCCAACCAAACAACATCTACACACCCTACTATCCCAACTACCACACATATCCACCATCACCTACAAACAGTACACAACTCTATCCTATATCACTAACCTATACACTCATCACTAACACAACGCCAATCAACAACATACATAACTACATCCCATTCAGACACACCCTTCCTGCTGTAATTACACCTACCAGACCACCTTTTATAACTAACAAACGTATAGTCATCCTTCAATCAGTTGTCCAACAAACACCCTCTTCTCCCTTCTACGATAATAACACTAATGCAAAACACACACACTGCACACCACCACACTTGGTAACTCTTGCAACAAACCAGTCTAAGATAAACACTCTCACCTCTACTTCATTCCTTCCTACACACAACATGCACTCTACTCAAACACATCACCACCCCGTTACATCACATCCTCCTCTCACAAACAATACTACACAACCAAATCAATTTCATGAAACATATACATCAGCACCCTTTTTCACTACTCATCAAAAGCAAAACATATCACACACACCAGCACAACAAGATCTTCAAAGCGCAACACCTCATAACACTTACCATCACAAAATACAAATGTATACCTACCTTTCAAACCACACAAAGTAACAAAATCCAATGCCAAGCTTTCACTCTTCCACCACACCTAACACAGATATAGCAATACAGCACCTCTCTTCTAACCGCCTCTCATTCATTGGACAATTTAGAACATTAATAGATGACCCATATGTTACACCACCTCCACTGATTCATACACCTTCCACCTTAAACACACACAATAAATATAAGCAACATGCCACACATCACAACTTTGCTTCACCATGTCTACTTCACAACAATGTTACACCACAAAAGCAACACAGCACTCCAAATCACTCTCAAACACCATCTCCAACACATACACCTGCAGACCCATCAAAATGCCATCTTAGCATGCTGGATAAGGAACACGATACAGAACAGCTACACGATTGCTATCCTAATACCAGCACTAAAAACACACCTGCTAAAACCCACACAATACTGATCACGTGTGGCGATTGGAAACATTACAACCCGCTTGCCGCATGGCCTGATGAACTGGGATCACTGCCTAAAGTGTCGAAGGAAGTAAGAAACCTCGGAACGACCATGGACTCCAAGCTGTCGATGAATGCTCAAGTGGATAGACTAGCAAGATCAAGCTTTGCTACTATAAAAAAGCTACAACAGATTTTCCCTCATTTGGGATTCCCACACAAGGTCCAAGCTACCATCTCCCTTGTTCTGTCCAAACTCGATTATGCCAATAGCCTCTATCACGGGTCACCTTTAACGACCATAAAAAGACTACAACGGATTCAGAACTCGGCTGCCAGACTACCCTTGCATATCAAACCGCGAGACCACATCTCCCCTGCCTTGAAAGCCCTGCATTGGTTACCGGTTGCCAGAAGATCCACGTTCAAGCTGCTTTGTATCACCCACAAAGCAATACATGGAATGGGACCGCTCTTCATCAGGAATAAAATCACCAAACACATTCAACAAAGAAACCTCCGCTCTAAAGGAGCATCTCGCCTCAAAATCCCACCATACAAGAAAAAAACCATGGGTGGCACATCCTTCTCAGTTCAAGCAGCCAAACTATGGAATTTTTTACCCCCCAACATAAGGTCCACCGACAACCACCTTATCTTCAGAGAACTACTCAAGATTTGGCTCTTCCCCACATAAGCACCATACGCAAAGAGAAATTTACAGCATATCCCTCTGTATACAATCATTTTTTTCTCACTATAGATATGTACCTATCTTTGTGTATTACTTTGTTAAACATGTCAAATAACTATGTTGTTGAGAGAAAAAATAATAATAAATAAATAAATAAAAATCATCTTTGGTCTACATGTACATACTTCCATTGTACATCTATGTACCTTCCATGCACTTGGATCTGTGTGTCTGTTACTTTTCTCCTGAAAAAGCATATCCAATGCACTACCCTATTTCTCACCCTGTGCCTCTATCAATATCTTTAATCTACATATACTTACCTCCTTTATGTATCTATATACTTTCAATGTAATTATGGATCTATATATTTATCACTTTCTTCTAATTTAGCATTTCCAATGCACTACCCTATTTATCAGCCTATACTTCACTCAATATATCTTCTAGCCTAACCTTCTGACTCATCTCAAACTTCTTCCACTACTCCTTCCAATGCACTACCCTATCTCTCATCCTATACATCAATCAATATATCCTCTACATCCACTCTCTCATTTATCCCAAACCCCATACCACTACTATGGTTGTCAAAATAACCCTTTCTAGACTCTCTCCTACTCTACCCCTCCTTGCACCATCTGACACCTCTTTTACTATACCGATACCCTAAAACACACCTTTCTAAACTCTTTCCTCTGAGTCCTCTCCTCCAAAACTCCTTTTTACTCATCCAAAAGCCCCCCCTCCTTTTGCTAAGACCTAAAAAAAAAATCACTCTTTTAACCCTCCACTATCCTTTTCAATCGAAATTAACAGACTAACATGTTAACTTATCAAATTCCATATTAAACTATACTAATATACTTCAAATAACTGAATAACATATCCACTACTCAAATTACTTCATTTTTTTTTTTTTTACTATACTAATTTTCAACAGAAATCCTTTATGGGTTCCGGAGTGGCGTGCTACTCGCCAGAAAAGTGATTCAACACCCATCAGGGATAACAATTTCTATATGAAGTAAATCTTTCTTCCCCTTTTATCCCTCCGCTATCCTTCTCACTCCAAGTAACTGACTAATATCCACCACTGAAATTACTTCATATTTCACCGTATTAATTCACCACTAATCCTTTGTAGGCTTCCTGAATAGCGTGCGTCAACAAGCGCTATATAAATACAAACCTTTGTCCTCCTCTATCCTTCTGCTATCATTCCAAATCCAAATAACTGACTAACCTATCTACCACTTAAAATGTACTTGCATGCTTCACTATACTAATTCAACACTAATCCTCTATGGGTCCCAGATTTGGGTGCTACCCGCACAAAAAGTGCTTTGACGCCTCGTCAGGGTTGTTATCGCTATATAAATGCAATTACAATACAATACAATACCATCACATCTATGCAGTGCATGGGGAACCAAAGTTTAACATCGATGAAATTGAGGTTTTGTATTGCGAACCTAATGCTCCTTCAGGTATTGTTTTTCATCAAAGTTATACAATTTTTACATGAAAAATGTTATTGTACAATATTTACTTAAAGTCAAACAACCAAAATGTTGAATGAGTAGATAATTGTCTCCTATTAAAATACAGACTTTACTAGCAGGTCTTTACTCTCGACTAATGCAAATGAGTAGAGTTAGACAAATGGTTAACAGTGCGGCTGGCACTGGTAAGATCGGCGGGGCCATGGGGCCAACTCGGTGATGCGGTGAGCTCACGGTAAGTGGTTTATTTTTCAATTTAAGATTACCTATCCTGTCATCTGTCATTTTAACGCCCACCCCGCCCCAACGCTCTTGCCTCATGCTGGCCGCTACTGATGGTTATGTGCTAACAGCACTTCACTTGATAGACAGATTGCCTTCATACTCTCACAAATATTTGTATACAATTAATGTGTGCAAACAGTGGGAGAGATTCACACACAAAACATATGATTTATGAATTAGTCAGATATTTTTTTTCATCCTATACAGCAATACCAAGTTTGGAGTTTGGAGTTCGAAACAGTGAAGAATATTTACTTGTGTAAAAGAAATACTTACTAATAAAATAACACAACACAAAATAATCCTGCCAAATCATAATCTTTGGAAATGATGTGTGTAGGATCATTGACCCACCAAAAGACAGAGATAAAACTGAGTCGAAACTTAAACATGTGCAAACACAAACATCTCCCAGACAGACAGACAGAAAGATACTTCTGCATGCACCACAAGGCAGAAACTTCTATCCCACCTTGAGACGCCATTGATGTTGCCATTGTTGAAGTTGCAGTTGTTGGCGTTGCTGTTGCGTTCCAAGGGGAAGAATTCCACCTCTGGCAGGAAGACTGGTGAATCCAGATCTTGCAGGTCATCGCTTCCAGCCTCCGAGAAGCGGAGTGGCCGCTGGCTGGCCCGATGGGACTGAATGGGGCTGCTGTGCTCAATGGGGAAAGAGTCGGCTTGACCGAAAAGACCTCCAGTTCTCTGAAAAAGAACAGAAACAGGACATGTTCTGTAATATCTAATGTGGCCTATTGGGAAAATCTGATTTTTTCTCAAACGTGAAAATTACTGAAAGAGAGAATGCCTAATGCAGACGTGAACCAGCAACTCAAAAGGGGTCTTTAGGGATCTTGGATGCTATATGAGACAATCATATTTTGAAATTGTCTGGAGTCGCCTGCGGGTCCCAATATATATGGATTTTAAACAAACAGCTAAATCCACTGCATTCAAAAGTAAAAAATGTTTCTTTACAGCAAAAAGGGAGGGTAGGCCATATATTCCAAACTGGAAATACAATTATTTAATACCTGTACTGTGCTAACAAGTGATGTACAAAAACTTTTTTTATTGGAGGTAAATGCAGGTCCAGCAAAGCTTCATCCACTAAAGATTTTCAGGACGACATCTAACTATGTAAATGTATCCCATTTAGATTAAATGTATATAGCGTATTGTACGTAAATAGCATGAAAACGTTGAATGGACCCAACCATCCTGGGCCTAAAACCGACTCCTCTTCACCAGAGGTTGTTACATTTCAGGACCACACTTCTGTTTCCTGGGATGTTACTGTGGTTGCTACAACTGCTTGAGTCTCATGAAGGGTCTGCAGTTTTGTTAAAGTCCAGTACACTAGACCGCCATGATTACAACTGAGGATTTCATAACCCACAACATGAAGAATTGTTCCCTGAATTGGAATGGCAACAAAGGCAAAGAAAAGCGTTGTACATAAAGTGGGTCTTTAAGTCAGAGAAGGTTGGGAGCAGAATGGTCTCAAAATAAAAAAAAGGACCCAGAAATTTTGAGTGTGCGTGTTATTCCCCATTCCAGGGACTCCAGCTCAGAATAAGTCAGAAACTTTAATTTAGAGAATATGATGTTCCCATACCTAAATCAAGCACTTAGTATTTCAAAACTGTGCCCAAATGGAAGACAGACTGTTACAGGTCTTCCATAGACCCTGAAGACAGACTAAATATAATTAAAGTCTGGAAGCAGAAAATCACTGTACAAGATCTGATGTATTCATAATAAAGGATGTATTTCAAGTGGATATGGTGTGCTGGTAGCTCAATATTGCACATGCAAATAGAATTGCTGGGTAAAATATATAGACTGAGGAACTGTCTAAATCCCACCTTGCAAGACTTGTTCTTTACATTTAGAGGGAAATTCTAGATCTTGTCTAAAGTGATGCCTCACCATAGCCTAGTTTTACAATAGCCTTACATATCAAATCAGTAAAGCAACTGGGCAACAATGGTCAGAGATAAAACTGAGAGACGGATAAACACAATGTCTGTATTCAGTGTCCCAATCCCCGAGCATCATTAGATCCAAACTCACCCTGTATATCCCATCCTCCAAGGCTGCCTCCTCCATGGCTCTCTCCAGCTCCTCCTCTGCGGTCAGATCTCCAGAAATTGCTCGGTGGATCTCATGACCAGCCTCCTCTTCGATGGTGCGCAGGCCAGCCTGAAAACGATCATAGAGACCAAAAATGTGAAAAGCAACACAGCCAGTTTGCCAACCACCACAAACCATCTACAAGAACAGCGCTTCCTGTAAAGCCACCAATACAATTTCTGAGGGGCATTAGGCGGCCATCACTGGCATGAGGAGTGGAGACACTCTATTACCAGCACTGATCTTGAACAGCCACTTGGCAGCCGACAGATATCAGGGATTGGATGTTTGTAAAGCTGAAGCTTTAGAGCCTCAAGTATATTTCATATGTGGGAAGAGCGGTCATGCATTATTCTGTGGTTACAGTGTTTTTTTTTCTTTTTCTACTGAAGTTCAAGCTCAAATCTCTGTCTGTCTCTCTACTGTTGAGGCATGGATGTCCACCTATTTTCAGAAACGTTATCCCAAAAACACATTTTACCCTGCTTCATCACATATCTCTCCTGCTCTTGCACTTTTTAACACTGTCAAATATATTTTCTGCATCACCTCGTGACCTTACATTTTATTTCGATGTTTGCTCCACTTTCTTTCCCAAATGCCTCTAATTCTAAAATCGGCCGTTTTCCTTTATACAGCATTTGTAAATGTGATCACCGCATCCCTTCTCTTCTTTGAGATATTAACTTTTTTCTAGAGTATCTTAATTATTGTTGTCCTCTTTGGTTTTCTCTAACCAAGCATATTAGAGTGGCACTCCAACTCCAAATTCTTCCTTTATTGTTCTTTGATTCTTGCATTCATATCATGACACGTCTCTCTGTACCTTGCTGAACTTCGTTGGCTACCCGTACTTGTACAATGTAGGTTTCACTTCTTCAAATGCATTCAGTTACTTCTTTTATCTTCAGTGTTCCTTAGTTTCCCTATATACTTTGCCGCAAACTCTTGGGTCTGCCTTTTTACTCATTATATACATTTCAAGACTTTAATTCAGTGCTTAATTTGAGCCTGGGCCCCAAACCTATAAGAATTGCTTGTGCGGCTGGTATTAGTTGTTGTAATGTACATTGCATTAATAAACAACTATTGTTCTGCTTATCTTTTAATTGTACAAACAGCGTAACCATGTTCAGCTGTCATAAGTGCCGGTGTCGACACTTTAGTGCGGGTGCCTTCCATCTGTCCAAGTACTATCCAAACTATGAAAAGAACATCGTCGTCCTGTCTCCATTAGGAGTCCATCAAACCTATCCAGGTGTAAAACGTTTCTGAATTTCCTTCAATTATCTAAGCATCCTTTTTGCAAATAAACATACGCTGCTTTAATGTCATTGGAGTCTTGCTCTGGGCAGTCTTTCTGCTTGTTATGTACAACCCCTTTGGTTACATCCGATATAAGAAGTACACATAAACATGTAAGTTACTGTGTTATAATGCATCATCACCCACTGGAGCAATGCGAAGCAATGTCCCAAGACGGCAGACGTTTTCACGTATAACAATTGGTTTGATTATTGCTCTGCCTAAGAAAGTTTTGAATGTTGAGGCTTTTTTAAAGAACATTTTCGAAGTGCTAATTAACAGTGTTTCATTTTTGGAGCTCGCAATCATGGTCGGTCGAGTTGGCCTTGTCGGGATTTAAAACAGTATATATAATCAAAGAGAGAGAAAGGGTAGGTAAGCCACTCTTAAACTCTTAGCGAGCGCCGCCTACGGGCGAGGATTTGTATGGTCCTGATGAATGCTGAGCTGACTATTGGCTCGCTCAAAGCAGAAACATGTCGACCTTTGCACTTTTATGTTTAGGACTCTTTGCTTCAAATTAACCAAACCATCTATATGTCCGACTTTCACCCTTTTTTAACGGAGTTAGAACTCTCCCTTCATTAAATAAATATTTTTCTGGTTTGGAGAATAGTCCATACTCCTTTTAATTCACCTCACACCGTTGGGTACTACTTCACGTACTCACAACAAGGACCCAATGAAGACAACTGACTACCAACTTTCAGTTGGTGCCTGAGGGTTCTTTTTCTTCACTGTGTCTGCAAAGCTCACCCTTTGTTTCCTTTCCTTTTTTGATTATACTTTTTGGTGGTGGTAACTGAATATCATTGATTCTGTCACGGGCACCTTGTTGGTGTATTCATGAAGCCCTCACCCACCAACCTAGTTGGTGGCATGCTTCATCATCGGGCCCACCCAGTGACACCTAGTATGTCCCGGGTGTGCTACGACGCCTGATTACAGCTGAGCTGGTATATTGCTGAGAGTGCAGTGAGGTTGGGTGAGTTGTGATTTAAAACGGCTTGGTGGTGGTCCCAGTACCCGAGGGTAAATTAAATTTTAATAACTGGGCCGTCACCAGCGGTTAAAAGTAAGGCTACAGGACGCGTAAGGGTGGCGAGTTACTGCCCCCTGCGTCCTTCAGATGGTCGACATGTTTCAGCCAGTGCCTTAGAGTATTCTGGCTTTCCTCAGGGCCGATTTTTAAAAAGGTGTGGTGAAATAAAACAGACTAGTGTTGTGGTACAGACTATGTGATACACACACTAAGGCGTTTTTCTATATGTGAGAGGGGGATTCCCTTCTCATTCATACCTGTACAAACAAACAATTATTAAGAACAAGGACAAAACATTTACAGAGAGAATCAGTAGTCAATTTAGACATATGGTCAACAATGCTTTGGTGGCCGGATCTATAGTGCAAGGTGAGAGGACTATAGTCGGCTAGGTGTGATGGTACGGGTGGTGCCATCAGAGTGAAAATACGCGACTAATTAGGAGCGTGGTGTGGCTAAAACACGGAAATCACACTGAAAGGAGTTGACTTAGTGTGGCAGGGCGCAAGAAAATTGTTCTTACGCTTTGGGTTATTAGCCAAGGCTTCCTGGAGGGAAGCGGTAAGGGGATGACCCTATGGGAGAAAAAGAGATAGGCTGTAGGGGTTAGGGACCTGTGAGGAAAGAAGCGCTTACCCAGTTTGTTGTTTGGAGGCTTGTCAGGTTTGTCAAACTCACAGTCTTACTGGTCAGAGCCTGCCTTGTACCTGTTGTCCTGCCCTCCAGGAAGCCATGGCTAATAACCCAAAGCGTAAGAACAATTTTCTTGCGCCCTGCCACACTAAGTCAACTCCTTTCAGTGTGATTTCCGTGTTTTAGCCACACCACGCTCCTAATTAGTCGCGTATTTTCACTCTGATGGCACCACCCGTACTATCACACCTAGCCGACTATAGTCCTCTCACCTTGCACTATAGATCCGGCCACCAAAGCATTGTTGACCATATGTCTAAATTGACTACTGACTCTCTCTGTAAATGTTTTGTCCTTGTTTGTTTGTACAGGTATGCATGAGAAGGGAATCCCCCTCTCACATATAGAAAAACGCCTTGGTGTGTGTATCACATAGTCTGTACCACAACACTAGTCTGTTTTATTTCACCACACCTTTCTAAAAATCGGCCCTGAGGAAAGCCAGAATACTCTAAGGCACTGGCTGAAACATGTCGACCATCTGAAGGACGCAGGGGGCAGTAACTCGCCACCCTTACGCGTCCTGTAGCCTTACTTTTAACCGCTGCTGACAGCCCAGTTATTAAAATTTAATTTACCACGGGTACTGGGACCACCACCAAGCCGTTTTAAATCACAACTCACCCAACCTCACTGCACTCTCAGCAATATACCAGCTCCGCTGTAATCAGGCGTCGTAGCACACCCGGGACATACTAGGTGTCACTGGGTGGGCCAGATGATGAAGCATGCCACCAACTAGGTTGGTGGGTGAGGGCTTCATGAATACACCAACAAGGTGCCCGTGACAGAACTAATTTGAGTACTGTAACACTTTGGTCAACTTAAGCTAGTCCTTTTTGTTTAATCACATATAAACCCTAGGGGACTCGGACTAGCTACCTAGTCCTCTCTCTCCCTCTTGTTATACGCAACTGAATATCATTACCTCTCCCCCCCTCCCTTTTTTTGTTTTTCGTTTCAGTCACTCTTCTGTTGTTTGATTGTGGGATTTAAAACAGTGACATTCAAGTCACACTGGATGTCACCTGTGATCACTCAGTTCACTGAGACGTCCTGTGGTTTTATGGAAGTGCATCTCACGGCGACTGCGCTCATTGGGTGCCTGCTGGCTCTGGCTGCCTTTGAGGGCACGTGAAAACTCGGGGTCCCTGCCTGTCAAAGCTTGGCAATATTGCGAGTTGTTTTGGAATTCAACATTGTACACTCAGCCTGTTCCTTTACCTTTTGTCAGTTTTTTTGACGTACATGTCCTTCATATCTGGTTTTCCCCGCCTTCTAGTACTGGCAGCCCTGGTGTTCTTCTGCCTTTCTGAACTTGTGGGAGTTTTCACCCCAGTTTAGGGTTTATATAACTGTTCTCTGCTCTTCGTTAAAATTGTTGTTGGTGGTTGTCTATCTGTTTACTCCATGTTTAAAATCAGCACGAGGGTTCTGCTTCTTTCTGCCACTCAAGTAGATGTCATACTCAAGCAGCAGCTTCTCAAAGCGAACAGAAGGTTTCTCAACGCGAGCGGTAGCGACCGTCCGCGAAGGCCCACGTTGATAAATCACGCCAGGAAGTGGTCTGGAGTAAGATTTTCCTCGCTCATGCTCGCCATCTTAACGTTGGTGAGAGAGGAAAAAACTCAGCTGACTTTTTCGGAACTCCGCACGCTACGCGGAGCGGGAAAAACTTTGCAAACTCCACGAGCGTAGTGGAATTTCATGCCAAGGCCTATTAATTACTTGCATTGCAAAATATCCATTCACAGGGACTTTCAAACACGCCTGCCTCATGAATGTTTATGGAACAGAAGTCAAATTGTGACTCCCTGCTAATGAGTGTTAATGTAAGGATGGAGGTCTGTAAGGGACAGCTCACTATCCATGCATTTGCAATCACTGAATGCTGTCATTTTGCTCCTTTCGACTGTTGGCGGCCAAACTGTGGAACTCCTTGCCTGTATCTATTCGTAGCATTGATGAGCTTCTCCCTTTTCGGAAAGCCATTAAGACTTATCTTTTCCCTCTGACTTAGGTTCTTTTCTCTCTCAGTTTCCTTTTCCGGTACAATGATACGGTTAGCGCCGGGACGCCCCTTAGCTGGGGCAGCTGCGCGCTCAAACAAAACATTAACATAACAAACATAACATTTTGTAAAACAGCCCCTGTGCCTTAAAGTGTACAGTACTGTGTTGCGTTGCATATATATGGTCACTCATTCAGGGCATAGCTAACAGTAGTGGAACAGGTACAGTGGCACCGTGGTTCAGGAGTGCAGGAGGTCCACTGTTCCTCTGTCTAAGCAATCTTTAGGAGGGCCCATTCACTGCTTGAATTAAAACCCATCACACCCTTTTTACACACATTCATGCGCACATGTGATGCATGCTTAGATCTCCTAAAGCCACTCTTTGGTTAATAATTTTATTTGCAAGTAATTAAGTCTTCTTAATTGAAATACTATTGCTTCAGTCTTCTCAACCCTACTCTAGTCAGATTTGCCTTTATTTGCACTCAATGCAGCATTGCGTTTCAGAGTCACACTGCTGTAGATCAGCAAATGAACTTTATGCAAGAGTCACTACTATGTTCATGATGAACAGTAACAGTGGGGTAGTCTTAATGCAAGGATGTAATGATGTATACCTGCTACGTGAATTCATTGTTAAGACATGTAAGCCCAATTTAGATTTAGCAACTTGTGCTCAAATAAGTGAGCAGACATGCCACATCAGCCTATAGTTTTCAATAGCAAACTGAACAGCTACCAGCCACCAAGCAGGCCCTCGTCTTATAGAAGACGCCAAGTAGCCCCTACTCAACTATGACATTTTTAGCCAGTACTTATTTTTTGCCAACAATACCACACTTGCTGGGTTATTTCAGACACATTTGTCAACCTTTCTGACTGTCACTGCATAAAGAACCCTAGTGGGACGAAAGGGCTTAGAGCCCGTTATAGCCTAAGAAATCTCTACTAACTTCTTTAAACTACTACAAGTCAGGCTTCTGAATCTGCCTCCCGGGTCTGAGGAGGATGCAAATCCCTTAACGGACATTTAGGGTGCAGGACCCACCACCCAGATGCTGGAAGCTTACTCCATGTAGAGGTTTCCATCTCATACCGTGTTCATCAGATGACATCAGGCCAGGTGAAGGTTGCTTATATCGTGTGACACACAGTAGGACTGTCTGATCTGATAGGTCTGTTAATATGAAAAGAGAAAAGTAGAACTACAAATCCCAGGATGTACAGTGCTTCTGACTAAAACGTCATGCCTGACAGAGCGTCAAACAAGACATGGGGCTCCTGAGAGCCATTGAAAAGCATTGCCTGACTCCATCGGTTTAACAGCTTAGTGCAATAATGTAGAGAAAATGCGTCTTCACCGTATAACACTGCAGGGTAATTGCACAGGTCATCAAAAATAAATAGACTTTGGGCTATTCAATCAAATTGTTCAGACACGAGATGAGATGATCTCGTCTTCTCGGAAGTCCTGTGCTCATTTACTGGAACATTCACCTTTAACAAGCGGCTGTGCAGTCACCTCATATTCATCATCGAAATTGAATGCCCTTTCATCCATGCCTTATATTAGTTCAGACATGTATAGTCTGCATGACGAAATGACTCTGATACAATTAATGTGCTATCTCCCTTGTAACCTGTGCTGCACGAGCTGGATCAAGTGTCTCCTGCAAGTGACACTGCAGTCACCTTCTTACTACAGTGGAGGCCATCTTTCATGGCGTGGGCCTCTGAATGACTGCTTGGAGAGAGGAATCAGGGTCCATACCAAAATACCATGGACCTGGGCAAGCTCACAACACCACTGAGCAAGGCCCTCATCCGGATGGTCCCAAATATGTACTGCACATTGCCTTAAAGGCAAAGAACGAGTAGGCAAAGGGTGCATGCAGAAAACCAAACTACTTGTACTGGGCCTTGCCAGGCAGAACACAACACCTTCGACTAGGTGGTTCAACTGAAAGAGTGTTTTAAAACTCTATTGCTGCATGTGGCACCCCTAAATAAATGACCAGGAACATGACATTAAAGCGGAAGGAACCTCTGACCATTCCAAAATGGATCACAGTTTTTTTAACCACTTGCACTCAGTGGCTTCACCATTAGGGTGGAGGAGCAATGTCCACTAATAAAAATGCCCCCAGAGAGAAAAAATTAAATGGTAATAAAGTTAATGTGTTACCATATCACCTTTCACTAACCTGTGTACAGAGCCAACTATCAGGACAGGGCGGGGACATTGCTGCTGAGTGGCAGCAGCTAGGAAGAGTGGTGGGCTGGGAACTTAAGCTTAAAGTGTATATGTCACTTTGGCCGGCTGTCTTACGACGGCCAGCCAGACATTCGCAATTTAAACCTGTCCAGCCCAGATGTCTCAGAGGCACTGGAGGCCTGTGCTTGCTCTCCACTCTGCTTAGACAGCTGGGTGGAGAGAGCAAGAACAGGCCTCCACTGCCTCAGGAGCACTAAGCGAGACCGCTCCATCCAATCCTGGTGCTTCTCTAATAGTGGTTAACAGCATGAGAACAGTGATAGGATTGGTTAGGTATGTTGGCTGGGGCTAGCTCTGGATGAGAGAAGAACACCGGGCCCGGAGCAAGGACATGCAGCAAGGTAAGTGAATTTTTTTTTTCTTCTTTTTTTTTTGAAAACCTTTATTGTGCTTAAAACATGATACAAATACGGGCCTACAACCGGCAGGCCGGCCACGATACTTTGAAGCACATGTGCAAGCATTACGTGTCCCCAGCGCCATCAGGCAATACAGCTAAAATTAACAGCAGTTACACTGAACGGAGACATGTCGCCAGGGAGAAGGAGCATTGAAGGTTAAATTTTAAAAATTTTTATCTGAAAATAACGCAGTGAAGAATAGAGTCAAGGAGAACTGAGTCCGTACATTCGCTTCACAGCATGGGCAGGCAGCATCAAGAGAACCAACAGTTAGTGAGAATCCTCCAGTCAGGATGGTAGTATTGCACAAGTCAACAGTAGAAACAGTTCGCGTCCACGTACCACCCCCAGCGCCACCCGCCCCCTACTGAACCCCGGTCACTCAGACCCAGAACAGAAAAGAGAAAATTATAAAAAGGAAATACATAGGCACCATAGAAACCAAGGAAAAATAAAATATAACCCCCCACCCTACACACATGCAGAGGCTACGGCCTGCCCCCCCCCCCAGCAGAGTGTTTGTCACCCCAAAAAACCCGAAATTTAGGAAGAAAAGGAAGGGAAGAAAGAGAGAGGAAGAAAAGACAAAGAAAACCATTCACTAGTGATAAGGGGAGCAAGGAAGAATAGTCCCAGATCTCCCACTGAAGGAGGTGGGGAGGAGCCAATACAATAACAAAACTCCCGGACACCCATCCATTAGCGAATCCCACGCCATTAAAATCTAAGGGGACTAAGGCCAACAACACAGGATATGAGCAGCTCCAATTCACGGTCGAAGGTGTCAGGATGGACAAGAAGCGGATAAATGTGAGGAGCTGTAGCGGTGATGCGCGCCAAGAAGGCGCCGCGATTCCAAATCACATCAAGTAGGCCAATACAAGTTGATACCCGGACCCCCTTAGTGCTATCTAAGTCGCAAGCGACCAATACACCACGGTACCCACCCAAAACCCCGCCCCAGCCAGAACAGAAACTAAGATGACCGCCCCGGGCAGTGCAGAGACAAAGAGTTAAAATGGACGCCACCCTATACAGGCAACCCCCCGTCCCAATAGTCGTTGTTGGCAAGTCAGACACCCCAAAAAAATTAACAGAGCCGATGGCTCCCTAGGTACCAGGGTAGTCAATTGTGGCTCCGACTGTGCCGTGAACAAGAATGCAGTAACACAAAGGAGGCGCTGGGAGCGAGAGCCAAGCGATATCCAATAACTCCCAACCAGCTGGAAAATTCAATTTGCACTCTGCGTGCGGTCCACACATTCCCCCCACACAGCATTTTGAACCCGACCCCCATCAGGTAAGAGAGCAATGCAGCAGACAAACAGTCTAGCCCTGACCCGATTTCGGACGCCCTTCAGTACACAACCCTCTATGAGTGTCGACCCCCTCATCAACAAAGGAACAAGATGGAAGCAGAGAGGAAGGGGGAGACTCACAAGCACAAAATGGACGACACCACCTACCCAATAATGCTTTGGTTACAATACAGAGAGCCCCAAAATTACTCTGAAAAACCAAATACAGCAGGGGAAAAGGCGAAGGTTCCAATGAACGAGTTTGCAAGGGGGCCAGGAGTAGAATAGCCAGCAGTCCCACCTCCGGTATTAGCAGCGATCGTGTTGAAACAGTAGCCGAGTGCAGGAACAATGTATCCCCGGCAGAGTCGGTATGCGATCGTCTGTAAACGCCAAGCATGGCAGGGCGGAACACAGTCTCACTGGAAACACTCGGCAACTCAGTATCCTTAGCAGGAGCCGTCAGGGGAGCGATCTGTTGTTGCTGAGAGCAGTCCCTCCGAATCTGCGCCAGGTCCAGGGCGATGTCGTCGAGCTTGTCACATAGCTCCTGGGAGTCTCGCCGCAGCGTCGCCCGTAGTTCACGTAGGGCAAGCAGGACATCTCCGTAGGACAGGGTAGGCAGTGTGCCCCCCCCGCCCCCATTATCGGAAGGTGCAGGCAATTCGATCTCCGGCGCGGCCATGGCATCACAGGCAAGGGGCAATGGCGGACGGTCTTCTCCGTCCCGCGGGTCAGCGGGGACTTCCATAGCGCCCACCAGCCAGGCACAGAAACAGGGGGGGTGCGATATGGGCCAGCAGTCGCTCCGTCCCCCACCGCTGCGAGCTGCTATGTAGCGTCGCCAGTGAGGAGCCCACGACAGCAAAGCCAGGCGGTTTGGGCGAACGGGCAGGCAGCAATATGCGGGCGAGTCCCGCAATGGAGCCGAGTCGCCCCCTCTCAACTCGAGACAATGGAGCCGGAGTGCTGTGCAATCTTCCCGGCAGTCACGTGGCAAGCACGATGTTCAGCACTCTACGGCACCCGGGATGCTGATATCCACGTTCCAGGGAGAGCAGCCCCTTCCAGAATGCGAGCGCTCCACAGGCAGGTTGCTCGTCTCCACTCCGCCGAGGTCCGGCATTAGGCGGCGAGGAGCGCTGGGGCAATGGCGTCGGGACTGGCACCAGGGTATCTCAGCCTTCCGGACGAGCCGAGAGTCCGGAAAAACATGGGCGAGATCAGCACGTCGCCCCCGTCGGAGCAGCCGATGAGTCAGACAGGATAACAGGCAGGATAGTTCGACGGGGCGCAAGGACTGGCGGAGCCGGGAGCTTACACGTCCGCTCCGGTCGCCATCTTGGCTCCTCCCCTCGGTAAGTGAATTTTTATTAACTTTTCTAATGTATTTAAATTGCTAATGTGCATTAAATCGCCGACATGCATTACATTACCATTTTTTTAAAGGTAAACATTTTAACTTTAAAACGATAATGTAATGCATGTCAGCACTTTAGATAGTTATGTGATTGCAAACATACACCCACCATGGCATTTGCCCGCCCCACCACTCGCCATAGTTGGCAGCTGCCACTGCTCATTACCCTGGGTAATAGGCGTGTTCCTTATCTTATGCACCAGAGCACAGTGCAGGCTGCAGCGACGTCTTACCAGTAAGGTGAGTGGAGAGTCAGGGACTGAATGTTGCAAATTGGTGGTGGTGCATTAGATTAAAGCGTATCACTACACCATGCTGAAATGCAACGCCTGCCATTGGTGGACTACTTGGCAGGAAGAGGAAAGATTTCCTATGAGAAGAGGAAGAGCTTTTGGAAGGAAATAGTGCTTTCGTTCACTTTCAACCAAAATGTAGCTTCCGTCTAAGAGCAGCACACCCAGATAGCAAAAGATGAAAATGCGGAATTCTACAAAAATGTAATTAATCAAGGGCATGGTCTGAAATTGAGTTGTCATTTCTCTTAAAAATTCTTGACTAGAGAAAAATGGGCAACTTAATACTGCTTTACATGTCGCAGCCTATAGCATGACTGAGCAATGTATTCAAAGGCAAGATGGCTCTGTGAGGTAATCAGTCACTGTTTAAATGTTTGCGATGTGCAGGTCACAGGTTTAGATACCAGCACACCCACCTTAGCCTCTTATTCTTATTGGGATGTTCAACTTAGCGGCATTAAACTGAGTAACGGTAAGACCTGTTATTTACAGTGCTTAAGATCAACGGTATTAAATGCTGCATAAAAACAAGTTGTTATTGTAATGTATCAACAGAGACTCATTGATAATAAAACCATCATCCAACCTTACATTTTGAAAACAGCTCCAGATAGACATTTTCCACCTGGCATTTTATGAATAAACACTCCCTCCATAGCCTGGCTCTGAGTCAGAATATATAAATACAGAAAAAAACTATTTATTGAATACCAAAAGAACAGACAAATAGTTTGCACTCTGGAAGGACTACCTTCTTTACCACTATCATTGTTTGCCAGGTGGTGGCTACCAACCGCTTATGTATTATGGCAGTGCGCACTTGCAACAATGGGATTGGTTAGCACTGTTGCATTGACAAAAGACTAAAGTTGCTTTGACAAAAGACTGATTTGGCACCATCAATTTTGAAAGATGATTAATAGCCACAGGGGGACATGTTAAAAATAGAGCGCGATTAGTTTCACCTTTCAAAGATTATTTAAAAAATTGCTTACGTTGACTGGCTTCAAGTTGTATTTTGCATATTTTAAGGACCTTATCCACAATAGCTCGATTCAGATGACCTGAGCCATCATCCATGCTGACATTTTTTGATTTTATACCCCGATTTTATGCGTGTGTTGAATTTTGACAGTCCTATTGGCCACCCTTATCCATTTCATGAGTCCCCACTCACATCCTCGGTGCCTATTGTGGAACTGAGGCCTCCAAAAAGATACCACCATTTGTGTCTATGTGTTGTGTGTTTGTGTGTATGTCTTGCACATAAAAAGAAAGATGACTGCTTGCCCACAGAAATGACAGGGATGGCCCACTGTCCACTTCGCCTTCCTTCTAGAAGCTATGGAACTGACATACACAACATTTCCAGACAGGCTGTCAACTGCCTGGTGGCACACAGGCAGAGCTCGCCTGCGCTGCCAAGCAACTACACCGCCAACCTTTCAAGCTGTCGAAGTCTGGAAAAAACATCTGTACTGTTAAAGAGTGATAATGCCAGCTGCAGTCGGATTGGTCAAAACCCACAATTTTAACACTGCTTTGAGTTTAAATGGAAGTGGACCACTGGCATAACTGCCAAGAAATTAACATAGAAACCAAAATTTTCTACACGTGATCTCATTTTTTTCATCTAAAATAAGGCTTTTCTTTTCATTTAAAATTGTCTTGGATGGAGAGTTTCCCTGAGATGGGTTAGAATCTGTCTTTTGGCTGATATAGCTCACCGGAAGATTACCCACTCCATGGTGACTAGTCTCTATGGGAATACACTTTGAGGTGCTTTTTTGAATGACGATATTACAGAGGCAATGAGTGAAAATGTGACATGTCCATGCACAGAAAAGGTATGTGACATGATTCGCCCCTACATCTATTGGATAATACAGATTTATCTACTGAGGTAATACAATAACAAGGTATCTAAAGCCTTTTCCCGTATCCTCAAAGTCTTACGGGCCATTTAGCAGTTAGCACCAAGATGCTGCATTTTTTCCTTGCTAACCAGGATACTGAGTAGTTGGAAAGCTGGGAGTTTAAGGCCTACAGGAGAAGCTTGGCTGTGAAGTCAAAAGTGTGGAGGTTGAATCTGACACAATACAACTAAGGAATAAAGATACTGTTTCAGTTAAGGGTATTGATTGAAAAGGAATAATTAACAAGAATTTTGGGGTTGCAGCACAGTAAACTTTGATATTTCTAGTGTTACTGGCCAAACGTTACAGACAATAAAAGTGTTTAGGCAAGGTCCTTGTTCTGAACTTCATAGACAGATTCTGATCCTTTTGGGGATTCGTTTAGAGGAACAACTCATTTCTGAGGGGGGCTCTGTATGTTTTTGGAAGACTGTAAAAGTTTGGGACCTATTGTTCACGGACTCTTGTGAAGGTTCTCTAATTGGTGTAAGAGATACGAGTATTTGTTATTCATTTATCTAGATGCGGGTAATTGCTCAAATTAACCAAAAGTATAGAAAAGGCCCTCATAGTCTCTCTATGAGGTACACATCAAAGAATTGGGGAGGCACTGTACAACTGCATGGCTCAGGAGGATCACAGGATTTGTGGAGACGGATTTGTGCTTACACCAAGCTGGATGGAGGGTATGGAATACCAGCGCTGTTTCAGAAGTGGGACGGAGAGTCCCACAGAAACACATAGAGCCAAGCAAACAGTAGCGCTGCGGAGCTTGCTCATCAGGGAGAGTCCTGTATCCTGTAGTTAGCTTACTTGCACTTGAAAACATGTGGACATGTGGAGCTGACTTGGAGAAGCACACAGGAGAGAGAGCGAGGGGAAAACAAAGCACAGTAAAGGTGGAAATAAGTACACGCGAGAGACAGCTGGAAAACATATGCACCCTTGTGCAGTGCTTAAACAATAAGAAACAAGCATTTGCAATGCAACAGGTCTCGCATTAGTTAGAGTTAGAGAATTTGGCATTGTTTATATTTAGCTGGATATGTTTGCTGGTTTGTGTACTGTGTGTGTTAGTGAATGGCAGGTTTGTATGTATCTGTCGAGTAAGTGTGTGTATTATATCGTTCCCATGCCATGTTTACATTGCCAGTGAGGCTAACAGTAGACATATACACAGAGACAAACATACAGAGAGACACATGCACCAATACACACATAGAGACAAACACACACAAACGCACACAGAGAGACAGGCACGCAGATAGAAACATACACACAGAGACACACAGACAGTCACGCACACATAGAGACAGACACACGTATAGAGACGCACACACAGACAGACACACATAAAAACAAAGATGCACACACAGAGAAGACACGTACTTACAGAGACGAATGCACATATAGAGACGCACACACATAGATAGAGACGCACACACAGAAAAATACACGCAGATAGAGACACGCACACCGAGACGAAGATGTGCACCGAGAGACAGAAACATGCACATGGAGATGCACACACAGACACAGATTCAGAAACGCGCACACAGCAAAAAACACACACAGACAGAGATATGCACACAAGACAGAGACATGCACACAGACACAGAAATGCACACACAGAGACAGAGGCGTATACATAGAGACGCACACACAGGGACAGACATGCACACACAGACTGAGACACACAGAGATACACAGACACACAGATACAGACACACAGACAGATAGTTAGGTAACTAAATGGGCTAAAGCATCCGCTACAGGGGCTTGTGCTTAACCTTACGTTTACAGTTGTTTTTAACTGTATGCCCACCCCTTACTGACCTTGCTCCCACAGGTGCGGATATGTTGCCCCTCAGTGTTTAAATACAGTACAAGGCAATAAAATATAGTTAATTGCTGTGGTGTTTATGTTTGGGTGATGAGTTTTAATGTTAATGCACATTTCGCGAAGTTGCTTCAAAAGGTGTCTTTCAGTTGGGCAGTATCAGCGATACTCCAGATGAAACAAGTACTGGCGCTTTAAAGCCACTGCCGCTTTTATAGCTTCAATGGGGCAGATAGTGCCATATATTCTGGAAAATAAGTATGGGAGATGCGGAGTGTCTACCCGACTTTAGTGGTGGGAAAGGGGGCTGGCATTTCTAAGGAGCACAGTAATGTTATTGATAAGCCAAGCACTGCCAGCGGTTGAGCTAACAGCAGGTACATACACTGCAAATTCTCCCTTGAAAACACTGGAGAAAGGGACCGGGATACAGCAGAAGCCTGCAGGGGCAGAGAGCCCCCTCCCCTGCAGCTGGAACGTCCAGGGAGGTCGGGCGGGCAGAGGGGAGTGAAGCAACAGGGTGTCACGTGGCCCGTAAGGAATGCAAACCAAACCAGACCAAGGGAAACAAGGACTGGGCGAGAAGGGAGGGGGGATGCCAGCAGGAAGGGAGGGGGTGGCAAATGGTGAGCATTTGGCGGACGCTTTGATGTTCTCAGTGGCCACGTGGCTCACTAAGAACATCAAAGCGGCCGCGAAAATGCTCCCAAAGGCTGTAGGAGGACAAATAGTGCGCGCGCCCGGCGCACATGCACTGTGCCCAATCCACCTGCAGACTTTGGGAGCATTTTTAAAAGCCCATTACTATACTCTCGCAAAGCATCGCTTTTGCGATTGCTATAGCAAGACCTACAGATAACCTTATTTATTGCCTGGATTTAGCGATCCACCAAAAATCAGGTTGTGACCCACAGATTGGGAAACACTAGACTATGTTGTTGCTTCATCTATGATAATAATCTAAGCCACACACAGGGTTCACATGACAGCTGATTTGCCTCTTAGTTCACAACTTTGTCAAGGTGTTGTCCTAAGAGTGGCAGGAATGTTTCTGTGTTTCGGTTTACAAACTAGCAGTTTAAAAAGCATACATGTCGCCGTAGTGATATAATCTGATGTACTAAGGTCAAACCCTTCACCATGTGACAGGAATATACATTTTTGAATTTTGAAGAGATTTTATCATATTTTTACACCATGATTGTAACACGATTTACATGACAAATATTCTTATCTCTTGGCTCGTGCATAGCCCCTTAGATGCGAGCCAGAACCTTGGCTCGGTTCTTCCTGATAATTTGTTGACTCACTCTCAGATTTAACAGGATGAACAGAAATGTAATGGAGGGAGGGGACGAAAGACACCAGGACAGGGTAAGAAGGGTACAGGAAGCAGTGAAGTGCGAAGGAGAGCACAGAGAGCGCTCAGCAGGAAATAACAGGCTGGGTGAGCGCAGGGAGTAATGTAGGGAAGGAAAGTACAGGTAGGAGAGCAGTGTGGGCACAGGAGCGATTGATCCTGGAGTAAAGGTAGGAGGAAGTGCAGAGATGGTGCTGAAGGAAGATGAGGGAGCTCATAATGAAGTGCAGGGAGGGTGCAGAGGCCGAGGCGGGAGCTTAGAAGGTAGTGCATGGAGCATGCATAGGGAAAATGCTGGAGCATAGAAGGAAGTGGCGGGAGCTTAGAAGTAAGTGCAGGAAGGATACAGAGGGAAGAAGCAGGAGCTTAGAAGGAAGTGCAGGGAGGATACAGAGGGAAGAAGCAGGACCTTAGAAGGAAGTGCAGGGAGGATACAGAGGGAAAAAGCAGGAGCTTAGAAGGAAGCGGAGGGAGCTCAGAAGTAAGTGCAGGGAGGATACAGGGGGAAGAAGCAGGAGCTTAGAAGGAAGTGCAGGGAGGATACAGAGGGAAGAATCAGGAGCTTAGAAGGAAGTGCAGGGAGGATGCAGAGGGAAGAAGCAGGAGTTTGAAGGATGTGGCAGGAGCTTAGAAGGAAGTGCAGGGAGAATACAGAGGGAAGAGGCGAGAGCTTAGAAGTAAGTGGCGGGTGCTTAGAAGTAAGTGCAGGGAGGATACAGAGGGAAGAAGCAGGAGCTTTGAAGGAAGTGGCGGGAGATTAGAAGGAAGTGCAGGGAGGATACAGAGGGAAGAGGTGGGAGCTTAGAAGGAAGTGCATGGAGGGCGTAGAGGGAAGAGGCGGGAGCTTAGAAGGAAGTGTAGGGAGGATACAGAGGGAAGAGGCGGGAGCTTAGAAGAAAGTGCATGGAGGGCGTAGAGGGGAGAGGCGGGAGCTTAGAAGTAAGTGCAGGGAGGATACAGAGGGAAGAGGCGGGAGCTTAGAAGGGAGTGTCCGGAGCTTAGAAGGAAGTGCAGGGAGGATACAGAGGGAAGAAGCAGGAGCTTTGAAGGAAGTGCAGAAGGGCGTAGAAGGAAGAGACATGAGCTTAGAAGAAAAGTACAGGGAGGATACAGAGGCAAGAGCAGGGCAGTGCTATTGGCGTAGGAGAGTAGTGCACTGGGAGTACCGAACCAAAGGGATTACGCAAGAGTGTGTCGAAACACCCAGACACCCAGTGCCCGCTCCACCCCCAATCTATGATATTCATAAGCTCCCTATAGTCTCCATAGGCCCCTGCACACGTCACACGGCCCCTCCGGGACAATTTACATTAATACCTTTATCAGGTTCATCTGTCACGCCCCTTGGGCGGGCTAGTCATGATGCGCATTTGTTGGACGTCCTTGCGCGAGCCACAGACCAAACCTATAGCGGGGAGGGCCCCTCACGCGCGGCTCAGGAAGGCAGCAGCACTATCTCCGGCCCCAACTCCGCCAACGGGGCAGCGGCGACGGAACACGCTGACCAGAGGAGTAGGCTAGCCCTCCAGGGGAAATGGTGGGGTGTTCCCAGTACAGGCCGGTGACCCTAAAGGTCCGGTAGAACTCGGATGCTGGTAGTGTAAGGCCAGAGGAAGTAACCGATTCCACCCCAGCCCTACCAGCCTCATAAAGGGCCTCAGAATGTCAGGCATTTTACTGCCAATTAAGCCTTGACCTTAGTATCAGTGACCATTTATGTAGTCCACACAACAAACTCTGATGCATCTTGCAGCTTTAACATCATATTCTTATTCCTATAAACTAACAGGTACTTTTTATCGACTTCAGAAGAATGACGGCTGAGCCAGTCCAACTGTGAGTTAGCGTGCGTGTTGCACGGCATTATGCGCAGCAGTTGCTCAACCAGCCGGACTATCTGACTTGCTTGATAACCCATATTGATTTCCCCATCCCTGTGAAGATGTCTGGGCAGTATGTCAGCCTCGCTGCCGGCTCTCCGTGGTGGCTGTGCCGCGCAGGCTGACTGGGGCAGGCGGCCTTAATGGAGTGCTCGGCGTGTGAGCCCACTGTGGCCTCCGTCCGGCACTCATCTCTTTCCGAGAACAGGTGGAGACAGCCTGGTGTTGGCGATTCCTTGACTGGTCCAAATGAGGCCCTGCAGGAGGGTACCGGTCAGCCGCCGCAGTTTCTTCAGACTCCGGTAACGGGGAGGGGCTGTGGAGCAGGCATCCGCTGCTGGGTCCGGCCATCATCCGGACCGCGAAGGGAGCCTGGGTGGGGTACCTGACCAACAGCAGAGCCGGACCAGCCACCTCACCTAGTCATGGAACAGAAAGGTATGGGGTGGGTGGGGGACGGGTTCCTAGTCGATAGCTGAGCTGGTGGTGAGGTAGAAATAGGACCCAGTCAGTAGTTTACTTGGTGGGATGACTTTGGGGCATGTTATGGACACATAGGAGGCTCGGAGCCCTGGCCACACTGCTCCTGAATTTCTGGGGAAAAAGCAACGAGCTAGAGACGCGGAATGGGGCGAGAGCACTTAACTGGCTCTGAGGACCGGAGCCGGCAGCGCCCGGAGCCCCGGGGATCTACTGCCTCGGCGGGCTAGTCCTGCTGGCGGTGGCGTCCTCTCTGTCCCGTAGCGGCCGACCTCCTTAGCTCCCCTGGCCGCGGTGTGCATCCCTGCGGGACGGAGCGAGCCTCTCCTCCCTTCAGCCCATGACCCGGGGTCTCGCTGCCCCATCCAGCCGTCGAGAAAAAAAGTTGCCTCAATGAAATTGTAAGCTTTGGACCAGCCTTTTCCAAATTCAGTCAGACGGCCCAGAACCCTGACGGCAGATTCATTTATACAATAAAAAAAGTTTGGTTTTGGCATGACAAGCAGCACAGCACTGAAAGCGATTGCTATTGTACCAAAAAAGAAAAAGCCTGTGAGTGGTGCGCGCACGCGCCACACTACGAGGCATATGTCTTCAATTATTGTGCCCGTGTCTGGCCGAGATAATTGAAGACATATGGGCTTTGGTGCGCGTAACAGACACCAATAGGCCATGGGTGGAGCTACGTGACCGCCTATGGCCTATTGCGTGTTCTGTTAAAAAACAGCACGCATGCAAATCCCAATGAAAATGGACCTTGGAAATGCACACGCACGAGCTGTGTGGAATTTCAAGATCCTTTTTCAAACCCTACCAAAAGGACTTTTCGCTTTGCGAGCCCTAAAAACTAGTGTTGGGAAAGTGTACAGTGGAAGGACACAGGTAATGCACCCAGGCTCAAGGGGAGAAACAAACTCAAGAAGAGGAAGGAGAGAGCTCAAACAAGCTGACGAATAAGAAGCAAGCAAATCAGACTGAAAATACGGCCAACCAATTTTAAGCTATGGTCGTGCTCTAAAGCCCACTGTAAGCTACAGCACATGCACTGTGTAGTATGCGAGACCTAAAAAAAAGAGTTTAGTTTTTGAGCTTAGTTTTAAATGCCTCAAGAGTGGGAGTTCATCAGAACTCTACTGGTATCGTGTTTCACAAGGAAGATCCGAGAGAACACAGATGCCTGACACCCATGGAGTAGAAACAGAAAGGAATGCTGAAGGCGTGACTAAGGTCCTGGTAGATAAGGGATCATCGTGACATACAGAGGCAAGACATTTCATGAATACTTTGGGGTTGGGCCATGATTGCACTTAAAAAACTGCATAAAACCTTGAAACAGATTGTAGACTGCACTGCGAAGCAGTGAAGCTATTGATCTCGCCTCAAATATATGCAGATTCTCGCTGAGGAGGATTAGGAACCGGGTGGACATATTTCCATTCTATAGTTTATTCAAAAACCCCAAATACATGATTTTTATTTTGAAAGCACCTCATATCCGGAAATACAATATTACAAAATACAAAAACAACAGTCTTGCTTTTTGGAAGATCTGGCATAATATTTTTCTGCAAAGTGCCAAATTAAAAGTTTTCACCACTAAATCTACTTATGATTGAATGGGCAGGGACTCTTCCAACATGCACCCTGGGTGTTTACTTATAATTGAGGAGTAAAATCCTGATAGAAAAACACAAAGGTGACTGTCCCAATTGTGACTCAGTGCCTTGCCTTTCTCACTGGCTCTTATAAAGGCACCTCAGTCTTTCCCCCACTGAACATAAGTCAGTTTGTGTGCACCATCACTGCATTTCATTAATCCTGCTTGCAATGCATCCAGTTCTCCAGAATCCATCTCCATCGCTTATGATCAACTGAGTGTCATCAATGTATAAATGGAAGCAAAAGTAATGACTCTGGATGGTGGTCATCAAAGTTCTGTATATATATATATATATTGAACAACATGAGAGAAAGGGGGATTCATGAAGAATACCAAAGGTGACACAGGATGAGGCTGAGAAGTACAGGCCTAACTTGTTCAATTGTTTCCTCTAAGGAAATATTGAAATCAGTTCAGAGAAATATGAGCTACTACCCCTACCACATGCATCCAATAGATCAAAATCTCACGATCCACCATAAAATGCTTCCTAGTTGCGTATTAAGACTACCATGCCCACAACTTCTCCACCAGAGAGCTGCCACATCCTATCCAGCGTGTCAAGAAGCGAGATCTCAGCTCCCTAGTTTGCTCTGAACTCCCATGATGTGGTGGCATGGATGTCACATTTACTCAGGTTTTTGTGCAACCGTTCAGACAAGAAATGTTTCAATATCCTCATTTATTAAGCAAAGACTTCCCATTAGACATCTACATTAGGTGGTCTGAGTGAGATGAGAAAGCCAGATATTTGGGTGTGAGTGGGATGGCTGTGTAAAACATCACATGAAGTCCGAGTCCCATGTAATGGGCTGTGTACTGGGAGTTATATGTGAAAAGCACTAGAATGGAATCCCTGTCGGCTAATAACACCTGTGAGTGTGACAAGTGGGGACAATGCCATTTCATGGAGGTTTTGCTTCAAAAAGAGTGAGTTCCAAAGTCAATGAGCCTGGCTCACAGGAGAGGGGACCCTCAACTGTTACTTGTACCTGTTAATAAGGGTAGGTTTCTTACCCCTCATCCCTTTTGTCTACACTCCTGATTTTATCAGTCCATGCTGTAGAAAATAAGTTGAATGGAAGCTAATTAGGGCTCGAGTCGGGGAACACGCAGGAGGACTACGTCCCCCCAATTATTTTACCCAGTCTTTACCAGGTGGACGCCATCCCCCCTGCCTCACTGTTCTTTCCTGGAAGAAGAGTTGGATGGAGTTGGATGCCTGAGGCTCCGGAGTTCTTCCGGGACAACCTGTGAGATGGACAGACACCAACAAATGCGACCATGCCAAGTTGGTGAGGTCGCGACCTGTAATTATACAAGATTTATAAGGCTGCGCGAGTTAATTGTGGTTTAAAAGCCTCAGCAATTTTGAACCCATAGGATAGAGCAGAGAGGTGACTGTTGCTGTTGAAATGCGTGAAGCTAGGAGTCACAAAGGGCATCCGGGCTGGCTCAGTGTGACAGAGGATCAAAGTGAAGGACTCCCTGTAATGAGAGGGGACTTCCTTTCGCGACGTCACTTCCTGTTGTGCTGTCACTTCCGGTGACCACCTAACTTGGAGCGTCTCCCCACATCTTTTTGAAGGACTTGTGCCCTGAAGTTAATCCACCCGCCCAGTGACTGTTTACACATTGCAGTACACCGAAAATCATTTAACTCGTGTTTGGGTCTTTACCACATATCAAAAAAACTGCCAGAGTAGCAGTAAAGGTTATTAACCACACCACCCAGACCAGAGAAGATAATAGGTAGGCAGCCAATATGGCTCAGTTTGGTGCATACCAAACCACAGACGTCTGTGTGTGAAGTACAGGTCACGTGTTTGAATCTTGCAACATCCAGCTCATCCTTCTCAGGTCAATAAAATGTGAGCCTTTGATTTGAGTCATCAAATGTCCCATTATTTAAGAATTAGCAGACAGAGCAGTGCGTGGGTATGCGCTCTACACAGATACACTAGAACACTCTCCCTTCCCCCTCACACGCAGCTGATGCACTGGACACGCTGCAATTCGCATTGGACCACCCTGTGGGGTCAGAGGCGCCAGGGCGGACTCAGCTGAATGCACCGCGCGCCGGATACTGTACATCCCTGACAATGGCAGCACGGTTCCTGTGCGCTCTTAGCAGGTAAGATGTCATGAGAACCGCCCGCCCTCCGGGGATGAGGCAGGAAGATGACAAAAGGCGTGGCAGGCGCCTCCCTGCCAGCCACACTAACCGCATTATACGAAGTGATCCCTGAATCTGGGACAGCAAAGGTGTCCGATTTACAGCGGTGAAAGCTGGGTTTCAAGAGAATCGTCTCCCCTCGACCAAAACAAAGGTATATAGTTCAGCTGTGGATTAATTGCTCCGATCTCGGTATCAGTGCTTGGCCTGGGGTGTGTGGGCAAGATGTATACGGTTACAGAGGTTGGACCTATTCCTGGGCGTCAGTGCACTTGCTAGGTTTGATTTAAAAAATAAAGCAGATTCTGTCGCTTTACGAAAGGCTACAGGGTTAATCACTGTTCCAGCCGCGCCGGCAGAGGGCAGTGGCACGAAGGATGCCTCAAATCAGCGAGGACCTTTCCCCCAGAGCCCCCACCTGATTGCTCGGCTCTCTGGACATGAGCCTCACTCGACCCGCGTTCTATCGGCCTTTTAGAGGCTTCGACTGCGTGACATGTACTGGTTTTACTATCGCCTTGCAACTGATCGAACAACGACACCGGCCGCCGCCTACCTGGCATCTGACTGGCTTGGCCCTCAGACCATTCCATGATCTATCACCTTTCAGTAACTGACTCTGATCAGAGTTTTAAAGACAGTGGTTTATTGATAACTGACCGATTCTGCAAGGAAAGGCACCAATGCTTGCTTCCATCTTTGGACCACCTGTGCACTAGCCTCCAGTCTCACAGCCTTCACACACGACTAAACCTTGAACTCTTTTTTCATGGAGTTAATATTCTATTGGATTCTGAATTCTTTATAATAAAACAAGGTGATATTTAGTATCCATAGGCATCAATAACCTGCCTTTTATTAAATAATGTTTAAACTATTGGGTGCTGACTTTTGTTATAATATAAATCACCTAACCAAGAAAAAGGCTTAGATTATTTGGGAGTATGACACACAGTTTGGAAGAGAGTTTAAATCTTTTTGAAAATTGCTACTTTTTTCAGGGAAAATCTCGCATCTTTTGAGACACATTATACAGGGGAGGGCTGTTTAATGTATTGAGATTTTCTCGTGTGCTTCTCAAACTCATTGGCAGTGGTTTCCAATGGCGTCATCCAGCAGGGTCAGATTAGACAATTATATATCAATGTAATAATATTGGAGTGTTGTCAGAAAAAAATTGATCTTGGTTTAGTGAAAGTAAATGGATTCATGTGCTTAAAAAGTTTATAAAACCATACTGTAGGTGCGCTGCAGATACCGATGTAACTTTCCTGGCACAAACTTCACCCACCTGAATTTGCACTGCGTTCTTTTTTGGTCGGTAGCCGTAGTATTCCTCCTGTCGCTTCATGAATTTCCGGAAATGCTCCTGGATCAGGAAGGTGGCATAAAATTTCCCTACTGTGACTTCATCATCTGTTGAGAGAAAATCAGGAGGAGATCATTACAGACAATACAGAAACTGACACCTCTTCTGAATTCAGAGGATTCGATAGGCTCATGTCTTTTTACCCCCTTATAAGGTTGAAAATACAGTCAAGGGTCCGGAAGAGCTTGACATAACTATCATTGACCAAGAGCTAGCAGACTTTGTGGGAATATCTGGATTTTTCCTATCGGACGGTTTCTGCCTGAGTGTATAGAACTAGCGGGTCCTGCTAAGTGAAGCAAAGGTTTTAAATAGTGACACTGTATCCCTTCAGAGCCAGAGGCTCTGGTGCAAAAATGACAAAGGAGAAGGGTACACTGGGAAAATGAAGCCATCATGCAGGAGAGGCTTCTTGGGCCAACATGTCAAATTGTCTCAAACAGTTTAGCATTTTCACTGGGAGACAGAATACACAGGGGTGCTAATAAAAGAACGATGGGTTAATTATTAGTCTATTCATTCTCATAGACAAACTTCACCTCTTGACCAAATCTCAACAAATATGCCATATTACTCCAATATTAATAAGCGAAAGTTTCTTTCCTGGCTTTACAGTGTAAATTGGCGATTTATAATTTCAGAAAGCCATTGAGAATAGAATAAATTATTTTATTATGACAAAAATTCTGAAACGCATGTTAA
This sequence comes from Lissotriton vulgaris, assembly GCF_964263255.1. Classification (NCBI taxonomy): domain Eukaryota; kingdom Metazoa; phylum Chordata; class Amphibia; order Caudata; family Salamandridae; genus Lissotriton; species Lissotriton vulgaris. Next base: position 1,289,021,338 of record NC_141693.1, on the reverse strand, counting down.
CAAATTGCTTATTCTAGAGGTATTGGGTGGATCTCTGTAGAAAATAATAGATTGGTTCGTGTATACGTATGCAGTATTTATATAGGGCAAACCTACAAGCATTAGAGTTCTGAACAGGGACGCAGCAAAAATAAAATTACAGGAGTGTTTTCAGCAAGGAGGGAAGGTGTACTGCTGGGAAGAGGGAGGAAGGAGAGTATTTCCTGTGCTGAAAAGTAGTGCTCTTTCAAGGGGGTGTCTTCGTCTTTTTCCTGAATGGAAAGAGGGTAGGGGAGGCCTGATGGATACATAAATGCCTGTACAGTTGCTAGATGCATGATTAGAGAGGGCTTGTTTTGTGTTGTTCTGCTTGCAGAGTGTCGAGAGCGATGCAAAATAGTGAGCTGGGGAGCCAGGCTGGCAAGGCTTGCTGATTGTAACAGCTCTGTGGCCACTGTCTGCATGTGGTCTTAAAGATGGTGCAGGCTGGTGAGGTGAACAACTGAAGTTCCATCGGAGTGACTGTAATGTGTTGAAATGTCTTCAGACATTTAATGAGGTATTCTGCAGCATGTCAGATGCCTTTCAGGGACATCAGTGTGGTATTTGGGAGGCCGTTTCCACTATTTATATGTAAGAGTACAAAGACTGGGAAAGCAGTTCTGAAGTCACTTTAATGGAAGGATGGTTTGACTTTTTTATAGAAAGAAGTGGTGCCAAGCCATCTTGCTCTTTTTGAAAATGTGTTCCCCGAGAGTGAGGTTGGTGTCAAGGGTGAAACTGAGCTTTAGGGGATAGTTGCGGGTTGATTATGCCCAGATTCACTTGATTGAGCTAGGTTTATTTTTGATAAATTGGAGGAATACGGTTTTAGTTGTGTAGAATTTTTCAGGGAGGTGCTGACTATACAAGACTAGACAAGGTGCTGGCAGTTCTTGAGGCACTGGGTTTTTTGGCTGGTGTAAATGTAAATTTGTTTCTTTATCAGTTAATACTGTTGTTGGTGAGTAGAGTGCCAAGGGGCTCCAGTCTGTAGGCTCGATTTGATAGGCAACATGATGGATCCCAGTGTAACTCAGAGGAGGAAAGGGACCTTCTCAAATCTGAAGGCCCTTATATATGGCCACCTGATATCAGTTGAATTGATAGGCAACAACCAGTGGAGGACATTGCCAGTGATTCATTTGTGGGGAAACAGGTAAGGATGAGGGTGAGTTGGTTACCAGTGTTAAACGTGTCAGATAGGTCCAGAAAGATCAGAAGACAGGGGTTATCTTTACTTGTAGTTAGGAGAGATGTGTGGATTTTTATTGACTTTCTAGGAGTGAACTTAAGTTGTTGAGAAGACATTGAGGTTGGCTGTTAGAGCGTGGGTGGGAGTTATCCATGAAAGAGAATAAGGATAATTTGAGCTCTAGATTGCTCAGCGAGATATCCAAGAAGCTTCTGAATGTTTATTTACCTTGATGTGCTGGTTGCACATTCCAGATTTCTGCAACATCATAGATTCTATAGATTCCCCAAGTCAATCTTTGCTGTCATTCATGATTACATCATACAGACAGGATAAATAAAAAGTTGTTGAGGCCGTGTAATATATGTAGTCTTCCCTTATTTGCTCCTAACTAATAAATTGAAGATTAGTGTTATACAGCAAGGGCGTCAGGCCGGATGCCCGTGGGTGCTAGTTTGTGGTTAGGGGAAAAGCAGACACTCTAAGCCCTAGGCTGGTCTAGAACCTAACATCAGCCCTTGGAAAATTATTCCAACTAGCCCCACATTGCTTCATGCAAGAGAGCCTAGTGAGCCAGGGTGTCTCTGTGGTTTGTCTGTAGGCAGTGTTGTAACCCAAAGACAGTTTTAGAAATTGTTGAATTCTAAATCATGCAAATTAAAGCAATGTTTTTCAAATATATTAGCTAAGCACTATCAAACCTGGATCCTGCCAGCCAATCCATCTCTGAAAAAAGTTCCTTACCTTGAAGGCCACCGAAAAAGTGTCGTAATGGCCTGCCTGTGTCCCACGTTTTATGAAAGTGTCTACAATGCTGACCAAAGCTGTGTATATACGTCTTCCATCAACACACATGACTGTAGTAATAAGACTAATCATTCCTATTCCTTGAAGGTTATTTTTGGGGATGTTTCCTATACACACTGTGAGCTTTCTAGACCAGAGCGTCGATATGATAAACAAATTCCTCATGCAGTGCACATTGAAATAAGAGACTCCCGTGCTAGAATACAATTAAAAAGTTATAAATGAAGAGGAGAGTAGACCCCAAGAGAGGAATAAATGTGAAATTCGTCGAAGACCTGACAACACAGAAAAAAGCTATGACAACATGCACATTTGTTCTACATATAGTGATGAATCTTTTTCTTCCCTTGCTATGATCTGAATACAGTAATCAAAAGGTAAAGGTGGACAAATCGCTGAAATATGTGAGGTCGGAAATGGCTCCCTAATGTGCTTTTTTCCTAGGATATGTGGATTAAGCTAGTAGGGGGCGTGGGGGGGGGGGGTTTAGCAGGCACACTGTGGTTCCGAATTAAATTTACAAACGCATACAAGAATTCTATTTCTCAACAGAAGCTGCTTAGAGCGCTGGACACTGGAGGATGCCCCTGGCCTCCTTCATGGTGCGCTATATATGGGGAAACAACCTTAACAACGCTGTCATTACATCGCGTTACCTTTACAACGTGACTGTTACAACGCCTGCGTTGTTACATCTCAGTACATTACAACGCAAGTCGTTACGACTTGCTCTAGATGGCGCTCTAAACTAAGGAATAGTGTACTTTACTATTCCAACACCTTCCCTACTGTTACACACACTGGAGTTGGAGTAGTAAATTATACTATTCCTAAGTCCAGCGCACCATCTAGAGAAAGTCATTGTAACGACTCGTGTTGTAATGTACTGTGATGTAACAATGCATTCGGAGTAACAACCGCGTTGTATTCGCATGCGTTGTAAGCGCATGCAATGTTATGGTATATATTCTATATATGTATCTACTCCATCTTTCTGTAAAGCAGCATTGGTCACCTCTGGAAAACTGAGTTCAGTCCTGGAGGCCACATCTGGAGTAGAGTATACATTTGTAGAGGCCACATCTGGACTACTGAATCAAGTTGTGGAGTCTACATCTGTAATATACCTTTCCACCGTGGAGGCCACATGTGAAGGGTTGAATCAAGATACGGAGGCCACAACTGATGTTTTGTTTCCAGTTCTGAAGGCTACAATTTCAGAGAGAGGGACAGATTGGAGAGAGCCCAGTGGTTGGTGAAAGCACTTTGCCAAAAGTGAAACCGACATATATGAAGTTAATATTTTTAGGGTTCAGGGTCAAAGTTGAACTACACATTAGCTTGGAAAGATAGCTCATTTGTTTGAAAATCTTGTAACAACGGAGGGAGAAACAAAAAAAAAAGAATAAATAAAGGCAGTGGTAAGCAAAGAAGAACACAAGTACAGAGTAACCATAAGTGGAGCTAGAGACCTTGTCGGGCCTTACTATGATAGACAGACATGATACTGGCCTAGAAATCACATAAGCATTCAAATTCCATGACCCGGCAGTGCCAGCTGCCCCACCAGCATCTCCTATTACTACAAAAATGCAACGAGCGGTCTTCAGGTTCCACTGCAGCCACGGTCTGCCTGTGTCTCAGCCCTGGTCCCCTACTCTCAGGGACTAAGGAGGCTGCACCAGGCACCCCCTTGGTTTCGCCCCCTTTGGTTTAATTTTACTGCTGTATGTATCCAACATGCAACAATGTCCTAATTTGCTGTTTGCAATGACATCATGATGAATTACAAATTGGAGGTAAAATAAAAAGCAGTTTCTTTAGGCAACATTAAGGCGCTTTCTTAGTTTGTTTAAAGCGACAGATTTCTCAGCAGCTGCTTATGAATAGAGCTACCTGCTCCATTGCCTTTATGCATGGTCTGTGCTGCAGCCTGAAAGCCTCAATAAAGTGTTACACAGTTGCCCACCCTAGGCCTTTCCTTTATTTGACAAGTGTTCATCATCACAAATTGATACCCACGCATCAAGGGGCGCATTAGGTTTCATGCCTTTATCCACGGAGAGGGCGGAGTGTCACGCCCTCCCACACACCCCTGCTGAGAAAATTACCTTTTATGCAGCGCTCCGATACCAAAAGCGCCAAAGGCGCCGAGTGCTTCACTCCTAACAAAGGCCGTTTCTATTAATAAGAAGGTGAAACTGTTCCAGTGCAGGCATGTTTCACTCTATGTACAGCTGCAGGGAGTTATTGCAGGATCTCGGTACATAGGTGACAATCCTCTCCTTTGTTGTTTGGTTATTGCTGTGAATGGATCCTGAAAAGTCGCAGTGTACTGGGTGTCATTGTTCTTCTCTGTGGTACGTGAACACTTCTGGGTGGTCGCACATATTACCCAACAGGGACACACCGTTCGCAGCTGCTGTCATATATATTTCCGTGAAGTTTTGTAGGATGACTGTATCAGGACTGTCACAGGGACTTAGGAGAGCGGGGGGCAGAGATGGCTTTATGCCCCAGGTCGTGAACTCTCCAGGGCCTCACTGCCTTCAACATTTATTATAGATTTTGAATTGAAAGCAAGCTTGTCACCTCTCTTAATCATGATGCAGCATGTGTCTAGACCATTAGAGGGCACAAGAAGACATGTTTGCTCTTTCACTGAAGGACATTTTTAGGTCGAAGCCTGCCAGGCAGCACATTGTATATTGAAAGACTCTTTGGGGACATGTCAATGGGCATTTTGTTTTATCAATCTTATTTTCTTTCTTTCTATTCAATCGTTTTATTTGTTTCAGCCCACTCATTTAGTCTTTGTCCCTCCTGTGGAGGATAGCTTTTTACCATCTCTCTGATTGGCTACTTTATGGGAACTTGTTCTTGTTTTTCTAAACGCACTCCACGAGAGAGTATGCATTTCCACCTTCTCTTTGTCTTGCCACTTCTTCCAGCACATTTCTTTTCATGAGCATTCAATGAGAGTGTATGCATTTTTACCATGAAACATGCTTGCTTCTTTCTTTCAGAGCATTAGTTTTCATAGCATTACAAAAATTGTAATTTCCTACAACTCTGTACTTCGAGTCACTCTTATATATGCTTTCACTTTTATATGGCTTTGCCCTTAAAGACGCTCTCCTGTGCACTTTAATTTCTTCTTTGTTCGCTTCCATACTCCTCCACGATTTTCTGTTTCTAATTCCTTCCTTCCCTACAACCTCCATATTCCTTTCCCCATTCACACACTCTGCGTTGCGTCCCCTGAACGCACTGTGTTACACCCACCCACTCGCCATGTTGCTTCCTCTTGCCCTCCAGTTGCTTGTGTTATTTTGTAGGCGCATGCATATTTAGTGATGCAGCCAGCCTGTAGGCTTTTTTCCTGTTTAGTAGCCATCCTGCACAGCATTAGAAATGCTGTGCAGCATGGCTAAAACCATTGGCAAAGCCAAAAGGTCCCAAAGGTAATCCCTATTGGTTTTGCCAGTGCTCTCTTAATACTTAGAAAGAAGTGCTGCTTATAGCATCTGGCCAATATGGAAGAAGCATTCAGAGGACCCTGCACTAAATGTTGGCCCCTGGCTCACACTAACGTTCGACACGCGTGCTCTGTCTGATAGGGAAGTACAAGTTCCCTACCATCGGCCATACAGGGTCAGATGGATGCTCTGCTTCCTCTGCTGCTCATATATTTCCAAAGGTAGCCGAGACACAGACTGAAACCCCGGAACCATTTACCACACTGTTAAAGCAGCAAGGAGTGTGACATATTCCTTGTGGCTGCCTCATAAGAATCCTTGATACATGAGAATGTCCATCAGAATATTGTCTGTTTTTCAATACTCATACCATTTCAAGGACTTTCAAGAGGGGAAGAGATGTGGCCTAACTGCAAGAGCTGCTGACGTTGGAACTGAGGAACCAGGTACGAGTCCTGGCATCAGTTGAACATTATGTCATTCTGGCCAAATTACGTAATCTCCTCCGGTTTACAAAATACATTTAACAGTGTGTAATGTGATTTGGCGCTCAGGTAAAGGCCTTGAATTCCCTTGGGCACAGTTCATGCAGCTGATGTAAAGTCCTCCAATTCACACTATATAAAAATGCACAAAAAGGCACCAAAGCCCTGTCTGTCCATCTGGTGCTCACTGGAACATAAACTATAATGACTTGTTGCCATTGCTGCCTCCACTGCACCTTGGATGGAAGCAGTGGCAGGAAAAGGGTCATGGACTATATAGATTCATTAAAATGAAACTCTGTTACCAAAGACACTAGAGAACTAAAGATAATTAAAGAACTGCAATAAATGTATCTGATTGCCCTTGGCTGCCAGAGCAGGGATGATTGACAATAGCAATGTTACTGCTAGCCCTTCACCAGTTTTCCCAGCTGCCTTATAAATATGGTTTCCACTCTATTTATAATGCACCCTTCTATCTGAGTTTTTGTCCACTTTCAAAAACACATACACAATATCCTCTAATGTCTAAAAATCATGTACTCCTTATGAATGACACAATTGTCACGAGGAACGCTTTTTTTGTGTGACTTACCTCACATCATAACTGTGAACAGGTTAAAACAGTGAAGCCATTAAGTATGTAAAAGCAAGTTGAGAATTCACTGAACCATAATTTAAAGCACAGGCCAAAACTTTACACCAACTCCTTCAACATTTAAGATGCCATTGAGCACTTAAAATAGTAATACTTACCAAGTTTCCTTAAAAGAAAAGAAAGTGCCTCCCTATAATCTCTCAAAGATAAGACCCAAAGGGGCATATTATTAAGCAGGGCGTTAAAATTATCGCCGTTTTAGCGGGAGAAAACTGCAGCTAAAGCGGCGATAATGGGCTTGATAATATGCCCTGGAGACTTCCCATAGAAGCCCATGTTCACACCAGAACATGAGTTTCTATTGGAATTCCCTAGGGCATATTATCAAGCCCATTATCGCCGCCGCTTTAGCTGCAGTTTTCTGCCGCTAAACCAGCGATTATTTTTAATGACCTGCTTGATAATATGCCCCATAGGTCCCTCTTGAAAACTCATAAATAAAAGTCCACAACCTCAACCACTGTCACCTTGAGTAGGTCAAAATGTTTATAAATGCAGTCTGTAGAATCCCAAACACCTGCACAAAGGCAGGTGGCATATTCGCCTCCATTTGACATCCAACAGGGCATCAACCTCCTCATCAAACAGGCCCAGAAAATCTAAAACTTTCTGAAATAAAATGTGCTAAATACCTCTGTGCAAAGCCAAGGCAAGATCAGGGCTCCTTTCATGATGGAAGCAATGGTGACAGAGTGGGCTATACACAAAGGTAAACTTACAAGTGGGCTTATCTACACGTTTATGTTTACTCTTACACCATCTAGTAAATTTAGTACATTAGGCTACTCACCATTTACAAGTGTAAATTTACTACAAAGTGTAGACTTAAGTGTCTTTTCCACCCTTTCAAATGCAGGGGTGGAGCCCAATTTATGAGTGTAAAGTTACTACTTGCAACTATTCACGCATAGGTGCAGATCTCCATCACCAGGGTGCATATCACCCTACGGTAAAGTATATGGAACAGTTTAAAAGTGTAATAAAGTTTAAAAATATAAATGATTTATTTAAGATATATATTAATGTAAATTATTTAAAATATTTAATTTCAACATAGAACAAAATTAAAAAAATGGAGCATTCTTAATTTTGAATTGATTATTTAATTATTTTGTATATATTACATTTAAAGTATTTTGCTAAGATTCAAATACAATTCCCACTTAAAGTAGAACATTTATATTTACTTATTATGTAGTAAACATATTAAAAGTTATATACAGAATAAATGTAATTCCGTTTTTCAAATAAAAAAAGGTTAAAATATGTAGATTTTTTAAATGTTAACATAAGTTAACTTAATTTAAAATTATATCATTTTGGCTTTGATTGTATGCCCCTGCCTCAATTATTTATTATTTTCTTGCACTGTTACAGTACCAGTGGTTGGCAATGTGGAGTGCTGGGCTTTTTAAGTCTGTTTTTGCTGCATTGTGTCTGTTGTACCTATAGAAGTGCAGTCTGTGAATAGCAATTGTAAATTGTAAATTGTAAATTGATACTTGTATAGCTCACTACTCACCCGCAAGGGTCTCAAGGCGCTTGTACGAATACCGCTGTGGAACCCATCCTGGCTTTCCCTGTGAGGCGTCCACTCCTGGGCCCCCCTAAGGTGGAGGCCAGGCATCCTTAGCGTTGTGGGGCTTATTCTTTTGTGAGTAGGTGCATATCCCTAAATCTAACCCCCCCAACCCTCCTTTAAAGCCTTTTTCCTTTTCCCTTAACTCACCTCCATTAGTATCTTCAATATTCCAGCCCCGTTCTCCTGGCCCAACCCACATTTCCTATTAAAATGAGTACCTAATTGTATGGAGATAGGAAAGGTGGAGGCATTGACCTCTGTAAGTAGGTTTATGATTAGCATTTTGTAGTACATTAGAAATACTATTGTCGTAATACTATACGTACTACAAAATGCAGTTTGTAAATGGGACTCATAGTTTCACTGACAATTCATTTTTGATCAGTATCACATCTCACAAAATACTGGTAACTCTGGGGAGAACAAAAGCTGCACTTTTTAGTGTGTTTCGAACATATCCACATATTGATACTGCTAGAAATTGGGTTTCTATTTGGCTAGGGTATGTACCTATGCCAGGCTAAACCTACCACTCTAGTCACGTTAAAGGAGTTACACACCTAAGATTACCCTTGCTCATCCCCTTGGTAGCTTGGCAGAGCAGTCAGGCTTATCCCAGAGGCAATGTGTAAAGCATCTGCGCAACACACACACACACACACAATAGTGACATACAACATACACCATATATTCTTTATAAATCACACAGGCCTCAATCACATAAATCACGTTGCCACTAGGAAATTGTCATAACAATACATAGGTCATAAATCACTTTTCTATAAGGCCATTGTCATAACACAACAATTAGTGCAATAAGGCACATGTTTATAAGTTGCACATGCCATGAACACCATCACGAAAACATTACGCCTAACATCACAGTTCCAATGCTTGTGAGCCTGGCCAGTATAAGGCATACATCATATCCTTAAGGCATGAAAAGTGCAGTAGTTAGGTCACATTTAACACATAAATAACTCAAGGAGCAGCTGCACTCCTTACTGAAGTTTTATGGTTCACCAGAGTACAGGAACACCTGTCCTCCTATTAGGGACAATACAGCACTCCCAGGAAGGTTTCCCCTCTATGCGGCCAGTTTCTGATTGGGGGCCCCGTATTGGGCTCTCCCTGTGTTAGAAAAAATACACCCCAAGGTAAGTTACAACGGGGTGTGAGGACGCTCACACATGCACCGCCACAGGCAGCAGGAAGACCTCGCTGGGTCCCCACCCGCACATTCAGAGACAAGGCAGTTGCCCTTGGTAATGGGACTCACCCGCACTGTGGGTAAGTCAGAAATCCTTCTGGCGGCCTAGGACTCCCGCGGGGGCAAGCAGCACAGCCCCAGCAATCCCTGGTGAAGCTCTTCCTGGCTGCTCCTAGCGCTCCTCAAGGTGTGTGTAGAGGGGACCCCACATCCCGGGAGAAGCCACTCTATTAGCCGTGGCCATGAGGGGTGGGAGCACACTTCCTCACCGGGCTCAGCCCACCACACAAAGTCAGTGGAGCTCCTCCATCTGTGGTGAGGCTAATGCCCCTGGGATGTGCTGGGCTCCCTCTGTCGCTGCAGACTCCTCTTTCCTGCTGGGGGAGCTAGGAATCCCTCAAAGCTCTGCTGTGATTTCAGGGTGCTGAGGTCAGCGCTCACCACGCACCCTGTCCTGGGACCCGGGCAGCTTTTCCAGCCAGCACCAACAGGGGATCGGCCTTGCGTAGATCCCTTCATTTACCAGCAGCACCCACCATGCACTTCTTGACACAATCAATAGGGCAAATGAAGCGCACACCTTGCACTTTGTGGCACAACACAGGAAAAATGAAGAGCTCACCATGCACTCATTGTGGTTGGTTTTAAAACAGTGAAGAACAGTCCAATCCTTCTCCTGGTCCAGGCAGGGGAAGCCACTGCAGGCTGTCCTACCCACACGTATCGGCGCAGCGCTCCTCACACAGCATATCCAGCTTTCCTCCCAGGCAGGTTCGTTTTAGGTATAGCAAGTATCTGTGCTTGAAGGCTTTTATCCCCCTGAGACTTCAAATAGGAGGCAAGCACACACAAGCTGTTGGAGATTCTTCAGAAGCAGGATGCCACAGCAGGGTAAAAAGAGTCAGTCCTTTTCCTCCACCATAGACAGAAGCAGCAACTGCAGGCCAACCCACCCCTCACACAGAAAAGGTAGCACACCTCACACAGCTTTTCAGCTATTCTTCTTGTCAGGGTCCTTTTGTTTCCTGAAGTAATGTAAAGAACTGGGGTTTTGTCATTTTTCTCTTTGCTTCAGTCTCTGAGCTCAGTCCAAACGAGTTCTGTCCTCCCTGGTCCAGCATGACCACAGGGAGTGGAGACAGCATTGCAAGGAGCCACAGCCTATTCAGGTGCTAGCAAAACTACTCCCACCACTCTAAATGCAGACCAGGTCTATTCAGCCCAGCGATGAGTCACCCAGGCAAGGCAGGACACACCTCAACCCCTCTTGTGACTCTCTAGAGTGAATGCAAATCTCCACCTGCTATCACTCCAAAAACCAGATGCTAAATACATAAACAGCCAGAGGCACACAGAATAGTAAAGCAAGTAAATGGCCACTTTCTAAAAGTGGCATTTTCAAACCCACAATTTAAAAACCAACTTTACCGAAAGGTGTGTTCTAAATCCTTAGTTCAGAGAGCCTAAACTCAATTTTTCTATCTTGTCCCAATTGAAAGTTACACTTGTAAAATGTTACAGTACAGCTCCAATGATAGCCTCTCAACAGTTAAAAAATGAAATATCTAGTATTTCACAATCAGGATCTGTAAAACACACCAGTTTGATATTTACCCTTTCACATACACTGCAACCTGCCAATGGGATTACCTTCGGTCTACCTGAGGGATGCCTTACATGTAAGAAAAGGGAAGGTCAGGGCCTGGCAAGTGGGTGCACTTACCAGGTCAACATAGCAGTTAACAACTGCATGCACAGACACAACAGTGGTAGGTCTGAGACACATTTACAAGGCTTTGCATGAGGGTGGCGCAACCAGTGCTGAAAAAACCACTAGTAGCACTTGATTTACAGGCAGTGCCACACTCAGTGCAGTTTACTAGGGATTTACCAGTAGAGCAAATATGCCAGTCATGGATAATCAATAACAATCTCAATATGCAAAGAGAGCTTATTCACTTTAGCACTGATCAAAAGTGGTACAGGGCCCAGAATCCTACAGCCAACAAACACTGGGTCAGAAAAATAGGAGGCAAAAGGCAAAAAGTTTGGGGATGAACCTGGAAAAAGGGCCAGGTCTAACACATACCCACTCGTCTATAAATGCTGTAAGACTGCATTCTCATAAAACTTCAACGTGTCGATATGTTTAAGCACGCAGTGAGCATCTGCATAAACTTCCCCTTGTACTATTAAATAGTAGTCTGATTGAAAATTATCATTACAAGCACAAATCTTCTAACTTTCACACAATTTCTCAAATACTGTTTTTAGCAGGAGACCGGTAGAACCAGTAGATGTCTCACAGGAGCCAATTTCTCCTCAGCCCAGTACCCTTGCAGATGCACATGAATCTTTGAACAAGAGCTTTGCCATTATATTCAGTTTTCACACATGATACTGAAAAGTTAATTTTGTGAAATTACAAGTAGGATAATGTAATTTTTTTATGCAATTCCATAAAATAAAAATTTACAAGCCTATACAAATAATGAGTAAAGCAAAGGTGCAGTTCATGATTACTCAATGCCAAAGTATCAATTTTTCCCTACACAACATCGAAGGGACCACTTGCCTGCCCTGGTGGATATAATGCATGGTAGACGTTTTGTCCATCAACAACAAAACCTGCCTAGTACCCATAGAAGACAACTCATCTGAGCCAAACTGATCATCCTGAGCTCCAACAAAATAATGTGGAGACGCCTCACACTTTCTGACCAAACGCGCACTTGGTATTTTCCTTCTTGTCTGTGAAGAAGACGCAGTCGGAGACCATTTATCCTGGTTTCCTTATTGGATTATTGCCCTGATTCAACCACACCTTATCCCAGCTAATACTCGGTCTCACTAATACAAGATATGTAGGTTTTCAATGTTATAAATATGGAGTCCTCAGTCAACAGTGAGAAAACAATTCTTCAGCACTGTCTGTAGGACAAGCACAATATTTGTTGCTTTTAGGCCTATTAACGTTAACCGCTGAATCCATTAAACACCTTCTCTGGTAAGATTAAATAATTCTCTCAGTAGAAGTGATGAACAGCCAGTGTGTCCTGAGGACATCCCTTGAACAATGCGAAAAGAGGATCCTAGGCTAATTTGTCACCCCTATGTTGTCAAGTACAGTCAGCCACTCCACCAGCTACAGGGGGATCTCTGTTTCCCTTTGAATGTCAGCTGTTTCCCGCCTGCACAGTGAATGGAAGACTGGCTGCTTCAAATACCTGGTCCAACCTTCACTATTTCACTACCATGCTGTTCTCAATGCAGGCACAAGTTTGTGCCTGCACTTGTAACAGTACATATCTTGGACACAGGGCACTGTCAAAGTTTGAATTCCCTACAAACGCAGAAGAGTGGAACCCTCAGCCCGCAGGTGTATGAACACCTGTGAGATTAGCAAATCGGATTATGAAAATCCAAATTCTTTCTTTCTGCTGCTAGATTTTAAGCCATTTCTACCATCTTAGACTTTTTCCTTATTCATGTACCTGCTAAATAGTCTGCAGTATAAAATTGGCCTTTTAATTTCTATTTTGCTCATTTCGAGAATTAAAAGACATGAGGTTCTCATTGTGATTTGCACCCAGCTATGACACAACTGTAGCTAAATCCCATTATGCTGTCTTCTGATTAATGTGTTCTCAGCCCCTTGAGGATTCCAGCTTCTGAGACTGCCTTGCAGACGTGCAGCTTCAGTCTCCGAGACATTTCTCTCTGTCTAAAATCATTCAGACACCTCAAAAGTGGTCAACTTTCAAACCATATATACAATCCCCCCCAACCAGAATAATTATCGAATTCTTGGACTGGAAATCTAATGTGAAAGCACACAACCTAAGTCAGAAGTGATGTCTCAGAACTAGGAAAATGAGAACTCATGTGCAAAAGACTCAACTGAGTCAGTGCAAAGTACAATAATTTGTTCTAAAAGTCTATACCACCCGCCTGTCTCAAAAATTGTACCTAGTCCTGAAGCAAGTGGTCAATATCTTTCTCGGCCAAATACCACAATGAATACTGGTATCCAGCCAAATTACTGACGTTTTTCACTGACTACAATGCCAAAGTGGCAGAAGGAAATATTTATTTTGCCTTAGCACCCATTCCTTTTAAGTCCCTGTTACACAAATTAGGGAAAGCCGTAGACCATCCCCCTCTGCAATTAGCCGTATGAACCACCGGAGAGTCTGGTACTGGCTGACGTGTTAGGTAAAGCTGATCATTCACCTCACAGGCCTATTACTGAATGATCCATTTTACCTCTGTAAGGCAGTCTTACAAATATTTGGTACCAGAGATGAATATTCCTCTATACGCAATGAGATTTTTTAAAATGCCTCTTCAAACGGAATTAAGCCTGCCATCAATATCGTTACTATAGTGCCGGGCCCTCAACATCATACAAGCAATGGATTTTTGGCTGAATACCCGATGACCTTTCAATGGGTATATGTGCCAGTCTATAATCTTACCTTGGTGCTTTTACGACAACTTAAGAGACACTAAGGGTCATATTTAGGGTATGACAGGAGGCCCACTGTCTCACCCGGTCAAGAATAATTCCTAAAGAGGAAGTCTGTTTTTTGAAAAACAGTCAGTGACCCAAACCTGGAGACAGTTTCTCTCTGTACATGAGGGCATTGAGCAATGTACTCTCCCCCAGGCACCAAACCTAACATGGCAGTCCTGGCCAGGGAAATCTATTGACAGTTGCCTCGCCCTGAATAGGGCAGGGTGAGGGTCACCATGACCTGTTTGTCCTGAGGCAGGTGAATTTCAGGCCAGAGGTTTCTGACTGAGGAGCCACCTGAAGCATACACAGCTCTTCCTCAGACTCTAGAAAGAGCGAGGGATCCTCAAGTTTGCTGGGGCAAGAGTACTTCCCATTTTAAGGCTGTGTTCCCACTCCACAAATCTCTAAATACCCCAAAGGGTGCTTTTGCTTACAGTGAGCGCGAATCGTAGGGTCTACAAAAAACAAAACACTTTAAAAAAGCATTCAAACTTGTAGGACTAGTGGATATGGCCCTTAGCACTGAAACATGTGTGTGCTCAGGAGTCCTGAAACCTGGGTTTGGAAAAGGGAACTGAAACGGTAAAATGAGCTAACGCTCACATGCCTCCAGTGCCATGATTCTAGAATAGAAAGGTATATAGAGCCCAGCATTCCCTGGAACTAGCATGAAAGAGAAAGTGGAGAGAATGGCATCAATTTGATTGATCTTATTTGTTGCTAACGTATATTTCTATTCAGACAACAGTGGTCCCTTTAAGGAAGAATATACGAAGTGAATAAATATAAACTCAGTCGTAGCTGTATTGTTTGGACTTGTCCAGCCGGACAGAGGTCTAGTATTTACTTGCAATTGAATATAGGAAATGTTACACAACAATTCACAAAGTGGGGCACACGCCTGCACCCTACTTAACACATGTGCAACAGACATTCAGTGACAAAACTGAAAAAAGGGCTTATAGGCAAAAGCTGGAGGTTTGTAGTACCAGTAATTGCACAGTGTCAAGGTACAACAAAACAAACAAAGGTACAACAAAACATAACTAACACCTTTACATTACACATAAAAGTTTTGAGCTTGTATAAGGTGTTATGAGTGGTCGACGGCGTTTCGGTCGGGTAACTTGGTACACAGATCATCATCAGGACATAGATATTATGCCCAACAATTTGAAGCCTCAGATGCCTAGCGGGGAGAGAGGGAAAAAAGGCAATGGGCGAGGGGATTAGGAGTAGTGAAAGCTATTAAAATAACACATTTGACAACAGAAAATGGTGCTAAAGCATACTCCATGCACAATCGGTGTAAAATTGCATGTCAATGTCATGGACACAGTTCCTAAGAGTGGCATCAAAATCATTAGGAAGACTCGTGAGGGTGATCCGAAGATACAAGATCAGCTTGGAGCAACCTTCCATACTAAGGTGGTCAGTATCCAACTCATACTGTACAGTTAAGCTTAGAATGTAAACAATTTAAAACCATTTCACATTCGGCATTCGGCGCAGCATTGCCATTACAGGGTGTACTAGAGAGTGACGGTCGTGAGAGGGCAATTCCGGAGGTGAAAGCGGTACTGAGCCATCGTAAGGTGGAGATCATGCAAGCAAGGGCTCGAGCGGTTATGTGTGACCGCAAATTAAGGAGGCGGCAAGGTGATCACAGGGGCTGGAGTGCTTACAGAATAAGGGTGAGCCAGTGTATGTTGTAGCAGGAGGTCCTGAACCTTGATGCGGTAGTGCTCGGTGGTTCGATTCCTGTAGGGAGGGGACGGATTTAGACAAGGAACGGATGAGATAGCTGAATGGCGGGCCTCTCGATGGACGCTTACCTATTAGGGGTCGGTGGAGGCAGAAGCCGTCAATGTGGGTTTGGGCGCCCGAACCTGCAGGTAGACAGGTCGGCTCAGTTAAGTCCAAGGGGGGGTCCACTGGCATACTAGCCTACGAGTAAAGGAAGGGAATGAGGGGGTCAGAACTAGGAGGTTGAAGAAGCGGTACCATGAGGGTTACAAAACTTACCGGGCAAGGGAAGTGCAGTGGCACAATCGCGGGGTCTGCGTGGTAATGTTCACAGCGTTGGGGACGGACAGGAGAAGTTAAGTAGGCACGCAATTGGTGAATGAAAGGATCACTCGGTTAGAAGTGAAGAGCGAGAAGGGACTATGCGATAAAGTGCGATCCGGGTCTAGCGGCCATCTTAGATTGGTGAAGGGATTTGAGAAGCAATGAGGGCCATCTTGGTGGGGAAAGGAATGGTACAGAAGTGTAATGAGTCCTAGGCCTCGTGACAAGGAAATTTCAGTGACATTCAAGGTCTATAATTATAAAATTTACAAAATGCGGTGGATGCAACTCCTGACATTACGTTAAGCATGAGCAAGTATGTAAACAAGGAATTATCAATGTTACAGATTGACAACTGAATGTAGCCATGGGCATGCGCAATATCAGAGCAGTAATTCAAGGAAGGTTGATGCTTTTAACAGATTACATATGTACTGATAAAGCCTTGACAAGAGCGGGAAAGTGTCATTTATATCAGGACAGTCGGGTCCTCCAGCAGGTTCAGACCTGTATTGAGGCTATCAGTCCTTAAAATCCATTTGAGCTCTTCTTTATTAAGAATCCTTGAGATATTACCACCTCTTGGGGGCAATTTGATGGTGGTAATCACAGTCCATCTAATATCATTCTTCGAATGTCCATATCGTTCAAAGTGCTCAACCAGAGGTGCGTTGGCTGTTTTACACCTCAGTCTGCTCCGGTGTTGGGAAATACGCAGGTGGATCTTCTGTGTTGTCTGGCCTACGTATATCATGTTAAAGGGACAAAAGATGGCATACACTACATTGCACGTATTACAATTAGTAAAACCTGTCAATTCGTTCCTAAGGTCCTTATATACAATTCCTTGCAATCAATGGTGAATTCACATGCAACACAATTTCCGCATTTTGCATGGCCCTTAAGGGGTGTAAGGGCCCAGATGTCATGTAGGGTAGGATTGGGATTGTGGGTGATTGGCAGAGCTGCGCGGACCAGCTGGTCTTTGATATTCTTATTTTTCTTGAAAGCAAACATGGGCATGTCTAATTTGAGAGCGCCTGCATTCAAAATATGCCAATTTTTCTTAATAGTTTTGCGGATGCATTAGATATTGGAGAGATTGTTGTGACACAAACCAAGCGTTCAGTATCAGTTTTGGGCTTAGGTTCCAACAGTTTCCAACAACGGAGCAGACTAAGGTGTAAAACGGCCAACGCACCTCTGGTTGAGCACTTTACACAATATGGACATTCGAAGAATGATATTAGATGGACTGTGATTACTGCCATCAAATTGGCCCCAAGAGGTGGTGATATCTCAAGGATTCTTAATAAAAAAGAGCTCAAAAGGATTTTAAGGACTGATAGCCTAAATACAGGTCTGAACCTGCTCGAGGACTGGACTGTCCTGATATAAATGGCACTCTCCCGCTCTTGTCAAGGCTTTATCAGTATATATGTTATCTGTTAAATGCATCAACCTTCCTTAAATTACTGCTCTGATATTGCGCGTGCCCATGGCTACATTCGGTTGTCAATCTGTAACATTGATAATTCCTTGTATTACATACTTGCTCATGCTTAACGTAATGTCACGAGTTGCATCCACCGCTTTTTGTAAATTGTATAATTTCATGTTACCTATTCGGTCATAGACCTTCAATGTCACTGAAATTTCCATGTCACGAGTCCTAGGACTCATTACACTTCAGTACCTTTCCTTTCCCCTCCAAGATGGCCGCCATTGCTTCTCAAATCCCTTCACCAATCCAAGATGGCCGCTAGACCCCAATCGCACTTTATCGCATATTCCTTCTCGCTCTTCACTTCTAATCACGTGATCCTTTCATTCATCCGCCCCCAATGCTGTGAACATTACCACGCAGACCCCGCGATTGTGCCACTGCACTTCAATTGCCCGGTAAGTTTAGTAACCCCGTGGTACCGCTTCTTCAACCACCTAACTATCCAGTTCTGACCCCCTCATTCCCTTCCTTTACTCGTAGGCTACTATACCGTTGGCCGCCCGCCTTGGACTTAACTGAGCCGACCGGTCTACCTGCAGGTTCCGGCGCCCCAACTCGCATTGACGTAATCGTCCATCGAGAGGCCCGCCATTCAGCTATCTCATCCGTTCCTTGTCTAAATCTGTCCCCTACCCACAGGAATCGAACCACCGAGCACTACTGCATCAAGGTTGCAGGACCTCCTGCTACAACAGACACTGGCTTACCCTTATTCGGTAAGCACTCCAGCCCCTGTGATCACCTTGCCGCCTCCTTAATTCGCGGTCACACATCACCGCTCGAGCCTTTGCTTGCATGATCTCCACCTTTCGACGGCTCAGTACTGCGCTCACCTCTGGAATTGCCCTCTCACGACCGTCACTCTCTAGTACACCCTGTAATGGCAATGCTGCACCGAATGCCAAATGGCGAATGTGAAATGGTTTTAAATTTTTTTAATTCTAAGCTTAACTGTACAGTGTGAGTTGGATACTGAACACCTTAGTATGGAATGTTGCTCTAAGCTGATCTCGTATCTTCGGATCACCCTCACGAGTCTTTGTAATAATTTTGATGCCACTCTTAGGAACTGTGTCCATGACATTGAAACGCAATTTTACACCGATTGTGCATGGAGTATGCTTTAGCACCATTTTCTGTTGTCGAACGTGTTATTTTAATGGCTTTCACTACTCCTAATCCCCTCGCCCATTGCCTTTTTTTCCCTGTCTCCCCGCTAGGCATCTGAGGCTTCAAATTGTTAGGCATAATATCTATTTCCTGATGATGATCAGCGTATCAAGTTAACGGATCGAAACACCGTCGACCTCTCATAACACCTTATACTAGCTCAAAACCTTTATGTGTACTTCCAACGTAAAGGTGTTTGTTATGTTTTGTTGTACCTTGACACTGTGCAATTACTGGTACTACAAACCTCAAGCTTTTGCCTATAAGCCCCTTTGTTTCAGTTTTGTCACTGAATGTCTGTTGCACATGTGTTAAGTAGGGTGCAGGCTTGTGCCCCACTTTGTGAATTGTTGTGTTACATTTCCTATATTCAATTGCAAGTAAATACTAGACCTCTGTCCGGCTGGACAAGTCCAAACAATATAGCCACGACTGAGTCTATATTTATTCACTTCGTATATTCTTCCTTAAAGGGACCACTGTTGTCTGAATAGCATTATCCTCAAGGTCCCTTTCGACTTAATTGGGTTCCCTTGTTGATCTCAAATATAACCTATATTTCTAGGCAATTCAATGAGGTCAAACTATAAAGAGAGACAAAGTTTTCCTTTATCTGGCAAAAATATATCTCGTTGCTCTTAAGAAATAGCACTACACAGCAAACGCATTGTTTTTGATTTCTGATGAAAATGTCATGGAAGGTCCAGTCTTATGAACTTTGGATATTTCTCTCAGTATCAAAGAGTCCTCATTCTTCTTTGTTACATATCCAGGTCTCTCACAGAGTGGGTAGACTGTCCCACTGCAGGAGATAATGTACTTATTTAACTTCAATGGAGATGTAAATCAAAAAGCGATCTCTTGTCCAGCACATGAACGTGATACCTAATGTGTGACTACCATCAAGTCATAGAAATCAGCTACAAAATAAAATTCCCTACACTTTGAACCATACCTGTAATGGAAGAGAGCCAGGGAAGAAAGGATGATATTCACTAGAAAAGTTCCCTTCAATTTTACATTTTTCTTTTCATCAATTCTTTCCCAAGTTCATCCTCTTTTTACCCTTCTATCCTTCCTCCCATATTTCAATCCTTCCATCCAATCTTTCTCCTTTTGATATGTCCCTCCTTTCATCATTCCATCTTCTCCCCCTTTCTTTTACCAATATTTCCTTTCACCCTCCTACTCCTTCAACCTTACTTCAGTCTTCTTTCCATTCACGCTTCTTTCCACCTTCCAGAAAGGCCAATGTGCAAGCAATCCAATAGGGCCATAGTTTAATAACATCTTGGTAACAAAGGTCCAAATGCCCGCTGTATTGTTTGGGTGTAATGAGCATGCTAGGGACATGTCCTCATCTTGGGCTCCAACCCCTCCGCTTGGGACAACTCCAGGTGACCTGCAGCACTTGGAACCTCCCCACAAACCCAGCTATCAGTCACGAAACCGCTGCATCATCCTGGACTCCTCGCTCACCATGAATAACCAGAAAAACGCCGTCTCATCATCCTGTTTCCACGCGCTATGCCTGCCTCGAAAGATCTTAAAATTGATCCTCACAGAGTCCAGAAAGACAGTCACCCATGCACTCATCAGCAGCAGACTAGATTAGGGCAACACACTCTATGTCAGCATCACTCGGAAACTCCTCCAGAAACAACGGCAGGATATTCAGAATGCCACAGCCAGCCTTGTCCTCAATATCCCCCACCACAGTCACATCACCAGCCACCTGAAGGACCTCCACTGGCTCCCAGTCAGCAAAAGAATCACCTTCAAGCTCCTCACACATGCCTACAAAGCACTATACAACATGGGACCTGCGTACCTCAACCACCGCCTCATATTTCCCGCACCCACCAGAGACCTCCGCTCCACCCAACCTGCCCTGGCCACCATCCCATGTATCTGCAAGACCACAGGCGGAGGAAGATCCTTCTCCTACCTCACAGCAAAGACCTGGAACACCCTCTCCACCCCAGGCAATCACCATCAGAAGTGATTATACTGGAGTACAGCCATCATATGTTCTTTATCTATAGGAGATTTTCCGGCAAAAACCTCTTCCAGCCACCAAAATTCAGTTTTTCAGACAGTGGATGGAAGGGCATAGATAAACATCATTCTCTTAAACTTAAGTTGGGACCTGACAGGAGCTATATTTAGAAATTCAACATACTCTAAAGGAGGAATTTTTTTTGAATAACCCATGTTCATGCCTTTCTTCAACAAAGATTGGTACCATTTGTTAATCCCCAGTGAGTAGCATATTGGGCTAAACCTTGCACCAATGATCAATCCCTAGTTATTCAATTATTGCCTATTCACATGTACATTCCTCAAAGTCTCTTAAAAATGGTCTTTCAGTTTTGCAACAAGAAATGCTCCCTTATTAGCTTTTGTCTTGCTTTGAGCAGCCAGTGTCTTGGGAATGAGAAAATGTCAGCCTAAGCTTTGGTTTCATCTACCTATTTGACTCATTTCATCACCAAACTATTTCCTTCAACCGTCCCCTTCCCCAATGAATCATATACCTCTTGATGGCCAATCACTATTTTCTGAGAAGACTATTAGATATTGTACCAGTCCGCAGGTACATCTCTGCACATCTCTTTAGCCTAAAGCTCTCTATATTAGATGCAAGAAATTGATTGATAATACCTCCTATAGGTGGAATGACTTGGTCAAGCAGTTTCATGCTGGTTCTCTTCCAGATTTTCTTGATGATGGCTCGCAACTCCTCGTTAGCTTGCTCAAAGTTACCTATCAAGACAAAGACAATGATGTATTCAGTTTATTTGGAAAAGGGACATGATGCTTCACTTCAGTACTAGGACTATGTAAGGGCAGCAGTACTCAGCAGGCTGTCTTATAAAATGAAGCAAAAAATATCGGGTGGATAGAATATTGTGTCAAAAATAATGAGGACCAAAATATCGAGAAGGTAAGTGCAAATAGGTAAGTATAGCTTTAATATTCGTAAGTCCACATCTACGTACCTTGAAGATATATATCGACAATGCACTTATACATGGAGTTAATTAAAGTAAAACTTTGCTTACCCATATAAACTTACTTTCACAATATTTTTGAACTTGAGATTCTTGACACAATATTTTATACAAACATTATTTTTAACTTGATATTTTGGTATTTTGGATCAGGTACAAGACAGACAATGACTGTGATGGAATCACTGTATTACACTGACAAGCCCCTCGGGATTTTAAGAGCACAAGCGGGTAAGGAAATATCTGGACTTCCCTGTTGATCAATTAATCTCTGGAAAGGATGGGTACCGCAATTTATTTTAGGTTAAACTCACTGTCAGCAATTTTCACTAACTGCACAGAAAGTATGAACTGGGAAGCAGCCCTGGCCAAATAGAAGTTCCTTCTTACCTTCCGTTTTGATTTTGAGGGCTGTCCTGACGAGAGCGAAAAGTGTAGCATTGAAGGTGACAGTGCCGTCGCTGTTCAGCGGCATGTTCATACTGACTAGGCGCTGGGAAAAAACAGACACATATAAGTCACATTTCAGGTCACAGACACATCTGCAGAGTTTTGTGTGGCTCCTAGTATGATAATACCAGGGAACCCTCATCCAGGGACAAGAGAACCCTCATCCAGGGGCAAGAGCTAACCAACTGCTGCCATAGATGTATCTTCAGCACAAACAGCAGTATTGACCCACTGGATCAGAGAGAATCTTGAAACTCAGAGGAATGAGTTCTGTGGCAAAGCATCTAGCAGCAAGAAGCGAGAAGCAAACGGGTGCTTCAAAAAGGCCATTGTCGTCCCAAGTTGAGCGATGACCAAGAAGTTACAAGCATCAACAAGAGGCTGAACCAGCACAAAGACACAATGGTGGGTACTTAGCTTGTTTCTGTGGGTGATTTGACTGGGCACAAGGAAAATCTTAAGCTGCAATCCTGCCAGGACCAAGATCCCACTGCTAGCCCTGCCCCCACTTACCTGTGGCAGATGCCATTGGTTAGCAGCCGCGGCCCGTTGAGGGAGTGCCGTGGGGCAGAAAGGTGGGGCCGGGGAGGGGCAGGGTCGGGGGGTACTAAACACCAGAATATGGATAATAGGAGGTAAATAAACAATCAAATAAATAAAATTAATTTGGTAGCGTGCGCTGCTTCGCATTTTGCGATGCAGGGCGCGCTACGAAATTCGTTTTAATTATTTAATTGTTTACTTACCTCCAATTATCCATATTCCGGTGTTTAGTACCCCCACTCTGCCCCTTCCCCGCCCCAACTTTCTGCCCCACGGAACTCCCTCCACGGGCTGCGGCTGTTGGTTAGTGCAGAGTGCACACCTCTATTGGACCAGGGTAGAGACACTTATCTGCAATTGGTCGGCCTTGCAAAAGTGCCCCATATGGAAGAGCCTGCTTCCACTGACAGCAACGCTGGCAGGCACACCCTGCCTGCCAAATCTTTCTATGACTGAAAAGGTACTGTGACATTGAACCTGAACCGGAAGGGTGGGGAGTTCTAGAAACTAAAAAGTGACTGTGAGCATCCTGCATTCCATCGCCCCCTAGTACAATAGAGACCCCCTTTGTAAGGTAAAGAGCCAATGTGCTTTACCAACTGAGAATGTCCCTGAGATTTGTGTGTGTACTGGGCCCATTAGTACCCATAGGAAATGTCTGCTGTGATTTACGCATAGTAGTTTGTAGTTGTGCCTTCATTAATAAAGTATTTTTCTTTTTAGCAAAGGCTCAGTCCAGCGATTTACTAATGATGATTTGCTGTTGAGTCAAATGCTACTAGGAGTGAATTTGGTGAACAGTGTTTATTTATTTATTTATTTATGGGCTTATATAGCGCTATGAATAAACTCCCAAGGGAGTATCTCCGCGCTGTAACAGGCCGGTGCAAGACTGAAATTAGGGAGCGCATAGTTAAAAATGCTGTAAACAAGGGACACTCTAAAATGAACCAAACAGAAACGTTTTTAAATGTTTTCTGAATTGACAGTGGTCATTACATTTCCTTAGTGACAACGGAAGTGAGTTCCACAATTTGGGACCCACAACAGATAATGCTCTTCCACCGTACAAGGTTAAGCCTTAGGACATCAGTGCTAAACAGCCCGGAATCACCCAAGCCGGGCTGAGTAACCTTCGACTTCCCCAGGATGCCAGAAACATTCCAAATGAGGGTCTTGATACTGAAATTTTATGGTGAGCTTTATATAAAGATGGAGTTTCATTTGCAGAGTTTGGATTATTCTTTGAAGGAGTAGGTCGTGAGGACTGAGTTCCATCAGTAGAATCGCCCAGCGCACACAATTAGAGTATACAGCAGAGCTTTGATTGATAATGAAACTGCCCTTGGAAGAGATGAGTGTTGGTCACAGTACTTGATTATGAGGTATGGTGGAAGGTGCACTGGCAAAGTTGAGTCTGTAACAATGAGATACATCCTAAGACTGATTAAAAGTCTGACTGAATGCTCATGTATAGAAAGCCTACAATGAACAGATAACTATCTTCAGAAGGAGGGAAGTCTGCAAGTATATGCATTTAGGAGTAAGTATTTATTTATAAAGTTTTATACCTTAATATGTGCGAGTCTGTCAGGCATGTGGTTTGCATTTGTAGCTAAAGATGAACAGGGTGTTGTTGACATATAGTGGCAGAGGGAATACTACAAGGCCTGCCAGGGGAGGCTCTGGCTCCCGCACAATCCATGTATCACTGTATAACATCATCAGTGCTGCATCATAACTTTCTGCAACATTTCCTGGGTTTTAGCCAATGTCTTTGAAATGTGTACTGTACAATGAACCATTTGGCACAACATTTTTGAACGTTTTCTTAGGAAGATTTTCCCTCTTCCCAGTGTGGCAGGTTTGAGGATCATTGTGTGCTCCACGAACTTCAGAGTTGATCAATGTCCTTTATTGCAACAAGACAATCATTTAAGTACTGTGGTAAAATCACAATGGAAGCCAAGTCTGAGCCCTGCTTAATTTCCCCCCTTCTACCCTGGACTCCCCCTACGAGTCATTACCTTACAAGCGACCCGATGTGGACAGAACTTTCCGAAGCCAAGAGGGGGCTGGATCCGTCTCAGCAGTGTCACTACATCCAGATGTTTGATACGCCCTCTGCAGAAAAAAAAACACATGACCAGTGACCAACAATCATAAGGAAGATGATACCAGATTTGGATTTGTAATACAGAATTCAATTATAAGGTACATCATACAGCCCCATCCCCGGCAAGCACAGGCACTGGATCTATGAGCAATCCCAGAGATGTGAAATAACTGGAGGAGTTGGTCTTATTCATGAAGATGGGAAGATCAGACACAAACTTGAATACCTGTGGTAAGACATTCAAATTGCCAAGCCAAGAAAGATGGGTAACCATCCAATCCTTTGAAGAAACCCACTTTCGTTTCCTACACTGCTTCAAGCATAGGGGCAACGTTCACCAAGAAATATTATAAATTTAATTAGCAAGCAGAACCCTCCATTCTTGCCCATGAACTCCCACTTACTTAGCTTCAGGGTCATATTCGGCCCAAATTCTTTTGAATTCATCCAGGTGATGTGGACCCAGGATTGACCAATCACGGGTCAGATAATCAAAGTTGTCCATGATGACAGCTACAAAGAGATTGATGATCTGGAGAGAAATGGTAAGAAGTCGTATGAGTGGGGTAGCCAATATTCATGTCATGGTGGAAATATGAACAGGCAAACAGAGCCCTTTTTCTGCAACAGATCAATGCGTGAGATCTAGACTGACATTATCTTGTAAAATGAATTTAGTTGTGGCTCTCTTTATTGAGTTGTAAATGAATGGACAGATCCTATTATTCTGTACCTTTTGTTCCCTGGGATTGGATGAATAGTCATATGTCTGTTACGTCCAAGCAACAGAAGGCAAATTCATGTACTCGGTAAGTGATGTTGGAAGACGATAATCTAACCTCAAACGACCAATGCACACAAACAGGGGCTTGGATGAGTAGTGTGGATGCGGAGAAAATGCATTAACTGCAAACATGTCACTTTTTGCCTCATTTTGTACTAAGGTAAAGTAAGATTTTGCAAACACTGAGGAGTGGCATGGGATATTGTGCCAAGTAGAAAGTAGTGTTGAGACAATACTATATGTATTTGTTTCAAATTAAAAAGGTTGGTTATGTTTAGCACCCTTTTTTTTTTTTTTTTTTTGGTGTAAGAGGTTTATTTGCACTTATCACAGAAGGTAATACGTTACATGTGATTCGCCTACATCCATTTCTGGCCGGCTTCAGTTGTGTGTGCCCGAATGGGCTCGCTTGGTCATGTACACAGCCCATCAGCCGACATCCTGAGGACCGGCGGCGTCTTACAGTGTAATCACAGTTCTAGTATCAAGTGCTATATTCACTCATAACCATGCCAGGGTTCTTACTTTTTTGGTAACATTTTCTCCCAACTGTAACTGAATTTAACCATCCATTAAATTAACTCTGAAGTGTCCATCCGCAACGAATTATCTGTGTCACAGCATCCTCCCTCCCAATCCATTCCACGGTATTAGTGTTCAGCAGCTTGCCACCCTCCACGCATCTTTTCTAGTTGTTTACATTGACCTCCTCTGCCGCCCCGTGCTCCAATAAATAGTGTCTGAGGTACTCCCAATAATCCTTGGGCCTTGATCTAGTCGGTAGCTCCTCCTCATAAGTGGTCAGAGTATCGTGACAGTACGTCATATCTTCCAACCAGCTTTTAACCACCGGACCCCGTCTACTGTTCCAGTGTAGGGACACCCTCCTTTTGGCCAGTAACAGCGCTACTGCGCAGAACTTACGCTTCCTCGCTCTCAACTGTGGTTCAATACCCAAGAGGCAAAGTTTTGCATCACATAGCAAGGCAGAGCCCAACATTTCATTCAACGTTTGCACCACTTGTTCCCAATAGCCCGCCACCTTGCGACAGTGCCAAGCCAGGTGCATGAAGTCCGCCCCATCCTGTTTACACCTGTTGCATTTTGAGTCCTCCTGCAGCCCATATCTGTATAGTCTCTGAGGCGTATAGTACACCTGATGCAGATATTTGTAATGAATGATTCTTAAATTACCATTTGGCGTCAGCATGTCGGTTAGCATGCACGCAGATGCCCACTCCTCCTCAGTGAGGGGTGTCACAAGGCCCTCGCTCCACCTGTTCCTAGCTTTGTCAGTGCCTCCCCCTATTGCTCCCTGCAAGCTGGTGTATAGTTTAGAAACCAGGTGAGATGCCGTGGGCGTGGTGAGTAGGAGCTGCAGCGGCGCCAGTGGCGTCGGTTCCTCCGGGTGTGCTGGGTAATGTTCCTTAAGTGCCCTCTGTAGCCTATAATAGTTAAACCTAAATAGGAGGGACGGGTTACTGATGTATTGCATTGCGTCTAACGTTTGGAAGACCCCATTTTGATACAGGTCACCCATTTTATCTATGCCTGCCCACCTCAGCTGATCTATGCCTACCTGTTCTTGTGTAACCGAGATATGCGGGTGATGGGCCAGTGGAAGTGCCGGAGCGTACAGCGGCAGAGCGTTAGCCGCCTTACCCATCAGTCTCCAGGCCTCCGTGGTAGTGTCCAAAGTGTTGATGTCTCGTTCATGTAGTCTAGGGCGTTTGTGTAGTAATATGTTTGCCAGTGGTATCGGGTCCGTGTCCCCTGCCTCCACCGCCACGTGTGTCAAGAAGGGTACTTCGTGGTGCCAGTAATGCGCGAATTGCGCCTGAGCGCACAAGTAGTAGAGATAGAAGTCCGGCACCTTGAAGCCCCCCCTAGCATATGGGAGTGTCATAGTGTGCAACTCCATTCTCGCTTGCTTTCCGGCCCAGAGCAAACTAATCACCAAGGTGTTTATGTTGCGGAACACTGCCGCCGGTGGCTTAATTGGGATGTTGTTGAATAAGTACAGGAACTTGGGCAGGAGCACCATTTTTACAATGGCGGTCCGGTCTGCCAGGGATAACGGAAGTTTATTCCATGGTTTTATTTTATCCTCCAGGGCCGCTATTACTCGCCCATAGTTAGTGCGTATGACTATTTCTGGGTCCCTGTGAAACCATACCCCTAAGTACTTCGTAGGTTCTTCTTGCCACTCGAGTGGGTAGTCTAGGGGTATAGGACGTGTGCTGTCCGTCAGTGCTAGGATTAGAGATTTGTCCCAGTTGATTTGTAGTCCGGAGTGGCTCCCGAATTTGATGTACTCCCGCATCAGTGGATTTAGGTTTTGTGCCGGGTTCTTGACATATAGCACCATGTCATCCGCATATAGTGATATGTGTATGGGGCGTGATGGCATCTGTATGGCTGAGTAGTGATGGTGTTGTCTGATTTTACAGGCCAGAGGCTCCAGGACTAATGCAAAGAGCATTGGCGAGAGCGGGCAGCCCTGCCTAGTGCCTCTGCATATCTGAATGGGCTCTGAAATATGCCTATTTATTCTGATTAGTGCCGACAGGTTGGTATATAACATGGAGATCCACCCAAGGAACATCAGGGGAAACCCCATGCGCACCAGGACCGCCTGAATGAAGGACCATCCTATGGTGTCAAACGCCTTGGCAGCATCAAGTAACACTGCCACTGCTTTTGTGTCGGGAGATAAGTAGTGCGCCAGGGCAAACAGTGTGCGAGTGTTATGTGTGGTGGCTCTGTCAGGTATAAATCCTGATTGGTCTGGCCTGATTAAGAGGGGCATAAGTGGTTTTAGCCTGTCTGCCAGTAGGCTGGCGATTATTTTCGTGTCTACATTGTCTCAGAGGACTACATCCTTTTGGGAGACCTCAACTTTCACCTTGAAAAGAACAACGACCGCAACACCACCACCCTTTTGGACAACCTCGCAAACCTCGGACTTAAACAACTTGTCACTACCCCCACCCACATCGCAGGTCACACACTCGACCCCATCTTCACCTCCAGCAAGCATGTTTCCTTCAGCCACACCACAGCTCTCCTTTGGACTGACCACAGCTGCGTTCACTTCACCTACAACAAGCCTACATCCAACAACCACCCCCGACCCACATTGCAAAGAAACTGGAACAAAATCACCATCGACCAGATCTCATCATCGCTTCTTCAAAAGCCCCCCGCCCAATCCTCCAACTCCGACCAAGCAGCCACCAACCTCACCCAATGGCTATCCAACAGCGCCGACACCCTAGCACCACTGAAAAAACGACAAATCAAATTAGGCAGCAAGAAGGCCTCCTGGTTCAACGATGACCTTAAGAAATCCAAGAAATTCTGTCGCTCCCTCGAGAAGGCCTAGAAAAAAGACCCAACCACCAGCACCAAGGACACCTTCAAAAACGCCACCCGCATACACCACCAACTAATCCGAAATGCCAAGAAAGCAGCCTTCAAGGACCGTCTAGATAACAACACCCACAACAGCAAGGAATTATTCAACATCGTCAAGGAATTTACCAACCCATCAGCCAACTCCAACGACATCACCCCCTCTCAAGCCCTCTGCGACTCCCTAGCCTCATTCTTCTACAACAAAATTGCAGACATCCACAACAGCTTCGACAACCAACCCAGAGATCAACACACCCATTCCCCTGCAGGACCCCCTCCCCCCTGAACATCCTCAATGACTGGAAGCCAATCTCTACTGAGGACACCATCCGTCTGATGAACTCTATCCACTCAGGATCCCCCACAGACCCTTGCCCTCATTACATCTTTAACAAAGCAGACTCCATTATTGCACCGCACCTCCGAGACGTCATCAACTGCTCCCTCAACTCCGCAACCTTCCCGGAAAGTTGGAAACATGCCGAACTCAGCGCCCTCCTGAAGAAACCCACAGCTGACCCCACCGAACTCAAAAACTATCGCCCTATCTCACTCCTTCCATTCCCGGCCAAAGTCATCGAGAAAGCTGTCAACAACCAACTCGCCGCATTCCTCGAAACCAACAAATCCCTCGACTCCTCACAACCCGGCTTCCAAGCCAAGCACAGCACCGAAACCGCCCTCATCGCTGCAACAGACGACATTCGGACTCTACTGGACAATGGAGACACAGTCGCCCTCATCCTCCTCGACCTCTCCGCAGCCTTCGACACAGTCTGTCATAGCACCCTTTTACAGCGCCTCAGAAACGTTGGAATCCAAGGAAAAGCACTGGAATGGATCACCTCGTTCCTCACCGGAAGAACCCAGAGAGTCCGCCTTCCACCATTCAAGTCAGAGGCTACTGAAGTCATCTGCGGCGTACATCAAGGGTCCTCTCTCAGTCCCACCCTCTTCAACGTTTACATGAGCCCCCTCGCGACCATCGCACGTCAACATCACCTCAACATCATCTCCTACGCCGACGACACTCAACTGATCCTATCACTCACCAGAGACCCTAACACAGCCAAAACCAACCTACACGAAGGAATGAAAGAAGTAGCCGAATGGATGAAGCACAGCCGTCTGAAACCGAACTCGGACAAAACAGAAGTCCTCATCTTAGGTACCTCCCCCTCTGCCTGGGACGACTCCTGGTGGCCAGAGGCCCTTGGAAAAGCACCCATCCCGACGAACCACGCACGGAACCTGGGCGTCATCCTGGATTCCTCACTCTCGATGAACAGACAAGTCAACGCCGTATCCTCATCTTGCTTCAACATTCTTCACATGCTCAAAAAAACATTTCGCTGGATCCCTACCGAAACTAGAAAAACAGTCACCCACGCCCTGGTCACGAGCCGACTGGACTACGGAAACACCCTCTACGCCGGCACCACCGCAAAACTCCAGAAAAAACTACAACGCATCCAGAACGCCTCAGCCAGGCTCATATTAGACATCCCGCGTAAAGAACACATCTCTGATCACCTGAAAAACCTCCACTGGCTCCCCGTCAATAAGAGAATCACTTTCCGGCTCCTAACCCACGCACACAAAGCACTCTACGAAATCGGACCCGAATGCCTCAACACACGACTATCCTTCTACACCCCCTCCCGCCAGCTACGATCCTCCAACCAAGCCCTTGCCACTGTACCTCGCATCAACAAAACCACCATGGGAGGTAGATCCTTTTCCTACCTAGCAGCTAAAACTTGGAACTCACTTCCCACTCACCTTCGCCTTACTCAGAACCACCTAACATTCAGAAAGCAACTCAAAACATGGATATTCGACAAGTAACTCCCCACCCTTCTTCAAGCGCCTTGAGACCCTCCGGGTATGTAGCGCGCTATACAAATCTTTTGACTTGACTTGACTTGAATAGGGACAGGGGGCGATAGGAGTCACATTTATCTTCCTCCTTACCCGGCTTTAAGAGCGCAATGAGTAAGGCTTCTCTCATGGAGTCTGGCAGGGTTTGGGCCTCGTGCGCTGCCCCATAGAGCCTCACTTAGTGAGGCGCGAGCAGATCTGCGTATTCTTTGTAGAATTCCGTCACGTACCCATCTGGCCCGGTGCTTTGTTGTTCGGCAATCGCTTGATAGTATCCGTAACCTCCTCCACCGTGACAGGCCGCGCTAAGTATGCTCTGTGGCCATCTGACAGCCACGCTAATTCCACATCCTCCATATAAGCGAGCAATTCCTCCTGTGTAGGCGAGGGGCGTGCTGCGTAGAGGGCGCCGTAATGTGTCATGAATTCCGTTGTAATCCCTTTAACATCGTTCACCTTTTCCCCCGTGGCCCTACAGATGGCTGCTATGTTTTGAGGGGCCCTCCCCGAGCATATCTTGTCTGCCAGCGCCTTGCCCGGTCTGCCGCCCTCCCCATAGCGCCTGGCCGTTGCCCGTTTGGTGACATATTTGAGTTCGTCAGAGGCGAACTGTCTGTGTTCAGTCAGAAGGGTCTGTATGTCTCCCAGCACCCTAGTGTCCCCTGTGTGCGTGTACATTTGCTCCAGCCCCTGTATGGCCTCTTCGCGTGTGCGCAGTTGGTGTCGGATGTCCTTCAATATACCCTAGGACGTACTAATGCATACCCCCCTGATTGTGGCCTTAAACGCTTCCCACAGAAGACATGGGTCGTCCGTTGTCGGGCCGTTTATGTCGAAGTAGTCTACGATTGCTGCGTGTATCGTGGTGACATACAGTGGGTCTTTCAAGGCAGTCGCGTTGAAACGCCAAGTGAAGGGCGGCGGCTCACATTGCGGGACCGCTATTTTTAGCAAAACTGGGTTGTGATCTGACAGTGTTCTGGGCAGATGTGAAATGTGTTTGACCCAAGTTAGCATCTCCCGTGTACCCAACCAATAGTCCAGTCGCGCCCAGCTATTGTTCGCCGCATTAATGTGAGACGCAGCGGTGACCCCCGGGTTACTATCCCTCCATATGTCAGTCAATTGGAGATCTTCCATCGCGTCCTGCAACATGTGCCTTGCATTACCGTGGTGTTCCGTAGTATGTGCAGCTCGGTCTAACTGGTCCTGCAATGTTACATTAAAATCACCTCCCCACAGTACGTGGTCTATATGTTTGTCTGTGATTGTCTGCCACAGTTTCCTGTAAAACCCCGGGTCATCTACATTGGGGCCATACGTGTTCAGCAACAGGACCCTCTGCCCTCTGACCCTTCCCTCCACCATAACACTTCTACCCTCCGAGTCTCTGTTCACGCTCGTGATTGCAAAGTGCGTCCCTTTACGTATTAGGATACTGACCCCTCTGGAGTAGGTCGAGTAGTTCGAGCTTGTAACTGATTCTGCCCATCTATTACCCAATGTAGGTGTGTGTGTGGTGGCCTGGTGTGTTTCCTGCAAGAACACTATATCCACATGTATCCTGTCAAAGTAAGCAAACATCTGCCTGATCTTTTTCGGGTTGCCTAGGCCTCTAACATTCCACGTGAGAAGGGCCAATGTATTAACTCTCGACATTGTTACTTGTACTCATCAGGATGTATCGCACGAGGTGTAACCGCATTTTACGGTTCTGCACAGACACTGAACATTGGAGTGTGTGGTGCGTGATCCACAGCAAATCGGCGAAACTGATATAACAACTTGCATGGTTAGGTATGGTCAAGGAGGTCGCCATGCTTCTCAGACACAGAGTTTGTGTTTCGGACAACCCCGGTTCCCCCTCTTCCCCCCCACCCACTTTAGCACCCGAACTTTGCCAAAGCCATCCCTTAACAAACTGTACCCTCACTCGAAAACTTAGTGTGGGGCGCACCCGCTTGGGGGTGTCGCCAGGTTCACACATCTCCATCCACGTGGTGGACGTGGGCAGACGCCTATTCCGGCTTCAATGTCGTGTGTAAGATCTTTCACCCTTCTCCCTCCATCTGCCAACAAAAAGTAAGAGTATGACATCAAGTAACCCCAAACAACATAAGTCGACATACCCCAGTCTCACATGGCAGTAGAAGTTCAAGGCAGTGGTGGCAATAAGGATCAGCCCGGGGGCCTTCCAGTGTTCGCACCCCTGGTACATATTCAACTGTCAGGGGAGCTAGTGAGCCTCCCGATCATGTTGTCTCTCTGTGCGCCTTCCGGAGGCCACCTGCCCTCCAAATACTCACTGCGAGGATGTTCATCCCGGGCCCTACCGCTGTGATGTCTAGTCTGCATGTCGTTGTAGTCCCACAGTATCTGGCTGAGCACCTCGGGGCAGGCCAACGTTTTCTAGTCACAGCTTCCTGGGGCCCAGTGGAGTCCCTTTGCTGCTCCGGGGGCATCGAGGTATCTTGTCCGCACCACTCGTCATTCCACATCGCTCGTCGATTCCGCTCTGTTCTGCTCCTTCCGTCGCTTCCCTTGCTGTTTGATAAAGTCGTGCGCCGTCTGTACCGTCGGTAAAATGACCGTCTTGCCCAAGTTCGTGATTTTGAGTTTTGCAGGGTACAGCATGGCGTATTCGAGACCCAGGTCCCGTAGTTTCTTTTTCACCGGTGCAAATTATTTCCGCGCCAGCTGCACCGCCATGGTATGGTCGAGGTAGAATTCCAGAGTATTCCCCTGATGAGTAATTTTGCCCATGTCTCTGGCGAGTCGAAGGACTGTGTCTCTGTCCCTGTAGTTAAGTGTACGTGCTATGATCATTCTTGGGGCAGCCCCCGGTTTTGGTACAGGTGCCAGTGAGCGATGAGCCAGTTCGATCAGAAAAACCGAGGATAGTTTGTCAGCGCCAAATATATCTTTCAGGAGTGTTTCGACATAAGTTTCCATCTTCCCCGTGTTGGTGGATTCCGGCAGGCCCGAAATGCGGAGGTTGTTCCGCCTGGACCTGGCTTCCTGATCCTCCACCTTCGCGCGAAGGGTCTCCACAGTTTTCTCCAGCCCTCCGCATACCTTCGATGTGGTTTTATGCTCGTCTTCCACTCTAGAAATCCTCTGTTCCGCCTCTGCGAGCCGCCCGTCGTGGTTCTCTATTTTGGCCGCCATATTATCCACCCTCTGCATCACATTGTCCAGTTTTCCGTTCATTTCCTGCAAACTCTGCTGGATTGCGCGGAGCACCGATTCCATGGCCGACCCCTCCGCCATGTCTCCGTCGCCATCTACTTCAGGGGTGGTCGTTATATTTTTTGGCTGTTTCCTCGTTTCGAAGGGGAGCTTGGACTGTTGTTTCTCCGGCTTCCCCATGGTCCGCTGTGACAGAGGCGAGGAGTGCTCGGCCGTTTTTGGGCTGCTGGCCGTCTGCGTACTGTGTCTCGCTGGTGTCTGGGCCCCCCACCTCGGGGTACGTCTTCTCATCGACGTTGGCGGCGGCCAGGAGCGTTTTCGATGGTGTTATCTACTTGTAGGTTAACTAGTGGCAGAGTCCGTAGCGGAACCGCGCAATGGTGCGTTATATTGCTGGGTGCGGACTGGTTGTGGAGCGTGTTGCAAGTCTGCACAGCATCAGGGGGATCGCCACGTGCTTTTGTGACCCTGGAGCACTACGCACCTTCCCTAAGCGCGCAGAGTTGTTGGCGCGCTATCCAGGGGGGCAGCGGTTCGGTTACCACAGAGTCTAGTGCTGTGCCGGCTCACCTTGTGTGTGCTCACTCCGATGTCTGCTGTTATTTCTCTGTGCGCTGTGGCTCCGTTTCGCCTGCCCCGGGAACGGTCAACATTGCCGGTCTTATGCGTTCCAGCGCCGCCGCCATCTTGAATCCGGTGGAACGCATCGCTAAAGTCTCCGCATTCTGCCTCTGTCACCGACAACCGCTGTCCCGCGGTCCCGCAGCCCTCTCAGCATCACCAGTTCGCCTTGTCACCGTCGCGCGGCAGTCCTCAGCGCTCAGCAGGTGATGTTTCGTCTCAAAGCCGGCAAACGCCAGGCGCGGCCATTTTGAATGCGCTCCGGCGGTGCACCGCTTTTCCGCTGTTTTCTCGCTGTATGGCTCGTAGACAGCCACTAAAGTTACAGCATCGTGTCGGCTCCACTTTCCGACACAGGACGCAGTCCTTTGTTCAGTGGTAACGGCAGATGGAAGGGGCGAAAGGGCCGTTATGGTCGCGTCCGTCCGGCGGAGCCGACAGTTCAGCCAGCCATTCCGCAGTGCGCCCTCTAGCGCCCCCTATGTTTAGCACCCTTCATGGCGGGTCTACTTCAATCCTGGATGAGCAAGTAGGAAATTACTGTATAAACGTGCTCACTCAGAGAACTTTACAACTGCCCTTGATACTTCTTCTTGTGCACAGCCTGAAAATTTAAATCAGTCATTTTACAAATCCAAGAAATCTCATAGTGATCAAAACATGTCTCATAGTGAGAGGTGGTGTCTTACAGAGGTTAGTGTTATATGAAAGAGGTAAGTTGATTTCTGGAGATGGAGAGCAAAGAGAAGTCAAATAGAGAAAAATGTGGGAAGTAAAATCACACAGATATTATTAAAGTTTCACGTAGGTTTTGGTAACTCCCACAGTCGTCAAAGAAAGCTTACAGCAATAAGTACAGTTTTAGAGGTTAGTGAACTCCTACAGATGTAAATAAAAGAAGTAAAACTATAATTAGTGAACCTTTAAAGAGGTCACTGAGGATTTACAGATTTCTGTGACATCTCAGAGGCCAGGGAAATATGAAAGAGATTAGTGAAGTCTCACACACATTCAAATCCGAATGTTGTTAGCAAACTACCACAGAGTGTAGCGCTATGAGGGCTAATAAAACATTGAGATGTTAGAGGAGGCTCACAGTGAAGTTTCAGCACAGACATATTACATATGCAGGTATCACAGAAAATGAATGAGTGAAGTCCCATAGGGGCAGTCGAAGACTCAGAACAAGTAAGTCTTACCGATGAAAAGCAACCTCACACTACTCTCACAGGGATTAGCATTGATGTCAGGGAAGTCTCATAGAAGTCAGTCACAAAAATACTTTGATGTCAAATAGTACACAGCCTTTGAAGATCACCATGGTTTCCATAAGCCACTCTCATTGTAACTTAGCCAAGAAGATCTGAGGGAATTATGAGGTCCGAATGATGAGTGTCTGGCGATGTCTATTAAGGTGTATTGAAAAAGAATAAGTGAAATGAACAGGATCAGAAACAGCATGGCAAAAACTCACCAGGAAGGCACAGAGCATGTAGAAACTGATGAAATATAAGTATGCAAAGCTGGTTCCGCAGGTGTCCTCCTCTCCTGGGTTGTAATCTGATTCAGGGTCACACCGCTTCCCATAGCTGCAGGCCAGCAGAATCTCCTGCCAGGCCTCGCCTGTTGCACACCTAGAGTTACACAACAACAAACACATTAATGATGCGAACAGTAGCAACCACCTAATATCTCATACAGTTAGCACTATAGGTTCCTTAGAAGGGGATCAATTGAAGATGCCTATGACAAGATCTTAGGAGCATAGAACCTTAAATGTGAGACAGCGTCACAGACCCAATATAACCTCAACTTTCCCCCATCACTTACTCTAATAAACATTTTATCATGCATCATTCCCATACAAGAGTCTTTTGAGGCAGCCTAATTTTAGTTTCTGTTCTTCAGATCAACTCACACAGCTCTGCATTTGTATATCCTTATTCTCACTTATAGCTCTCTGTTATGGTTTGAACAGATGTGAGAATAGTGTGGGCTACTTGTGCACTAATATCCATTTTTGTGGGAGTGTAGCTGTGTGAGCTGCAGGGCGAATTTTTCTTCTCAGGTCTGTAATGTTAGCATTTTTGGCCTAAGATTCTCTCATCCCGAGTTATAGTTTCTTTATCTATTAAACCCTTCTGGAACTTGAAGCAATAACACACCCACTTACTCAGTGGGCCATATGTTTGTAGCATTGAAATTGGGTAAGTCACTGAGACAAGTGTAATTGTTCATTTTTAAAGGGAAATGGTGCACCGTTTACAAATCACTAAAGTTGGGGTGGAAGAAGTACTCCATGTTAAGCAAGATAAAGTCTAAGAGCACTCCACATGCATAGTGTTGTCATCAATGATGTCAGTTCAGATGTAATCAGTGATGTTATCAATGATGGGATAGAACATGCCATGAGTCATGTAATATGCAAGGTCATAAGCAGTGTATGACGAGGGTGTGAGTTATAGATACTTAAAGGCATGAGTTACAGTTACGTGAGATAACTATAACTGATGAATTTCAGTGATTTTTAGTTTAAAACATTATGTTTTAACTGACATTTTCGCCTATTTATAATGCCCTTTATCCTTTGCTTCTTTTCATTGAATTTCAAAGTTTTTTACACAAAAATATAAACTAAGATATTACAATTCCCAAGTAAAATGTCACTTTAACCTTTGTTTTTTTGGGTGAATTTCTATGTTTTTTTAAACGTAAAGTAAGATCTCCATCCTCCTGCATGGGGTTGGGGTCAGTGCCTGGCTTTATCAAAAAAGCGCGCCTATTGGCTTTATCAAGGGGCCAGCACATCAAAATATATAAAGATGACGTATTGGTTTTGTCAACAAATCAACACAACAATTTATCATGAACTATAATCAAATGTATTTCCATGCAAGCACATTCCAATGAATAATAATAATGAATAATAAATATTTGAAATAAAGAATTTATCTACAAATCAACCATAAGCATGTGTTGAGTCTTTCTTTAACATTCTTGAACATACCAAATGCAGCCATAGAACTAATTACAAGGGATCCCTGCTCTCCAGCTGAAGAACGTACAGGAATTGGATTACTCTGGAGTCTTACTGCAACATATTTTTTAATGTTCCTAGGGGGCAGCTGTAATCCCTGCAGGCCCCCACAACATTTAAAAAAGGGTTGGCAGTGCCCCAGCCCCTTCTGGGTCACTTCAAGCAACAGAAAATCTTTTTTTTTAAGAAGGCCTTGCAGGGCATTGTAAGGGGCTTCCCAGCTGGAGCACGGAATGTGAAATAAGAGGCTACGCCAACTCATTTCACATTTCTACTTTGCATTATATTTGTTTATGTGAGCAGATGGTCATGTGGCCTCCGTTCAATAGTTATTTAATGGCCCTGGGTGCCCCATCCCCAGGGGCAGAAGTATTTTTGTATTTTTGTATTGGGGAGGGGGGTGTGTTGTCCAGCACCGCAAGACTTCGAAAGGCCACCATCGCAAGGGAGTTATATCTTATTAATGGGGTGGGGGGCAAGCGGCCCCCTCCTGAAGCCTTCTGAAGGATCTGGGGACCCCAGGCCAATGTATTTTTTAACTGGGCCATTTGGCCCTGGTGACCGGTGGCAGCAGAGAGCGGGCTAGGGACAGAAATCCAACTACCGACCCCTCCGCCCGGGCAGAGAACACAGGTTTGCTCCCGCCCTGCAGGAGCAGAAAGAAATGCGGCTCCCGGGACTCTTGCGGAATCGTGAAAAGTAAAAAGGAGTAGGTGAGTTGGTGATACACCCTACTAGAAGAAATTGATATTGTGCCCCATATCATTGAGAGGAAGTGTATAAAACATAAGTACTTTAAAGAATAGAATTCAAATTCTTTAAAAAGAAATGTTACAATCTCATGAGACTCTCGCGGGATCGCGATTAATAGAAAGGAGTAGGTGTTCTTTGAATATACCCTGGCCTACACACTGTAGAAAGGAGTGTTAATGGAGATGGTGCTCATCAGAGTCTGCTATTTACAAATATTGGCTTGGGAAGAATTTGGAGTAGAGAGTTAAATCTCTCCCCATACCCTAATACGTACAGCAGTCAAAAAACAGAGGAGTCTCAGAAGAGAGGCAAGTCCCTCTGCACAACCTACTACAGACACCAGTTATATTAGAGAGAGGTCTCAATAAGAGGCCTGACCCTTCATACACCCTACTGAGTACACCTGTTATCCAGGAGAGAGGACTCAAAGTAGAGGCTAGTCTCTCCACACACCCTACTACGCACACCTGTCATCTGAGAGAGAGGTCTGAAAGGAGAAGCCAGTCCATCCCCACACCTTAGTACAAACACCCGTCATCTGAGACAGAGGTCTGAAAGGAGAGGCCAGTCCACCCCCACCCCCTACTATGCACACCCGACATCTGAGAGAGAGGTTTATTTCCTACCCACACCCTACTAGATTATCATTAAACACTCAGTGAACATGTGAAAAAGAACTCTAAACAATATTTTAGAACAAAATGTATAACTCTATAGTCTCGTAAGTTTCCCGTGAGCGGCTCTTGAGACTCCTGTGAGATTAATTAAACACTTTAAGAATAAATTTACTTAGTAAAAAACTAGTACTATACATTAATGCCAAAAATTATCAATCTCTTTCTGAATTATAATTACCTCTTTAATGTAAAAACACATACAGAGTCCTTGAAAGTGTGCTATTAGATTATTAACGAACTTGCTGGGAAGATCTCTCAATGTGAGAGATACAAGAACCCAGGAGACGGAAAATCCCAAATGAAATATTGTTGTATTACCCTGTATTATACTCAGACATAATTATTTAGAAAGAGTTTGCAAAATGAGCACCCTTTCCTTTTATGTTACAAATCAAAGCCTTTTCCTTTCACAATGATGTCCCCACACAGGATATATTCAAAAGTTATTCTACCATATATACACTCAAACAAATATGAATTTACTTTTTTTTTTTAAACCCTAGAAATTCACTGAAAAGCCAAAAAGTAGAGTAACTGTTATAATCATTAGTACTAGGTTTGTTCTGGTGTTGGCAGCTTCTTTCAAGAGGAATGTATTGATGTCACAGGGATTGAGACATAGGAGGGCGGTTGGGACGACGAGAGAAGCTGCACTGTCTGGCTGTATGGACACAGGTTTTTATCTGCAAATAAACTTTAAGTGTGTTCACCACCCAAGCCTCCAATCATGTGTGGAAGGTGGTTACAACATCATTTTGGCGACATGAGGTCAGGATGGGATCTGCTAGACACCGCAGAACTGACAGTCTACTTGTTAAAGGTTTTCTTTGGTGTGCGGCCCCACCCGAGTGTTTTGTACCTTTACCGGTGTCCTGTCCCATTTTGAGCTTCCTTAACTGACTTTGTTTTATTGGACAACACCCTGGCATGAGCACGACTCCACTGGTCTGCGCTGCCTCGAGCCTTTCACTATTACCTTATGTAAGTAACGTATGCTTTTGTAATCTGCTCTTTTGTAATGTTTCTCATTATGTTTCATTTCTGTTCCTAATGTGAAGCGCTCTGACGCCTTCGGGCAAAGTCCGCGCTATATAAAAATGCATAAATAAATAAAATAAAAATAAAATGCTGAGCGTTGTTGCTAATACCTCTGCATAGTTCACTAGTGCATTTATTTGGAAATGGCCAGCATAATGGAGATTTTTATTGTTTTGAAAAGTTGCACTGAGTATCCTTAGCTCGATCTGCCCCGCGCTGCCTTTTCTTGTCACGCTGCAGCCCTGGTTTTGTTCAAAGTCAACAACAGCACCACCTTGGCTATTGCATAGGATAGTACATCCTATCATACAGCCTGCAAGCTGATGGATCGAAGTTTGACCCGCAGTGCCATCTAGTGGTTATCTTGACATTTTGCACCCGTGGATTTTCTTTCATTTGATACAGCTTTTCCAGTTGGTGAACTTATTCGCCACCTAACATGAGCATCAATCAGTCGATTGTGATGCACGTTCATTCTTAATGCAGCAAAGGGACCCACCCATTGAGTGGGAGTATTAGGTCGAGAATTTTGAAATTTATTTGGTGGCTCTTGGAGGCTCCAATTTTTCACCTCTCAGAAAGGAACCATTATTGAGTGGGTGTATGGGCACGGAAGGTCAACACATTTTTAAATATTTGCCACAAGAGTATGAGGACAATGGTGATATCATTGAGGATGTGTACAAAGAAGCGAAGTTACGGCTACAAAAGCGTTTTGTCAAAACTGTGAACATTGTTATGCAACGTCACACATTTTACACACAACCACAGAGGCCCAATGTGTCGGAGGATGAATTTGTGGCCAGGTTAAGGGAGTTGGCCACAAAGTGCAGGTTTGGACCAATGACAGATGAGCTTATAAGGGATCAACTTATAGTCTAATGCAACAGCACGAAAATGCAGAAACGTCTTTGAGTTGCCAGTGATCCTACGTTAAAGCACCCTATCAAAATTGCTAAGATAGTAGAAGAATCAGACAAATACATGACGGAGATACAAAAGATGGACTGTAAAAGTACTGTTGAGGTAGCAGAGGTACTCCGTGACTCTGATCTGGTAGCGCTAGTAAAGAAAAACTTGGTGTATCTAGAATAACACTTGGAAAGGTGTGAGGTATGAGAACCACTAACCTTTCATCAGCGCAAAGTAAATACACAGCATGATGTTGCTACAGATGTGACAGTAATTTTCATACGGTAGACTCAAAGAATTGTTATGCCTGTCGGAAGAATGGTCACTTTGCACATGTATGTAAGGCATCTAACAGGAAAGTTGCCTCGATAGAAGATGCATAGGAGGTTATGGAGCATATAGTTCTTAGAACTAACTCTGATAGAGAAGATGTCGAGGAGGCAGAAACTAAAAGAAGGATACGTCCCAAAGTGGATTTTCGAGTGGATGGGAAAAAGATAGCCTTAATGGTTGATTCTGGATCACTACACACCATCATACCAAAACTTTTCTTTGATTCAGTATGGCCTGGAAGGATGTTATGTTTAATTGATGTAGTGTTGAAAGGTTATCAGGGGGCCGGCATTGGCATGATGGGTTATGAAAGTACTAGGATTGAGTTCATGGACCATCATACTTGGGGAAAGGTATACGTAGCTAGTGAGGGTCCACTAATTTTGGGATGGTCACACCAATATGACTTGAATATTGTGGTGAATCTCTGTGCTGCTAATCAAGTCATGATTGTGTATGATGGAGACATGAATGCATTGTTGGAACAATCAGAACCTGTGTTCCAGAACAAGTTGGGTTTGGTTAAGGACTTGTGTCATAGAATAATTTTGAGGAAAGATGCAATTCCTGTGAGGCACGTAGTCCGGAAAGTAAGATAATTGAATACATGATCCTAGATGGGGTTATGAAATTGGTGGAGGCCACATAATGGTTATCTCCGGTAGAGATAACAAAGAAGGCTGGAGTCATTGAGATTTTGTGTAGACTTTCGCAGTCCGACCCAGACTGTGGTCATGGACCACTTTCCTCTGCCTAATATTACTGAGTTAATTTTCCTGTTGTCTTGGTAAAATGCTTACCATCAGGTTAGCCTGCACCCAGGGTCTAAGCATTTAACTGCATTAATCACCTTTGAGGGGGTTTACTAGTTTAACAGAATGCCATTTGGGTTGTCATCAGCAGCAAGTGAGTGTTTTTCAAAGACTCATATCCAAAGTGGTATCTGAGGTCAGAAATGTTTTTTTTCAAGATGACATATGTGTTTTTTTGGGATAGTATTGAGACTCATTATAGCACTTTGCGTGTGGTGTTTACTCGGTTGTTGGAAGTAGGTCTTTCTCTGCTGAAAGAGAAGTGTACATTTTTGGTGCAAGAGGTTGACTATTTGGGGTATCTCATTTCTGAGGAGGGGGTGAGACCCAAAATGAGTCTGTTAAATGCTACGGTGAATGCAGACTCCTGATGATAAAGATAAACTATGTTCCTGCCTGGGACTTGTGGAATTTTACGCTAAGTTTGTGAGAAACTTTGCGGGTAAATCTGAACCATTAAGAGAGTTGTTGAGGAAGGGGAGAAAGTTTGAGTGAGGTGAGGTCCAGACAGCAGAGTTTGAGCAAGTCAAGTGTGACATTTCAAATGCTTACATATTGATTCCATTTCAATGTGATTTGAAAATTGTGCTAACTGTTGATGCTAGTGCTGTGTGTATTGGGGCTGTTCTCACCCAATTACATGGGAACATGGAAAGAACTGTGGCCTTTGCTTCCTGCTCATTGACAGATGCCCAGAGGAATTCATCTGTCATTGTGCGAGCGGCATGGCAGCCGCGTGGGCGACCAATTACTTTTGCACATTCATTGGGGAAATGAAGATTATGGGCCTGATTCACAGAACTAACTTAAGACCAAATCCTAAACTTACTATTTTTGGTATTCACAGAAGGCATTTAGTAGTAGTAAAGTTAGGATTTTGTCTTAAGTTTGAATTAAGACAAACTTAAGACAGACTTAAGATAGACTTAAGACAGAATTAAGACAGACTTAAGACAAACTTCAGACAGAGTTAAGACAGACTTAAGATAGGATTTTGTCTTAAGTTTGTCTTAAGTCTGTCTTAAGTCTGTCTTGAGTCAAACTTAAG
This sequence comes from Lissotriton vulgaris, assembly GCF_964263255.1. Lineage (NCBI taxonomy): Eukaryota > Metazoa > Chordata > Amphibia > Caudata > Salamandridae > Lissotriton > Lissotriton vulgaris. Next base: position 1,288,978,013 of record NC_141693.1, on the reverse strand, counting down.
ACAAAATCCTAACTGTACTACTACTAAATGACTTCTGTGAATACCAAAAGTAGTAAGTTTAGGATTTTGTCTTAAGCTAGTTCTGTGAATCGGCCCCTATGTTCAGGGCCGATCACAAACCTTTGCGGAAAGTGCTGGGACCCAATGGGAGTAAGAATTGTTCAGGACGTCTGGCTAAGTTGGCGGTTAAAATGCAAGATTGTGACAATACCATTGAGTTCCTTCCCAGTTGGAAGAATAGAGTGGCTGATTGCTGGTCGAGATTGCCTGATAAAGCTGCTGATGAAGGGAGTTTGGACACAGAGGAGGTTGTAGCATATGTGGAGGATGTGGTGGACGACATGCAGGAGGCAACTTCTATGGAAGAGTGGACGAGTGCAATGAGGTAGTATGAGGATTTGAAGGCAGTGACAAGAGTAATAAGTTCGGAGGGAAAGTACGTACTTTGATGTCATAAAACCATATCACAAAGGGATTGAAGAGTTGTTTGTGAATGGGGACAAACTCATTGTTAGAGGAGAGAGGTTTATACCTTGCGGGGCTTTAAGAAACAAACTTGTGCGGTTAGCAGATTAAGGTCATATGGGACAAATCTTTACACTGAGGAAATTGAAGGATATTTATGGTGGCCCAAGATGGATGAGGAGGTTAAGAATTGGGTAAAGAAGTGTGTGGAATGTAAAAATTTGGAGAAGAGGTTGAAAGCAGGAATGTCAAGGGGCTTCAACAACATATGTCAGAAGCAGATTTTGTGTGGGAAAAGATTAGTCTGGATTTTATTGGGCCATTTGACTTTCTTGCCAGAACAAGAGGGCTTCGCTGCTGTACCGTTTGATGCCAAATCAAGGTGGTTTGAGGTTGTGTTTATGAGGAATGTGAAAACAAGTTCCACTAATTCCATGCTGGAAGTCTTCTTTTGAAGGAAACGTATACTGTCTAAACTGGTCGCTGACAACAGTATGCAGCTCACTTCCTACGAGATGAAGGGATTTCTGGAAGGGATTGGTGTGAAACATCTTTGCACTGCTCTACATTAACCGCCAAGGAAACGGTCAGGTGGAAAGGGTGAACAGTTTGATCAAAGGGACCATGGAATTGGCCAGCAGGGCAGGGTTGAGTGTTCAGAATGCAGTAAAGGATATGTTGTGGCATATCGCACCACTTCCAATGCTCTCACTGGGAAAACCCTTTTCGAGTTGATGAGGGGTAGAAACCGGGGACCAAGTTGGTTCCGTCATTGTTGAGGGAAGGATGTAGAGAGAAAGGAGTAGGCAGTATGGATGGAGGTCAAGGCATGATTGGTGTGGGTGATGGATACACCGGGTGGAGTTAGGCCAGGATTATCACATTTTCAGGGCCCCCACAGAGTGAAGGTTGTTGGACAAGGTTGGGTGAAGTTGGACAATGGTAAGACGTGGAATATGCAAAGAGTAGCTCTGTTTCAGAAAGGAGGTAATTGTCACCCAGTGAGAGATTGTGCACCTGGGCCTTGCTCAGGGTGGATGGGGATGAATGATGGTGACTTCTGAGTGGGGACGGAAGATAAAAGTGAGGAAGAGATGGTCAGTGAGGTTCAAGTGGCCAGGTTTGACCAAGTCACTAGGAATAATCAGGTGAAGGCTCGGAGGTGTCGTAGGCCACTGTGCTGGCTGGGAGACTATGTGTGTGGCTAGCTGGGTCTCCTTATGGCAGGGCACCTGTTCATTTGGTATTGTGTGGTGTGTGGGTGGAGAGGGGCCAACACCTCCTTGGGTTTGTGTCTTCTCTATGTGAAAATGGGGATGGGCCTTTATATATAGTTTACAACAATGTTGAAGGGGTGAGGTGTGTGTTATAATCAATAGTGCATTGTTTACTATAATGACATGACTGACAACATCATCCAATGAGTGTTTTATTTAGTTTTTTAGTTGAAATAGTGGCAGGCAAGTATCATATTACTTCTCTACCTAATTATTTACAGCTTGGGTCCAGCTAATTGGTGTACGTTTTAAAAAAACACATGTGCTCCTAATGCACCATAGGTGTGTAGATGTACTGAACACATATCAATCTTTGCATTCAAGAGTAACTCTGTGTGCAGGTGACAGTTGGCTTGAGTTAATTATGTTCCACACACGTTTTTGGTCTGCAGAAAAAGTTTCCAACAAGAGAAAGATTATACATAGTAGATACTAACTTTTGTAAGCAGCCTTGTGTTATTAGAGAATCCTGCCAGCATGACAAATTCAACTTAACATAGAAGACTGTGTGCACCAGGTACTAATCTATGTACATGTGCTGGTGTTGCTTCAGAGGATGGGCTATATGTATAGTTTTCAGCACAGTATGAAGGGTGCATGTAGTATGATATTTAACCGCATCGCTGCTGCGGTGATTTTTGCGCTGTGCGGCTTTTTTAAAAATACCGCGTTACATGACGAGCTCAGCTCGTCATCAGCACACGCCACCCGTGGCTGATGACGAGCTGAGCTCGTCATCAGCATCGAAGGGGTTAATACCTTCAGATCGTGGTTATCTTTAGCAAACAATGTATTTTTTTACAACTCTTGTATAAAGTGTACAATTAGATTCTTTTTAATACTCTGTGGTGAATTTCTTATGAAAGTTTCACTGTTTGCAAACTGTTTACAGCACCCATTTCTCGTGTGATATCAACTTCATTTCTCAATGGAGTTTCAGTGGTGTCAGGGGTTTGATACAAGTAAATGCTGTCCATGGTAGGGCATTAGTTTTGAGACAGACATTCACTATTTTTAGGAACTTGGCTTTCTGTAAACAGTTGTATACAGACTTAACACCCTACTAAATTAGGGTTTCCCATATATCTGACATTGATTGTTAATGTGAACTATGCTACCTGCAAAATGTATGGTATAGAGTCACTGTTGCACATAATGCTTGCATTCTACACCTAAGGGAGATGTGTCTGTGATGCCACTAATAATGTCTGATATTCTCCTGAGTTATTTTGTACTTACTGTCAGGCCTGTAATGCCATAGAAAGTTATAGAGCAATATGTGGTAAAATTAAGCTTAGATGTCACAGTGATGTCACAATGAGGTCACAGAACAGGTTATGAATGATGTCATATGCGAGATCATAAGCAGTGCGTGGCGGGGAGCAAGTTATAGTTAGCGCTGCTAACTATAGCTGGTGAATTTCTGTGTTTTCTTTTAGTTTGAAATGTTAATGTTGTCTGACAAATTCCCATTATTTTAACATTTGGTTTTGTTAAGTGAGCTGCTAAGGTTTTCTTTAATCAAAAACAGATTTTTTTTATCACATCTAACTGTATCATTAATTTTACCTTCATATACATATGCCCACACACATATAAACATATAAATACATGTGTGTTTAATAAAGGTCCATAATATAAGCAATATAAAGGTCAACACATGGTAATACATGCGTAATAAAGCATGTGTTCTATTAAATGTGTGATAAAGCATGTATTGTAATGGCATGCATGGTAACATCACATATCCTTTGAAGAGATGCCTTTCACAGAATTTTTTCTATCCCCTCCTTTTCAACATCAGAAACCACCTGAAAGGCTGAGAATGTACCAATAACATTGTAAACACATCCACATTTCTTCTAGATAAAAATCTGATTATCATCAAATGTTCTGAAAAAAAATCCTCCATTGCTCTGCTTTAAATAAAAATGTAACATTTAGGTTCTGAATAACAGTGAGCTCAGTCATGAGGTAATTGAACCTAAACTTACTTTTCTTTTGCCATCTTTGAATGACTGCAGGAAACTTTATCCAGTCAATCCTGCATCTACAATCCCCTGCATGCCTTTCTCTCCAAGCCATACATATTAGGCATCTCTAACACTAAGTAGTTTAGTATGGCTCTTGATCATAGACAGAACTATGACTGGGAAATTCTTATAAGACCTGGAGCTCAGATCTTTGCTCCCCTTCCATCAGACTTCTAACATCCTACTTCCCAACAAACCCTTACATCACATACCGAACCCCTTGCTCCACTCACCCCACCCAAATCTGTGTTGGAGAACAACTGCACCAGCAGTCACAGAAAAATAGAAGCAGGTTGAGCAACATTCATCATGGTCAGCAGGCACACCATGGTTTATCATTGGGAGGTTAGGAAATTCACCTTTCCTACCCAAATGGTAGATCCATATATTGGGTAATTTGACCTAACCCCACTTCAATTTTCACCTATATACGCTACTGGAACTGAAAAAAATGTCCATTTTGGCCAGTATACCTCCATTGAAACCCACTTAAGGTCACACACTTAAGCTGCATACATGGCCTAAGGAGATACTGCCAAGGGGATAAGAAACCCATGCAATTACAAGGAGACAACAAACAAGTACTGGAACTTTACCAAGACTAAAGCATGGGCACATTTACAATGTGAAAACAGGCTACTAACTAGCACATGGACTTGGCATACATTGCCACTAGGTCACAGAACATAGTGACAATAGGAAACAAATGCCCAGATGCATCAACCTTTTTAGGAAGTGCAAACGGTGCGATTCGCAAAAATCGGCCTTTTGCACTTCCTAAATTGGTTACTGGGATGCATCAAGCATTTTTGGAAAATCGCTATTTTTTGCGAGTTCCAAAAATGCGATTGCTTTTAAGGAATCGCAAATTTGCGATTCCTTAAATGCAATGCATCATCCTCAAAACATTTGCGATTTTAGAAATTGCAAATGCAAATTACCACGAAGTTGAACTTCGTGGTAATTTGCAAAAATGTTTAAAAACGCATAAAAATGCATTTTTTAAACGTGTACGTTACAGACACACATGTCCTTAGGACATGTGTGTATGTAACTCACATGTAAAAGTGCATTTCATGGGTGCAGGGGGGGGTCCTTTGGACCCCCCTCTTCACCCTTGAAAGGCTTTGATGCATTCCGATTTCAAATTGCGAATTCGCAATTCCCATTCATTCCTATGGGCATTTCAGCCCATAGGAATGAATGGGAATTGCGGATTCGCTATTTGGAACTCGCAATTTTATTGGAATTCGGTAAAAATTGCGATTTTTACCGAATCTCAATAAAATAGCGAAATTAATGATGCATTGCCATTTGCGATTCCTTATTTGCGATTCCTTATTTTTCGCAAATAAGGAATCGCAAATGACAACGTTGATGCATCTAGGGGAAAGAAACAAATATCTGAAGAAAGTCTGTCTCATTTGGAAAAATTGAAACACCAAAAACAAAACAGTGAGAAACTGTGCTGTTGGATTCTGACACTAAGACATATGCTAAGAAAAGAAAGTGTTGGGCACTCAGACAATTAACTCTAAAACAAAATAGACAAGCATATGAACAGTAGTAAGTATTAATGATAAAACTCCAGAAACTGAGTAATTAAGTCCGACATTAGAAACCCAGCAGCCATTAATTATAATACAGAGGACAGAGATATTGACATCATAAGCGAAACAAAAATCTTATTCTTCACATCATTGGAAAGAGTTGCAGCCAGTTAGAAATAGCCATAACCACCAGACAACAATATGCATAGAGACACTTTTGATCAATTTGCACAGGTTAGTGTAAGGTTACAAGATCACAACTAGCAGGAAACCGTTTATATGGACAGTTAGACATTGAGTTGCACATTGTAGCCGAAAAGAAAAACCACTGTGCACACTTGCACCAGAAAGTGGAAAGTGAGAAAAACAGATCCCCCTTCCACCTTTGAGGAACCCTCAAACCACTGACAACAGTTTATGCATTAAGGTACCCAACAGCATCAAAGAGCAAGTAATGAGCAAATGCTGCACCATGCAAACACTATGCAGCAGAACAACACAGACTAAAATTTTGTAGAACCATAACCATACTTGTGTTTTTTCTTTGGATATGGGAATCATTTTCATTTTACTTCCTATTTTAGGTCTCGGCTAGACATCTCGAAGAGACAAGTTGTATGTACTTTGTGGGCTTCAGCCCTGGCCATAAGCTTCCTATTTGCTGTCTCCATCATCGTTCTCATATTCTTTCTCCCCATTTGTTCATGACATGCATTTGGCATGCCTCTTCCTATGTTTAGCCCTCCCAGAGAGCAGGGCCCAATTACACTATTGCTCCACTGCTTCTATTTTAGGGTCTGTTTCAGCAACAACTTTTTTCTTTGTTAAAGAGCATCTAAGTCAGTGCTGTTTTCACTCACTGCTCCAACTCCTCTGTAAACAGGCCAGTAAATTTTGTTCTTATCTCATCACACTATCTGTGCATTCAAAGACCGAGTTCAAATGTCACACACTGTTCTTCGATGGTGCCTGTTTCTTTTCTTTATTTGACTTCAAAATGAGAGGATTTTTTTCTTCTCGTCCTCCAACCCCTTCCCACTCAGCTGCTTGTTTTGTGCTTGCCATCTGGTTTAAAACACACTTTTACCAGACATCTAGCTGCTCTAACCGTAAAGCGTTGGGCTGTTTATATAGTCTGACCTGAAACAATCCACTTTGAAAGTTGGGATATTGTTCTCGTTTTAAACATATGACATTGCGCCCACTCCGAAAATTTGCTTTTATAAAGCAGCAGAAAAAAAAGTTGATATTTGTCATCCGCAAGCTGTTCGATCACAAAGTGCCTCACCCTGTCCTCTAGTGGGTTCCGCTTGCACATGCTTACTGCAGATCTCATGACCGGCTGTCTTCAAACATGCTCAAATCATTTAAAAAAAGTTTTTTTATTGATTTTTTCCCCCAAAAAAATTGTTATATGTTAGTTTGTCATAGTTACTACATCTTCGTTAACAAATCAGATATGCTTTAAAACATTGCTTTATCTTAACAGCTCATTAATAGGAATCAAACAGGACATCTCATTCTTGGGAATCAAGGAAAAGAGGGAAAACACAAATTAAATTAATACTGTATTAATACATGATTCATAATATTATTAGGAAGACAAGAAAATGGGTAATGAAAAATGTCTTAGCATGCTAAACAGTTCTCTCTAACTATCTAGTGATAGGAGACCATATTTTCAGACCCCATTCTCGTCTCCTTGGTCCTCGCATCCGATATACAGAAGATTCAACATTATATAATGCTAATATCCTAGACCCCCAGTTAATGAACATTGGGGAGTCAGAACTAATCCACTGAGAAGTTATACATAATCTTATAATAGCCATAGCAATAAATACAAATCCAATCTCAGAGCCTCTACCGGAATGTCCCTTCTCATTTCATTCTTCCCCCAGAATGATTAAATCTGATGTGAGTATTACTGGAGTATCAAGAATCGAGTTCAGAAAAAATTCCATGTGACTTAAAAAATGTGCTATACCGGGACAAGCAAAAAACATGTGTACAGTATCTGCAGCCCATACCCCACATCTACTACGCAAACTACCCCGTGAACTTGCCCACTTAGATGTCTTTGCGGACTGTAATATAAGTCAAAAACTGATATAAAATGCTGAGTCTTCAGGCTACCGGATATAAACATCTGATTAGCTAGTTCCAATGATCCTTCCCAATCTATCCCTTTCTTTCCTATCTTTCTCTCCCAAAAAGCATTTTGGGTTATTAAAGCATCAGGAAACACATCCAGTAACATCTGATATATTTTCCCGATCCAAGATCGTTTCCGCATCGATTCTATCAGGCCAATTTCTCTCAAATTAGCATTTGCCCCTTGCACGGTTGTGTCTAAGAAGCTCGGGTTTGTAAAAACTTAAAAAAATCTCACCTAGAGAGGACAAACTTTTCTTGCAAAGACGTAAATGAGACTATTTGGTAGTCACCACTAACATCCCCCAAAACATTGATCCCTGCTAAACATGACTTTATCCTGAAATATTGATGGTAAGAGACCACACTCAGAGAAAGGGGCATATGCATTAATATTTGATATCTTGAGTCTGCGTCGTATCTTCCTCCAAATTAAGTAAGCTGACTGAATTATTTTAAATTTGGTCTTTTTGTGATAGCTAGGCTCTGAAATTTTAACTAAACTTTGCCTGGCTTCTTCTCCAAGCAGCATCTCATATATAGTGGGACTTACAGCATCAGACATCTCAGCCCTAGCTCCAACCACGAGTATCCCCATATGCTGCAGGAGTGCTGCCCAATGATATAAGAGAAAGAAGGGTACCCCCCATCCACTCCTAAGCTTAGGAAGAATCATCCACTTAATTACCCTTCTGGACCTACGATCTCCCCTTAGGAATCTGAAACAAACCCGTTCAGCTTTTGCGATACAAAATGTCGGAAATACCAAAGGAAATGTCTGAAAGATATATAGAAATCTTGGAAAAATTGACATTTTGATAACGTTGCAGCATCCATATATGATAAATGTAAATGGTCTAATCTCTCTAAATCCTTATTAACTGTATGTATCACTGGTAAGATATTGAGATCCGGTATACGCTCCACTGCTGCTGTGAATTTAACCCCCAGTTAGGTGGCTTCTGACATGATTGGGATATCTGCTGGAGACAGACTATCCGAATGTAAGCACTGAGTCTTAGCTACATTTAATTTAATTACATTAAAACAGTGCCAATTTGTTCCGCCAGATATTTCACTGCTGGGAGAGCTAACCTTAGGTTGCTTGTAAGAAAGGCAATGTCGTCAGCATACGCCAATGATTTATATCTAGTATTGCTGACCTTAACCGCTTCAATGTTCAAATCCACTTCCAATTTATTAAGGAAGGGGTCAATGTATAGCGAGAATAACAATGGAGAGCAGGGGCATCCCTGCCTTGTCCCTCTGCTAATACTGAAAGCTTTCGATAATTGTTCAGATATGCGGATGTGAGCTTCTGGTGATATGTAGACTGCCTGTACCGCTTGGGCAAATTCAGTAGCAAATCCCTTCCATTGTAAGACTGACCACAGAAACCACCAGGAGACCCTGTCAAACATTTTCTCTGTGTATAACAGGATCATCCCAAGTGGTGACTTTGTGGCCTGAGTCTAGTCAAAAAGGGCAATAACCAGCTTTACATGATCCGTTGTATCCCTGCCAGGGATACACCCATGTTGACGGATGGATACAAATGGAGTTATAATTCCCCCTAGCCTGGACGCCATTATTTTTTGGTAGATCTTATCTGCACCAGTGAGTTCAATGGGTCTATATGATGACGGACTAAGTTCAGGTTTAACTTTTTTAAAAACTACTACAGTGGTCTTCCGCCATGATTTAGGCGTCTGGCCCGATTGAGCAAGCTGAAATAAAGACACAAGCTCAGATCGCAGTGCTTGCCGGAACGTTCTAAAATATTCTAAGGGAATCCCATCTGGTCCCACAGCTTTGCCAGCGGCTAAGGAAATTATTGCTTTCTTGATCTCATGAGATCGGGGCAGGAAGAATCTCGTTTTGTTCGGATGTGACTTTCGCTATACATTGATCACTTAAAAATTCTATAATTCTGTCCGGAGTTGCCTCACCTTCTGCTGTGTATAATTGTTGATAAAAATGTTTAGAATACTTCTAGAATTTCAGTCGGAGAGTCCTGTATCTGATCAAATTGATCTAGAATTCTACATATTCTATTCGCCACCCCCCTCTGTTGTATGCGTTTGGCCAATAGCTTCCCAGTGTTTTCCATGAGTTCGTAAATATCAGCTCTGTGCTGTACATATGTAGCGGCTATATCTTCCCCAAAATATTGATGTATTTTAGCTTTGATGACCGCGATAAGCTGTTGACAGTCATCTATTTTTTGAGCATCTCTAATTTTCCTCATTAGCTCGATCTCAGCTAGCAGTAAATCATCCATCCATCCTCTAATTTTTCCCTTCACCACCCTCTGACGATATAAAGAGAAACAGAGGGTCTCCCCCCGCAAGGCAGCTTTAAAGGCAGTTGACACTATGGTTTCAGGAGCTGTGCCTCTGTTTATATAAAAAAATTCCATGATCCATTTGGCCATATGCACACAGTATGCTTGGTCCAATAACAGCTCCCTATCAAAGGTCCATGTCGGCTGAGATCTTAAAAAGCTGCTTATCAGGAGCTCCACTATCAGCGGATTATGGTCTGATATTATTCTCGGGGGAGTTCAATACTGACTTTTTCAGCTATTTGATATGAGATTAAAAAGTAGTGCAGCCGGACTAATTTATTATGGGGAGCCGAAAAGAAAGTAAAGCCAGGATCCCCCGGTCTGTGTCTGTGCCACACAGCAAGTCTGTGTTCCCTAACTAGCCCCTGTAGCACTTTGAAAGTCCTACCCTTTCTTCCTTGATACAGAAGATTACCAGCAAGATTAAAGCTACTTTTTAAATGAATGTTAAAGCCACCACAAAAAATTTGCGGAAATGGCCATGCGGCTAGCTCTAGACTCAAACAGTTCAATACTTCAGGATTGTCCAAATTTGAGTAATCAAAGGAACAGATTGAAACTGAAGTGCCATTGATAGCCGCTTTCAAAATCACCCATCGCCCCAGTTTGTCCTCCTTCATACGTTTACGGATTATAGCTCAATGCTTTGCTAAAACATGTACTTGCCAGTAAGTCTAAGCCCAGATCTTTAAGCCAATCTCATTTACTCCACGGAATGTGAGTCTCTTGTAAACACAGCATCTCTATTTGTATAAGCCGTATCAGTTTAGCAAATAAGCTTCCTTTTTTCCTGTCATTAAGATCACAGACATTTAATGAACATATACGTATTTTGTCCCTTCTATCCATTTTCCTGATAATACGGATTCTTTTTCAGAATTCACAAGATAATACAGACATTTCAGATAAACTTTAACAAAAGCACTATTAGATATTTTCATTTTGCTATGAAGATGTTCACCAAGACAATACACATTAGGCAGCAATTGTGCCCCCCCAACGCCCCCAAACTCCTGTGTCCCCCTCCACCACCACATAAGGCTTAAGGACCATCGGTCCCTGATGATGCTGAGCTAGACCATCACCCCTTCCTGAAACCTAACCTTCCCCTCCCCTAAAATATACCCCAGTAGAGATAAACCAGAAAAGAACCCAAAGCAAGGAGAAAAGGGAAAAGGAATTACTGTAAGGGCCCAATATTCGTTGGCTGTACATCTCATGAAGAGCACACCGTCTAAGGGGGAATATCTAAATCAGCCGGCCCCATACCCTTCCAACCACTACATTGATACCATAAATTCTTTTGCCTTAACTTCAGAACTTGAGAAACCACCTTCAGCTTGGCTGGATTGAGCAAGAAAACCTGAGCTCCTTTTGCCTGAAAATGAGGAATTAGCTGGCGCAATTGCCATCTTTTTTCAACTGTTGCCTGACAGAAATCAGGTCTTACAAAAAAATCCCTACCATTCCCTATCCTTTTCTTATCAGGCCTAGCCAAATTATATAGTGCTTCTTGGGCCATAAAGTTATTTAAACATATGAGAATTGCCCTTGGATGATTATCCACTTGTCCTCCTTTTTTACGTTGAAAAAAAATGGAAAAAAGGAAATTGGTGGGCCCTTTGTAGCTCAATTCTCCAATCCCATTGCTTAGGTTCTGGGAATGCCTCTTCAAAAAGTTCAATCACGAACTGCCGGGCAACCCCCCCCCCTCCTTGCCCTCCAGAATACCCAGAATTTGCAAGTTGTTCCTCTGGGAGGGATTTTCAAGATCAGTCAGTTTCCAGAATGTTTCCTCTTTCGTCTTTTTCAATAGACTCAGTCATGATCTTGTGTGCAGCCAACTCATATTCAAGCAGGGATATCCTGGCTTCTGCCTCACTAATTCTTACAGAGAAATCAGAACAGGTCTTAGCCACCCTGCGAATAGAGTTTTGTAATTTGCGGCATGCACCATGAGTATGAGAGCTCTCCGCCCGGGTCTCCTCCCGATGTGCCATAATGCTCCGGTAGATTGTTGATAGTGTGCAGGTTCTACAGGCTCATTTAAACTTGCTCCGTTATTTACTGAGGGTGCTTCTCCATTCTGTACCACCCTCCCATCTATTTTCGGCCGGAAAGAATAATCTCAAATCATAGAGCCAGCCAAGCCTAAGACCTTTGCAGAAGCAGCAACTTGATTTTTCTGCTTACGGACCACACCCGGCATGAGTGAGGTCTTTTCTCCTTCTTCCCAGCGCAACCTACTGCCGACACTATTGTCCTCAGCCCAGTCTTTCCCAAAACTATTGTCTCCGGAGGAATCGGAGTGGTCCGACAAAGAAAAAAATCCGACTCTTTAACAGTTCTTAATTCCTCTACTTGTAATGTCTGTGGACTGGGCATCTCCTTGTCAGACACCTTATTAATATTATTCCGGTCTGTAGAATCTGTAGCATTTATACCCTTGGGGATATCTGTCTGGACTTCAGCTCCCATAATGCAGCTATCTTGCTGTTTGGCCGCTATTCCACTAACTTCTTTTGAGAGGCACCCAGTGGATACCAAAGATCATATATTCTCATTTTGCCCATCAATCCCAGCGCGGCGTTCCCCCTCCAAAAGTTGTTTACCCCCTTAGCAGCCATTTTGAACACCAGATATTTAATTACAGTCCCGGCTGGAGGCAGTGCAATACCTTGAATTTGATCTTCTGCCGATATTGTCTGTGGTGTTTTGTCCTGAAGGAATGCCTTAATCTCTGCAGCTGGTTCGCACAGTGTCTTACTCTTGACGCTCTGCACTCTAAAGATAGCAGGGACCGTCCGCCATCCCCGTAGAGAGACACCATCTCGATCTTGATACCCCGCTCCAGGAAATCCGATTGCTGCTCCCGCAGTAGATCGGTGTCCTCCGGAACCGGCACTGGAAGACCCACCATCTCCATCTAGAATAACCTTCCCAGGACTACCGGGAACCGCAGGCAGTCCGCGGGTCTTGGAGCCCTGGGAGGGCGCTTTAGGCGGCATCGGCAAAACCGTACAGACAGGTGAAGTGAAGCTCCCGGTGAGTAAGTGGTCCCCGTGCACGCCAGTCTCGAAGGAGGAGGAAGCCCCCACAGCCACAACCACGAGCGCCAAATCATCCCCAATACTGTAGAACATTCATTTCTTTATCAGGCAGCATGATTGCAGTCACAAGCGGGAGGAAAAGGTTTAGAGGGAAGGAGTGATTTAGTCCACCTCACTCGGCCGATGCTTCGGCCGCCATCTTGCCTCAGATTGCCAAACATGCTCAAATCTTAGTTGAATTTGGAAATCCAAATAGCTAATTGAAACAGAACTCAGCACGGTCTTTTAAGACTCGATAATCCTAGCAGTGAGGTATGACCAGGCCATCTTATTGTTTATTGTTCCACTGTACCTAGTATTATTCTTTACTTTCATGCCCTGTTTTATCCTAGTATAACAATCTTGTATTCTTACCGATTGCAGCATAAAGAAAGCATTTCTCTGACAATGGCACATTTTTTACTTGAACATTATTGTGGCAATACATGTAACACTTGCAGGGAAGGATCCATTGAAAATAAATGGACTGGTGCATTACCAGAAAATAAAGCAGTCTCTCTCTCTGCATAAAATCAAAAATGTTTTTTGACTTTTGCATAGGGATTTGTTTATTTCTTCTCTGACATTTGTGTCACTCCCATTATTGTGTTTGGAAAAGTGAACATTTCTGTAGTTGACTGATAATATAAGGAAGTCATTGGTATGTTTAACCAGCCTAAACACACTTTATAAAGTAAAAAGTTCCAAGAGACCTGCACTTATTCAGCAATAATGTTTGCCTGTTGTTCCAGTACAAAAATGCAACTTATTGTATTTTGAACTTTTGTATTTTGTTTTCAAACTTGGTCAGTACTAAAGTTTGTGAACTACCTTTAACTTTAAAGTACTTAGAACAAATATGGAGTGCAAATTTCAGAGGTGCACAGTAAAGTGTTGCTTTTTCTGATACTTCATACAGAAATGTTCACATACGTTGGAATACTGCAGTGTACACACTTTGTGATGATACTACCCCCTCACAACTTCACAAACGTATTTAGCTTGCAGGTCTGGCCCCCGTGCTTTATACCTCACTTCTGCTGCTTCTAACCAGTGTAAATAACAGGTGTTACTGTTACCTATATTAATGAAGCACATATTACCTGCCTACCAAAAGAATGGAAGGCTGAATTGAACTTCCTTAAGTAACTCATGACCTGCAGATCACTGCATATTTCAGTGGCGAATGTTAACTCGCTGAGCCCTTCTGTCAGCATTACAGTGTAATTCATAGGCATGGTCAATGAATTATACCGCCAGAGTGGGCCAAATTATGCGGTGGAGTTTACAAAATATGCAGCAATAAAATGCACATTATGCTGCATAATTGTGATAGAATCAGTTCAATATCTTGTCATTTTTCCACATAGTAACACTGTCTGGACAAAGGTTTCACTTTAGTAGCATTAGTTTAACACCCAACTTGAAGGCAAACAGTCTATAATTTACTCCTATTCAATGTGTCAATCATTCTTTACTGGAGTAGCCACCAGACACACTGTAAGGTCTTTTAGGACTCGGCTATTAGACCGTGGCTTAAAAGTTTTGACAAACAAATAAGTCCCAAATGAGCGACCCAATGGCCTTGCCAATGCTTGTTAAGATTAAGTATTCTATGGAATTATATTTTGCACATTTTTGGAATAATGGTGCAGTCTATTTATCTATGTAGGGTAGAGTTGGTTAAGGGGTCTTAATGACCAATGTACAAAGTAATAGCATGGACCTTATTGCCAAAATGCAACACGCAAATTCATTGGGTCACCTCTAAAATGTCAGGAAAGTATAAGCTTGATGTCTAATCTCTAACGTACAATCCCTCCATCCTTTTATGTGAACTGTAACTCAAAATATAAAATCAGCAGAACGCATATCCGTTTATGCTGCTTAAAAATATAAAACTGGAAACATTATTTTGCACTAAGATGCTTTCCTCATAATAAACTAATGATTTATAGTCATGTTCAAAGCATCAGTCCTATCAGAGCAGCTGGTTATAGATCCTGACAGGCCAATGGTTAGGAGCACCTCTGGCACAAGACACACTGGAGGTCGATCCAACACTGCCTGGAGCAGATGAAACGCAGTTCCTTGTTCCAAAGCAGTTCATCACCCTCACGATCCTCGGGCCAGGCCCGCTCCTTTATCAATAGTAACAAGCATTGGTATAGCCAATAGATCTCGCTTTTGGGATCTTATAAGTGTTTAGCCATGCAACAATTGATGTTGTTTAATGAAGGATATTGTGCTGGATAACTAAACACTTACAATGTCCCAAAGGCGAGACCTATTGGCTATGCATTGGGGAGCATTATAAGTGTTTAGGTAGAGCTATTGACTTTGCTAATGTTTCTAAGCTGTGCTGTAGAGAAGTGTGGCTGCTGTGCAGCATGCTGAGAAGTTGTAATTAAAAAGTGTAAGAAGCACTGAGTGATGCTGTGATGTCGTTGGGTGATGCTCTGCTGGCTCTGAGTTATGCTGTGGTGGCGTTGAGTGATGCTGTGCTGGCCCTGAGTGATGCTGTTGGGACCCTGAGTGATGCTGTGGTGGTGCTGACTGATGCTGATTGATGCTGTTGTGGTGCAGAGTGATGCTGTGGTAGCACATAGTGATGCTGGGGTGGTACTGATTGATGCAGTGGTGGTACCGAGTGATGCTGTGGTGTTCCTGAGTGATGCTGTGGTATTCCTGAGTGATGCTGTGGTGAAGGTGAGTTATACTGTGGTAGCCCTGAGTGATGCTGTGGTGGGGCTAAGTGATGATGTGGTGGTGCTGACTGGTGCTTTGATAGTGTTGACTGATGCTGTGGTGACCCTGAGTGATGCTGTGGTGGTGCTGAGCCAGGCTGTGGTGGTGCTGACTGATGCTGTGGTAACGCTGAGTGATCTTGTGCTGGCCCGAGTGATGTTGTGGTGGTGCTAAGCGATGCTGTGGTGATGCTGTTTGATGCTGTGGCGCTGCAGAGTGATGCTGTGGTAGTACTGAGTAATGCTATGGTGTTCCTGAGTGATGATGTGGTGAAGGTGAGTGATGCTGTGGTGGCCCTGAGTGATGCTGTGGTCGCGCTGAGTGAAATTGTTGTGTCCCTGATGACGCCATGGTGGTGCTGAGTGATGCTGTGGTGGTGCTGAGTGTTGCTGTGGTGGAAACAAAAGTCCTTGCAATTTTAGCAACTTTTGATCAGTTTGAGCTAGAAACATTTTTGGGGTAATTTCTGAAGATTATGTAGAAAATAATGGATTATGTGGCATATGCAGCAAGCCCACAATTACTCGGTGCAGACTTATTATTAACAGTTGTTATTTTCACTTGTCTGTGGAACGCACAATTTCGACCTCTAAAGGATGAACCGGTAAGTCGGCCATGCCAGGTTTGAATGTGAATTATATGGTGCTTAAGCCAGGCACTCGCCCACCAAATGTTTTTGTTAGCATATCATGTATAGATCGGTGCCTTAAAAAAAAGGCTTTTTGCAGAGAGCAAAGCAGAATAAAAGTGCTCGAGGAGAGAGACCTTGGAGCCAAGTCACATCTATGGTACCATCTATAGCAGCATAGTTGTCTACGATGGCTTAGGGGTCTCTGTCTGCAGCAAGAGGAAAAATCTGTTCTAGCAATCCCAAGGGCATCCTATTATTCACCAAATATGAGCTTAAGATAGGGGTGCAAAATGACAAAGTACCCACTTAAAAAGAAGAGAGCACTCCCAAAACAGTGTCTCAACATATACGTAGACTTAATGCATGCAAATGTCTAAGTATGAGCAAGTTTAAATGTAAAACATTTCTGTATCTAAACCTGACAGCTAAGTTCAGCAAATCCAGAACCTTTTTAAAGAACCATTTCCCAGAGATGCAGAACCAAAGATTCATTGAATAAAAAACCCTCCTTCAGATTGGCCTCTCAGAGCTACATACTTAAATCCCAAAGCAAGGCTTTCTGAAAGCACTGGAGTAGACTTACTACTCCTGAATGCTTAGAAATGGGCTTCAGTAGAATAAGTGCGAAGGAAACAATGGTACTTTTTCAGCAAGATTACTTCTGAAGCCAATTAGTCATGCCAGATTCTCACCAAACGCTTTGGGCGGTGTTACAAAAGATTCCTTGTGGAAAGGTGCAGCCACACGGGCCATCTTGAATATCCATTTAGCAAAGCATAAACTCTGTTTGTCCAAATGCACCTTAAATATTATCTGAGCACCTCGAGGCTTGCTCCAGTGCCAAACTTGTCAAAGTTAGTGGAAAACAGTTGGTGTAAATCTGCAATGTTTCCAGCAGCTCCTTATTAGCTCTATGGCAAATTTCGGCGCACTGGTCACAAATATACCTCTGCATTGTCACTGGGATGTTAGTCAACAAGCTATCACGCAGGAAAATAACAACCACATCACATGTGTTCAAGGCACAACCCAGAGCCAGCACTGAAATTTCTTTTGCATGTAGCGCACTGTAGATGCAAAAGAAATTCCGAGTGGGGGAGGGCTCTTAATGCTAAGGGGGAGGTGGGAAGAAAAACAGCTTGAAGGAGCGTGCCGCAGCATGCAAAACAAAAGAAAGACTGAAGGAAATACCAAGTGGGCCGGAGGGCTCTTAATGCGTAGATTGAGGGGGGAAGAAAAAAGGCCAGATTTGCAGACTTTGGATCTGGGCAACCACATTCTAGTCTCAGCATTGGCTCAACATCCTGTGAATTTGGACAAATAAAATTAATCTCCCTGTGTCTACAAAAACAAAATGAATGTGTCCTAGAGTAATACAACCGGTTGCTCCTGTAAAGCGCTCAAATAACTTCCAATCAAAATCCTGAAAAAAAACAAAAACTGATCACACTGTGAAACAAAAATTGGCGATGATGGCTAAGGCCAGCCCGCACAGCTATTGTCAAAGGAAGTTACATTAACCAGTCCCCCACACATGGCACACACGAGGTGCGTGCAAAGATTGGGCCAGAGGAATGAAAATGGCACCCTAACAACTCCAAGGAACAAGGTGGCAGAGTAGGGAGTTAAGCATAGGGCGCCAAAAGCGTACGAAGTTTGAAGAAAGCACGTGAAAACGTCTAGCCAATGGAGGAAGAGGACAGCAATTAAATAGGACACAATCAGAGAGAAGGGGGCTGGGGTGATTTAAGTCCAGGAGCACCTTGAACGGTAACCGTACTAGTCGGCGTTTAAATAAAATGATTTAAAAAGATGCGGTTGTGTCTTGTTAGGAGCCGAAGGCGAGAGACCATGGATCTGAATTTTGTCAGGCATGGGCGGCTTATCATCCAAAAAGTACCAAACTGTTACACTGAAGAAGAAGAGCATCTATCTGAAGAAGGAACAAATTAAATATTGAGAAGCATCATGCCAGCCTTAGAAGTGATAAGCCAAGCGTGCAAAAAAAACGAAAAACAAGCCTCCCACATTAGGATCCAGTCCCCTGTGGCACTGCACAGAAGCTATCGGGTCCTCTGGCATAGACGATGCACTGGCCCATGGTTACAGCAGGCTTCTACGCCCCAGGCCATCAACGTGACTGCTCGCAGATGCTGGTTTCCACAGAGATGCCTGCTTGCAGGTCTGACGGCCATTGTGCAGAGAAGGAGGGGTTGTTGTTGCAAAAAAGGTGTGCGGACAACATTAGCTACTTTTCCGAGGAGGAAAAAAAGTGTGCGGCTGCTATAGTAAAAGCATGCAGAGCTTGCAAAGAGCCTGTGAGAAGGGGAGCAGGAGGTGAGCCCATGAGTGGTGCGCACGCTGACGAGAGAGGAAAGGCAGATGGCGCCTCTGCTCGTAAGGACAAAGTCGGCTTCCCCTCTGGACCCCTGTCCTTTGAAAGTTCTGAAGGAATGTAGGGACACTCTTCTGCCGCCTCTTTTCGAAGTGATGAATGGTGCCATGGCTCAGGGTACCTTTCCTTTGGTCTGGAAAAAGGCGATAGTGAAGCCCCTTCTTAAAAAACCCACCTTGGACCCCGAACAGCTTAAAAACTTCAGACCCATATCTTTGCTACCTGCCCCGGCAAAAATGCTCGAATCACACCTGAATTTTCATCTATCCACTTTCCTGGACTCTTCGGGGTTCTTAGATAGCTCTCAGCATGGATTCAGAAAATCCCATAGTACTGAATCGGCACTTACTATGGTGGTGAATAACATTTGCCGGAAGGTGGATATGGGCCAAACCACTGTGCTTGTCCTACTTGACCTCACAGCAGCGTTTGATACCCTGTCTCCCTCCACTTTAATATCTCGTCTGAGGGAGGCAGGGATAGCGGGGTCGGCCTTGAGCCTCCTGCACTCTTTTTTACATCTAAGAGAGCAGAGAGTCATGCCCGGAGAGTTCCTCTCCCCTGCTAAATCCTTGCAATATGGGGTGCCACAGGGGTCGGCCTTGAGTCCGACCCAATTCAACATCTATGTGGCCCCCCTTGCCAGGTTAGTAAAATCGCAGGGGATGGAGGTGGTGTCATACGCCGATGACACCCAAATCATGGTGTCCCTGGCTCACTTTGTTACTACATCCGTGGCCAACTTTAGGACTTGTATGCAGACAGTCGCGGAGTGGATGATCCAAAACTCCCTAAAGTTGAACGGCGATAAAACAGAGATCCTGGTCTTTGGCAAAGACCAGGACATCTGGTCTAGCGAGTGGTGGCCTCCCTCTCTGGGAATCTGCCCCTCTCCCTCCCATTCGGCCAGGAATCTCGGCGTTATATTTGACGCCTCGCTGTCCATGACTCTCCAGGTCAATAGAACGGTGGCCACTTGCTGGTGGAGAAGTGTGGCTCAATGGTTAGAGCGGCAGACCCTGATGCAGAGGTCTAGCCCGGGACCAGAGTTCAATTCCCCGCCTCGGTGGGTCTTGGGCTCAAAATTCCACGGACCTGATAATTCTCGCCGCGGTGCCTATTCCAATCATGGAGTCCCACTCTGCAACTCTGGGCAATAGCTTGCTTAATCTCCACAACGGCCCCCACAACGCTAAGGATGCCTGGCCTCCACCTTGGGGGTGCCCAGGAGTGGACTCCTCACAGGGAAAGCCAGGATGGGTTCCACAGCGGTATTCGTACAAGCGGCTTGAGACCCTTGCGGGTGAGTAGTGCGCTATACAAGTATCAATTTTTTCAATTTACATTAAGATCCTTAAAAGAATCCTGCACTATCTGTCTCCCCAAGCACGTAAGCAGACGGTGGTTGCATTAGTGGGTTCCAGGTTAGACTACTGCAATGCACTTTATGCAGATTCTAACAAGGGCCTCATCCAGCGCCTTCAGGTCGTGCAGAACGCGGCCGCGAGATTCGTTCTGGCTCTACCTAATGCTTCCTCTGCTACAATGGCCAGGAAGAGCCTGCACTGGCTTCCCATTCAACAGAGGATCTCATTTAAGCTCTTGTGCCTGGCCTATAGAGCTCTTGCGGCTGGTCCTTTGGATCCTTTGGGCTCTCTTCTAACCCGCCATGTTCCCAGCAGGACTCTCCGATCCTCGGAGATGAATCTGCTTGTAGTTCCCCGCGCAAGGAAGGTCAGATGGGGCAGCAGAGCATTTTCCATTGTTGCCCCTCGGTTATGGAATGCCCTCCCATTGGAGATTAAGGCCCAACTGTCTCTGTCCCTCTTTAAAAAAGCACTCAAAACTTGGTGCTTTATCAAGGCCTACCAGTAAGAGATTATATTTGTTCCAGCTAGCTTTTTTGGTTAGGCGCCTTGACGCCCATTGGGCTTAGTAGCGCTATACAAATTAGATTTCATTCATTCATTCATTCAAGCGCGCGTCCGCTCACGTAACCGCAAGCTCTAGGCCACAGTGGTAGCATTTTCTTAAGCCCACTTACTAAAAGTCTTGCCAGACAGCACATGTGCTGGCTCAGGCGAGACCTAAAAACAGGCTAAACTTTGAAGTACAAGATGGCATATTGCTTGTTCTCTTCACACCTGCATGGTAGTCTCTCTTCCTAATCCAATAAAAGAGCGTGTGATCCACAACATTTGTTTTTGCAACCAGCAATGAAGTTAGAATGTACCTTAGACCTAGTTATAGTTTATGGACCTGATGTTATCAATCTATATTACCTTGCTCAATCGATCAATAGATTTGTAGAATGCTACTTATCACCAGTGAGGACATCCAGGCGCTGGCAGGGTACAGTTGATTAGCTCCACTGCAGTGTATGTTCTTGCCATGGTGTCCTAGTTTTGTGCTCTGTTGTTCCACCTACTGGAGAAAGGAGATGCAGGAACAGAAAGTAGTACATCCTGTTCCAGTTCTTGTGTCCTCTTTCTCCACTAGGTGCAAGGCCTCAAAAACATACTTTGTCCACAACATAGTTTAGTGACAATTGCCTCATGTAAAACTAGAGAGATTAGAAAAGGGAGACTGGAGGAATATACTTCTTCTTTGTCTTGAAACACTCCTTCTTCTAATTCCCACTTTTGATGGGATTTGACACCATTTCCGCTGTGGGGCCCATATGAAAGTGGAAGCGGTGCCCTCTGCAAGGTCTTCTTGTGCTATGTTACATCATTGACCCCAAGATTATCTTACATTTACTGCATACCCTTTGTCAAAAGAAACTGACCTTAGCCGCAAAAAAGGACCTTTCAACAAACACCTATGAAACTGCCCTCAGTAGCCCAGGTCAAAAATGATAATTTTAAGCATCTCAACATAATCGTAATGGAATAGAGGATCTATATACCTCCACAATAAGCATGGGTGAATTTTGCGAATCTGGCGTTCGCGAATTTGCGTATTTGCGAACTCGCAATCCGCAAAATCCGCAAATTCTCGTGAATTTGCAGGTTTTTTATTTTTTTTTTGTGTTCGCAAGGGTTTCTGCCAGTTCGCGAGGGTTTTGTACCAGTTCGCAATTGCGAACTTACTTGTCGGCTCGCAAAATGTTGTTTCTACGTCTGGTTCATCATCACAGGTTCCCAGCACCCTCTGTTTCACCACCGCCACCCTCTGTTTCACCCATGCCACCTTCTAGTACATCAATGCCACCCTCTGGTTCATCATCACTGTAGATTATGGGGGGGGAAAAGCAAGCACACCTGCCTTGTTCAACTGACATGAATTAATTTGGGGTTGATTTATTAATGTGTCACTGTTTTAAAATTCCAGTCTGGCACCTGCTTCCTTATCTGTAATTTGCTTTCTGTTGCAGTGCAATTTTTTTTTCCAGGACCTATGTGGCCTACTTGTAGCTATTCTATGAGCCTGCTGTGAGGGTCAGAGCAGGGTCATAGAATTGTTGCAACTAGCAACTGAACCCTGGAGGGGCCCCAGTCAGGAAGCACTACAGGGAATGGTTACTAATGATGAGTTTGAACTTTTGCACCTGCTGAGTGCTTTCAGTTTTGCAAAACTCGTTTTTCTGCAGAACAGCAACTGTAATGCCCCAAACAAACTTACTTGTGAAAGTTGATTTCTAATCCAAAAGTGATCCAAAGAAAGTCAAAAGGCCTCAAATCCAAAAAGGTGCAGGCAAATGTCAACCTGAGGAGTTATTCTGATAAAAATCATCATTTTCAGAAGGTCTATGCTGCTTGCTAGTGGATTTCTTGTGCAGAATTGCAAATTTTGTAATTTCGCGAGTGCGAGATTGTTGCTGCCTGCCGCACCTACATGTTCACAATTGCGAACTCTCGCGATGCGCGAGAGTTCGCGGATTGCGAATTTACCGAAAATCCGCGAGCGGAACGGATTTTCCACCCATGCTTACTCCACAATTAGAGCAGACAAGCTATTTTATTTCATTCAGTTTTCCTTATAATTGATAGACGAGTGAAGCAAAGCAATCCCATCTCAACTTTAAAATCAAAGGCTAATTGGTGAAGGGATTAGGAATTTGATGGCAATTTGTACACAAGAATGAAAGTGGGAGTGGTCAAATAGATGCAGGCAGACAGGAACATCAACTTCAATGACCAGTAAAATAATAGACACATGGGGGATTTGTCTCAATGGGCCAAAACACAGAAAGGAAAATCACTTCAGGAGGATACAGACCTGAAGAGTAACAGCACTGCTTGAGGGAACGTCTGGAAGTTATTGTTCCGATTGATTTGGGTCCCATCCACCATAGCAATTTTACCAAAGACCTATGGAATAAAACATAATTGGTTGAAATCTTATAGACAGAGAATATCCTGTCTCAGGAGTGTGTAAGTACTAGCAGTGATGATGATACTTAGAAGAATCTCTGTTATACCACGTTTTCATAGATCTGTTCCACATGTGCCATGTGGTAAACAGACATAATATCGATTCCAAAATATCGATTGGACAAAATTTCGAGTAAAAAATATAGACTAGACAAAATATAGACTAGACAAAATATAGACAACAAAAATATTGAGTAATATCGACTAGAATAGCCAAAATATAGAATCAAAAATATAGACTAGACATTATATAGACTAGATAAAATATAGACAACAAAAATATCGAAAATAAGGTAAGTTATTAATATTTAATAATATTTGTGTAATATAAATCTGTAGCGGGTTGTGGGTTTATAGGGGAATAGGGTGGGAAGTAATTTAATTATAAATAATTAATTATGTAAATTTAATCTAATAGTTAATTAAATAATAATTGGTAATTAATTAAAATATAATTGTTAATTAATTTAAAATGAATAATTGATAAACAATTAATTTTTAGTAATTGATTTTCTGTAGCGGGTTGTGTGTTTACAGGGGAATAGGGTGGGAAGTAATTTAATTATAATTAATTAATTATGTAAATTTAATCTAATTGTTAATTAAATAATAATTGGTAATTAATTAAAATATAATTGGTAATTAATTAAAAATAAATAATTACATTTTTGAAATTTATTTTCTGTAGCAGGTTGTGTCTTTATAGGGGAATAGGGTGGGAAGTAATTTAATTTTAAATAAATAATTATGTAAATTATTTATATTTTTAAATTAATTATTAATTGGTAAACAATTAAAATATAATTGGTAATTAATTTAAAATAATTAATTGGGAATAGTAATTTTCACCCCTACGCTATACAACGTTTTCCCTACTGTTACACCCACTGGAGTTGGAATAGTAATTTTTACCCCTACGCTATCCAACGCTTTCCCTACTGTTGCACCCACTGGAGTGGGAATAGTAATTTTTACCCCTACGCTATCCAACGCTTTCCCTACTGTAGCACCCACTGGAGTGGGAATAGTAATTTTTACCCCTACGCTATCCAACGCTTTCCCTACTGTTGCACCCACTGGAGTGGGAATAGTAATTTTTACCCCTACGCTATCCAACGCTTTCCCTATTGTTGCACCCACTGGAGTGGGAATAGTAATTTTTCCCTCTACGCTATCCAACGCTTTCCCTACTGTAGCACCCACTGGAGTGGGAATAGTAATTTTTACCCCTACGCTATGCAACGCTTTCCCTACTGTTGCACCCACTGGAGTGGGAATAGTAATTTTTACCCCTACGCTATCCAACGCTTTCCATACTGTAGCACCCACTGGAGTGGAAATAGTAATTTTTACCCCTACGCTATCCAACGCTTTCCCTACTTTAGCACCCACTGGAGTGGGAATAGTAAATTTTACCCCTACGCTATCCAACGCTTTCCCTACTCTTGTACCCACTGAAATGGGAATAGTAATTTTTACCCTTACGCTATCCAACGATCTCTTTAATGTAGCACCCACTGGAGTGGTTACATTAAATTTAAACCTTTTGCTATGCTATGGTAAACATATTCTATATGTTTGATTAATAACAAGTATTTAAATATATATATGTATTATTATTATTAATTTTTAAAGTTACATTAATTATGTAATAATGTTACATTTATTTAATAATTTTAACAATGTTTATATTAAATATATTTATTATTATAATAGTTTTAACTTATTTTAAAGACATAAAAAAAACGATATTTTGACAGTCTATATTTTTAACACTCGATATTTTAAACTCGATATTTTTGTACTTACCTTAGTGAAGATAGAAAGTCGATATTATGTCCCTCGATATTTTGGCATCGATATTATGGCAACTCGATATTTTGGCAGTAGATATTATTTCAGTGATCCGTGCCATGTGTCTATATCGCTGTGTTTGTAAAGCGTCCTTGCTGTGACCCGTCCTGGACTTTGCACTACACTGGAAGTATTAATCCAGGAAGGTGTGAAGGAACTGTTCATAAGGAGTCACAGACATCATGCCTTGTTAACATGCAAGAAGCCACATTTATTTTGCTATTCATTGTGAATGTTCAATGCAAGAATGAAGGTCTGCTGTAGAGCTCCATCTTTGCACTAACGTTTGCAGTGTACCAGCATTGCTCTTCTATGCCTTAAAGATGACTGGTGCATTGAAGGAAATAGCCCTTCTGATAAAGGAACATAGGGAGAGCATTAAGCAGATGTAGGGGTGGCTGTTTCCTCCTCTGAAGCCGGCAGCTGTCACTCTCTGCCCCTCAAGTGCTGCTGCCACTTTGTGAATCATTACTGACTGTCCTTTGTACGTCAGTAACTACTCTATGGCTGGGAGTTATCAAAAAAGCACTGATATAATTCTTCAAAAGTCAACAGTGGGGGAAAAGCACATTTTCCGTCCGCGCCTTGCAGACTTACAGGTTTAATTGAAATTTTCCATAATCTCGTATAAAGCCATTGGTCCAGCATAAATTAGTGCCCCATATGTTATATACACATATATGATAATCATATTAATCTGTGTGCACTGCATTAATTAATCAACAATAGGTGGCTGCATATATTTTAGTGATATTCGGAATTTATAACTTATATTTTCATGTTAACTGTACTTGTTTGGAATGTATTTTTACAAATAAGTCAGCTTATGATGTAACCAGGTCCGAATAACTTGAATCCTATTTTATCAAATGTCTTGCCAGTGTCTTGTTTTCTCTCTTCTCTGCAGATGTCTTATCGTGTGTCTCATTAAGTTAGAATAAGCCTATTGTTTATTATTTTAGACTGGTAGACAACTGAACTTTAATTAGAAGTTAGCCTCAGATATGGATGCTGAATCGTGAGATCTTCATGTACTAGGCTGACCGAAATGATGGTACATCCAAGGTCTCCCAGATAATTGCTCCTTTGTTGAGTAATGGGAAATTAGGAAGTCTGCCTGGTCTTTGGATTGGTTCAATTGGTGGAAACTGATATGAAGAAGCGGTCTATAATTTTCTTTCATGCTGAAATTGTGTGATCTTTAGAATAGTTGAGCAGACCCTGTCTTGACTTCACTGAGAAAAGACTTGGTTGATTTCCCCTGCCCAGAGTGTTGAGCTTCATACTTGACCACTTACCCTTTCCCCTTGAACCTTAAACTTGGTTCATCTGATGTTGACACCTCCCTCATAGAATTTCCCCTTTCAATGCTTTATTCAGAATAGGGAAGTTCCTTTATAGAACCTGCTTAGTTGATTGATATTTTGCTTGCTGTATGTGATCCTGTTTTGAATTTTCTTCCTTATGATATACAAATTCAGACTGCATGATCATTTAAATATTTATATACTTACAATACTTTTCTTTCAATTTTGCTGACTGATCTAATTTGTAATCTGTACTAAATTGTTAAGAAAACCCTTAAGGTTTGAACACCATAATCTGTCATTCCTGTGGAGCAGATTCGGTTTCACTGTATTCGAAATATATTGTCGATGATAGCTGCTTTCTTACGCTTCAAGTCAACTATCGACGGCCCATACGACCAGTAGGGGGATTTTCATTGCTGATTTTACTGAGATTGAGATTCAAGCAACCCTGCTCTATCACCATCATCATAAAGAGATATTTCTGTAATGTAAACAAGAGGCAGAATCTCATATCACATATCAGAGGACTCCATATCACTCCATGCACTTGGAACTTCCTCTTTGTCTGTGGTTATCCACTAGCCAATGCAGTAAAGATCATATCTAATTAAGGTTTGTCTATTCACATGATTATATTGTGTATAAATGCGAACATTTGATTCAATTCAATGATCTTTATTTCGTTGCAATTGCATCATAAAAGATATACAAAAAAAACACAATATATTTAAAAATGCATATAAAAATACATAATACACATAATATACATGGCCACAATATCATCAACAAATATACAGGATATATAATTCAGAAAGTGCTAGTGCATGACCAAATGCTATCCCTAACCTTCTTAGTTAAATCACGGGGATGAGCTTAGAACAGTCAACTATAAATATAATTAAAAAGGAGTTTAAAATATTTACATGGTTAAAAAAAACATTAAATTGATTTATAACAGCCAGACACTTAAAATGCCAGTGATGATTTTTGCCTAATGAATTTTACTGCCAAAAGGAATCTACTGATACCAAACACTATTACTTGACTAGTGTCCGTAAGTAATATTCTTCCTGCTTCCTTATACGAAGTTGTTCCAATATTACGGCACAATGGCACTATCCATTTTTTTCTAGTTTCTGCGTAGCTTGGACAGAAAAACAAAATATGGAAAATGTCTTCTCTTGCATTATTTGTACATAAGGTACATTTGTCATTACTGGTTTTCCCCCATTTTGACTCGGTTTCCCGAGTTCTTAGTATACCGTACCTATACTTTATATTAGAACATTGGAATGTTGGGAGCTCCATTGAAAACAATGGGGTGCCCTGGGCTTATAATGGCTGGTATAAGCTTGGAGCTCCAACATTCCAAAGTTTCTTTGTTCACTGCTCTGGCTGTGAACAAAGGCTTCAGGGAACCTGAGGGGATTCCATGCCCCTCACGCTCCCAAAAGGCTTTGTTTTTTTTGTTAGAACATTCTGTCCTCTAGTGACAGAATGTTCTAATAGCCTTATAGCCCTTCGTAGATGGGCTATACCGCTATTAAATTCCCTCTCCCTTGTTAAAGGCCCTCGCCTTCGGCTCGGGCCTTTAACGCTGGAGAGGGCCTTTAATAGCTGGTATAGCCCTCTACGGCGGGCTATAAGGCTATATACAAGGTTTTCGCTAAAGGGGGTTGAATCTCATCAAGAAACATTTCAAACTGGGCTACATTTTTCACCAATAAAAATCTTTCGGTTAAGGGGCCATGTGCCCCAACATATACAGCATCATGGCTCGCTAAAGCCCAAAAAGAAAGTTTGACTATTTTCTTTGAGGACACAGTCAGTAATTCCGGTTGACTCCAAAAATGGGATAAGCCCAATTTTGTTAACCAGCTTTTAACATGTTTGAACCAAAGAATCTTATTACACGTGTCCAATTCCCGAACTTCAACCAACCCTTTTTTATATTCAGACAGCTCTGGGGTAATCCACAACCTGACCCATAACAATAATGGTCTTAATATTGCATGTAGTTCAGTACGTCGTATGTTCATATCAAGGAGTACGGGTAATAGTGGAGTACTACTAGGAACCTTTAATAGTCCCCTTAAAAACCTGTTCTCCATGATTTCAAAAGTCTTTCTACACACGGGTCCCCAGAGTTCAGCCCCATAAAGAACCGCTGACTGAACCTTGCATTTAAACAATTCTAACGCTGGGGTAACTGCTTTGCTAGCACAATTATTATGCCTTTTCAGTATTGGTAGACAATTTTGTTTGAAGACAATTTTAGATTTTTCTAATTGGGGTCTCCAACTTAAGGATGAATCTAATAGTACCCCCAAATAAGTAAAACTTAGTTCGTAATCAAGTTTTTCTCCATTCAATGTTAAATTTTTCCTGAAACTTTTGTGGGGATTAAGTGCCATATATTTAGTCTTTTTTACATTAACTTCTAACCCTTTTGTAATACAATACTGCTGGAACCTATCTAATAAAGTCTGTAGGCCCCGAGGAGTTTGAGAAATGAGAATCGTGTCATCCGCGAAGAGGAGGGCCGAAACTCGATCCCCCCCCAGGCGAGGTGAGTCATTGTCACAATTCTCCATATGAACTGCAATATCGTTAACATAAAGGGAAAAAAGTGTAGGTGCCAGCACGCACCCTTGGCGTACTCCCCTCTTACTAGGGATTTCACCTGTTAGTTCACCATTAGGACCCCATCTTACCCTGGCATAGTTATTCTGATGTAACCTAATCACTAGTTTCAAAAGATCATTTGGGAACCCCTGCTTTTTCAATGATTTCCACAATAGGTCACGGGGGATAAGGTCAAAAGCTGCTCGTAAATCTACAAAGGTAACATATAAATTGCCTCTGCGAATAATAACATATTTCCAGTACAAGCAGCATAGTCTTAATACCTGGTCGATAGTCCCAGTCTTTTCCCTAAACCCTGCCTGATACTTGGATAAAATTAGGTTTTCCTCTAGCCACGTGTTTACGCGGTTTAGAATATGTCTGGCGTAAATTTTCTGCGTTATATCTAAAAGACTAATGGGCCGATAGTTCGCTGGGTCCCCTCTATCCCCCTTTTTAAAAATGGTGATGATTTCAGCCCCATCCCATGTGTCAGGGATTTGGTCACCTGCTGCGATGACATTAAATAAATGATTTAGATAAGGTGCACAGATCTCCACATTATGTTTATAAAGATCACCAGGGATCTTATCCAGGCCCGGAGCCTTCCCTTGCTTCACAGAAGCAATTGCTGTTTCGGTCTCTTGTAAGTCAAAAATTACCAATGAGTTTTCAACATCCTCTCGCTGGGTTACTATTTCATTTGAATTTACCATAAGCTTTTCCTCTGTGATTTGGGCTGCATATAATGATGTAAAGTGATCAACCCATGTAGCTTCATTTAGGAATACCTCCCTTGAGCCTTTATCTGGCTTATTCCCTTTGGCTACTAACTCCCAGAACTGCCTGTGATCTTTAACTTTTGCAGCTGATAACATTCTGGACCATAGGTCCTCGTCCCAGGATGATTTTGCGGTAGCTATTGTTTTGTTATAAATTTTCCTTTTTACTTTAAGTTCTTCGGGGTTTTTTGTTTTTACCGCATTGATCAGGTCGGTCTTGGCTACTCGGCATTCCCTGTTAAACCATGGTTTGCCTACTAATTTAGTATTTGCCAACCCATTCCCGTTCCTTGGTTTTTTGGTAATGAGATCAATCAATTTTTTACAAAAGGATTTATGTAGACCAATAAATTCACCAGGTTTACAATCGTCCATGTTATAGAGCTCAAATGAGTTCACAAATGCCGAAAAAATATTAGCCAACAGGTCCTTTCTTTCTAGAATATATGCCCATTTAATAGCCCTTCGATTATTACTTAGTACAACATTATCACAGATTAGTGGTAATTCTGGGCTATGAATACCCTCAGTAACACCAGGTTCTTTCATGATACTTGACAAGAAACTCATTTCTAACGGGAAGTGATCACTCTCAAAGCGCTCTCTAACATTTAAATCATATGTATATGGCCACAAATTAAAAGAAACAGAAACATAATCTATCTTGCTACTACAGTTCCCCCTGCTAAAGGTAAATGCTCTCGGAGAGTCTGATGGCATGCGCCCATTACAAGCTCTTAGACCATAACTTGTGAACAACCTTGAGATCTGGAGGGCTAGTGTAGTTCCACGAACGGTTCCATTGTTAAGAACTGGTATCCCATGAGCGACATCCTCATCCTCATACAATTTAGTCATCCCCACAATCGGCTCAAAATTGCAATTTAGATCACCACATAAAATGATACTTTCATCATGGTCTATAGTGTCCATGAGCATTTCCAATTTCTCTATACATGGAGATTCCCTGTTAGCGGGACCTGGTCTATTGTACACATTTATGAGATTTATTATCCTCTTGTCGCTTGTAGTCAGTTTCAATCCAAGTATATCTAAGGAATCGGTGTTTAACATTTTTATCCCCACATCGATAGTTGTACTGATCCATATTACCAACCCTCCCGAGGCTCTCCCTCTTACTGAGGGGACAGCCGCCACTTGGTAGGTCCTATATCCTATTATATGGATCTGGTCCGTGGCCCATGTTTCTTGTAGCACACAGATATCAAATGAGTTAATATAACTATTCCAATCAGGATCACACATTTTTACACCTACACCTGCAATATTCCAAGAAACTAAGTTTAACAATGAGGATCTCTCTTTTGCACAATGTGTACTAGATTTAACAGTGGGGAGTAAATTATTATCAGTATTGGTACAGGTGTTTAAGTGCCTATCCACCGATGACCCACTGTTATCACTATCTCCTACCATTATATCACGGGGTCTTGTACATACTTCATGGTCATACTCTATCAAATTATTACTGTTGCAAAATTTTTCACAGCCTATCTCCTGATGATTAGATGGTGTATTCACTACCCCATTTCCCCTAGGAGATATAACATTAAGATTGTTTATAGAACATCGGGCCAGGGCCTGTTTTCAATTTAAGTGGTTTGATTGCCATCCAGGAATGTTTATTCTATGTAACAAGTTGTTAAAAGTCTGATAGTGTAATACTGTGAGGCACTTCTCTATGAGCGCACCATACATATTGCACAGGTTCCTATTAGGTTCACAGGTTATTCCTATATTTTCCAGGTGTTTATCCAGAAGTCACTAACATCTTTGAAGATGCTAGAACCTGACACATTAATTATTATTTATTTTGGAGCTAATAGAACTGGAAGACATAGCACTCTCCTGATGCAAACCACAGAGAGCATTTACTGCTACATGCCAACTATTCATCAGAGAGAATCTCTGGTATTAACCTCTGGGATGCTGTTGTTTTCAAACTAGGCTTGCGCTATACAGATATTATTACATACTTATTTCAACAGTAAATCAAACAGAGTTTCTCTTTCATACCAACTACAACAGATCTTGTATAACACGAGCCATTGTGGATACCAGTGCATCACAAAGATAAGCAGGGGGAGAGCATAAGCCTAATTTGTATGCTACTGTCGAGGGCATTATACCAGCTGAGACCAAGTGGCACAGCGATATACTATGTGTTCCCTCTAGTCAAGGGTCTTGGACAGATTTGTCTCTGTTGTTTTTTACAGGACATCATTGAAAACCAGAAAGCTACAATCGATGGACTCAATTTGGGTGTATGTTTTGCCTAACTATCCAAATAGGTCTGTTTAACTTAAACAGGATTTCCTTTATACCAAGACTGAGACTTGGCATTGATGCTGCACATACCATTGTTATATACATGGTAATTAAGATCATGTGTGAGATAACTGAGTAGGGGCATGAATGTGCTAAACAGGGTGGGACCAAAATGTGTCGAAGGAAGGTTGGATGTGGGGAGTGTCAAATGAATTAAGGCGTTCTTGTGTGAAGCAGAGGTTGGGGGGAGTGGTGGATGGTTGGAAGCACAGATAAAATAACTATTTGAAAGAAGGGACTGATAGAAGTATTTGTAGAGGAGCAAAACACAGATTGGAGGAAGCTAGACATGAATTGAAACAATACCCAACATATTTCATCTTTAGAATAACTGATATTTCTGGGCATTTTTAGCACCTTCCTGAGGCTACTTAAATTTCAACAGAGAGCATCCTTGGTTTTAGGTGATTCGAAGATGAGCCACTCATGCAGTTCGCCTCTTACCTGCATACCAATCACAGCATAGATGAAAAATAGCATGACAATCAACAGCGCCACATACGGCAGAGCCTAAAGGAGGAAAGAACATGGAATAGATGAGAAGGGGCAATTGTACCATGCAAACAGTGAGTAGATTCACAGGCTACTTTCAAATGTTCAAGCATACATGAAATACAAGTGTGTTTCATTTCCACACACTGCCACCCGTGGTGAACAGGCTCCACCATGTCCTGAGGTGCAAGCTGACCAAGATATGCTAGGCAGAGTTTCACTTTACATTTTGGTAGTGGACGCCATAAAAGGCCATGCCTAAAATGTGAAGGTAATTCTATGGCAAGACTAAGTAATCCTATGTTTAAATATAGTGAATAAATTGCTTCTGTAACAAATAAATGGGAGCCGATGGCTAGGTAGCGTGCTAGGAAAATTCTGCTATTTTGCGGAGCCTGGGAGCTCAAGGGAAAGCGAAGTGGCCAATCAGAATTATGACTTCAAATATGGCAGAGGGAGTAGATTGAGGATCTCAGGGAAATAACTGTGGCCTTCAGCTGGTATAGGAGCACTTATGAGGTCTCACAGTCGGAAATTAAATGCAAAATGAAAATCGATGGAAGAACAGGTGCACTCCTATTTTCGAGGTTTTGTGCAGGTGCCATTGGGTGAGTTGTGGCAATAGTTACCAAGGGAATGGTCGCCACGCTACGGAAAACCATTCTCTGTCACCCCTGAAACCATCTTAATCTGACTCAGCCCTAGTGTTCACCATTTATGAAGGTACAGTTGTAAACCTCCAAGGCCACACAGTCAAACAAGCCAATCAGGAGGTCCCACCACTGCCAGGTGAGTTTGACTCCTTTATATTTGGTGAGACCAGGGTAAGGCAGCATTGTGCTCATTCTGAGTAACCCCGGGCAAAGCACTACCCTACGCTCACGTAGTTTGCGAAGTTTGTGCAACTTCGCACTACGCAAACTGCATGTAGCACAGTGCAAACATGCGTAGCATAGCTTAGCGTAGTGCAGCAGTCATTTTTTGCTTGCTCGCGGTCCTCAACGTCAAGTTGGCGACCGCGAGCAAGCAAAATGGCATCCTCGTGAGACTTTTACTTTGTTCGCGATCAGCAACATCAAGTTGCTGATCACAAGCATGGAAAATAAACCTCCCTGCGAGATTCTCAACGAGGGGAGGTCAGGTTTCTCATTGCGAGTGGTCGCGCATGCCCGCGACCGCTCACAATGAGAAACTACCAGTCCGCGTTGAGAAAGCTGCAGCTCGAGTAAAAATCGACTCGAGCGGCAGAAAAGGTCAGCTCGCACTGTGCAAGATGCCGTTTTCAATGATTACACAGTGCCGGATGCTTGTCCGCACTGTGCAATCATTGAAAACGACATCTTCCACAGTGCGAACATGCTACT
The DNA here is from genome assembly GCF_964263255.1 of Lissotriton vulgaris. Classification (NCBI taxonomy): domain Eukaryota; kingdom Metazoa; phylum Chordata; class Amphibia; order Caudata; family Salamandridae; genus Lissotriton; species Lissotriton vulgaris. Next base: position 1,288,944,172 of record NC_141693.1, on the reverse strand, counting down.
ACGCAGTTCGTGTAGTGCTAGGCATAGCTCGAGTAGTGCGAAGTGCACTTTGCATAGATACGCGTAGCGCTACTTCGCGAACTACGCCCACCCCTAATTCTTGAGCTGCTCACTGTTGCCACCAGCCTTCGCCTCACAAGCACATCTGTAATCAAAACCTGCATGCCATGTGAGCACTTGCAAAATGAATGCATTCGCTACATTTGGCTTTGAGAAAACCCCTAGCACATTGCACCCCAACTGCGATATGCTCTACCCTCACCACAAAACTAAAGTAACGGTCAACACCCAAGAAAATTGCTTATGTGTAATCTGGATTTTTATTGTTTACCTAAAACAGCAACCTTCGCAGCATTTTTCAACATAAAAGAACAACCCATTCTAGAGCCAAGGCTGGCATCTTGGTTAATATAGATCCACCTCAGCAGAGCAGTACTTAGAAGCACCAATACCACAAGTCATGAAGCAACACAAAGGTGGTCTGAAGTATGGAGGCAGAGCTGTGCTTTGCAGAACATTGGATAAAAAACAGGAAGCTGGAAAGGAACTTAAGTCTCATAGACAATCTGGAGACCAAGACAGGTCCACTCTCATACACTGTGTAAGGAACTTCAAAGGTGATCTAATGACGTGAAACAACCATTAACAGATCACGGGCTGCGACACTCTACTCCAAACCTTGGGCGAAATGTACAAAGTCATTATGCGATGGTAAACTCTGCAATTCACACGGCCACAGGCTTGCAACCACAAAATGGCTTTTAGGTATGTACTAAACACATTTTACAAGTGGAATACGCCTTTCCGACGTACAAAATCCGCTCAGCAACCCAGACTGAATAGGAATTAAGAAGGGGTGTGAAAGGGGTGTACTCCTATAATTGCGATTTGATAGGCATACCTCAATGGTTTGCACCTGTTACTGAGGTCACAAGCCATTGATCATTTTCCAACACCTCAAAGGGAAATGCCTTTCTACTGTGGGGTAACTTTCCCCTTTTTGAACAGTGTCTAGTGAACTTGCGGGAGCCAGAGAACTACTGCCTATTCCTCCTGGAATTTTCCAAAATAGGAATAAAAAAAATAAAAAAATTAAATGGCCAATGTGTTACTTTTAAAGAATAGAGGCCACTTTAAAAACAAGTTTCCCATTTGGGAATGTAACTGCAATGAGGTTTTTCGGCTATTCCTTGCAGGCCACTATCCTAATGTTTGTAGCCAAGCATGAAGGCTGGAAATACAGATATGCCTAATTAATATTCTGGGGTGGCTGAGGGTGGCTGAGTGAGCTAAAGAATGGTGATGGATTAAACCGAGATCAGTTGACCGGGGTGAGTGTTTGATTTGCTCAAACGCTCCGTCCATCATCCCCTTTTGTATTGCTTTGTTCGCCCTGAGTTGGCAGGGTATGCTCAGACGTGAGTCCCTTGCTCACTTGGCCACTGGATTCAAGATAGCCTGGCTGATGAGGATTATGAATCCGAAACCGGTCCCAGGATGCTTGTTTCCAGTCCAGGGAAGACATGGCTTGGCGGTTTGGGCTGGACTGTTCCCATGAGGCACAGGGTCAGACTGATTTGCATATGGCCATGTCTGAACTGGGGTGGCTGAGTGAGCTAAAGAATGGTGATGGATTAAACCCAGATCAGTTGACTAGGGGTGAGTGTTTGATTTGCTCAAACGCTTCGTCCATCATCCCCTTTTGTATGGCTTTGTTCGCCCTAAGTTGGCAGGGTATGCTCAGATGTGAGTCCCTTGCTCACTTGGCCACTGGATTCAAGATGGCCTGGCTGATGAGGATTATGAATCCGAAACCGGTCCCAGGATGCTTGTTTCCGGTACAGGGAAGATATGGCTTGGCAGTTCGGGCTGGACTGTTCCCATGAGGCACAGGGTCAGACTGATTTCCATATGGCCATGTGTGAACTGGGGTTGCTGAGTGAGCTAAAGAATGGTGATGGATTAAATCCAGATCAGTTGACTGGGGGTGAGTGTTTGATTTGCTCAAACGCTCCGCCCATCATCCCCTTTTGTATCGCTTTGTTCGCCTTAAGTTAGCAGTATATGCTCAGACGCGAGTCCCTTGCTCACTTGGCCACTGGATTCAAGATAGCCTGGCTGATGAGGATTATGAATCCAAAACCGGTCCCAGGGTGCTTGTTTCCGGTCCAGGGAAGACATGACTTGGCAGTTCGGGCTGGACTGTTCCCATGAGGCACAGGGTCAGACTGATTTGCATTTGGCCACGTCTGAACTGGGGTGGCTGAGCGAGCTAAAGAATGATGATGGACTAAACCCAGATCCGTTGACTGGGGGTGAGTGTTTGATTTGCTCAAACGCTCTGTCCATCATCCCCTTTTGTATCGCTTTGTTCGCCCTAAATTGGCAGTGTATGCTCAGACGTAAGTCCCTTGCTCACTTGTCCACTGGATTCAAGATAGTCTGGCTGATGAGGATTATGAATCCGAAACAGGTCCCAGGGTGCTTGTTTCTGGTCCAGGGAAGACATGGCGTTGCAGGTCGGGCTGGACTGTTCCCATGAGGCACAGGGTCAGACTGATTTGCATATTGCCATGTCTGAACTGGGGTGGCTGAGTTAGCTAAAGAATGGTGATGGATTATACCCAGATCAGTTGACTGGGGGTGAGTGTTTGATTTGCTCAAACGCTCTGTCCATCATCCCCTTTTGTATCGCTTTGTTCGCCCTAAGTTGGCAGGGTATGCTCAGACGTGAGTTCCTTTCTCACTTCGCCACTGGATTCAAGATAGCCTGGCTGATGAGGATTATGAATCCAAAACCGGTACCAGGATGCTTGTTTCCGGTCCAGGGAAGACATGGCTTGGCAGTTCGGGATGGACTGTTCCCATGAGGCACAAGGTCAGACTGATTTGCATATGGCCATGTCTGAACTGGGGTGGCTGAGTGAGCTAAAGAATGGTGATGGATTAAACCCAGGTCAGTTGACTGGGGGTGAGTGTTTGATTTGCTCAAACGCTCCGTCCATCATCCTCTTTTGTATTAATTAATATTCTTTAGGCAGGTTGTTCTGCCACCCTCTGTGAGTGAACATTGTGTGATGTGCCTTATTAGTACTTAAGATGCTTCACAAGATCATAGAAAGGTTACAACGAGTCGGTGCGCACTTTTTACAACCTATCTCTGAGTACATCTGATCCTTGATCCTTAGACACGAAGGCAAAACAGTTTGAGTCACCTGGAAAGATTTGATGAAGGTCCAAAGTAGGGTGCGAACCCCTTCTCCACGACTCAGTAGCTTGACCAGCCGCATGACTCGGAAAAGCCGGAAGAAGGTGATGGAGATGCGAGCAGATTCCTCAGGATTCTGACAGAAAAGAGAAGAAAATCAGGGTTAGTATAGATGCCCGGAAGCAATATACGAAATGTTTCCCCATACCTTGAGTTAACGTGAAAACAGAAGCAGATTGGTGCCTGTTATTGTTCAAAATAATAGCACAATTGGTTGTCATTTCCATTCTCTGAAGCACAGTCACTCCAAATGCAGTATGGAATGCATTATACAAAAACACAAATAAATAACCACCAGAATTGCACTCACAACCTAAGGTTACAAGTCCCAGTGTATTCTTGTAAATGTGCTAATTCACAGAGCAATGCTCACATTGTAAATGAATGGTGCGCTTCACACAAAGCATTGCGAGGGGTAAGTTTGTGGGCTGGTTCAGATCTAGCATTCTGAAGACATGCTCCTTACATGTACAGCTTATAGGCCAGAATACAGATACACACCCCTATCGACAGTAGGGAAGGCCAAGCTAGCTTAATTAATCTACCCATTCCATGACTAAATTAAAGCCACAGCCTTTATCTCGTCTCCAGGAAAGACGAGTCAAACTATTGCCACTAAAAGCTTTGCAAAAGCAAACCTCACTAACAATGCCCAGAATATTTATTTACAGTTGTTTATTTTTGTAAGAAAGCAACGTAAGATCATGCCTCGGGATAAGAAAAGCAGCAAATACATTTGGGGCTGGTGCAACATGAGCACCCAAACTGGAGTGGGATTGCAGGAAAGTGAAGGACATCAGCTCAGGGCAGAAAGGGTATGTGGTATTTTCACCCATTCAAAAGCGTTTAAAAAATCATCAAGGCCCCAACAATACAAAATACACTCTGCAAAAGTTCTTATGAAAATGCTTTTGTAAGATTTTTTAAAACCATGGAAATCCCATGTTTCCCTTCCAAACTCACTTGGTGGACACTGAAAATCAACACTATATCCCTAACAGCACCTTATTTTTACGCATGCTTTAATGCCAGAGATGTATCTAAACTGGAAGTAATACTTAACACAGTTATGCCATTCAGTGTCTCACTGCTCCTAAACATTTAAAGGATGAAAGCCAAACTGGCATTGCCAGGACTCAGATCATAACCGGTAAATCACTCCAGGGGGATATTTACAAGCCAATTGCACCACTGGAGCATCACTTTTTTTGATGCTCCTGTCTGGCGGCGCAGTGTGCTGGCCCATATTTACGAAGCCATGCAAAGCCACCCTGCATGGCTTTTCATGGCTTTGTAAATATGGCCCCTTTTCAAGCATTACTCTGTGTGAAAGGGGAGTTCTATGGGTGTTGCTCAGGATGTTGCCACGTAACATCCATGGAACCTGACAAATTCCCAGATTCACAAGGTGTTGTTAAGCTGGGAACGCCTCAAATTCGAGCACCTCCCCAAGGGATGCTTTAACCCCTTCGCTGCGGGGGGTAATTCCCCCGCTGTGCTGGGGGGCGAGGGGGCGTGTACAGCGCCCCCATGCCCATGACGAGCTCAGCTCGTCATGAGGCATGGCGCTCCGGTGCTCATGACGAGCTCAGCTCGTCACAGCTGCACCCGTTCCAGTGGAACGCTCAGCACAGCAGGGGAATTATCCCCACGTGTGAGCGTTCTATGGCTCATGACGAGCTGAGCTCGTCATGAGCACCGGAGCAACGTGCCTCATGACGAGCTCAGCTCGTCATGAGGAAGGTGTTAAAGTAGCGCAGCAGGAAGGTGTTAAAGTAGCACAGCGAGGAGAACTACCTTTATTTCTCCTTATTTTTTGCTTTTTCTTTGTGTGCTACAGAATGCAGCACGCATAGGAGGAAAACCTCATCACTGACTGTTTATGTTTAGGAAGGTGTTCCTTCCTCCACAAAAACAATCATCCCTGCAATGCAGCCAATTGTGTGCCAGCGCAGAGGAATGCAAATGGATGCGTTGTTTTGTTATAAATATGACGCATCCCTGTACTTTTCTAATGACGCAGCTCAGCACAGTAAGATGGCATGCAGTGCCATGCTGCATCATTTTCCTGTAAATATGACCCCAGAAGTCACCTGCAACATTTACAGTTCTAGGCCAACTGCCACCCTTTGCATTAGTTTATCATACTTAATGAGACAACCTTACCTATGCCACTCATTTAAATGCTTCTTCAAATCTTAACTCATGAACTTGTGTTCTTGAAGGAAAACAACCTTTACAACGCGGTCATTACAACCAGGTATGTTTACATCGCAGGCATTACAACGCAAGTCGTTACAACGACTTGCACTGGATGGCGCTCTAAACTAAAGAATAGTATGATTTACTATTCCAACACCTTCCATACTGTTACGTAGGCTGGAGTTGGAATAGTAAATCATACTATTCCTGAGTCCAGCGCCCTCCAGCACAAGTCGTTGTAACGAATTGCGTTGTAACAAACGCAATGTAAAATACCTTGTTGTGAATGTATGCGTTGTAATATCATACATTCCTTCTAGAAGCATGCTGCCAACTAAACGAATTCGAGGCATATTTCCACTATTTTGGCATAGGGCAGCTCTGCAAGTCTTCAGCTGCGCTGCTCTACTTCAAATGAAAACGGCAAGAATGCACCATATCTACAAGTAAGGGCTACTCTCCATGACACTACCCCTGGTCTAAGGCCAACCTCATTCCCTGTACGATCACGCGGTGACAAGCATTCTAAGGGTGACAGGTCTGTTTTCCCGCATAGCTGCCCAGCCTATTCTCAGACTCAAATGACTGATTTTGCATTTACCTCCACTAGCCTTACCTTACTTTTAGTGCAAACGTTCTTTGGTACAATTGCTTTTCATTGATTCTTTCCTCATTTTATACAAATTGTAGAGCAGTCTAAGATACTGCAGAGTTGTAGAAAACAGTCAAATTGAATTTTTAGAAGGGACCAGTTGGGTGCTTAGCGTGTGGGAGCGGTATGCTTCTGCCTTCGGAAGCTCAAGCAGATTCACTTTACAATTTTTGCCAATGAATGACATTCAGCAGCTGAGGGGAGTTAGTCTGGATGATTTTGCATGGACGCAGAACATGTTTGGATGAAAAACTGCACTCACAAGTAGCAAAATAATGCAAGCTCTGACTGACTTCTGCAAAGACGATATTTGCACCTCTGAAAGGTAAAACCATTGGACCGGATTGATAAAGGGAATAGTAAATGGGCACCAGTAGAAGTGCTATTCCATATGGGTGCCGATTTAAGATTTTCCTCTATTCACAAACCTCAGTAGTAGTATGCATGTGCATCTGCATCTGCACCACTGGCAGCTTTACAGGTGTTCTACGGTGTGACAAGGGATTTCGGGGCATATTATCAACAAGTAGCAATATTTATTGCTAACTAAGCTTTGCAAAATTATTTCTATCGCCGTGCTTCGCCTGATTTTATCGCAGAGATAACTTGCTATTAGCAACGTTTATCTCAAATGCAATAAAATTTCAGGCGTTAGCAACGAAATGCGTGAATATCGTTTGTAATCCAGCGATATTCAAGCATTATCGCCAATGGGGACTTAGCCAAAATATCCACCTCCCATTGGATATAATGGCTAAGAACTGGTCTCAGCAGCCGTTAGTTTTCAGCGACATTCGCGCTTAGCGCACATTTTTTTTTTATTGCTACGCCTGGCTTGCTAATAGGCGATAGCGATATTAGAGAATGCTTTCAGTCGCTAACAGTTTGGGTACGCCCACTTTGCATGTCATTAGCGATAAATATCGTTGACATGCAAAGTGGGCCCCAAACCACTTGCTATCGCCTACAAACTGTCGCTAACTGCTGTTAGCAACAGCTTGCTAATAGGGCGATGAAATTATCGCCGCTTAGCGGCCGAAAACGGCCGCTAAAGCAAAGAAAATGTCATTTTGCCCTCCTTGATAATATGCCCCTTCGTTTTAGAGTCTTCTTCTGTCCCAATGTGTAATATTGTACATATATGCACTGAGGAAAGGTAGCCGGATGTGCAAATCCAAATTTTTCTTCATTCATGTTTTCTCCAACAGGAATATATTTTCCTTGTGGAGAAACCCTTTTCCTTACAACCACGACGTTTGGGAGTGTTCCACTTATTTTCCCATCCTGGAAGGGATGTTGCCCATTGTGCCAATGAGCTTATAGGTTCATGGGCGTTCATAAACTCTCAAGACAAGCCATGCCTTGAAACTTCCACCCCAGCTTAGAATGTACAATTAGAAATAGTAAAGCATTTACCTCCGACAAGTAGCCTCTTCTAAATAGCTGTCAGATGTAAAAGGACCCGGGGCGTGGCTTGACTGCCGCGCAAGATGGCCGGCTAGTTACGGAGCTCCGCCGCACCGAACAGCCTCCTTGCAGCTTTCCCGATGTGAAGGGGACTGCCTTCGCACCTCCTTACCGGATTCTCCTGTCGGAACCTCGGGAGAACTAGCGGAGCGGCTTTGCGGCTTTTGAACTGCCGTTCTACATCTGTTTACACGATGTTTCTGCTGCTCCTCACACAGCCGCCATTTTAGGCGTCCCTCGAACTACCGGACCTCCGCCTCCTCAACACGCCAGGACAACCTCGACTGCCATGTGTCACTCGGCAGCAACGACCTTGGGGGTGAGCAATTAAGGTGATTTTGGCTACGTTTATCTTGATATCTCTCTGAGGAATCTTCGCTCAGGCATTTCATCATGGCGTTTCATCTGTGAGACCCGCTTTCTTCGGACGCCTTGTCACCTCAGCGCTATTCATTGCAAGTGCGCCACTGCTATTCCTCATGGCTTTCTGCTGACTTTTTGACTATATGTTCATTCCATTACACCTCAGCTGCCTCATGACGCGCTTTCCCTAACTGCCATTCTCAGCGCCCTCTCTCTTTGAATTGCCAGCATATGCTCCATTCAACTCACTGGCGCTTTCTTGTGCAATTTACAAGCGCTTTCTCAGAGAGTTAATTTCATTCTCTCCTCTTCATGGTATGCTACCTTTCTGTCCTATGTTATCTATATACTACTTTTTCAAGTATAAGTTTGGGACCACATAAAGGTGTTTTGGTATACCCTGTCATGTTCACCTAAGTTCTTCAATGCTACTACTTCTCTCTTCTTGGCATTACTCGCAGTGCTGTATTTTTGAAGCAGCTTGTATTATTTGAGCGCCTGGCTTATTTTCTACTACGATGAACTTCTGAGAAATTGCCAACGCACTTTCTATACCTCTCAGGGCATTGCGATAAGTTATTAGCTGCAATACGAATTTCTATGGTGAGATTACGCAAACCTCAATTTGTCTTTGCTTCCTCTGGGAATACTTCGGTGGGTTTTTCAACTGGTGCATCTAAATCGACTCACTCTGCAAAAATGTCGAATTCTTCTTCTCAGAAAACCCCTTCGGCTCATCCAGCCTCCAGTAGAACCTCTCCACCTGCTCCGTCTGGCAAGCGTCTTAAGCAGAATTCTCCCACACCGGAGGATAACTCTTCCTCATCTCCTATTGACCAAATTTTGGAAGAACTTCGTGCAATGCGTCCTTTTGTCGAAGAGACAAGCAAGGATATGCAGCTTTTGAAGGACAAATGGGAGTCCATGGATGCTCGCCTTTCTTCTGTTGAGCTACAGATTCCTGAGGTTCAATCCAACACTCAACGCATTGCTGCATTAGAAAAGACTGTCCTCTCTTTACAAAAACATACGGAGGATTTGGAAAATCGCAATAGAAGAAACAACCTTCGTATTTACAATTTACCAGAAAATCTTGAGGGTGACAATCCAGTGACTTTCTTTACCACCTTTTTACCGAAACATTTGGACATGCCCCCCTCTACGTCCATCAGTATTCAAAGAGCTCATAGACTTGGTGCTAGAACAGATTCATCTCCTAAGCCTCGTGGAGTCATTATCCTATTTTTGAAATTCACGGATCTTCTCTTGATTCTTTCAGCAGCAAGGAGCAAAAAACTATTGACTTGGCAAGGTCAACGACTTTACCTATCTCAAGATGTCTCTAATGCCACTGCCTCCAGACGTAAGGAATTTTTAGCAATGCGCCCTTCTTTGCGATCCCTGGGAGCAAGATATGGCTTATTTCACCCTTGTACCTTCAGAGTCACTTATCGGAAAAAGACTTGGTCATTTCAAGATCCTGGTGAACTACGCAACTTCATCTTTTTGCAGAGTGAGGAGGGGATGGACGCTTCTTCCGCTCCTTCGACAAGTGGCTGAAATGTTTTTGTTGTCTCCATGTATTGTTCTCTAGTAGTGTTTTTCTGACTTCATGTACTCTTTTTCTACTCCTTTTCCTAGTCTTCTCATTCTTCTTATCTTGTTTATCTTCCTTTTTCCTGTGTCTATTTGCGTATGTTCTTCATAAATCTTTTTCTAATTTTTGGCTATATACGGTTTGTCAAATGTTCCGTATGTTAACAATTGTCTCGTTTTTCCCCTTGCAGATATATATTGGATGCTCCCTTCACCATCTTGTTCCATCCTTTGTTCCTTTTTTTTGTGAGGTCTCGGTGTGGTTCTGCTCCTGTTCCTGGCCCACCCGTCTTGTAACGCATCACCACCTCCCCACCTTCCCTTTGTGTATTTCCCCTTTCAGGTATGTTCATTACAGTCATCCTTTTGGATTTGTACTGTCTTCTATGCCTTCTCTCTTTTCTTTCTTCTTCTTCCTCTGCTGACCCTCTCTCCTTTTCCCTCATCTTTTTCCTTTCCCCTTCTCTTTCTCTTCCTCCTCCTATCCTTCCTTCTACCCTTTTAATGATTTTCATATTTTTTACCTCCTTAAAGTTTGCATTACTACTTGTAAAGTATGTTTTTGCATTTTTCAATTTTGATCATTCTACTCCTCTAATAGTTGTAATAGTTCTTACCCTCTTTACTTTGACTTGTTGCATATACAGTATATTTTTGCACCTGTTGTTTTTGAACAGTTTTATGCGTTTTCATATTTAAAGTTATTTCATGGAATGTGAAAGGATTTAATCATCCTATTAAGCGGCAGAGAGTACTTTCCCACCTCTCCTCTTACAACCCTGATATTGTCCTCATTCAAGAAACCCATCTTTCTGATGCTGAATCTTTGAAACTAAAAAGACTTTGGGTGGGCAATGTTTTCTTTTCACATGCCTCTCATAAAAAGAATGGTGTTGCTATCTTAGTTCATAAACGTCTCCAATGTAAGGTACTCCTTGAGGAGAAGGATGATGAGGGTCGTTGGGTTTTAGTTAAATTACTTATCAATGCTATCCCGATTACTTTATTGAATGTTTATGGTCCCACATGCTTTGATTCTTCCTTTTGGCCCTCGATCACAGCAAAATGTGTCCAATACAAAGATGATTCCTTTTTACTAGGCGGAGACTGTAACCAGATTGTTGACCCCTTTTTAGACCGTAAATCTTCTGTTCGTTTCACCCCTTACAAGCCCCACAAGCAGTTCCTTGATACTATCTCTCAGGTCCATCTTGTTGACTCATGGAGGATCACACACCCAGAAACCATAAATTTTTCCTTTTTCTCTCCCCCACATGCTTCTTTTTCCCGCTTGGATTACATCTTCCTCTCTTCTTCCTTATCTCAAAACCTTCTTTCCTCTTCCATTGAACCTATTGTCGTTTCTGATCATGCTCCTATTATTACTATCTTTGATCTTCTTCCTCCTGCTCCTAAGTCCTCTCGATGGCGTTTTAACTCCTCTCTTCTCACTGATCCTCTTTTCTCTTCTTCCTTTCGCTCTTTCACCTCAGAATTTTTCCAAATCAATTCTACCCCTGATACCCCTCTGCATATCCTTTGGGATTCCTTTAAAGCCACGGCCCGCGGCTTCATTATCGACTTTGTCTCAAAAAAAAAGAAAGCATTCCTTCAAAAACGCAAGGTCGTCCTATCACATATCAAATCACTAGAACACCAATTTTATACCTCCTCTCCAAATCAAATGTCTCCTGAACTTCTTAGATCTAAAATTGCCTTTAACAAACTCACTACAGATTCAGCCTCTTCCTATCTCCTCCGAAGTAGTGCTCGTTATTATGGCGGTCGTAACAAATCAGGTAAACTGCTTGCTAACTATCTAAAATCACGGAAAGAACGAACTATTATTGATTCTATTTACTCCCCTTCTAACACTCTTTTACACACGGACAAAGACATTTTGGAACAATTTCAATCTTTCTATGAATCTTTATATTCCCCTGAAAATCCTCCTACTCCAGATCTTCTTCAATCATACTTTGATCGTCTACCTGCGCCTGATACCTCCCAGCTCAACTTTTCTACTCTAGACTCTGATCTTAGTCTCTCTGAATTGTCCACTGCGTTGACGTCTCTCACCAAAGGCAAAACCCCCGGCCCCGATGGCTTCCCGGTTGAATTTTATCTCCATTTTTCCGACATTCTTTTGCCTCGTCTTTTCCTCCTTTTTCAGTCTTTTTGTTCCGACGGCCTGGCTCAAGGCTCGTTCCAAGACGCTACTATATGCCTCATCCCTAAAGAAGGACGTGATCCTAAATTTTGTAAAAATTATCGGCCAATATCTTTAGTCAACGTAGATTATAAACTGTTTGCTAAACTTCTAGCTCTTCGCCTTGATCCCCTTATGCCACACCTCATAGGGAAGGAGCAATGTGGCTTTGTTAAAGGTCGCCTCACTTCGGACAACTCCAGACTACTTCTTAATGTCCTTGGTAAAGCCTCCTCCTTATCTATTCCTCTTGCAGCCATCTCAGTTGATGCTGAAAAGGCATTTGACCGAGTTGATTGGTCCTTTTTGATAGCTTCCCTGAAGTGGCATGGTTTTGGCCCGAAATTCATTTCCTATATTTCCTTAATCTATTCTATGCCCAAAGCATCTGTTTTAGTCAATGGTAAACTTACCTCACCCTTTACACTTAAACGCGGTGTACGCCAGGGTTGTCCTCTTTCCCCCCTTTTGTTTATCCTGGCTCTTGAACCCTTTCTGACCTCCATTCGCAATAATCCTTCCATTTCTGGCTTTCCGTATGGACCCCACCAACTTAAATTATCTGCATATGCTGATGACATACTTTTATTTATTTCTGATCCTACTACCTCGGTCCCTTCCTTATTAGCTGAATTTGAGAACTTTTCTTTGGTTTCCGGTTATAAAATAAATTCGGATAAGACGGAGATTCTTCCCTTAACTAAATTTTGCCTTCCACACTTCTTTTCTTCCAGTGGTTTCGCTTGGAATAGTAAGAAAATAAAATATCTTGGTGTCCTTTTTTCCAACTCTATTTCATCTTCTGTCCAACTTAACATGAACGCGGTTATATCTAGGATAGACGCTCTACTTTCCTCCTGGAATCCCCTTTTCCTTTCTTGGTGGGGTCGTCTTGACTCCATCAAAATGATGGTTGCCCCAATCTTAATTTATTTACTTTCCATGCTCCCTATTCACATCCCGGTTCTTTACTTTCGTCGTATTGACTCTGTCTTGTCCAAGTTCCCCTGGAAACAGAAAAAAGCACGAATATCACTTTCATCCCTTCGTAAACCCAAAATTAATGGTGGAACTAATTTCCCGGATTTCCGTCTTTGCCATAAATCCTTTTCCCTCCGTCAAGCATCTTGTTGGTTGTCACAGGACATTTCCCTTTTTTCACCTCTTTGGCTTTCTGTTGAACGTGACCTGCTACTCCCTTATTCATTTCAGGAAGTTCTTCATTTTAACGCTAAAGCTCCATGTCTTCTCCCCCCTTTATTTAGGCACACTTCCTCTCTTTTACGACCCTTGGCATCAACTGCCCCTATTTCTCGTGAGTCCTTTCTATTATTACCCATCTGGTATAATCCACTCATTCTCATACGAAACAGACCCATTGCCTGGCCTACGTGGAGGTCGAGGGGTATTATCTGGGTCCACCATCTTTTCGATGGTTTATCTCCTCGTTCCTTTCCTCAATTTCAGTCCTTCTTCCATTGTCCTTCCTCCTTCGCAAAGAAATACTTCATTCTTATGGAAACTGTTCTTGACCGGTACTACTCTCTTGAATCAGACATCTCACCCTCATCACCCTCTTCCCTTCTTACACTTCTATCCAATGTTCCTAAGGCCTCTCTTATCTATAGATATTTCTCTGCTCCTGACCCTGATCGCCCCAAATCAAAACTGGAACTCTCTTGGGAAAGAGATCTAGATTCCACATGGCTGATTTGTCTTTGGGATAAAATCTGGGCTAAATCTCTGAAAACTTCCCGCAATGCCTCTCTTACTCAATCCCTCTTTTTCTTCTATCATAGACTCTACCTTTCTCCCCTCTCCCTGTCTCACTTTCTTTCCTCTTCTAGTGCTATTTGCTGGACCTGCAATGCTCCCAATGCGGATTCCTTTCATCTTTTCTTTATCTGCCCTTCTGTTCGTCTTTTTTGGACACAGGTGTGGACTCGTATTTCTCATATCTTTCACCTCTCTATCCCTTTCTCAGCCTCTTTGGTATTTCTGGGGAGTCTTTCAGAATCTCTTGACCTCCCTCCACACTCACGTGGCCTCCTAGACCTCATGTTAGCCCTTGCACTCCAACACATTTCTTCTAATTGGAAGTCTCTAAACAAACTTTCCATAATATGTTGGTGGAACTTACTTTGTCACTCCCATAGGCTCGACGTTGCCTTCGCAGCCTCCTGCAAACCCTCTCGTAATGTTGATTTGTACTGGTTACCCCTTACTCTCCATTTGCATCAATCCGCCAAAAAGAAACCCTCTACGTTCTCCTCTGCCAATTTTAAACCCCCTTGAATATTTGTACTCCTGCTTATAAGTACATTCCTTACTCTTTCACATTTACTGTTTTTATTAACTTCGTTCATATTTTCTCTAATGCCCTTAGGCCATATATTTGCTGTTATTTGTGCACTTACTGTACTTTATTGTGATTGCTGTTTATGATTATTGCAATTTTTCCATTTCTGATTTATTAATAGGTTTTTTCTCATCCCCCCCTCCCCCCCTCCCCCCTTCTCTTAAAAATTCAAAATGCTTTGTTCCTCATTTGTGCCATCGGCTTTATTATGATTATTTACCTCATATTTCCTCCTCCCCATTTATTTATGCTGTTGTCACCTTACTGTACTGATTGTTTACTTTAATAAAGCTTTCAAACATAAAAAAAAGATGTAAAAGGACCCAGATAATGACTGCGTGCACTCGTATGATCTTTTTCAGGCAGGGAGATGCATTGTGGAAATATGTTCTACAATGTAAGGGAGACCTGTAAGTGAGACCTGAAGGAATTGAAACCGGATGCGTAAAACGGGCATTTTGCCACCACTTTTACTAATAGGGTAGAGATGACAAACTGGATAAATAGGATAATACTGTCCTCTAGTGGTATTGTGGAAAGTTACAACCATTTTGTCATGCCCTTGTATTTCTAGTGAAGCGATTAACCCTCTCAGATCCATTGTATATCTTCAATTATTTTGTAACAGCTACATAACTTTCACTGGCTGTAAAAGCCAATTTTGGCAGCGTTATAAAGACATGGAGGGCAGACAAAATAATTATTCAGTCAAAGAGGTGTTAGGACGTTAAATACTAGGGGGCAGATTTATGTTGCCTGACGCATCTCTGCAAATCGGCAGAGATGCGCCAGGAAAGATACGGCACGCAAGTTTATCCTTGCGCCACCCATGATGCAGCGCATTTACAATGCGGTGCACCATGGCGCAGGAATAAACAGATACGTGTCGCATCTAGGGCCTGAAGTTGGCGCAGTGCTGAAGTTGTGTTGCGTGCGGCACGCAACTCCAGCACTATTCCAAATTGCCCTATCTCTAACGTGGTGCATCAAGCCTTCACACCTGCTTCAAGCAGGCGCAGGGTTTTTATGCATCAGCGTTGGGAAAGTGACTCAGTGAAATCTTGTAGATTTCACTGAGTCACTTTTCAGGGGTGTTCCTGCAACGGAACGCCCCCCTCCTCCCCTGCGTGGAAACGCCCACATGAAACCTGGCGCAGGTTTCATGTGGCGCAGGGCCTTACACCGTGATGCATCTCCATAGATGCGTCAGGATGTAAGTATGTTGCAACGTGGAGCAGGGTTTACGCCGCCGCCGCGTCACAGAAGTGACGCAACGGCGGGACAAAAGTGCCGCAAGTCCGACATAAATCTGCCCCTAGGTCTGGCAGGTGCAGTGTGTTGGCATCCGCTGGCTCTTTCTGCGGCTGTGCTTCTGACCAGCAGGAAGAGTGTTGTAAACCGGTGGGAGCAGCAGCAAAACGAGGAGCTGGGAGCAAGATGGTCACTCGGTATTATGAGCATTGCTGGCATAAATCCTGCCAGGAGACTAGTGCTGTTAGACTGCTCCTAAGTGTAATGAGGTCCTCTCCCAGCCACAGAGCGGGCTATAGTACACAAAAGGTTTATCCCTGATTATGAAGATGCTGGTCCCTCAATCTAGTGTTCTCGCCTTACGGAGGGAGAGGGGCATTATTTTTTATACATCACAGCGCCTATATATATATGTGTGTGGCTGTGAAGTGCTGTGTAAACTAGACAGAGAGTCTTGAATTAAGGCCTTTCTTTTGCTCCATCCATTTAGAAGTGGCAGTGAAACCCCAGCCCAGAAAGAGTTAGGGCTCACGATTCTCGGCTCTTGCGATTAATTCACAGCTGTTTGAACATTAAACGCAAGTACATTTTCTATTGAGAGTGGGTATTGAATACATAATAGAGTATAGTTCTTACTCGAGGATAATGTGCATAGCCTAAAAAATTCTTCTTGTAGGGAGTTGGTTTAGATATACTTTTTCCATAATAATTCATTCATTTTTCACTTCCCACCCCTGTGTTGTGAGATTATCTCTTTACCCAACTCGACTTATTATCAAATGTACACACTTTTGCAATTTTAGGTTTTTCAAGCAATATCTCTATCCTTTTCTTTAGAGGAATTGTCAACCGCAACATTTTAAATGCCATACATTATATCTACTTTCATATTAATGTGATTGTTTTCTGTCTTGGGTTGTTAACATAAGTCAAATAACAGGGAAAGCGAGGCGGCAGTAAACACAAAGGGGCTTATTGTGCCACTTTTGAGTAATTTTTAACATGGGAAAGTGGCGCAAGGGGCTTGTGAATCTGCCCCAAGCATCTTTAAACATCTATTGACCGCTGGCTCTACCACGATAACATATTCTGTAATACCAGCGACGAATATACAACTAGTAAAGAGAGGATTGTTCACCACCTGGAATGTGTTTGTGCAACTTAACTCCTAAACAAATGGACAGCTACTGTTTAACCCAATGGGAGACAGCATGATTTCAAGGCAACTACAATCCTTTAGGGGCTTGCATTGTTTTTCTTGTAGTTGGGCCTTATCCATCTTAACCCTGTCCCATGGACCCTACTTAAGAAAATTAACTTTGCTGCACACTTTTTTTATGTCACAGAAGTCGAAGTAGTCCAAGCTAGTGGTTGTGGAATGGACTGAAATGTTGGTACGACAATTATAGGTATATTTAGCATTTCTAGCTTCTTTGATGATTTATGTGTAATATGTCTGCAAAGTATGTGTGTGGTGATATCATTGGTGTCTTTCACGTGTGCTTTAGTGAATGCTATTTTTGCAAAAGGATTATATTGTGAGATAAGCATCTCAGACCAAGTTTATCCGCATGCAACTGAGAACATTCAACACAAATGCAAGTTTTAAAACAGTACCCAATCTTATAAAAACGTTCGCAGAACTGATGTCATAATCCTACAACTTGGACGAAAGGCAGAAAACACAGAATAATTAAGATAGTTGGTAATTACAACAGCCGCAGGGCATCCTCCGCTCAGGCAGTACAGGCCCCCCGTGGGTTCAAGGATAGTCTGGAAGGGAAAAAGAGATAAAGTAAGAGAAAGTTATCAGCTACATATCACGAGATTCTGAACCAGACAGGATGTCAATGAGACGGGGTAGGGAAAGGGAAAGGTAGAGAAACAGAGGATAGAGAATAAAGGGATCGGGGGATCATGGTTCAATCCCCGGAACCGGCGGCAGATTAGCCCAGCACCATGTGACTCTGGGCAATAGCTTGCTTAATCTTGCCGACGGCCCCCAGCGCCTAGAGACCCTAACGGGTGATGGTTCGCGCTTTACAAATGTGGATTATTATTATTATTATTATTATATTCGAGCAGACTTTCGTCTGGTATCTCCACTTCCGGGTCAGTGCAGCTCCGGAGAAGATGTCTAACCCAGAGATACTGTAAGTACTGGACTCTCTAGTTCTAAATGTATTTTGGCCACTGTGTGCGACAGGAACCACGTTTGTTCATCTGTCCATACCTTCAAGTAAAAATCAGTTTACAGGTGTGTTATGTCATTTAAATGCCTTCTAGTAATAACCACAATCAATAACCCACGACATTATGCAGAAAACATCTTTTAGGAAGGCTTACATTACAAAAACACCTTCGGCCCAGCAATGTAAGAAATATTGTATGAATGTTCCAAAATCTACTATAGGAGGTAAGATGCCTTAGGGCTGCATGCCGCCAGGTACACATCTACACATAATATGGGTAGGTGCACAGATCTGCTTGTTCTGGGAGGCTGTCAGATGCAAGATCTCCCAGCCTTGGAGGAGCCACAGGAACTGAACTTGGTAATGCTGGGCATATGGGGAGAACAAATGTTGGAAAATACTCCCTCCTCTTTTGCAACATGGCTCTGATGATTGCCACGTGTGATATTATTCTGAAATGAGGCTACACCGTGGCCCGACAGTCGGGCGGTGGGCGGATAACATGAATTGGTACATGAAAGCGGAGCAACAGACTTACCAATGACTACAGCACTCACTGAGCTTAGTATAACACGTCTCTAATCTTCTACGTGCAACCCAGTGGCGGCTCCTCCGCTAAGGTGGAGGAGCAATGCCCCACTACCCTGCAGCAGCAAAAGAAAGTAAAATGATAATAACTAATGTTATTATCATTCTATCTTGTCCTCCTGCAGCGGCAGCTTGCGTGAGGGTGTGGAGCTGCAGAGCAGGGGAGGAGTGGTACAACCCTCCTAAGTGCGTAATAACTTTTTGGTCAGCCCTCTCGGTCCGCCCAAAACAGTCATGTGCACTTCCCCTCTTCTCTATGCAGGCTGCATTATAACCTGCGTGCAGAACATGCCCACCCCTCCAGACAGTGGCTGAGTGCCGTGTCACGGCACCCAGATCAACCACAATGCAGCATTGCAGCGTTGTGATTGCTCAGGGGAGCCTGACTGTGCTTCTTGTTCCTGGAGTCGGTTGCAGGAGAGCAGGAGCAGAAACGCTGGACCCGGCGGCAAGGTAAGTTTGAATTGGTTTTTTTTCATTGCGCCCCGCTTGCCTTCCCCTGCATGTACCCGCCCCGCCACCCATGAGCTGAGTCAGCAGACACTGGTGCAACCGCGAACGCAACATTCTGAACCTGAATTCACTTCACTACGCTCTAATGCTCACATCGCATTTCTACAAAGTCCAACAGGAGCCACAAGGATTCTGTCATTACAAACTCACACAACACTACAAGGTCATAGATGAGTTCCCCCACAGTGGAAGGCTGCGGAGGACATGTGGAAATTAAGAAAAAAAGGAAGTCACACAGTTAAAAAAAATGCAGACGGATCTGTTGTCTTCCTAAAATGCATTTGCTAGGTAGGTTTCGATAAATACAACATAACGATGTCACTCACAAATTATATCACACTTAATTTATGAGATTCAAAAGATTTTCATTATTGGCTTGCATTAGCATGACATTCTACTGGCAAATTGTGATACACAAGCTTAACCAAACATCCACTTACGTCAATCTCACTCAGGATGACGTCAATGATGCTGCCAACGACGATCAGAAAGTCGAAGACATTCCAGGGGTCACCAAAATATCCCTAAGATGAAGAGGGGAGGAGACAAGAGGTGAAATAAAACAATTTAAAACTACCACTATAACCCTCCTGTTTTTTTATTGTTAAACATATGCTTTCATATGTGCTTTGGAGCTGCAAATCACTTATTTAATTAATTTAAAAATTTTATATAGTGCAAACATGACCCTAGAGGGTATCAGACTGCTTTACATACGAGTTACGGAACGCATAAGGTAGACAATTGTGCGAGAAAAGCAGCAATATACACAAATAACAACAGGTACGTAGTGCCCTCATAGCCTTAAATGGCTTTACTCTCTCACACTGTCTTACACACTCAATTGATTTGCTTCTGGGATGTACCTTTGTGCAATGTATTGGCATGGCGCACCTGGAGTCGGAGGCTAGCACTCTCCACTGAGGTGCATGATAAAGCCGCTGTGCACCGGATCCTACATATAGCATAGACAACAGCAATGGAACCTTCCCTCACATACAGAAAATAAGGATACAACCATTTGGGCTCAGTAATCACCTACACGCATGTATAAACACCCACCCACCCACACACACACACAAACGCCGCTACACACACCAGACACACACAGGAATTGCAGCTTTATGTCACACACAGGAAATAAAGCATGGGAATCATGAGTGGCATCGAGCTTCCTCTTATACAGCAGAGGTACCACATGTAACACAGCAGTGCGGCCTTCCTCTCTTGTGGTAGAGGTAAAGGGCAGGGCAGAAGTACGAGCTCCCTCATGCACAGAACAGGTACGCCAGGAGTATCAGAATGTATTCTGCCTGCACAGAACAGACACAGCACAAACTGTAGCAGTGGACACTTCCCTCAAACATAAACAGACTTCCATATGACGTAGTAAACCAGCTGCCTATTACTGCCATCAAATAGTAAAATACCAACAAAAGCCTAAAAAATGGCTTTATGCCGTTGTATGGTGAGTGCTCAATCTGGCAAAAAGTTATTTTCCTGAAGAACTGAAAAACCTTGCATCTCTCCTAATTTAATTTTCTTATTCTCTATTCCTGTGACTATGCTTTACATGAAATATTAAGAGTATGAATTTCAAATGTCCCTGCCTACAAACAATTATGTAAAGGACTTAATACAATCGTGATATTTAGATAAACTAAAAATATGGTGTAATGGATAAAAAAAAATTCTGTAATTTTCTGATTTCTTTTTGGATATAACTATCAGTTACAATGCAGCCAACTTTTAGGTTTTTCTACAGGTTTATTGTGTTTCTTCTCTTCACTCTCAGCCCTGATGAAGGGGTGTGTCCCCCAAACACTTGTTGGCAGTATTTGTGTAGAATCGTTGAGATGTTCTAATGATAGAATACAATGAAGCACTTTGTATTCGAAAATAAAGAAACCAACTGAAGTGGAATCTGCATGTGAGTGGGGCTTTTTTTGTCTTCATTATTGCCTCCTGGAGGACTCAATGAATTGATAACGCACCAGTGGGGCAGTGGTCCAGGAGGAATTAAGCCGCCGGGCTCTGTTCCTTATTTACCTTATGAACAGTTTTGACGAAAAACTGGGTAAACACACACAATTTCTAAAAATCTATGCTACATAAAAATCGAGATTTTTGTCAAACAAGAGTCTGGTCATCCAGCATCCCCACCTAACCTCAAAAAATAAAGTATCCCGCATGTGTGTGCTTCAACAATGGGGCCCGGGGTTGGGCAGCACCCAGGGAAACACAAGGCTGATTCCTTTTTAATAAACTATAGATGCAGGCAATGCAGGGTGGTGTGGCTTGCGTGGATCTCATTACATTTTCCTACACATAATCATATACAATGTCACATGATGGCTACAAAAGTCACACATTATGCACATGTATGCACCAGACATGTTCCAAACAGCAAAAGACCAAATTTCCATATCCACACTTCACTCGATCAAACAGTAACCAGGCAAAGAGTGATTAGGAAGAGAACAAGATCTCAGTAAAATCCTAAGAAAGTGGCAGCAGTGGTTGGGCCCTGGGTCAACAGGTAATCAGGGAACCCTACAACCACTTGGCATTTTTGAAAACTAGCGATTCAGTGGAATCCATGGGGATGTGACATTCATGGATCTCACCACTTATTCCTACCCAGAATACCCTTTATATGTTAAAATGTGACTTAAAACCACAATTTACCCCAGTTTTAGTGCCTCAATACAACCGAACTTGTGACCCATGGCAAAACCTGGGGTGAGCACCGGGGCTGTTCCTGGCCCACAGTGCAAAGATGTGACCTCTACACCCTTTGCACTGTGGATGTAATGCAGAGGGTGTACATGTCATGTAATTTACAACAATTCAGTTAGAACGTGCACTTTTCACTATCACCGAGCAAACGAAAAACATTGCCTAAGGGTAAGTGACATATATTTTTAAGAGTAAGTGGTAGCACAAAACATCATTACCTCTTAAAAAATACGAGCAGAGCATTTTATTTATGACAGTATGTATGCTAAGCGTGCATACATTTGGCTCGATAGCAGCCTGTGCTAATGACTTGTACACGTTGTTTGAGAAATGAACATCCTGGCAATAGGTGATCTAATTGGACTGACATGGTTTCTTGGGATAAAATCATTTTGACCTCTGCAGTTTGAAATGCTCCCGGAATCCTGGATTCAAAAGTCGCCCTAACCACAATACAAATGCTGTCATCAGCATAACCCATCCAAGATTCGTGGAATGAAACGTGCAGCTTCCTTGCCAAGGGGCTGCCGCCGCATGTTGTTAGACGTGCAGTTTTTCCAACTTAGCACTTTGAAATGACTACCAAGAGGCGCAAGAACTAGACCACTTCCCTCAACCCTTCCCCCCATATTAATAAATAACAACTTCGGGCACATCCAGATTTAAAACTGGGTTCTCTGAAGGGCGCAACATTACCATAGAGACCAACATCTGTTTATACGTGTGCGCTGCATCAATGCTATAGCACCAATAGAAATGTTACCATTGAGGAAGTGAGCACCTCTAGTGGCAGAGCCAGGGATTGCTCACTTCTCAGCTCCTACTGCACGCGTCAACCACACTTGACTCTTTCAGATTCGAGGACTCACCTTGGCTTTAAAAGCTGTGAGCTTCAGCACCATTTCCACAGTGAAGAGAACAGTGAATACTACATTCAGGATATCAGAGATGTGGTCGACCTCGGGAGACTGGCCATAGTGCTGCAAGGAAGGGAGGAGAAAAAAGGGCTTACGTGAAGAGACATCATGGATGTGAATGTCCACACCAAAGGCTTGCAGTGGACACAGAGGGTTGGTTAACCTATGCCACAAAGCTGTCGAAGGAATCCTCATGCACCAGTTTTACAATTGCTTTCAATCATCTTGTTCTGTGAGTGGCAGGGGCAGTTCTGAGAGTCACTGTTTGTCTGTAATTTGTTTTTTATCCAAATCAAGCAGTCCCTATGCTATTGTCGCTCATGTCAAGTTGCTGTTTCATGTGTGTAGCTTATATCTTAGTGTGCGGCCACTATGTCCAAACAGAGAGAAATGATGTGTAGTCCTTTGTGGAATCCTGACCCCTTAAGTAGAGCAAGGACCACCAGGGAGCGAGCAGTCCCTTGTCCCCATACGTGGCACCACATGTGGAGCAGTATGCAATGTGAGCGGGATGATGAGCGGGATTCCCATGTCTGAGGGTGGGTGATGGCAGTGTGCCGCAACCCGTGTGATAAATATATCTTTTTGGGGAAATATACAAGCATGGGGGTACAGTTCTAAAACAAAAAGGGAAGCTCTTTCCGTGGGCCGGGACCCATCCATGCCTTCAAGAACTAATCTCAGGTAATAACATATGTATACATCTAAATGGAAAACACGCACAAGACCCAGTGACGTCTGCATCTGCACAATAATTTAGGATAGTGGGACCAGTTTGACACGAGGCATCTGTGTAATTACTTACTCCGGGCTTTTCAGCCTAGTCTATCTCCTGGTCCCTGTAGATTGGTTCCTCTCTGAACCGGGGGCAGTGCAAGTCATTGTGAGGGGTGAGGCAATGCTGCAGGACCTAATGGTCTATGTTACGCAAATAAACTTTACTCTCTCTTTCTCTGACTGGGCTGCAACTACTTCAGAGTCAGGGTCCTATCCATACTTACATCTCACTTTCTTCCAGAAAAAGAGCTCAGCATTTAAGGAGGAGAAATGTGGGGCACTGTCTTCGGCCCAGACCCACCAGGATATGAACTTAGCCCAACTACTAGCTTGAATCTGGAATCTGGAATTTGGGTACTACCCCAGTCTGGGATCTAAACTGGTCATCTTTAGATCTTTTGATCTGTGGCCCTTTCCTGATCTGGCTGTGACATTAGGTTGTTAGCATGATACTGAGGAATTATGCAAGCATCCTGGGTGGTGAGCTTGATCACAGTTTGTACAGTGGCATAACAAAACTTGAGTGCTCCCCCATCCCCCTTGCAAAATACTTCGAGGGCTCACCCCCGGACCAGGTCAGAAGCTCTTAGTTGCCGCCCATGCAAAGGGGGGACCCTGGATCTACATGGCTGCACCACACAGCAGAAACGTTTGTTATGGCAGTGAGTTTGTGTTTGCATTTTTATTTACTCATGGTGTCAGCAGCTTTAGTGGAAATCATTCTTGCAGTTTCGGATTCCTTACCTGCATAGCTAGGCAGATGGTGTTCATCATGATCAAGGCAAACATGAGATACTCAAAGTAGGACGACGTGACTAAGTACCAGACCTTGTACTGATGCGGATTCTTGGGAATGTAGCGCCGCAGAGGCCGCGCTTTCAGTGCATACTGTACGCATTGGCGCTGAAGAAAGAGAGTACAGAAACAAATATCCATGTTAATTCCTCGGTTAGTTAGTAGATCACCAAAGAAGTCAATTCACAGCTATCCGAAGCATCGACCAGTTCTGAAACCATACGTCATCCACTTCATTACTAAACCATGATGCAAGCCATTACTATGTATCATGGAAATAACACGTCATGCTGAAGGATAAGACCAACATTGGGTGGATGAGTAGAGAGAAAATTAAATGAGAGATAGTGCTTTAAGAAAGTAAACTCCTGATTACCAAATACAAGCTGGTGAAAATAGAAAGTAAGCAATGTTTGCTAATCCTAAAAATTACCTTATTAGCATTAAGGATAAATGGTGGTGTTCACAATCAAAGGCCGCCAGGTTTGCAGTCACAACTTTTTGATTGTCACTTCCATCCAGCTCTGGCATCCAGCCAATCAGACAAACTCAGTGGCTGGTAATGGGACACACTGATGGACAGATACTGATAATACAACACTATTTTTTGTAGATGTTATCTTATATTTATTTCAGGATTCCACACAATATATATATATATATATATATATATATATATATATATATATATATATATATATATATATATATATATATATATATATATATATATATATATATATGTATATATATTAAGTTGCACACACAAAATGCAAACGGGAAATCTAGTTCATGTGATTCAAATAGCCAATTTGGATTACTGCTCTGCTGTCAAAAGAATTGCAACAGTTTAGATTTTCTTTCAACGCCGAGATTGGCAACATTGGAGACATCTGCCGTCTCAAAATCTGTTTAAAATTAACTCAATCGATCACTGGCATCGATGATGAATGCTGGCCATAAGAGAGAGAAATCAACATGGCTAGTGGATGTATTAAAATTGCTCCAGAAATTCTGGGAATACCAAATGAAGAAAGAATTAAAGAAGAAGAAGGATTATTACAATATGTACTGAAATGTTTGATATATGAGCTGCTCAGGGTTAATTGTGTAACTTACATTTGAGGAATTTCCTCCTCAGAAATTGGGAGTGATAGTGGCCACTCCTCTTTCCCTAGAGCACTAGATATGAGTTGAGAGTGACTAAATGGTACTTTAGTGTCAGCGCAACAGAACAACCTTGCCACATATTTTTTCTATTTCTTTTGTAGTAGATTGAATTTATAGAGTAGGTTTAACACATATAAACAAAGAAAATAAATTGCAGAGTGGGACAGTGTAACTGTTTGCTGACAGGGTTCTGCATTTACAATGTTTTATTTTCAGACACCGGGAAGGATTCACTAGTAGATGCTTGCATCAAGGATTGGCCTACAAGGATGAGTTTGTCAAGTGTGCTTATTAATGGTCTAAGAGCAGCACTGTCATTGTGAAATCATTTTTATTTTTTGGGGTTTATTTCCACCACTGAAAGAAAGATGAAAAACTGTGCTTATCTTTTGTATTTGTGTAGGGAAGCTAAAATATCCTGCAAATCAATTCAGTGGCTGTCCATTATGGGAAATAGTTTTCAGATAGACCTCTTGCCTGTGAATTCTAAGTTCTGCAACCACTCGAAAACATTCAATACGATGGCTTACCTACATATACATTGCCACTGTGTAGTTATAGTTAGGTCAGAGCTTCCATAGGAAGAGTGTTTTTTGCTTCGCTACTAACTTTGGTGCTGTCTGATAAATCTTCATGAAACTTTCTAAAACTTAAGTTCGTCCACTTCAGCTCCTCCAAGGAAAATTTAGGGTGCCCAATCAAGTGGGGTCAAAGAAAAAGGTGGAGATCCCAAAAACATTGATTTCTCATGCTAATCCCTGTAAGAGAATTATGTTGCAGCTACCATAAAATAGGCTGAATAGAATTACACCAAATTTGGCAGAAGGTTTAAACGTTATCCAGATTTCATTAAATGCTGTTTGAGAAATGTGTGTTTAAAATGGTATTCATTGTGGCCATGAAGGGGTTAAAAATAGGTATATCTGGATAGTTGGTACCACAAGAGTCCATTGATATAGTTAAAAAAAAACAGGGCTCTCTAATGGGCTGAGGGAGCTTTTTCTCACTGGCCTTATGCAGCGGAGGGTTGAGCACAGCGCTCTGGCCAGGCACAGCAGCCTTTTCCGCAGCTGTGCAGGGGCAAAGACCACTGGCAAGTGTGGGGGAAGGAAGGCCACATGTAGGGGGAAGCCAGAGGCAAGGAAAAGCGGCTAACCCCCACCTCTGTGCATGTGGGTGTGAACAGTGGGGTGACCACCCGTAGAGGGGCCATAGGCCAAGCACAGCAGGGGTTGGCTACCTGCAGGGGTTGTGAGCAGGGCCTGTTCTCTGACCACTAAACAAAGGTTGTGTGCAGAGTGGTGTAGGTCACCCAGATGTATTGGGTAAACATCAGGCTGTATGGCCAATCCTCAGCTTTGCAATGGTGAAGACCCTGAGAAGGGGGAGTTGGCCACCTGTGGGTGTGCATCCGGTGCGAATCTCCTGCTGTGCACTGCAGGGGGTACATAAAGGGTAGCGGATTGGTGACTGAGGGGGAGTTGAGTGTGTGGGATTGGGTGCAAGGCCTGCTAATAGGTTAGGCCTTGTCCCCAGCTACTTAGTCAGGAGTGTGACTCATTTATTTTTCTTTTGAGTAATGTAGGTACCATTATACCTCCAGGGTACCAGGAAGGACATTACTTCAATAAAATGGACAACATTTACCAAAAAATGCATACAAAGTAGATTTAAGTGGAACTAACACATAACAGAGAAAATGGGAAAGATCTGACAAGAGCCTCTGTGTTAATTGTGTTTTGTACACGCTTATAGGTAAAACTAGATACATTCCTTTATGTTCTGTAGGAAAATTCTTCTGCTCTGGCATGCACTCCATCCCTTCTGAATATACTAGTCATGCAAAAGTATTTGTTACTGTGGTATGTGGAGCTCATGCCGTAGTATCGGAGAAATGGCAAAATCACCTTATTAACAAGCTTCAAAGATTTCTCAGTGTTTGGAAAAAACTGATTGGACCACTGATTATTTTGCCTTTGGCATTAGTTGGAATAGACACAGGCAGTGCGGGGCAAGAGATTAATTACCTTCCACAAGGTTTCCTTCATTTGACTTGAGAGAGCTACCCCTGTCACTGTGCCCACATCATTTCCTCCACAGTGCACAATCATGACATTGTGATGCTCACAATTCAAAATGTTTTCCACCATAGGCAGTATTTGGTGCCATTTCATCCTTCTCTGGCCAATATAAGTAAGGTCCACTTTTAGAAACCCTACATCTTTGTCAATGGCACAATATTTGGCATACTCACAAGTCCAAAAGACAAAGTAGTGGCCCAGAATCAGACACAAACCATGATTCTGGTATCCTAGTGCAATACAGAGAAGGAGTCTGAAGCAGAATGAGAATGACCTGCAGTAGTAATGAGATTTGCCTTTACAAAGAGCAATGCAGTTGCTTGCCACCTACTGATTCAAAGTGAGTGAGGTGTACACGTACTACAGAAGAAGTAAAAACAGCAGTTTATCTGACAGAAACGTTTGTGGAATCCTCCGTTACTGACTGTGAATATATGTTAAATGAAGTCGGAAAGTAGGCCTAAAAACGAAGCAAAATCTTTTACTTGTAGACACCTTCAGAGCTTTAACTTTGTGCAGTCTGTGTGAAGATTGGAGTAGGTGAGAAAGGAGAATCCAAACTGAAACTTAAGTAGCTTGCCACATGCCAGAAAGCTTACATCAAAGAGAGCACACAAGCATTGGCTTTAAGGTGGGAAAGCCCTTACCGAAGTTGAATACTACATTTAGTGGTTAACCTGTCTTTTTATAGCATTCAAAAAATATTTTATGCCAATTTTAGTGTTCAATGGTGTTCTTTTTGAAATTCTAAAATTCCAGGAACTGCGGTACCACAATCAGTATTTCTGATATTACCACATATTTTGGTTGAAGTTAAACCAAAGTCTATAAAGGTAAGCATATCATTACACCAACTGGAACATTTCAATTTAAAATATAGTATGTATATTACGTTTTTCATAGGAAAATGCTGATATAAAATGGAAAAATGTGTATTTTAAGATAACATTCTCTTGTAAATGGAGCCTAGGACCATTTTAACTTATTAAAATATTCTGGGAAAAGTGGGCCGACTCTGAACAAGGAAAAGTACAGGATTTATCTTATGAGTGGGCAATAACTGAAAACTGAGAGAGATGCAAAGTAAATGAATCCAACCAAATGAACATTTTATTTTAGGATAGTGAAGTATTCCCCAAGATTGTTTATGACATATATATCTTCTCTCTGTCACTTGTCCATTTTTCACAAAATGGTTTTTGAAGTAAATTTTAAATGTTCCTCTATGATGCTTGCTTAACGTGCTGTCCTTAACGCGCAGCTCATTTCGTGAGCTCAGAAGGTTTTGTGATAGTCCTTACCTGATTCTTGTCCAGCTCGCAGTTCTTGTACTCCTGCTCTCCCTGCTCCTGGAAAGTGACGATGACAAAGCCTACAAATATGTTCATCATGAAGAATGCAATAAGAATAATGTAGATGATGAAGAAGATCGCCATCTCCACTCTGTAGTTATAGATGGGGCCCATGTCTTCTGTGTGAGAATCAATAGCCTTGTACAATATCCTGCAAGTAAAATGTAGACGTGAGAATTCTGTCATTTCTCCAGAATGTTGTAGTGTTTAAAGGGTGAATCTTCCTGGAGAAAACTGCTGAATGTGGGAACACTGTTCCTAAATTGTAATGCAGTGGCTTATTCAGTATTCCTTCATTTTTAATCAGTCATCTACTGCTGTATCATGGTTGCCTAGATGCCACCCAGAAGTTTCTTTCCTGACCTCTCACTTCTCACTCTTCTGTCTAGTAAAGATAGTTCTGCCCTCTCACCCTTTGCTGGATCTATTTCTGTCTTCTTAAATAAACCAATACTATCCCCTCGATGTCTAGGTAAATGTATGCTTTCTCTTCTATGGCTAAATATACTCCTCCCTTTCCCTCCCTGGCTGGATAATTGTCTTCGTCTCATTCAAACCCATATAAATGCATGATATTTCACCCTTGAGTAGATACATACCTACTATCTGACCAACAGATTGGTGTAAGTGTGCTTTTTAATGCCTTGATAGCACATTCATTATCAATCACCTTCTGCTGAAATCACCACAGTTTACTCACCCCAAGCTAGATATACTCGATTTCCCACATCTGTTGATGAATACATGCCTGTTCTCTCACTTCTGGATGGTTACTATAACTCATGCCCGCCATGGACAGTGTTGTCATCCATGATGTCATTTCAGAAGTTGCAGCATTGTTATCAAAGATGTCACAGATAATATAGTACATCACAACGCGATCTATTACATCGTGTGCTTTTAGAAAGCGGTTGCCACAACTACTATGGGCCTCATTTATGAAAAGTGACGCATCGCTGCGTGAAAACAGCGATGCGTCACTTTTCACTGCGCACTCCTTTCGACACCAATGATGCGTCATATTTAATGTATGACGCATCATGTCGCAAGGAGTTACAGATACGTCAGTATTACTGACGTATCTGGAAGCGCAAAAGTGACGCATTGCTGGAGTGTGTCACAAAAGTGACGCAACTCCAGCAATGCGTCCTTTCACATGGGGAAAGCCCCATGTGAAAGGGCTTGCGTCAGTCTTACGCCTGCTGTGAGGCAGGCACAAGATTTTGACGCAACAGCGTCCTAAAAGTGACGCAGTGAAATCTCATAGATTTCACTGCGTCACTATTACGAGGCTTTTTGCGGGGGAACGCCCCCCTCAGCATACATTATACCTGACGCAGGTATAATGTGGCGCAGGGGTTTAAAAGGTGACGCATCTACCTAACAGCGTCACTTTTTAAATATGGCGCAACAAGGCGCATGTTTTACGCCGCAGATGCGCCACAAAAAGTGACGCATCAGCAGCGCAAAACTGATGCAAGGCCTCATAAATGAGGCCCTATGTTGTTAGTACTTGATGCATTTAAATCGCAAGTCAATACAACGACTTGCAGTAGGGGGCGCGCTGGATTTAGGAAAAGTATTATTTACTATTCCTACTCCAGTTTGCACAACAGTGGGGAAGGTGTTAGAATCTATTTCCAATACCTCAGCTTCCCCTACAGCAAGTCGTTGTAATGACTTGCAATGTAAATGCATCGCGTAAGAACAATGTGGTCGTTGTAACGACTATGTTGTAATAGTACTGCAATGTAATAACAGCATTGTAAACTCTGTTTCCCGTCACAGAACATGTCATGTGTGATGTAATAAGTGAGGTCCTTAGCAGTGCAAGTCAAGGGAGTGAGTTATAGTTGCTTGAGATAACTATAACAGGTGAATTAAACTGGTTTTGTTCACTTAAAATCGTATGGTTTAACTGACATTTTCACCTCACAAGACAGTCCTTTTAACCATTGTTTGTTTTTGTGAGTTTGTACGTTTTTTGTAAATTTAGAATAAGATAAATACAAATCCTAACCATAACTTCATTTTAACCTTTGTATTTTTAGTGAATTTCCATGCTTTTTTTAAACTGAAAGTAAGATGTCCATTGCCTGCAGCCAAGCCCTACACCCAGCCCCGTCTGCACCATCTCCCAGCTGCTGCTGCTACTGACTATGTGATCTAACAATGTAAAGGGTGTCATTTTAAGTAACAAAGACCTACTGACTTTGTCAAAGGGTCAAAATACAAAAATCAGTGTGCCTATTAGCTTTCTGAAGAGATCAGCACATCAACATTTATAAAGTAGACCTATTGGCTTTGTCAAAAACCACTAATAACTATAATCAAATATATATGTTGGAATTTCACACATTGCAATGTT
Source organism: Lissotriton vulgaris (assembly GCF_964263255.1). Taxonomy (NCBI): domain Eukaryota; kingdom Metazoa; phylum Chordata; class Amphibia; order Caudata; family Salamandridae; genus Lissotriton; species Lissotriton vulgaris. The sequence continues at coordinate 1,288,913,313 of NC_141693.1, read as the reverse complement.
AAACAGTGATTGTCTCATTACATTTTTATGACAGCATTTTCAATATATACATCAAACATGTGTATGAGTCTGTTTTAACATGGAACTAACCTTGAAGGGGCTCTGCACTCCAGCTGAAGAGCACACAGCTCCAACTCAGAGTGCTTTAAATAATATGGTAAACTCTTCAGGGGGTCATCAATTTAATGGCCCAGGAGACTTACTGTGTTTTTTAGGCCGAAGCCTATCGTAAGACTGCGCACATGCGCAGTCTCTCTGACGAGATTTAGTGATATCAGGTGAGATTCACTAGCGGGCTTTAAGCCCTGCCCCTCTTTTCCATTAGCTGGCGTCACCGTTCATGCTAAACGGTGGCCAGCCATTGGAAAAGAGCTTACAGTGACGTACACTTTTCTCTTTATTGGAAGGCCCACTTGGACGGGCTTGTCCGACTTACTTCTGCTGTAAAAGGTTTCTAATCTTTATGGGGCCATTAAAACAGGAAGCCTTAATTATAATATGTTCTAATATTAAAAAGCTATAATTTGACACATATTTCTAAATTAAAAATGAATATGAACACAATATGAAATACAATATATAAACACTCTAAAAGAATATTAAACACTACAATTTAATAAGAAATATTTTAAACATCATTATTATAGTAAAATATATACTTACTCTCAAAATAAATTGGTAACTTGTTACTCCACATATTCTCAACAAACCTTTCTCAACAAAATGCTGAAATAATTAATCAGGAAGAATACCCTTCTGAAGGAAAAAAGTATGTTCTCTTTGCATTTGAGAGATACCATTACATCCTGTCACCCTAAGCTGACTGGATTTTCAGCTATCTAGATACATATTTTACTACTCCAGCTTGAACATATTTCTGTTCTTCGCATAAACTTGGCTTACTATGTGCATCTTTCTCCTATTAAGCTTGACATCCACCCATCTGCTGCATACTTATCATGTACACAAGTTTATACTCACTGGGGCCAGCCTTCAAATGTGGACATTGTAAAGAGTGACATCATAGCCGAAAGTACGTTGTCAAAGTGGAATTTATTGTGCACCCATTGTCTCTCGTGTACCTCTACTTGGGTTGGGTCACCATCCTTATAGACGATAAACTCCCCTCTGAAATTGAAATAAAAAAGGGATCAGACAGCCATCATGCATAGCTATCATTATTTTAGCAAGTTATGAAGGTGATTACATTTCCTTTGCATGAAGCAATTCAGCTGAGCTAAAGTGCAACATTTATACTTATGAAGGACCGGCCAAAGAGAAAACCTCACTGTGCTCAGTGAACATATATATTTGCCATTCATGTCATCTTTTAATCTTTAAAAAATTACAAACACAGAATTTGGAACATTATTTGCATTGTACCTTCTTTAGAAACTTGCATGAGTATGGTGATCCAATTTCCCACCAGTAAAGCACCAGGAAGCTCCCAAAGATTGCAGCGAGTATAGGCTGAAACCCAGATGAATGAGTGGTCCATACATTTGTGCTATCCACTCATGAAAAGGTTGTAGATGTGAGTTTTCAAGATATTATATATATAGGAGGAACGAAAAAGCTCAGTATTCCTACCTAGCATTGATTGAATGATAGGCCTCATGGAGTCAATATTATTTCAAATATGTTTTCTATATATTGAAGTAGAATGGTCACTATACCTTCAGTACACATGGTTTTATTTCCAACTAACCTTCCTACCCCTGCTCCTCTAATTTAATAAGGTCTATTTTTGTATCTCAAGAAGTTAAAGTCGATCTTTTGATCAGCTTGGTGCTCTGAAGTCATCTAAGATTACAGTCCATCAATATCCATGCAACGCGCACAAATAGCAACTCAAAGGAAGAAACATTGCTGGACAGCAATGTAAAACAAGAAATAGCAAGAGAAAGTTTTGCACTTATGACACATTTGTATGCAGAGGTGAACCATAGTACTGAGTTATGACTGTAGTCATGTTTGAAACAGTACCAGAAGAAAGGCTTGACTATGTAACCAACAGGTTTACTGCCTCATCTTCCTATTTCTTATTCGTTATCGTTATTTTGCCAACCAATTACAATTATGATGGTTATGTAGATATGACAGCCTGGTTTTCATATAGCTAGTCTGTCACATATTTGCCATTGTTTTATACCTTTTGTACAAATCAATAACTTTTTCAAATAAATGAATCTTTTAGCAGTAAATAAATACATTCTATCTCGAACAAGGCAGCAATGTTTGTGACCTCTTGCATGTTGTTGGCCACCCATGGTGTTTATGGGGCTGATTAGGACGTCTGGGGATAAAATCAGAAACCGGCCCACCCAACAGTCTGTCGGCGGTCCCGACATAGGCATTACAATGAGCCGCCACCACGGCAGTCGCAATGCCTATATTTTGCATTGTGGCGTGTGCTACTGCATGTATCGCTGCACTATGTGACAGGTACCATGTGGTGCCTCCCTCATAGTGCAGGGATACATAGAGGGGCACCCATATCTGGGTGCAGGTGACAAGGGGGGCCCGCTACGGGCCCCCAAAGTCACTTTCCGCCTGCCTTTTCAAAGGCAGGCAGAAAGGGACATTGTAATCCCGATGGTGGTGCCTGCCAGACACCGCCAACATTGTAGGGAATACAATTCCCGCCGATGCACCGGTGGGCTCAAGAAGCCCGTCGGATGCGTGGCAGTCGGTCTTTCTGACAGCCAACGCACTGCCCGCCATCTTAATGTGGCGGGCGGGGATATTGTTTAGGATGGCAGTGAGACCACCACCGATGGTCTGTCAGTGGCGGTCTCACCGCCATCCTAATCGGCCCCTAGCTGTCTCTTATTCAATGAGTGTTCTATATGTTATAGTTGGAAAATCAGTTGAATGTAGATGGTGAGCCAAATTATACCAGATTCCTGGTGATTTTATCCATATACTTGTTCTTGTGATGAAATGACTACGTGAGGAATAAACGAATGAACTATGAATGCTGCTCCTGGTCATCCTTCCAGCATGTGGCCACAAGTCATTTCAACATGTTTATGTATCTATTCTCAGAGCTTATATTGGTGAGGGAAGAAAGAAAGGCTTGTATTACATTAGGGATTCAGATGTTATAACACAGGATTTGCTTGCTTTCTGCATTAGAACAATGCTAGAACTAGGCAGAAAGGCCAGATTAGTTTTACTGCAGAGCTACATTCTATTGTATTGGTTGTCTTCTAAACTTATTGGGTCTGATTCTCAAAGTGTGAGGGAGAGGAGAAGACTACATGGGCAGAGATGCCAACCTTTAAACTTGGGAACAAGGTTTGAGTCTTGGTGATGGCTCAACAACGTGTGATTCTGGGCAAGTCACATAAACCACACCGTGCCTAAAAAAAATTATAATGTATTTATCCATGTGCAATGCAGCTGCTGCTCATGTAACATGCTCCACTACTTTCCAGTTGAGTTTACGTTATGTAAAAAATGATACATGTGCAGATTTACTTATGTGCATATTTACTCCTACACCTAGGTGTAACTCTCCTCTTTTTTGATAGTCAGCGTTTCCAAGTGAAACAAGCAGCTAGGAGTAACCTTACATTTTTAGGCCTCCTGGTCTCCAATGATTGCACTTATGAACATAAAGTTTCCACAGGTACATTTAAGGATGTATTTTATTTTGGCTTCCACATATTTGGTGGACATGTCCACCATGAGAATAAAGCCTCTGTATTGGCGATGGAGGTCTCTTTCTGAGAAATGTAATAAAGTATATTATGTAAAAACAAATTAAAGCATTTTAATGTATAATGACCTCACTGTTAATGAAACAGATGCAAGTACAATTGTAGTAAACCATCATACATCTGAAATTATATATCACATTACTCTTACTATCTTGACAGAGGTGACTAAGAATATAGTACCGTTTACTGGTTAGTGTATGTGATATTGTTTAACTTCATTTTGCTTTTATATTTGGTATAAATAGTGTGAGGTCATTAGCATTGCATTTGGTGTGCAAGTTATGGTTTGCATAGCTGCTGTGAGAGTTATCGATTGTGTTGTGTTCCTAACCACAACTTGCAAATTTCACAGGTTTTCTGTTTTAAGTTGTAACCATAACTGCACTTTAACCGTGTATGTTTTAAGTGAACTTCTACATTTTTTAAAACATGTAGTAATGCGTTTTTACCAAAGCTAATCAGAACTTCACTTAAGCCTTTGTTTTTTCAGTATTTTTTTTAATTATATACTAAATGTAACAGTTCACTGCAACCAACCAACCATGAACAGCTAACTCTTTTTATGCAAGGCCTTTTGCTGTGCATAAGGAGCGGTGGCCAAAGGTGCTAGCATACAGGCAGTCTTTGGTCACGTGCAGCATGGAAGGGCTGGGCAGCGGCCAGACTCAGCTCCAGTAGGCTGCATGTGGCTAATGTAGAACTAGAGCACTAAATACTTGTAAAAACTTTTTGATTTAAGAATATTGCAACATGTTTATGCATATATTCTTGGAGCTTATACTGGTGAGGGAAGAAAGGAAGGCTTGTATAACATTAGGGATTCAGATGTTATAACACAGGATTTATTTGCTTTCTGCATTAGAACAATGCGAGAACTAGGCAGAATGGCCAGATTAGTTTTACTGCAGAGCTCCATTCTAGTGTATTGGTTGTCTCCTAAACTTATTGGGTCTGCTTCTCAAAGGTAAATGTGCGAGGGAGAGGATAAGACTTAATGGGCAGAGATGCCAACTTTTAAACTTGGGAACAAGGTTTGAGTCTTGGTGATGGCTCAACAACGTAACGTATTTATCCATGTGCAATGCAACTGCTGCTCATGTAACTTGCTTCACTACTTTCCAGTTGAGTTTGCGTTATGTAAAAAATTATGTATGTGCATGTTTACTTATGTGCCTATTTACTCCTTCACCTAGGTGTAACTCTCCACTTTTTTAATAGTCAGTGTTTCCGAGTGGAACATGCAGCTAAGAGTAACCTTACATTTTTAGGCCTCCTGGTCTCCAATGATTGTACTTATGAACATAATGTTTCCACAGGTAAATTTAAGGATGTATTTTATTTTGGGTTCCACATATTTGGTGGACATGCCCACCATTAGAATAAAGCCAAAGCATTGGTGATGGAGGTCTCTTTCTGAGAAATGTAATAAAGTATATTATGTAAAAACAAATTAAAGCATTTTAATGTATAATGCCAGAATATGGGGTTGCATACATGTTTGTGGCTTCATCAATGGTGAAAGGTCACAGAAAATAGGATCCTTTGAGTTTTCCGAGATATGGTACATTTGAATTGAAAATCATTGATAGATTGGGAGAAAAGCTAAATGAAGTGAAGCCACCACATAGACCCACACAGTACAAAGCATTAAATGCTTGGGAGAAAACATCACATAATGAGGAAAGAGAGGAAAACCAGAATAGAACTACAAGAGCAGTGCGTATTTAAGCAGATGGTCAACAGAGGTGGAAAGAAAGCCATAGTTTAGGGGACTAGACAGTACCAGGCTATTACTAGTAAAAAACCTGAGAAGTAAAAAAATAATAAAGCAAAGGGAAATAAAGATGAAAAAGATGGAAGGAAATCAGATTTCGATAGTGATTCAGGGGATGACATTTTGAATGCAGTTAACCACGTGTACAACACCTTATGCGGCCCAGGTAACAGACACTGAAGGTGTTTTGACATATAATGCGACAATGGCTGAAGCTCCTGTTGACTCAAATGTGATTCAGACCAAAAGACCATTACAGATGACACAGCCTAATGTACAACGTGTTACATCTAATGTGGTGCCTGACTGAGTTGAGAAAGTTCCTACAGGGATACCCCCAGGTGTTACCACCTCTATTGTTACTGGCTGTATGTCGGAACCATGCAGGCATTTATCACACGCTCCTTAACAACGCGGTCAGAACCACAAATTCATGTTTACAACACATTATTTTACCAAGCAAGTCGTTCCAATGACATGCCTTAGTGAAAGTGCTGGACTCTGGAATAGTATAATTTATTATTCCAACTTCAGTCTGTGAAAGAATAGGGAATGTGTCGGACATAAAGTCTAACATCAGTCCAACAACTCACTCAAGGTAAAGCAATGTGTTGTAAATACGTTAATTTGTGGTTTGAACGGCATTGTTAAGGCATAGCATGGTTCAAACCACTGCTGTAAAGGCTGTTTCCCTTTGTAACTGTACCAGCACCTAGTACTATGGTTATAAAAGTACAGCCATTGGAGATTCCAAAACAGCTGCTCCAATCAATATTGTTCCAGATGCTGTAATTCCAAGAAATGCTGCATGAATGCCTGGGGCAGGGTTTATTCCGATATCGCAGAATTCACAAATTGTTGCTTGGGTACCAGCACAAACTGTTCAATCATTGACGGAAGGGAGAAGGTTTGGCTTTATGGCCCCAATACCACAGGGTGAGACTAACCTATTTCAGGATGGGATTTTTTCCAAATGGTTTTCAGAAACTGCAAACAATAAAAAAGCAGGAAACACAGAAAATCAGGTTCCCCTTGCCGACTAGACAGTGAAAGAAAGACGGCTAAATGTTTTGAGATTAAAAGTAGAGCTAAAAGAAATAAGCAGAGGATGTTTAGGTCTTGAGCATGTGAATCAGTAGCAAAGAAAAGAGCGGATATATTTGAGCAAAGACATTACTAGATGTGCAGAAGTTACTTATGATAAACTTATGATAAATAAGCCAGAAAATATAGAGTCAATCTTTTAAAAAGTGTCCCATTGCATAAACGTATCAGGGTACCATTGGATGATAAAGCTAGTGAGACAATGCGTTCTTCAGTAATGCGATTACACATTACTGAACTAGTAAAATGCATTCATAAATGGAGTGATGGTGAGAAATTAGAGAGAAAATGGGAACAGAAGAATGAGAAGATACAGAATCAATTAGAGCAAGATGAAGCAAATAATAAGACATCATCAAGTTCCCTAGATGAAGGAGGAGTCTCAGCTTTTCCTTTGAGAGAAATACCAGGTGGAGGGTACGTTCATGTACCCTTGGAGCAGAGGTGATCTTACAACATTTACAAATAATTTTCCAAAGTTGAGAGAGAAGCATGTACAGTGGCATACCTAAGTTGACTGATTTGTCAAAATTTTGAATGCGCTATGGACTGACTATAATACATTCTTTGATATTGTAGTGCAGAGTGATTTGTGGACAGCTTGTAGAATTGCTGTACAATGGCCACATGCAGAACCAATGAGAGATGCCCGTACTAATGCACCATTTCCTGTTATAATCAATTATTATAATGTGATTTCATTTCTGAAATGAAAAGTTACTTCAATACATACTGATTGGGTAAAGATAAAAAGAACCTCAAAAGAGCCATACGAATCAGTGCATGACTACTATGAGCGATTGCTTCAGGTATTTCAACAACACAGTGGACAGGAACATCCCAACAAGTTTGATTTGCTGGGAGAGCAAACCGTTAGATGAGATTTTGATGTATGTAAAATAATGTAGCAACGAACAGAGATGAATCAGAAAAAGCACAAAGAGAAGATCATGCTTGCCCAACTAGGTTGGCAAAGAAAGGTTTGCAGAATCCACCATTTGCAGGAAATCCGAGCAGGATGCAAAGGGTTGGCTTGGAGACTAAGGAAATCAAGACGGAATTGGTGCTTCACACTGTAGCAGTAGAAGTGTTCCGATAGATACGAAGTCTGGTGTGGATGTTGCAACACTGAAGAGAACCCTTGTCATTTTTGTAATAAAATTGGGCATTGGACAAGGAAATCTAGGCTGATTCCAGATAAAATGTGCAGAAATGGTCAAATGCAAGGAGGAAATCAAATGAAGAATGCATATGTTCAGCAAAGGCAAGTACCAATGCAGAAAGGTATTTCAATGAGGCAGGTTCCACAAGCCCCAATGGTCTCACAGAATATGGAAACTCCTAGATTTAATATGAATCAGATGCCCAAGGCAAACCAAAGCTCATTTAAGTACCAGAATCAGAATTAATTTCAACATTACCCTATTTAGATAAGGAAAGTTTTGGCTTCAACAATTCCCACCGACAGTGCCCGAGGGGGCCACTGATAATGCCTGAGGGAGGAAGGAAGACTGTTTGCCTGGCGCAGCCTTGGAGGTAGAGCAAAGTGGACCATTTATAGAAGGACACGTTAATGGCCACCAAGTGTCATTTTTGATTGACACCGGAGCTACCAGTTCCACTGTTAGAGCAGCAGAAGTACCGGACCTACCCCTCTCTGGAAAGAAAATCCAAGCTGTAGGAGTTACAAATAAAGAGATACCCGTTCCAGTTTTAGAAAAGGTCCCTGTAAAAATAGGTTAGATGAAGGAAAACCATCAGTTCGTTGTTTGTGATTCTAGTCCTGTAAACCTATTATGGAAAGACCTGTTGTGCAAGTTAAATTGCACTATTTACTGACACCAGAGGGTGTCCAATTTCAAATAAATGATGAAGATGTTGAATTGAAAAGGGCCCAACAAGCAAAGGCTGTAGGATTGTTCCCAGTAAGAACAGAAGAAGAATTGCCTCCTGATATATAGAAACTGTAGTCCCAGATTTATAGCACTTCACAGGGAAAGTATAGGACTTCAAAGGGAAAGCTATTTGACTGATTAAAGATGTAGAACTTGTTTGAGTCACAGTGAAACCAAATGCTGTATATCCACGATATACACCGTACAATATGACCCAAGAGACAGTTACAGGAATAACTTGGCCTGGGTGGAGCTTGTGGAGTTTAACTCCACGAAGTTCCGCATAGTTACTGAAAAACTCTGCGAGATTCCCCGGAGTTCCGCAATCGGGCAGAGAATGGATTGTAGGCAGATGTAAATGTGAGGCTGCAGAACACAGATTAATGTGCTGATGCTCACCCGGCCCTCTTAAAAAAATAATTGCATGGTTGTGTATTGTGCCTATAGAGTTACTATCCCATATATCTGAACAGTCGAAGGTGATAGAGTTCATGCAAAGGTGTACTTTGTGATGGGTAAGGTAGGCAGCTCACCTTTTTCACAGCTGTTCATTGTTGACACTATGATCAGATCCGTGTGCCCCATGCCACCTGAGAAGTGGATCTGATGTTCTAGGAGTCAGACAGCATTCCTGACGCAGTGCTACAGTTCTAAATGGTTCTGGGCAACACTCCAGTCACCAAGGTGCATTGTACCAAGCTCAGTGCCCCACTCCTTGCCTGCGCTTGTATCCTATTTTTTCAGCACATGCCTCCCCAGAGACTTGCACATGCAGGGCAGGGCTCACGAGGACAGGAGCATGAGGAAATGTCTGAGAAGGTGAGGTATCAAGTATCATTTGGTCCCACCCTAGAAGCAGTTTGTCACTAGAGGAGTTCCTGGCAGCTCCCGGTTCTGCATACACTTCTCTTGGTTGAAGAACAGTCAGCATCAGGTCACTAGTCTGAGGAATCGGGAGTAACTCAGTAAGCATCTCAGCACTCGGAGTCTATAACCTGCTCACTGATGAAAGACTGATGCATGCAGCAGCTAGATAGTATACTATGCCAGGGCAAACATTTTACAGTCTGGCAACCAATGAATGGCAAACTCATGTTCAATCACCCAATCCTGGGTCACAGTTCTGCCTCTGAAACCGGCTCTTACCTATCAAATATGGCATGCCAAGAGCTCCCACAGCTTGCCCCTTTCTGAGTGCACACCCACTAGTCCCCACCCCACAGGACCTGCCTTTCATTCCCTGTACTCCAGTCCTGTGTTTATTACTACTTTCACAACGGGTAAAGAGAGCAGAAAAAGTATGTTGGCGTGAGCACACCGATAAACTCTGCTCTGCCAGCGGTTGGCAGAATATTTTTCAAAACTCTGAAAACTTCACCAGCGGAGCGGGGTTTACCGTTCACCCCTAAGAACAACACCAGTAATTGAAGACATGTTGAGTAAAGGGATCCTAAAAGAGATTTGCTGAATGCCCTTATAAATCTCCAATCATGGGTTTGCAGAAACCTAATGGTAAATATTTGATTGTTCAAGAACTTCAAAACATTAACAGTATTGTTTTTCCATGTTGCCCTGTGGTGCAGAATCTAGCCACCATCCTTTTCTGAATTCCACGCACTGTAGATTGGTTTAATGTTGTGGACTTGTGCCAGGTTTCCTTTTCGTTCCATTGCACAAGGACAGCAGTTCTTATTCTCTTTTGTATTCTGACAGACAGTTTTAGAATGGTGCAGAGTTTCACAAGGATATTCAGAAAGCCCATCCATTTTCAATCAAATCTTGAAAAAGAATCTTGAGCTATTGCAGATGTCCTGCGGATCTGTTCCCATGCGTTATATATCAATGGCTTACTTGTGGCATCAGATCAAGGGAGTGGCCAGAAAATTAAAGAACCCCCCACCTTTGAAATAAAGCTCTGATGGCACAAAGCAAGTGCACACTTCTATCTACCTGCTGATATCCACTAATTCACCTCTACATTCATACATTCATTCTTTTTTGCATGCATCAATCAGTCTTTTCCCATTCCATCAATTCATCTTCTATGCCATCCACTGCACCATCCTTCCACTCTGCCATCTATAGATCTATGCCTCCTTCCATTCCCTGTGCCATCCATCCATCTATCCATCCTGCCATCAATCCATCCACCCTACCATTCATTCACCACACCACCCATCATCCTTCCATCCACTCTACCATCCACCCTACCATTCATTCACCACACCACCCATCATCCTTCCATCCACTCTACCATGCCTTCAATCATCCATCCACAATGCCATCCATTTGCTCATCCTTTCACCCACTCATCCATCCATCCCTTTACTCTACCATCCTTTGACCTTTCCATCCATTTATCCATCCCCTTACTCTATCATCCGTTGACCTGTCCATCCATCCATCCTTCCTTTCACCTGTCTACCTACCTATCCATTCAATCATTCATCCACCTACTCATCACTCTATCCTTCCTTTGAACCTTCCTTCTAGTCATTATTCCTTTTTTCTTTCCCTTTTCAATTTACTCCACTTTTATTTTTCCTTGCCTTGATGCTGTATTGCTTCATAGTGCTAATTATGAGAGTTTGTCTTGTGAGTAGCTGACAGAAGAGGCCCAAAAAGAGCCCCACCCCCGCTGGAGCTGCATCAGATACACAATAAGCTTGCAAACAGGGTACAATTACGTTGTTGAATCATATGGATGAGAATGGGCATAAAGTGTCTCGAGGTAAACTGCAATACTATCAAAAAGAAGTCCAAATCTTGGGACATTTCATTAAGAAAGGAACGAGAAAGGTGTCACAGGAGAGAGCAGAGACTATTCACCAGTCAAACCAACCCAGAACACAGAGAGAAGTCTGAATGTTTTTGGGAATGGTTGATTACTGAAGATAGTGGATACCAAACTTTTCCTTAGTGGCTAAGCCTTTACTGAGACCGACGAACAAACATGAGCCTGATATGCTTCCATGTAACAACAATTGCTTGAAAGCTTTCCTAGAGCTGGGAGACTATCTATGTCGTGCCCCATTACTAGAAACGTGAGATATTCACATTGATTTGCAGTGAGAGGGAGGGCTGCATTCTCTCAGTGCCTACTGAGATGAATGGAGATTCACGGAGACCTGTGGCTTATTTTTTGACTACCGTGGACCCTGTAGTTACAGGACTGTCTGGCTGCCTTGAATCGGTAGCTGCGGTTGATGTCAGTATTGAGTGATGTGAAAACATAGGGATGGGAAATCCCTTAACTGTTATGGTCCCACACTCTGTAGGAATATTACTCACTTGAACGAAAATACACTACATGACAAACAGCAGACTTAAAAAGTATGAACAGCAGATTCTTGCTGTTGAATATATCATTTTAAAAACATGCCCAATTTTAAATTCATCAACTTTGTTACCTGTGAATGAAATTGCCAGTGATGATGATGTTGAACATGGTTGTCTAGATATCACTGACTTATGCACCAAGCCCAGGCCAGTCATATAAGATGAACCTTTAAAAGAGCCTGAATATGTAGTTTTTGTGAATGGGTCATGTCTGAGAAACAATGAAGGTATCCGGAGAGCAGTCTATGTTGTTCTTATAATTGAAGAGGTTGTGGAAGATTCATGGCTTCGAGGGGCTGCCTCAGTACAAGTTGCAGAATGAATTGAAATTAGAACAGATCAATGGAGTGACTATATTTACAGAATAGTTAATATGGCTTTGGTGTTGTCCATGACTTTGGACCATTATGGTCCCAAACAGGTTCCATTACCTCATCTGGCTCACCAATAAGAAATGACAAACCTGTGAAAACATTGTTTGATGCCCTGCAAATACCTATAGAGTTTGCAGTGTTGAAATGTGCTGCTCATCAAAGTAGCAATGGATATGTCAGAGTTGGAAATAGATTTGCTGATGAAGTTGCTCTGTATTGTGCCCTTGTAGCTTGCACATTTAATATGGCTTACACAAACGTATCAGAAGAGGACACTGCTTTTTTCTGTCAGTAGCTGATACATGGGAAGAATTAAAGAGTTTGCAGGCAAATGTTTCAGAAGCAGAACAGCAGGGTTGGATCAGAGTGGGATGTGGGGAAAATGCAAACAAAATTTGGATTTCAACAGAAGGTAGACCAGTGTTGCCAGACAGTTTATTGTTTCCTATGACCCAACATTTCCATGACTCAACACATCTAGGAAGAGATGCAATAGAGATCTTAATCTGACAGAATTGGTGTACCCCGAGATTTAGGATGCTTTCAGAAGAATTGTCCAATTGATGTGTGACATGCCAACAGATGAACGTAAGGAAAAGAACACCAGCAACATTGAGTCACATAGGAAGATCGGGTGGTCTGTTGAACAGAATGCAAATAGACTTTATCAAAATGCCTGTTTGTAATGGGTTGAGATACGTCCCGGTTATAGGGCACATTTTCTCTCGAAGGGTTGAAGCTTACCTAACACAAAGAAACAGCAGTCTCACTGTAGCAAAATTGCTGTTCCTAGAGTTCATACCCAGGTACAGATTACCGGTTACTCTGGAATCATATTGTGGGACTTATTTCAACAATGAGGTCCTAAGGATGCTTGGTGCAGCATTATAGATCGAGCAGAGGTTACACCAACTTGCATGACTCCACATCACTAAAATGGCCAGATACTTTGCCTTGGGTGTTGATGAGTCTTCAAAGTAATCAGCACAGGAAGACAGGGTCATCCTCACATGAGATATTGATGGAGAGTGCAATAAGACTGCCAGCTGTACTTGCAAATGCGCTTTTGACCATCAAAAATTACATCATACTCAATTACTGCAAAGGATTGGCGTTTGTGGTGCATTCTGTCTCTCACCAGGTTGAAGCTGCTACCTTAAATCCGCATCAAGAACAGAGCTACGACCACAGTCCTGGTGACTGGAGGTTTCTGGAGGAGTAAAAGGGGAACAAATAGAGGATCCAGGTGAAGGTACAAGTACTGAATCAAGGACAGTCACCCGCAATGCTGAATAGCCACAAAAATATGGTCAAACAAATTTGAGATCCAGTGTGTCGGTTGATCGCTTACCACTGACAATTGCTGAGGAGACAGAATCAAGAAGAAGATCAATTGACAACAAGAATAAAGAGCGTATGTGCCTTGTTGAAGGTATTCTTCACAAGAATAGACACACTACATGAATCAAGTGCTGAATGTATCAGTGGAAGATTTGATTGACTTGAGGTCCGAAATGTTTGAGCCCCCTAGACGTCACACTAAAAGCAAATTTGGATAAAGCTGTTTGAAAAATATTTCTGAGAAAGAAACCAAAATTGAGGGACAATATTAAATAACAGAGTGCAAAAGACTGAAATATTTTTTTATTTTTTTTAAGAAGATTCCCTAGGTCCAAGGCTGCTGTTGAAGAGTAGGGATAACACTTCTAGAAGAAGATGAAGTAGGGTTAGGGATAACTATACAAAGAATGTTGTAAGTAAAGCTGAAAGTACTAACTGCAAAAGAAAAACACAAGAAACTGCGTGGGTGGGGATGAAGAAGCATGTGTGGAAGTCTTGCTTGAAAATTAGGTGGAAAGGCCCCTTCCATGTGATTCTCATCACAAACACTGCTGTTAAGTGTGCCGAGTACCAAACTGGGTGAATGCATTGCACACTCAGAGAATAAGAAGTCCATTTGAAGAAATAGTGTTCTTTGAACCAAACCCAAGAGCACTGGTGAAAGAATCAACACAAACTGGACAACTGCAAGGAACAATATCACAAAAGACATGAGAGCAAGCAAGAGAAAGTGGTGAAGAACTACAAACAGCCGCACCAATGCAGGTTCCTGTGATTTCACAAAGTGGCACTGAGGTTTCTGAAGGAGAAAAAGAAGAAGAGACCAGATCTCAGCTGAGAAAACAGTTGCAACTTTACCAGAACAAATAGATGATCCGGGTGAAGGAACAAGTACTGGATCAAGAACAGTCACCCACAATGCTGTATGGCCACACAAGTATGGTCAAAGAAAATTGAGATCAAGTGCGTTATCTGTTTGCATGCCACTGACAAATGGTGAAGAGACACAGTGAAGCAATGTAAGTGACAAAGAAGAAGATCACAGACAACAAGATCAAAAAAAAAACATGTGCCTTGTCAAAGGTATTCTTCACCTAAATGGTCATACTACATGGTTCAAGTGCTGAATGTATCAGTGGAAGATTTGGTTGAACTGAGATACAAACTGTTTGAGCCCCCATGACTTTAAACTAAAAGCAAAGTTGGATGAAGCTGTTTGAAAAATATTTCTGAGAAGAAATCAAAATTGAAAGACAATACTATATAACAGAGTACAAAAGATTGAAATAAACACGTTTTTTTATTTAAGAAGATTCCCTGGGCCCAAGCCTAATGTAGAAGAGTAGTGATAACACATTTAGAAGAAGACAGAGTAGGGTTAGGGATGACTATATGAAGATTATTGTAAATATAGGTGAAAGCACTAACTGCAAAAGAAAAACACATACAACTGCTTGAGAAGAAAGTGAACTGAACTATTAAATTATTGCTGCTATATTTTTGCTTAACAATCTGATTACAGTCAGACATATGCTTCCTTAACATAAATCGATACAAGAGCATTATGGGTATTATTACATTTTTGGCAACAGAGTTATTAATCATATCAAAATGAATAGAGTTTTATTTCACACTAGATAAAGAGAAAATTATATAAACACTTGCTCCTATGACATCTGCAAACACAACAGAAGAAGAAAAACTGAGGCATCATTTGTGAATTGCAAGAAAGAATATTGCTTAACAAATGTTTATTCTAGATTAGTTTCTAGAATACACATAGGCACTAGACACAAATGACTGCTATCTCTGTGCAAATTTACCTGCAATCACATGTATTATTTTGCTAAGTTTTGTGTATATGTGAAAACATTTTGAATAGTGCTAATCAAATTACGAAATGATTCTTTTAAGGGATGTATTACAGAAGTGCATGAATCTACACACATAAGCAAACAAAATGGATGCAGGTTGGTATTAGTTTAGACCATGCATGGCTATAGACACTGTTAAGGCAAATGAAAACAATGTAACTTACTTAATGAGACCCTTTCAGAAAGTATTCATTATGACATTAGAGGAAAGGAGAACAACCAATTCACAGAGTAAGAAAAGGGAAGTAGATATTTTTAAAAGGAGACAAAAAGGTAAGATTTGTGTTTACAGAAGAATAAACTAATTTATAAATAGACGCATGGGAATTAGCAGTTGGGAACACACCTTTCAAATTATGGGGGGCACACTGCAAAGTTTGCAGGGAGAAGAAACAGTCATTCCAGGAGTTTATTGTGCTTATGGGCAGAATACTCATTTTCAATTGTCTGCTGATTGGGAGGGAATTTGCTATTTAGCTTTACGCTTTCCTAAAATGTATCATGTATATAGTAAAGATGCATTAGCAATAACACCAGCACACAGGCATACATGTAGCATAGGTGATGGAACACAACTAGTTGGAGATATTGTTGGAGCAATAATACCAACAGTAGAAGATTAGAAAGCTTTCAACAGGTGTGGACACGTCAGCAAAGAGTACTTCTGGAGCTTTGTTAGTTGTAAATACGGAATTAGGGGCTAGTATATCAATGGTTTTACAAAATCGCTTAGCATTAGACATTTTACTCGCAGAAAAAGGCTAAGTCTGCAAGATGTGGAAAGCTCAGCATTGCTGCTCCTACATAGCTGACTGGACTGAGAAAAAGCTCCCAAAGAACATTTCTGATCTGAAACCTTAATTAGAACCTTTACAAGCTGCTGATATTTTAGAAAATGTACCTAAAGGAATTTCAACAATTTGCAATTGGTTTGCTGCTAACAAAGGAGGAATTTTGAAAGCTATATTTGTGCCAGTATTAATAATAGCAAAAAGAGCAAATGATGGACGGAATACTGAACAATGTCAAACACGCTCCCCTAGTACAGAGATCTGGGCCTACATTCATTGTTTCTTTGCTAACTACACCATTCGAGTTCGGACCCAGCCATATGCAAATCAGTCTTGACCCTGCTCCCAATGGGAACAGTCCAGCCCGAACTGCCAGGGCAGGGAGTACCAGACCTGGCAGTTTGGGCTGGTTTGTTCCTATGGAGAGCAGGGTCAAGACTGATTTGCATATGGCTGGGTCCAAACTGGGGTGGCGTTTTGAGGTTAAAAAATGATGTACTTAGGCCCAGATCCCTACACTGGGGTGAATGTTTGACATTGTTCAGCATTCCGTTCATCTATTGTTCTTTTTTAAGTATTAATAATAGGGCTTTGCTTATTGACCTTGTTGGCTTTTCATAAAATTTGTAGATATTGTTGTAATAGGAGAAATAACAGAGAGAGAAACAAACAGATAAAGAGGGAATTAGAATTAAATGATCACCTCAATCAAGAATACAAGAGGTTACAGGACTCTGAGAATTTGAAAAGAAAGACAAAATACACAACTGAGGACGAGCGTGAACTCTAAAGATTTATTTGGGAACAACATTTGATAGTTAGATAACAGTGAGAGGGGTGTGGGTGGAATTGGGCTAGTGCTAGACCTGTCATCCTTAGAGTAATATCCCCCCTGAAGTTTTGCCTTTAGCTTCTCAATTTTGCTGATTATTTTTGCTGGCTTCAGGACTTTGAGCACTTTATTACTGCTAACCAGAGCAAAAGTGCACGTGCTTTTCCCATAAACATGATGACATTGGTGTATACCTGATTGGCATATTTGTTGTACTGGTAAGTCTCATGTAAAGTGGTACACCATATACTGAGGGCCTGTACTTCAAGTGAGAGCTACTAGTGGGCTGCAGCACTGATTGTGCCACCAACAGAAGTAGCCTTTCCAACCTGTCTCAGGCATGCCACTGCAGTGCCTATGTGTGTAGTTTGCTGCCACTCAGCCTTGCATTTAAAACTACTTGCCAAGCCTTAAACCCCACTTTTATTACATATAAGTCACCCCTATGATAAGTCCTAACTAACTCTAAGATAGGGTACAATGTTAGTAGAATGTAGGACATGTACGTGTATGTTTTGCATGCCCTGGTAATGGCAAACAGCCTATTTCGTTTTTAATACTGTGAGGCCTACCCCTCTCATAAGCCAGCATTGGGAACTCCTTAATACAACTTTGAGCTGTAATTCCTAATCAGAGAAGAGTATCTTTTTCATGTTTCATATGTTTGGAATGGTAATGATGTATTTTCCTTACTTGTGAAGTTGGATTTCACATTACTATTTTAGAAATGCCACTTTTAGAAAGTGGACATTTCTCTGCATTTACTGCTCTTTGTGGCTGACAGCCTGTCTCCAACACATGTCTGGGCTGGCTGGAAGCTACACTTTGTGCATTCCCTCTAGGCAGCCACAAACACAGGAAGGTGAAGCTCATCTGCATGCTGAGCATTCATCTGCATTATGATGTGTCATCCTGGGCAAGGAAGAATGGGAGGGGCTGACGCCTACACTTCAATAGGTATGTCCTGTAAACACACAAAGCACTGATAGGCAGACAGGACTGGGTTGACAGTGATCCTTGGGCAGTTCAAAGAGTTCGTTTGGAGTCACCCCCTACATCAAAGACACTTTTAGGTATAAGTACTGGGTCTCTGAGCCCATAAAATCAGAATCTTCTGAATCTTGAACTGAACCTCTGGGCTGCTTAAAGGACCCAACTGGACTGCTTTTCGGGAAAGAATGCTTTTTCTGCTTGTTACCCTGATGCCTTCTGACTCTTCTAGAAGGAGAGTTGGACTCTGCCTTCCCTTCAAGTGATCTCTAAGGGCTTGCTGGCTTGCCTCCTGTTTTCTGAAGTCTCAAGGAAACAAAAGACCTCTGCCTTCTGTGATTCCTGCCCTTGCCTAAGGTGCTCCTTCCAAGTTCTGGGCCTCAGATGTGGGTTCTGTAGCTGTTTTCTACAAAAACCGATGTATTGCCCCAAGAGCGTGAGAAATTCCACAGCATCAACCTTCGACAACGATGCAGAGGCTGCTCGATGACATCATATCCACAGCCTGCGTGGCTCGCCGATGCTCGGTGCAGCAACAATGCATTGCATTCACTTCAACTGAGCTCAAGGACGACGCGGGACCCCCTTTGCGAGGCTGGACGATAACTCAGTAGGCGAGACCTGTCTGGGTCCTGTAGCTGGCCTGCCGTATTTTACAGATGGCCTGAACTTTGGATTAACCATAGTCTATTGTGGCCTGAAGTAACCTATCAGTGCTATTGACCTCTAAGCATTGTTTTTTGATTTAACCTTCGAAAAATTATATCTCAGCCTCTACGGATTGGATTTTGTCGTTCTGGTAATATCATGTTCAGACAAATATTCTCTATTTTTATAAGCCTGTGTGGAGTATTTTTGTGGTGTATTCATTCAATTACTGTGTATGTGTGTATACATATGTTTGTGTTGCATAAATACTTTACACATTGCCTCTTTAGATAAGCCTGATTGCTCTGTGCCAAGCTATCACAGTGTGAGCACACATTATCTTTTACTGTGTATATAGCTTACTCCAGCTAGAGTGGTAGTTCCTGCCTTGCCTGGGTGCCTACCTCAGCCAACCAGGAATCCCATTTCTAACAGGTAGTATTTAATACTAAAGAGAAAATAATATAGTTTATAATAGATGTGCAGAATTTATGTGAAAAGTAAAATGCATTTAAATGAAAAAAAATAGCAATAGCCAACTATATCTATTCCCACTGGGCCTCAATGCCTGAAACAGTACCGTCAAGCTAACATAACTAGAAAAAGCTTGATGGGCATAAAGTGCTTATTTCTGGACTTTTTCGTGGATATGCTTTTTCATAATAAATAACAGTTGCATAAATGTTTTCATCTAAACTTTGCAAAATGTTTCTACTTATACAAAGATCACTATTAACTAATGGTTAGAGATTTGTCATTTAGTGAGGTAATGAAGTAGTTCACACATGAAGATGCAGCATGTTTAACCAAAATTAATGGTTGCTATGCAAAATGTTTCTTTTCATTAAACAGTTTTCAACTTCCACATTGACCATTGATAGCAAATGAATAAAGTAGATATATTAGAAGGTTAGAAATCTAGTTTATACATGGGAAAATAGACTTAAATGGGAGAATGACTTATATGAAGTTAGAAATGATGCAACTAAGTAGCAAACTTAGACATCGCTGTCTGTGTGACTACTGTATTCCTGTGAGAAGATGGGGAGTGAATGAGTTCCCATGAGAGTATCAAAAGAAGATTGGCTTGCTGAAGAAACAAGGAACCACAAACTGCAACATTGATAATTTTACTTGTCTATAATAATCTGTGTTCTTAGAGTAGGTCACCTCGCTTATCATTGCAATTCTCTTACCCTGCCCAACCATTACGCTATTTTGAAACGGATGGTAGTGATTGATTCTTGAACTGATTTTATGCTTGCACTCTCACTCTCTCTCTAACTAGAACTCTTTATGGGTTCTGACTGACACAATTTTTCAACCCATCCCTAGAATAGGGATTATTTCCTTAATGGAATGTGCTTAATGCATTCATTGCAATTTATTGTTTGCTTATTGACTTCCAACAAGATTCTAAATACTGAAATTGGTGAATTTAACTTGTGACCTTAATAAAGATAACATACTGAAGATTTAAAATAAAACACTTTAACTCATACCAAACTCTCATTATTGACTGAAAATAAATTAGAAATTGTGATTAAAGTGTATGTTATGTACAGCTCCTGATCTTCTCTAAAAAGACCGCAAATATACACTCCATTGACAGCTGGAATTAGCCCAGATTATAGTAAATCGAGATTTTGATTGAAACTGATTCCCGCTACTGCAGCTCCATCAAAGAGTGACACATGTAGGGCATGATGGGAAGGCTTTTCAAAGAAGATTTTTAAAGAAGGCTTTTTAAAGAAGATTTTCAAAAACTGCTTTTCAAAGAAGATTGGTTAAATCCTCATTTCAGAACTGTTGCATAGGATTTCAGTCAGAGATGTATTGTAAGTCATCAGAATTATGTTGACTAAAGAACACATGTATTGATGGGCCATGTAGGAAAAAGCAGATGGTCCATTCACAAGACCGCACATTTTTTTTGTAGAAATGCGATAAGCTTAAGTATAGCTTAATGATTGTTTTTTTTTTTATAAAAACAAATTGAGGCATATTTAAAAAGGAGATTAGATGCACTAACTATTGTAAAATTACTACTTAGGGAAATGATCTCTAGAATTGGAAAGTCAATTGCCATTGAGTCGAATACAGGGACATTATTCAAAAAATAAAATATGATTTCCCTAGTGCCCCAATTAATATCTTGCTCAGAGACCTCAAAAATCCTTAAGACAGCACTGACTCGTAGCCATGTAAGTCCCTTCCCTGCATTCACCATTATGGCTTAGAATGTTCCTTCCCAACTGTTGCCTGTTCTGGCAATGCTATCACTCATCCTTTCCCCAAGTCATATGGTCTGGCCATTCATGCCTCCTCCAAAACCTTCACAATTTCTGCCCATGCAGTTACTTTTTTCAAGCAGGTTGCTCCCTTATTTGAAGCATGGCTGACCATGCAAGACCACCCACTGCATTCTAAAGTTTTGACCATACAAGTCCATCTTAAACTTCTCTGTGTTTCACCAGGTAGCTATTTGGTACCGTCTAACTCCCTCTCATGTTCACCATTTTGTTAATGCAGGCTCTTCCCCTCGTTTTTCAATAATGAGCATGTAGGCCCCTGTGCTACTTTCTGAATTTCGGAACATGACCCACACTTATCTGTTTTTGACCATTCAGACGACCTTCTCTATCTCTAGATATACAGCTTCCTCCCTTTTACTCCATTTTCCCCATGCAGGTCCTATGCTACACTCTGCATTACTGATTATGGAGCTTATTTCCCTTTGTGACCCAGTTTGCCACAAGTGCCCTGTCCATCCTTTGCTGCTCCACTTGCTGAAATAAACATCACTGCTTGTGAGACAATACTGCCCTCAACGCTATCAGAGACCCCAAAGAATGCAACATCTAGGTGAGTTGGAGTTGTAGGGGATTTCAGAGAAAACAAACTAAGAGAGTACCAATTCAAAGAAATCATTTCACCTAAACTACACAATCACAGTGTTCAAACATGAATGGCCCTCACCATTTGTTAACAAACAATTCATAGAATGTCTTTGCCTTTTACTTTTAAATGCTTTCGAGATGTGAAAGCCCATTTCCCCACCCATCTTTTTAATTGGCTCCTGTCCTTCCTAAATGGTTGCTTTTCATTTGTGAATAGTCCCTCCTTGGTACCGCCTTGTCTGCATTTGTTACCTCCCATAGTGTGTTACTGCGCAGGAAACCTTAACCGACGCATCCATCTCCATTCATAACACGGGTAAAACACGTTTCAGACAGCTGATAAAAAAGACGCACCAAAGTGCTTTAAAGACACATAGCTCTTACTCCCACGGCTTCCCATCAGTACAAAAACACATCTTCAAAGAACTGCAGAATTTGGCTTAAATCGATAAAAACACACGGGAACTGGGCAAAGTTGGCGCTAACAAATCTGCATGTACAGAGTAGGACAAAGCGGTCTGATTTATTGGTACACACATAGATACGTGCATTTACAGCCTGCAGATGATATAGACTCAAGTTTAGGTGCCTGCAGGGTCCACTCAGCATCTCATCCTTTCTAGGTTAATAGAGTGAACAGAAGGTTGTACTTGGTGATAATAATTGGATAAAAAATGTTGTATGTAAACAACTATAGGTAGAAGAGCCATATGTAGAAACAACTTTTGTAAAAGCATATCACTCTCGGCCCCTATCAGAGACCTTCTTGCCACTCTGAGGCTCATTGGAAATATGGACAGATGCACTGTGAGCAGGTCCCTCCTCGGGCAACCAGCACTGGCACGGCGTCACATAAAGCCTGTGACGTCACTCTGAAGGTGCAAGCAGTCTCATGCTTTCTCCCACTCACTGCTTACACACTTTTTGACTTCTGCCTTTCCTCTTCTGCTCCTGCCTTCCTGGCCAGCAATCAAGACACCAATGGGTCTCTGCCCACCATGCACCATCATTCTGCTAACCGTCATGCGATGTCTGGGAAATCATCCTAGTCGCGACCCTCTTCCCTGACTCTATCTACACCCTCCGTACTCCTTTCTTTCCATCTCCCCTCCCCTTCCCCAGCACCACAGCTCCTTGAGGCAGCCCTGGGGTTGCACATGCATAACTAGGACTTAACAAGCCATGGTTGGGGTGGTAAGGAGACACAGTGAGGGGACACGTCCGCTAACAGCCACACTTTGGTTGTGCCCAGAACAGACATTGTACAAAAATCAGGCTCCCAATGCCATCAGTGCCCAGGGGTAGAGCCAGGTTACCAGCTCCACACATTTCTAGGCCGGTGCCTCTAAATGGTTGTCAATATTAACACTGCCTGGAGCACTCTTGGCTGGGATCGCGATTCTCCAAGGCTCCGCAATCTGAAGAATAATAGGCAACCACATAGTCTTTGCTGTACACTTACCTTCTGCTCAGACCTCACCATTAGCTGTTTCCTTGAGTGCATTATACAGGATCAGCTTTTAACTCGCACAATAGCCACCTCCTGCCTAACAGAAGGTTTATCAATGAGAGCTCTACGAGCCCCACCCCCTGTGCGTGCTTTCTTGTTGCTTCCTGCTCATTGATTTAGCCGCCACTTAACTACCTCTCTGGCTAATGGGAATGAAAAAGAAAGCTTGTTTACTAACAGCTCTAAGCAGGCAGTAAATGACTGAGCAAACACAGGAGCAAGCGCAGTCTGTAACCATCTTCTAATGGTTATTTGTCTCACAACAGGGCTCCCTTCTAACATTAATAACCCGGAATATCCCATCTGGAACTGCCATCAAAGGTTGTATTACCTACTTCCTGCACTTCTTAAGAGCCATCACAAGTCTCAGTAGGTCGAGCTTTTGACCTGGTGGCACGTAGTGGTTCAAACTTTTTGACGCCTCGCAACCCACCATGACCTCCGCCTTGGACTCCCTCAAGTCTCCATAGTCCCTCTCTCACAAACGTTTAATTTGTTTAAATGCCTTTTATATATGTGTTGGTTTGCAAAACACATATATAAAAGGCATTGACATTTAGAATGACAATAGCTTAAACTCTCGCAAATGCAAGACCTATTGCATTGCAAATGCTTGTTTAACTTGTTTTTATGGGGGGGATTCTATACCACGATGCCTAGCATGTATCTCTCTACCATTGCCTCCTTACTACTTCAATTCATTTCAATGTTAAAATTAAGTTGGATCTCTAACCAGGATACACGATTGGATCTACATTATCTTCTTTTAACATCAGCTTTTTTTTTTTTTAGTAAATCAAGACTTATTTTCTGTTACTTAGGTTGTCAGTAACTGATCTCTCTTAAATGTTGGATTAACATATTACTCTACTTAGGTTTCACAAGGGTCACTGTATTTAGTATACATACTGGCACTCCTCCTCCGTCATCTTAGATATGTCGGTGCAGCTGATGAACATTCCCTGTGAAAGAGAAAACATATAATTGTTGCTTATTATAAACATGTATTCAAGTTTGAAGTTTTAAAGAAATCCTTTCAACAGTGAGATGCAATGAGGTGCACCAGCAATTCTTTGAAGGATGATCTTTCAACATAGTAGCGGTCCTAGCAGAGATGTTTTATTTATTATTTAGTGAAGCAAAGTTAAAACTGGATAAAGCAATAAAAAGGGCAGTATGACCAGTTCGTCCAAATGATATTACTAAGGATTTACAAAGTACCTCCTTGCTGATTTCCGGCGGACTAGTGAAGGTGATTGTTTTCACTGTTCTATGTTATTGATTGGCTACTTTCTATTTTTGGCAAATTGGATTGTTTTTCATAGACGTTTGCATTCTTGAGTAGTAACATATATTCCTCTTTAATCTGCACAACCCTCGAAATTCCACAATCCTATTGAGGTATTGTTGGGAGATTTCCCAGCCTGCATCCGCAGTTTTCTTAGTGAAAGTCAATGTCAAAACAGTGAAACCGCAGACCATAAAGTCAGTTCTCTAATGGTCTGTGATTCGCTGCCTAACACCTGGTCCCCACTGGACCAACGGAGGGATGGCAGGGGGGCAGGGGTGTTACGGGTGGCACTCTTCACCACCAGCTCCCCTTGTCAGCCGCAGTTTTGTTCAGACCACTTCTGTGAGGGAAATGGAGGCTGTGCTAATGAACTTCTTTTATAGAACAGCTAACAACATGGTACATTCAGAGAGGAGGCCAGGCCTTCAGTTGAGGAGGGAGAGGGAAGAAGCGGAAAATGGAGAGGGAGGGGGACAGGTATATATCATGTGTTGGCAAAGGATGAGGAGAGGTCACTGCTGAGAGAGTAGCTGGGGGGATGTCAGTCTTTTTTTGGATACAGATATTAGAGCATACTCATCAGGGTATATTCCAATTACAATATCCATCATGCACCTACATAACTGGTGAGAGCAATCACAGGAAGTCACATACAAGCAGTCAAGCAAATGCACAGCAGCCACTCACAGAGACACGCAGTACTGCCAGGCAAACAGAATCCAGCACTAAACCAATCACATTTGTAGGTACACACAGACAAGGATATAAGAACAGATCTACACCTTGATTCAAACTATCGACTTCTTTCTAGGCATGTCAAAAGCATGGAACGCTTTACCACTACACATAAAAAATGCACAAAATCTCTGGAGTTTTAGGAAACATCTGAAGACTTGGTTCCTGGGTATTTTGCTAGATGGTACCTATCCGTCAAATCTCTCTCCTTCATCAAAGCTAGTGCCAAGACACCCTTCAGTAATCAAGCGCTTTAGAAGAAATATTATCATAATATAACATACACACAAACACATATAAAAGAGACACACAAAGGCAGCCTCAGAGTAGCTTCCCACCGTCAGTTGGTAAGCAGCAAAGCCTAGGAAAGTCCGGAGCACCATAACAATGTAGGTGATAGTTTAGTGCAGTCATATACAACCATTCACTAAGGAGACTACTACAGAGATGACTGGGCAAAATATTCACAGAACAGGCACACACACAACACAGAAGGTGCACCGAAGGCATGCCAAAGGCAAGTACGTCTGAGCACAAGCCACAGTCAGCGCCCGGACTTAGCCCATCTATTTCATTGATATTCTCTAAGACCCCAGGGCAAGACATGCCCTACAGGGCCAATGCTACCCAATAAAGTCAAACGTATCTTCTCCTGTACGCCATGCCACTTCACTTGAGCTTCTACCACTACCACTTCTATGTGCCCCAAAGGCAGTTGGTCTGTCATTACTCGCACTTTTCCACTCAAGGTAATACTAAATGTATCACTTTCTTACCTAAATATCAACTTGAAATTTGTGACAGCATAGAAACTTCACAATTAGATGTTCCTTTCATTAAGGAAACTTGGTTGTGTGATATTTCCAACCTAGTAATTATTATCGCAGTCCCTGTGGGCTACTCTATGCTCAAGTTTGATTGGTAGTGGAAAATTGTAGGTGGTTTATCCATCATCCATGACTTTTCCTAAAAATGCTCCCAAATTTTAGAACTCCCCCATCCCTTTTTATGAGGGTCTCCTTCTTACCTTTTCTCATTATGCAAACACTGTACTCTCTGCTTCTCTGGTTTATCGCCACCAGGTCCAAGCCACACTTTTTATATCATTTTCAAAACTTATAGCTCTCCTTTAGTTTTATTGCAATTGGTATTTTCAGCTACCAAGTAGATAATCTTAATGATCACCCGCCGTTACTGAGGCTTTTGTCTCACTCAACAGTGATCAGCTGATCTCATTCCCTATCCGTTCAGCGGGACACACTGCTGCCTTGGCTTTTACCAAATCTCCTATTATCACTCCACAAAATCTCTTTACTCTTTTGTGAACAGATAATTGAGCAGCACCTTTTCTTTTCCATTATTCAGGCAAACAGAGATCAATTGAATCCTATGTATGCCATTTGATTGCCATCGATCTACAGTCAGTAATGACATCCTTTCGGGAACCATCCGTAACAGTTTCATCCCACAATCGTATATTCGGATTAGTCTTGCAGGTTTTCACACTACCTGGCTATTGGATGTTATTGGTATAATTCAAAGTTTTCAATTTACAAATCACCTCAACTTTGGTACACCAAAGAACAGCATCATCTTAAAAGCATTTAAAAAAAATGTAATGCCTTTGGTGCAAATATTGTTCTACCGAAGAAAAGACTACTTACAATACTCGTCTCAAAAGTTATCATATGGACATTTGAGCTCACAAGTTATAACATTTATCTACATTTGCAGCAGCAGCTAATTCAAGACATAAAATATTGTCTGTAATTTAAAGGATTTCCTCAACCTGCAACACTTGGCAATGCCAATACATTGTCTAGAAAACTCTGTGATGATCTTTCTTCCTTTTTTGTGGATAAAATAACCACATCTCATCTAATTTCCTCTCCATTTTTCAAGAGGTTCTTTATCCTGCCTTCACGATCAAACATTTTCTGTAAAGTTCCTTTCTAAGTTTCACCCTATTGAGACACGCTTTTTTCCTGCTCTCATATCCTCGGTTAAGTTTGGTTCCTCACTATAGCCATGTCCTTGCATCATGAATCCTAGGTCATTGATCTAAGTCTTTTTAAAACTTGCAATTTTCTCTAGTTATGGTGATAGTTCTCTGTATTTTGAAGCAGGCTATTGGCATCCTTCTTTTGAGGGCAATTTCTGCCAACTCTTCGCCTCTCAAAAACTACTATCCAATCTCACGGTTTACCTATCCATTGTAAATCTTGGACAAGCATGTTAATGAACAACTCTCCTCTTATTTGCCGTGTTATGACCTGCTAGACTATTCTCAACCTGATTTATGTTGTGGTGATAACACCAAGACTGATCTATTAGCAGTGACTTGAACATCTTAGACAAATTCTGGACCAAGGCAGATGCACAGCTCTGGGGATTTTGGACTTATCATCAGCCTCTGATAAAGTATCCCAATATAACCTTCTCACCATCCTACAGGAGTCAGTTATTTGCATTAAAGTCCTTAATTAGTCAGAATACTTCTCATTGACAGGTAACAGTCTGTGTTTCCATCCCCTTTACAGTCCATTGTGATATCCATTTCCTGTGGGGTCCTTCACTGCTCATCATTTAGTCCTATTCTATTTAATGTCTATGTGGCCCAGCATTTTTATGTGATATTTTGGTTTTAACACCATCTCATACATTAATGACACACAAATCATCCTGAACATTTCATTCAGCTCCTCTGCCACACAAGCGCCTTTTAGTTTTCTGTGTGATTTTTGTCACCAACAGTGAGAGAAAAAACAGGGTCGTTCTATTTGGCTATGAATCCTCTCCCTAGTTATCAACCTGGGGCCCTATTATGTATAGGGTGCACTTTCCCTGTTTGCACCCAGCGCACATTAAATAAGGTGCGCCGGGCGCAAGCAGGGGAAGTGCACCCTATTACATAGAATGTGCTGCCTCCATGGCAGCTGCAAACTCTCACTGCCCTTGGAGCAGGGGCTTCAGGTGAAAAACAAAGCAGCTTTGAAGCAGCCGCTCCATGTTTTCACTGTGAAGGCAGTAATCTGCTTGCACTTCTAAAGGGGATTAGAGATCTCCTTGCACCCAACTGCAAGGAGATGTCTTGCAGGGTCCACAGGACCCTCTTTACCCCCTCTAGACTGCTTCTATCAAGGGGGAGATGAGCCATAATACTAATAATATTAGTGACCAAATTGCAGCCACTCATATTGCCAAAGGTCACGCAGTCTACTTAACTGCATTAAATGCAATGCACCCACATTTAAAACTAATGCTACCAATATTATTTGACACTGAAGGCACATTTTGAGATGAGTTTGTGACATACAAATCCTATATCTAGTACTTGCATTAAGGTTGAAGGTTTATGCTAGATCAGTACATGTATGCACACAATGTTAAGAAGCTGAGAGCTACAGGTTACTGTTCTCTGTGCTGATGAATTCTGAAACTCGCCAATCCCAGATTCTACTTTACCTTGAAAAGCTGTACTCCGATGCATGCGAACATGAATTGCAGGAGAGTGGTGACCAGGACAATGTTGCCGATGGTCTTGATGGCCACGAAGACACACTGCACCACGTGCTGTGAAGGGCAAAAATAGACAGACAACTGGGTGTCAAGCACTGCTGGTAGAAACAATTTCTGTGAACTTCTCTCAAATGAAGCTGTCAGGGTCCCATCAAATCAATGCAGTGGTAGAAGAAATATCTTGTATATGATCACTCTAATAATATAACGAGAAGTGATACCACATACCATTCGGCCAAGACAACAGTTTATTGCACTTGTTTTACAAAATTAATTGAAAACTCTTTTAAATAGCCTCTCCTACAGAATGTTTGCTCCTAAAAGCACTACAACAAAGTATACTATTAGCAGATCTCAGCTGTTCATTTTATTAGTCTTGAAACTCTGAAATGTTAAGTCGGTCATGATGAGAATCAAACCTGTGCCCGAAGGTTCTGCAAACACCTCTGCAGTAAGTATTCAAACTCATGGGTTACATTGCAATTGGACAATCAGTCGGATCTCACTGTGCTTCACATTTTGGGTAATCAATCCCCTACCAACGTCTCTCATACTTGTATCAAAAAGATGATGGACCCACAGCTTTCCTGGCAGTTTGATAGGGCTATAACGATATCAATCACATGTAAAGCATGATATCGTAATAGACTATCTGGCTTTCAGAGGAACCGGACATTTTATTTGGGGAAAGGTTTTGTTATCCTTGAGCCAAAGTTTTGACAAATAAAAACATAAAATAATATGAAGGACTAATGGGCACTAGTGTCATAGTTCACCTCTCACCTTTAGTCCTTTTGCTCTGTTGATCGCCCTCAATGGACGGAGGACTCTTAGGACCCTCAAAATTTTCACCACAGATATGGCACTAGACCTGCACAAAGACAGAAGAGAGGGTGAGGCAGGGATACGGAGGAAGAGAAAAAAAAGAGAGAGAGTGGGAGGCATTTATGAAAGAAAGAGAGAAATGGAGCGACTGACAGAACATAATATATGCCCAAGAAGAGTGATCAGATTAACAAGGAGAAAAGTGTGCGAGAGTGATAGAACCATAGGCGCTAGAAGTAGAGGTGCTGGAGCACCTCCAAAATAACCATGCTGGAGTTCAGAAGAATAAATAGAAATAAAGATTTCTTTACATTTTATTATATCTTTGCTGTGCGTTCAAAGATAGAGGTCAAATGTCAGGCTATGTCGTCTGAAATAATTCTGCTTATTCTTTTAACATGGAGATTAGTTTTACTTATGCTTCTCTGACTGCAAATTGAGTGAACTATGTGACAATGTTGCTGGGGTACAGGGAATATGAAAGGAAAGTCTGTATGATAGACTTTTTTAGAACATAACACAATTAAAATACCTATAAACGAACTGTACCAATATTTCAAAATACATTATCAGTTAGGAAACCACAAATTAAGCAAATGTTGGGGAATTCTGAAGTGTGATGGAAACAGTGATTTTAAAAGGTTCAAAACAACTCAAGACACATTACTTGGTGATGCGCAAATGATACTTACTGAAACACAATTTTCACTATTATCATTTGTGCGCTATAAAGTTTTATCAGTAAAATTGAGTGCTCTAAAGTACACCACTGGCTACATACTACACCCTTACCGCTCTGCTGCTCAATACATTTGCTACACTTGTCCTTTGTGCGATACTTGGATTTTCACAATCCTTAGAAGTTCAAGGATGTAACATTATTTATTGGTAGCCCCACACTCTGAAAACTGTTCCAGCTCCACTGGATTGAACACATAAGAGAAGTTACTCAATAGTCAAGAGAAGAAAGTAAGGGAGCTAACAGTTCAGGGAACATCGATGAACAATATGTGTGTGTGTGTGTGTACACATCTGTTTCAGCATTTGTGTGTGTCTCTAAGAAAGTATGTTTGTCTGTGAGGGATCAAAAAAGAACAAACATAGAGAGTGGGAGTGACAAAGAAAGAAAGATAGAAGAAATAAAAGTACTGTCCGACTGGGAGAACCCTGAGTTTGCAGAAGCAGCATAATAGGTATTAGCTTGTGACATGATCAGCCCTTAAAAAATACATAAATGGAAAATGTTATTAATCTGTAATATTGTAGACATATTGGCAAACCCCAAATCATGTCACTAGAGAGAGGCAAATGGAGGTCACGGCTAAAGGGAGAAAGAAAGAAAGAAAGAAAGAAAGAAAGAAAGAAAGAAAGAAAGAAAGAAAGAACGAAAGAAAAAAAGAAAGAAAGAAAGAAAGAAAGAAAGAACGAAAGAAAAAAAGAAAGAAAGAAAGAAAGAAAGAAAGAAAGAAAGAAAGAAAGAAAGGTAAAATTAGAAGAATGCAGAACAATCAGTAGCCAAGTTGAGAATTCTCAATTGTGAGAACTTGTACCTTTCACCCTATCGAAGAAATTGGAGCAAATGGGGTTTAGAAAATTATTTTCAGAAGTATATGTAGTGCTTCTGCAGAATATGTGTACTTTGAAAGCCTGGAGGCATGTTTTAATCCCACCTTCCCCTTCCCTCAACTGTCCTGTTTCGTGAACAATTTGTTTTATTTAATTTGTTTCATTTTTCAAAAGCAATCATCTGTGGCTCTGCTCACAACTAAAACAATGTATGCGCACACCAGGCCTGCCTGGACATGAAAACTATTGTGGTTCATCATCTTTGCAATCATTCACTCAGTCCAATAAAAGGAAACCCTACCTGCGATGTAATGTAATGTAATGTAATGTAAAATTTTATTTATATCGCGCAGCAATCGCTCCAATGGAGCATCTAGGCGCTACCTCCTGCAAATTACCAGATGACAAAGTGACTCAGAGTTGGACCAAAAACAAAGGCATGCATCAAACTAGAGTTCTGGCCATGCTATCTTGCAGTTTGAATATCCAAGTTTTTAATTCTTTGCGGAACTCTGTTTCTTTATCCAGAGTTCTCAGGGCAGGAGGCAGAGTATTCCAAGCCTTTGCACCCAGTACTGCCAGGGACTTTCCTCCACAGGTTTTTAAACGGAACCTAGGAACCACCAAAGTATTGGAATTTGATGATCGTAGGCTTCTGGTTGGGCAGTATCTCTTGAATTTTTTCTGTAGATATAGTGGTCCTATTTTGTGCATTGCTCGAAATGTTATAATCAGAACTTTGAACAGGATCCTTTTTACAATGGGAAGCCAATGAAGAGCTTTTAATGCCCCTGAGGCTGACGATCTTTTTGGCCATTTTAGCACCAATCTGGCAGCGGCGCTTTGCACTAGCTGAAGCCTGTAAGTTACTTCTTTATTTGTGCCAGCATACAAACTGTTGCAATAATCTAAGCGCGGCGTTACCAGCGCTACTGCAACAGTTTTCCTCGCCTCTAATGGGAGTATATCAAAGAATTTCCTCAGGCTTTTAATTAAACCAAAGCACATTCCTGACACTTTTATTGCCTGCTGCTTGAAGGCAAGATTGGAATTAAACGTGACCCCCAGGTTCCGAGCCACTATGGTGGTATGAGGCGGTATTTCTGCCCTTTCTGGCCACCATTGCCTGGGAATAAAGTCATTATTAGGGCCTAGCGGAATGATCTCTGTTTTTCCTGTATTACATTTTAGGTGATTCTTCCGTATCCAATCGAAGGCGGCAGTTAAACATTCCTTGAATGTTTCTTCCGATGACTGGTTGTCCCTATCCGTAACCAGTATTAACTGAGTATCATCGGCTTATGCTACTACATCTATGCCAAAGGATGATATTAGTTTAATCAGGGGCGCAGTGTAGACATTGAATAATGTCGGACTAAGGCTGGACCCCTGGGGTACTCCCATCGTCTGATGTTTTTCCGTGGAGGTAAATTCCCCCAGGGTTACCACCTGTCTCCTGTCCCTTAGGTAATTTTCCAACCACTCTAGTACCGTCCCCTTCACGCCAGATGTTTTTAGCCGATCTAACAGGATGGCATGGGAGACCGTGTCGAAGGCCGCCGACAGATCTAATAAAATCAGGACGGCCTTCATTCCTTGGTCTAGGGCAGTACGAATGGTATCTGTCGTGTACAGTGGAGCTGATTCTGTTGAATGCTGGGCTCTAAACCCCGCCTGATTGGGATGCCATATCTCGTTGACTTCTAAGAACCTGGTCAGCTGTTTGTTAATCAGTGATTCAGTGATCTTACATAATGCTGGGAGAAGTGAGATAGGTCGCAGATTGGAAAGAGCCGCAGGGTCAGGAAGGGGTTTTTTCTGTAAGGGTTTCACTGCTGCAAGTTTCCATTCCAGTGGCACATTGGCCGTGGAAAGGGAATGATTTACGATTTCGTTAATCATAGGGTTTACTTCATCTACCATGAGATGCAGGAGTCTTATGGGACAGGGGTCAAATGGGGATCCAGATTTTGTGGTTAAGATTGTCTGCCTTGTTTCTTCCAGGCTAATTGGGTGGAAGGTTGCTAACTGGTTCATAATTTCATCAGCACTTCCACCTTCTCTACTGGGTTCCAGAGAGGGAATTTCAAAATCTTTGGTTAGACCCTGTACTTTGTCCTCAAAATAATCAGCTATATTTTCGCAGAGGTCTTTTGAGGGTGGAATTTCCTGTGTTAAAAATGTGGGTTTATTAAAATCATTTACAATGTTAAAAATACATTTTTGTTTGTTTTTTGCAGCGACTATGGCAGATTCGTAGAATTTCCCTTTTGTTGATTTAATTTGCGCATGGTAGGTGCTTATAGCCCTTTTATATTTACCCCGCACTTCCATGCTATAGTCTTTTCTCCATCTGCGTTCTGCTCTACGGAGCTCCCCCTGTGCTCTTTTTAATTCTTGATTGTACCATGGAGCTGATTTTTTCTTAGTATTCTGTTTTTGAGTCCTGTTTGGCCGACCTGTCCTATTTTTTAATTCAACCATCCATTCTCTGAAAGTGCTGGGGTCTGAGAACTCTGAGCCTGACACGGTAGGCTTACAATCCCTAGCCATCTCAATCAGATTTGGATTTGCCATTAAGGCCCTCCATTCTTGTAGGCCAGCCTGGTCGTACTTAACCTTATTATTGCATTCCTTAGGGCTCTGAATAGGGAACATGAATGGTACTAGAGCATGGTCTGTCCATGTTTGAGGTATTGGGCAGTTTGTCTTAAGCGATTGCAGATTGGTGGCTATACAGTCAAGGGCATGACCTGCGTCATGGGTAGCTTGAACTGTCCCAATCTCTAGTCCGAGGACTTCCATTAATTCTTTAAAAGAGACAGCTGCGGTATCGGTGGTAGACTCCAAGTGTATATTAACATCTCCCAATAATGTAAAATTGGAGTATCTGAGCACCAGAGGACTCAGTGCCTCTCCTATATTATCCAGGAAGTCTTTACATGTACCTGGTGGGCGGTAAATGAGGGCCCCCGCAAATGTCATGGTCTCGCTGATTTTGATGCAGAAACCCATCCCCTCCGCCTCCTTTAATTCAGGGAGTTCAATCACCGAACATATATATGCCTCCTTGTGAATTATAGCTATTCCTCCTCCTCGTTTATCTCCTCCCCTATCTCTCCTTTGCATACTGAATCCTGGTGGCAAGGAATGTACCATATCTGGGACACAACACGGATTTAGCCAGGTCTCCGTAGTAAATAAACAGTCCAAATTGTCCTCAGCCAAAAGATCAAAGACATGCTGGGCGTGTCTAGGTAGAGACCTAGCATTAAGAAGACCTCCTTTAAAAGTATCATTTAGTACAGGTCTGGGAATAATCTGTGACTAAAGGAGGGTATGGCCACAGTATAGGCAGGACTCTGGGCCAGTCCCTGAGGCGGGGTCTAACCTGTGACAATCATTGTAAGCTGGCCGTAGGGCGAGTAGTGCCTCTCTGCTATAATTTTCTATCCTGTCCTCACCTGCTGCGGTCCAGCCCGACGGCCCGTCCAAGGCGCGGACGGGCGCAGACGGGCTGGACTCAGACGTGACTCCGGCGTAGGTCCGGCGCGTCCGCTGCACGCGTCCGCTGCGCGGAGACATGGCTGACCGTTTAAATAGAGTGACTAGAGCGCTCGACCAATGTCAACCCTACTCAAGATGGCCGCCAAACTGCTACCATCCGGGACCCGGTGAGCTTAGCCCTGCGATCGGCCAAGCACCACCTGGGGAGCGGGGAAAGAGTACTAAAGTGCTAGTGTGCAATGTTATTTAATTTAGCCCCTGAAATTGTGCAAATTCCAGCTCGGGGGGGGGGGGGGGTCGGACACAAGGGATACAAAAACGATCAAGATACAATTGTAAAAGCTCTAAAAAGAATGACTGCTCGTAATGCAGCCTCTGGAGTCTGTGGGAGGTTTATTAACTGGATAATTGTAGGAACATTTAAGAGATGGGAAAAGAGTAAGATCCACCAGACAAGAACAACAAAATAAGAAATAAAGTTTGAGAAAAGGGGCAAAGAGAGTGATGAAAGAAGAGGGGCTGGAAAAATGAGAACCAGCAAGGCTGCACTTTGGTCGTGCTGGAATCCAACACATAAGAAGCAATGTTGCCAGTTAAGGATTCTTTACTCTTGTCCAAGAAAAGTTTACACTAAGGGAACTACCCTGTGTTTAGGCCTGGCATTGGCCAAGACCTTTTGATTTTACTAAAATTATAGGTATAAATGCATACTAATAGGCTAGTATACTAGTATATGCAGTAGGCCTTTGTACTCTCTACCATTCCTATGTGACTCTTAGAGTATATCCATTCGTATCCCTTCCCTATGTATATAGAGATAACTCTAATCACTAGTATATGCAGTAGACCTTTGTACTCTCTACCATTCCTACGTGACTCTTAAGAGTATATCCATTCGTATCCCTTCCCTATGTATATAGAGATAACTCTAATCACTAGTATATGCAGTAGACCTTTGTACTCTCTACCATTCCTACGTGACTCTTAAGAGTATATCCCTTCGTAGCCCTTCCCTATTTATGTAGAGATAACTCTAATCAAAAGTCTCTTCCTTGTGTGACTTTACATCTTGTTCATTTGCAATTTTTTCTGTTTGTATCTTTTATGTAACGCATGTAATCCTTAGTCCTTATGTTTTGCAACTGGTTCTTATGTAAAGCGCTCTGACACATCCGGGTACAGTTTGTGCTATATAAAATCGCATTAAATAAAAAATAAAAAATAAATCTATTGGTCTGTTATTGTGCTATTCACATTTTCTTTTGCCCACTACAGCATGGGCAGTGGGCAAGGCCACTTCAGTCATTAGCTTAGTTCACTGTGAGTAATGGCTTTGGCTCCCCATACAAAAATTAGTTCCCCTAAGTAGTGGGGCGGGGGGATCATTGGGCAACAGATGCTTTTTCAGACCAAAAATATTCTTTCTGTTAGCCATTTTTTTTTAAGATTGAAGGAGGCTCCAGCAGCTTCTGCATCAATACCGTTTGGCAAAACCCTTGGACAAAAACAATAATTGACAATGCCAAAGACTGATTGCCAACACCAGACCTATTGACTTTGCGGCACTTGTTTCTAATGTTGTTGGTAATACGTTGTTGAGATATCAAAGGTTCTTAATACAAATATTACATTCTTTGGGTTCAGCCAGTGGTAGATATTTCAGATAAAGGGTCCTCAGGCAGCCAGAATCCCAATCATGAAAAAAGTGTTGACCTGTTAAAAAACTTTATGTTGGAAATGCTATAATGGATGTCAGGAAATATTATTTCATCATTATTCGAAAGGATAGAGACTGCTCTATATAATCATTGTGGTGGCTGCCGATGCCAAAAACCAAAATTTTATGCCAGATGTTCCTGAAATCTCTGACCACAGCTTTCCCACCTCAGGCAGGTCGTTCATCACATGATTTCATGATCTTTGAGAATTACACATCATATTAGATTGGTTCATGAATAAAAGTGTACTTATAAGACACACTTATCTTAATTGAAAATCTAGTAGATCCCCCAGGCCTACATGAAGGGAAGCACGTGGCCAGTTCGAAAATATTTTGACTGGTGCCATTTTACGTCTGTGTTGATAGGCTAAGGCTGTGCTTCGTGCAAACACATTTTGCCGCAGTGTTATTAAAGCAAGCTTGTGGTAATGGTAATATGTGACAACAAGGTTTGTGTATATTTGTTGGGTGGTATTTTGCCACTGAGGTGGATTTGTGTTCGTTTGTTTCTGTGCTGCTGTGTTTTAGTGCTTTATTATTGTAATTTGTTGATATGTTGAACTGTGGTGGTTGTGCCTCATTCTTTCGACTGTTTGATATGTTGTGCTTTGATATGTTTTAATTTTATTGACATGTTGATTTGTGTGGTTATTGTGTTATGTTCTGTTGTTTAATTTATATGACAACAAATGCTGCTACATTTCCAGCACATGCAAGTAGAGGTCCAGTGTCAAGCAACCATTTACAACTCTGAGGTGATAAAATAGTGGTGCTACAGCTTTTGAACTACTGAAGACATCAGTCAGCCCAAAACTGGGGCAGAGATTCATCTTAAATTAGCACTTGTAGTGCTCACCTCATATGATACAGCCAGCAGTGTTTACAACCTAGGTCGATAGGCATTTAGAGCAGGGACTTTCCCCACGATTCACTGACAACATGGCTTCTCTAGATATATAGAGTTGCTTACCCTTATTCTTTCACACGTGTGCATGTCATCTAATGAATACATTGTTGTTTAAAGTACGACTCCATAAAGAGCATGCACTTGTGTAGGTTATTATCAGGCTGCCAAGGCTGATGAGGGGTGATACCCCGAAAACGGTCCTAGGTTGGTTGTTTCTGGTCCACGGAGGGCATGCGAAATCAGTTATACTGGGTGAATTCACCTTCCCTGCCTTTTCTCCTCCCTGTGGGTCCGTCAGGGATCCCCGCTTAGTCCTACCCTTTTTAAAATATATGTTTGGCCTTCGGCATATTTGATCCACTCCATTAGCTTTGCTTTAACATCATGTGCCGATGAAGGGAAATTGTTGTGTCATTTGCCTCAGAAGATAAAACTGTTGCCGGCAACTTCTGTGACATTATCAAAGCAGTCAGTCATTGGATGTTCATAAACGGACTCAAACTCAAGGCTAGTAAGACCAAGGTACTGTTGTTTGGGGCTCCACTATCTTTCCCGTCTCCTTGTTGGTGGCCGTCCGTACTTGGTTTACGACAAAATGAGAGAGAGAAGTAAACAATGATTAGAGAGAAAGAGAAAGTGGTAAGGAAGCGCAAAAAGTGCAAGGTATTAGAAAGGAGAAGCAAGGTGATAATAGGGAGTGAGAAACAGAAAAAGGAAGAGACAGAAAAGGAAAAGAGACAGATGAAGGGCATAGGAAGTAGAGAATGAAAGAAGGGGGGGATGCAAGGAGAAAAGGATGTCAATAGAGATAAGAAAAAACAGGTAAGACTTGTAAACCCATAAGGAGGCGCATATATTATTCATGTAGCAGGTGTAGTAACAATGGGGTCCTGGATTGTGAGTGGCCTTCTGCACTTAAATTAGCTCTCTAGTTTAATACCGACACAGTGTGACAAGGGGTCCAATTTCCTTTAGTCATCTAGGCTGATGGCCCCCAAGCCACCGGTTGTTAGCATTTTATGGTGTTCGGTTTCATGGTCAGGTTGGGTTGTCCAATTATTACAGGAAGCCCGCACAGACATAAAATCATTGTGCCAGTCCAGGCAAAGTGGGCACATAGTGCAGAAGTGGTGAGACACTCTTATCCACTTACTTACACTTAGGGCTTTTTGCCTCAACCCAAAAGTGAATGATCAGGTTTCTCATCTTTCAGTGATCTCCAGCTTTGGGTGCCTGACATCTTTGGGAACACCACGTGAGGGAAGCAAGATCAAGAAGTGTTTCACTGTTGAGTGCAGAAAAACACTAAAGTAGTAGAATAGCACTAAATTATAGCAGACT
Organism: Lissotriton vulgaris; assembly: GCF_964263255.1. NCBI lineage: Eukaryota > Metazoa > Chordata > Amphibia > Caudata > Salamandridae > Lissotriton > Lissotriton vulgaris. Next base: position 1,288,874,805 of record NC_141693.1, on the reverse strand, counting down.
AAGGGAACAAGTTGTGCTGAAATTCATGCAGATCTCTTCAATGTAATCACACGTTGAGTGAACCCTTCTTTCAGATACTCGGGCATAATGAACAAGGTTCATGTGCCTAACCCCGGGGCATAATGAACAAGGCTATTTACACTGATGCTAGCACTTAAAAGAGAACCCAATCTATTTCTACCTTATATATCCCAAAGAGGCATATTCGGAGGGACTGTCTCCGACTGAAGGACTTGGACCTTCTGCGAGGCTCAGCAACTCTTGGTGCTTACACTATCAGAGACAACCTCTTCGATACTAAGCAACACTGTGGGAGCTCATTGCTCCTGACTACCTCAGAGCAGAGCCCATGAGTCTCAGAACCTTTTCATGATCTAGACTAACCTATGTGGCTCCAGTTGAGTGACAGACAGACAGACAAAAAGAGTGAGTCCTTACTCTATGCCAAATGAAACGAGGGAAACGCCCACCACCAAGAGATCCAAGATGTTGAAGCTGTTACGGCAGAAGGAGCCCTTGTGTAGAAAAGCGCCATAGGTGGTCATCTGTGAGAGAAAGGAGGAGAGAGACAGGAGGGAGCATGAGCTGCTGAAAGAGAGGGAGAAGGAGTACTGGAGAGGAAAAACAGAAAACTAGCAAACGAAAGGTGAAAGGAATGATATTAAACACCATGATCTTCCAGTCCTCTGGGAGCCTCCCCGCAGGGTGAAATCACTAGTTGTTTACCACTAAGCGATAAAACAAGGCAAAGTCCAGCGGAAACAATGAGACTCTACACAATGACCTGCCCACTTCCTGCCCCCGTGTATTAATGACCCACCCACTTCCCACCCTCGTGTATCAATTACCCGCCCATTTCCTGCCCCTGTGTATCAATCAGAAAGATGGGTGGGGCTCAGTGGGATTAATCCTATTGATTAAGTGACCAATACTAAAAACGTATACGTCTTATTAATAGTAAATTCGTTTTTAAAGTTATTATAAAGAGCTACAGCACAAAATATTACAGATAAAAGAATCCTTTCTATGCAATTAAAATACACAGTTAAACATAAACAAAGGAGAAAGTAGCTCGGAGTGGAACCTACAATGCTCTGACATACTCCAGCTGATCATTTTCCTTCACTTTTTAAAACTTAGTTCATGTACCTGGACTGCTAAAAGCTGTCAGGTGATGAGCAACCAATGAGCATGCTCAGCGGGAGTGACATCATACACCCTTTGGCCCTCCATTGACGTCAAAGGGATAGGCCTCTATTCCAACCACCGCCCATCAACAACCTGCTGTTTGCTGCTGAGATGCCAGGGAAAGGGCACAGAGGAGCAACAATACATAAATTAATGCCCTGTCTACTTTCTGGATCTTGTTGCCTTTCTGAATTCCAACACCAGGGGTAGCCAGGGCAGTGGCAGGGGCACTAGAAGAGAACTCAGAGTTGCCGCTGCTGTCTCTCGCTTTCTCTAATTGACACCTAAGCAAATGAGAGTGGCATTTATAAAAAAAAACACATATTGATAATGGCCCAAAAATCTTGTGAGTTTTAGTTTTCTGACAATATGTAGATGACAAACAAAAACCCTGCAGGACAGGTGTTTCTTTAGGGACCACCTCTCATATGCATGTAACAATGGAAATCAGACATTGTGCAGAATAAAACAACCACAACAGGGAGCATAAACACAAACTCGGTGGAAAAGGAATGCAATACTGGAAGGCAGTTTTCAGAATGCCTTGATGGCCCACTGGGTGCTGAATGAGCAGGTTTAGGTTACTTCCCCTGGACTAGTCTGTCTTGTTCTGGTGAAGAGGTGCTGTGCTTCTGCATGCTTTATATACCACCTGGTCTACGTAGATAGTGGATCACCGGGGGAGGGGGGGAAGGAATGTAGCGGGGAGGGGGGGAATTGCATGAGATATGGTTAAGAGTGAGTGCTGAAGTAGAGGAGGTGTGGCATGATTGACTGATGGGGAGGGAGGAGCAGTTAGAGCGTAGACAGGAGGAGCTAAAGCGTTGAGAAAAAAATTGGTGTGTCACTGGATATGAATAATACAGCAGAACAAAGGTGGGAGCTAATACTAATTAAGTGCTATGGGAATGTGGAAAGTATAAAATAAAGATTAGGGTGTATTTAGAGTCTTGCAGACAGGGTACTGTGCTACAAACGTGGCTGAGCACCCTGTCTGCCAAACTTTCAGTTCTCTCGCTCTCTATTTAGAGTCGTATAAGCCATCATATTTCCACCGGCAGAACCCAAACTGTCTTCACCGGTGAAAACCTTACAGCGATGGCCCTCACAGACGTAGGATGCTCTTACATGACTCTGAAAGTTAGCACTATTTAGAGAAGATGTTTGAGGTACTTTTTTCCTATTGATCCTGAACAGAACAATATAAATTACCCTCAAAACCTGGGAGAAAATTCCCATAGTGTCAGAGCCATGAGTTTTTGTTTTTTCAAAAGGCTGCTCTGCAACCTTACAGTGTCTTCAAAGGAACGGCCAAGGGGGTGACACCGGTGAAGACACAGATATCTCTATCAGAAACGTAGAGATCAGTAAATATGGGTAGCTGTAGTCCTCAAGGAGAGCACAGTGCATGCCTCCATTGCCTTAGCAGAGAAAAATACGACCATCCAACCCATACGTTACACAATAACTACAAGGAATGAAAAAACAGGAGCAAGGATTATATGGAGGGAAATAGGGCACTGAAACAGAAGAGAAGGAAGGCAAGAGAGAAAGAGAAAGAGAAATAAGCAAAGAAAGAAAGAAACCGGGAATGAAAGAGAGAGAATGGAACATAGTAAGATGAAGAGGTAGCCTAGAAAGTGAGCTACTGAAAGAAAGTAAGGGGCATGTCGGAGGAAGAAGGATTAGGTATTAAAAGCTGAAGGAGATAAATGGAGTGGGAGCATATAAAGTCAATAAAAAGGAGAAAGGAGGACAGAGCGTTTCGGAGAGGAAATGAGGACACACAATTAGTGTTTTTGTTGTTTTATCTATGTTTACATGCATACGTGGATTTCTATAGCAGGATGCTAATTATAAGTTATGGAGGGAGATGGCATAGAAATGGTAGGAACTAAAGAGGAAGGGAAGAGGAAACCTCCTTTCTCTGAGAGCAAAAAGCATCCTTTCAGGCATATGTGGAACTGGGGGATAACTGTGGCAGATGCTGTACAGAGATGAACTATTGGAAAAACGTGGCTTTCACAAAATGCATTTTTCTAGTATTGTTAACATTCTGCCCTTCGATCGTGGAGGGAAAATGAGGACATAGGTCTTCAGCTTGTTTTTTGTAAGACTACATAAAATATACATAGTCTCGCTAATCCTTTTAAATTGTCCACCCAAGTGTAAAATAAATAAAAAATGAATATAAGATAATGGGGTTTCGATGTACTTTTTTCCCATAAAAGATATAATCTCAGACTAATCTCTAGTACAGTTGAAGTAGCTAAAAGACAAAAAGCTAGAGGAAGTAAGTGGCAGACGGACTTGACTACAATTAAATCCTCTCTGGATTTGAACTGTACATGCACATGATCTTATAAAATCTCTACAGTAAAACGGAACATATGATCTAACTTATTTGTACCAATTCAGGGCCTCATTAGTGGTTAACCAGAGCGGTATCAACTGTGATGATAGGTCTTAAAACTACTACAAGTGGCCTGACAGTTCTGGATGGAGTAATCCCAGTTTCAGGAACACAACGTCCAGTTTTAACAAATGTGTATTCACACCCGTGGAAAAAGTGCCAAAGCTGTAGACAGAGCAGCACCGAGATGCTGCCGATCCCGCTCAGCATATGAATGGATCAGATAAATGCTTTCTCCAGCATAACCCTGCTCTGACGTGCCTTTCCCTGCCTGGTCTCAGATCCCGCAACACTCTCCTGCCGCTATTTACCACCCGTACAAAACAGGTGGTAAATTACACCTGTAAAAATCCCATTACGGGGTCAATAACTTGCAACACCCTTTATTTGGGGCGAGGTACTGGCTGGAATCCATTGTAACAGTATCCTTACACCAAAATAGGGTTCCTCGAAATGAGGGCCTCAGTTTTACCAGCTTTAGCAAACCATCCTAGTCAACATAATCATCATCACTTTGGCACGGGTCTTAGGGCAGGTGGAAGTACATTCCACACCTCTAGAACAGTGCTCTACAATGGATTGACTCCTAGGTTCAGGTGTGCCAAGATCTACAACTAAAATAAAGATGCCAATATTTAACGTCTATTGTGACCAACTTGCGTTTGACACAGACCACCAATTGGAACCATTGCAGATTGCATAGTATAGAGGAAAAGTAGGGATCTATTTTTTGAATGTATGGATGAAAGATAGGTATGTTGCTATATGGTCCACACCTTTATAAGGGTTACACCCTTGAGGCCAATCACAAAGGCATTTGTTAGTCTGTGAGGTAGAGGTATATATGTTTTACTTCACATAGTCATAAATGCCTTTCTTAATCATGTTCAATACCTCCTCTGGAGTTAAGAACGTTTCCTGTATGTTAGAGAGTTTGAAGTTCCAACAAAGGGCAACAGCTCATCAGACCAACAACAAATGGGTGAGTATTCTCCATCTACATGCTCCTCCATAGTCATTTCCAAGTGTGTGCTTTGATTTAGTTGGCCCTTTTCTATTCACCTTATGACATTTTGTACCCATTTCTCATAAGAGTGCATTTATAATAGGAGAATGGTATGCTGCAAGTTTCCGGATCTTGAGGGACACTGTACTTACAGCTATCACAATTCTTGAGCAGCGATACAATACACTGGTGTGATTGATTTACAGTCGTCGTGTGGGAGTTACGCTCTGATGATCGGCTATAGATACTCGCCTTTTTCTGTTCTTCCCATTTATTATTGCTATTACGGACTGCTTTGCCCTCCCATTCTGGAGTGAATTGATTATTATTACAGATAATGGCAGAATTGAGCTGTTTTAAGCGTTTCCACACTGATAGGACACTTTCTCCAATCCTCAAGTGACTTGGGTCTCCCTATCCTGTAGCGTCTCGTTTTTGAGATCAGCTACTTATGGACTACTGATCTCAGCCGACATTTAAAACGGATCACTATCGGACCAATTTCTTGTGCTTGGTTGCGGATTGGATTGGATATTCATTAAACCCTAAAAAGGAGCCTTTGTGAATATTACTTACGTCTTGAGTATGGCGACCAGTGTACTGTTGGACAACGAGCTCTTGCAAAATGGATAGACAAAGGCTGTGACTGGTACATTGCCAATTGATACTGTTTTCGCCCTGAGGAAGCTCCCTATGTGGGAGCGAAACGCGTTGACTGATGAACTGAATTGAATGTTTTTTAAGAGAACTAATTTCAAATAAAGAAGTGACTTTTCTACCTACTTTGGCCTGTTGGACTTTGTGAGCTGCGCACCCCCATTTGTTATATCATGCATTTGCACTATGGTCTCATCATTGATGTTCTCCACCTCACTTGGAATTCTATATGTACATCCTTTTTAAATTCTCAGTTTAATTCTTCTCCCTGTTATTTTTCTGTTTTATGGCTTTTTCCTTTTCCCATTATCTATGTAGGCCTTTTTTCACAGTCAGCTTCATACCTGTTACTGTTGCACTAACCTTCAACACAATTTCTATGGTGAAAACTGCAGTAAAGACGATGTCGGCTTTTGACAGAAGCTGGAATATAAGAACAACAAATATTATAATGGACACAAATTACAATCTGAAATATAGGCATTAGGTTTCCAGAATATAAATACATTTTTGTGTGTTGTTTTTTGTTGTTATTGTAGACGAAGACACACATTTAACAACCATATTGAGCATCAGGTAAAGCATAGTTGTCATGGTTGTTAACATACCACAGAGTATTGAGAGGTGCTGCAATGCTATACTAATAGAGATTGTGCACTACCCAAGTGGTAACTAACAATAACAAACACCACATAACATTAGCATACAGTGAAATCACGGTAAAATAGCCAAAATCTGATTTGAATGTTTTAAATTGATTACAGCAAATAAGTGAGTAATACTAATTGCCCATGTGAAACATAGAGAATACAATAGTTATACAAGTGTAGATGAATATAAAAATGCCACAGATCTTAGTAGGCTAGTAACAACATTTCAAAAACTGTACCAACAAACATTTATACGCTACACTCTGCAAAACACTGAACACTTCCACAGCCGCTGTAGCCAAGACCTACAAAAGAAACAAACACTGAAAATGCATAGACATAAACAAAGTGGAATTAGATATTTAGGGTTTTAGTAGTTAGTAAGACAGGTAAGTTCAATTCCACAACTTTTTGTTGAACAAATGGCCACTCATGACCCACGTAAGATTCTTTACTGGAACACGTGGCAACTTATGTAGGAACAATCAGGACTCTCTCGAAGAGTCTACTAAAATAAAAATGTGGATGGCTTTGTTGTAGTGTGTGCGGGCAGTGAGGCAGCAATAAGGTAGTCTTATGAAGTGATATAGACGTTACCATGTTCCTGAATGAATCCTGCCTGATGGGGTCCTCAGCAGCCAGGGAAATACTACTGAGGAGGATGAAGAGCAGGATAATATTGGTGAACGTTGTGGCATTGATAATTCGATGACACAGGATTCGAAACCTGAAAAGGTACAGACAAGATAGCCATTAAACAAGAGATCTTCGGACTCTACTTTCCCCCAGTCACGTGTCCCAGAGTTGTACTAGATATGTAACCCAGCCAGTGCAAGTATTCTATGCTGCCCACCTCAATACAAGACCAGAGAACCAGAGATCACTTGTTACCATATAAGCACAAAACCTAATCATCAGCAGTGTGTGAAGATGTGAGGTCCGCAGGTGATGAGCTGCAATCCACAAGTAGAGAACTGTCCACCTCTATGCTGATGACTGTCATTAAGTGCCAGCTTGACTTTTCTGGCCTTTCTAGAGTTTATTGTGGTGCTTACAAGGTAGTGAGGGATGTTGCTTGTTCAAGTTAATGGCTGTGACTAAACTGGCCATGTTGAATAAAACAATATTCATTAGGAGGTATTCCCTAGGGAGAGTTTAACAATATGATTAAGTAAGGGGAAGGCAATCAGACTCATGGTTTCCACCTAAGGAGAAAAGGGCACTTTTCCTGCACATGGCAGGAGGTTATTAGAACGCTACATTTAAATGATACATTTGGAGGCTCCGTTTTGGCAAGGTGTTAACAGTGTTTCAAGCCAATACAGTGGCCATAGACACGTTTTGCATTATGGAATTTAGAGCATAATTCCCATGCAGGTTCTGGTGGTTTTATTGGGTAGATGTAAGGAGTTTTCTTTGCAGACAGTAATGTTATCCTCAGAAATTAGATCAATACAGTACTAGTGAGGGATGGATCAGAGGCCAATGAAGCCTATTTGAAAAGGTGCAATGGAGCTTAGGCACGGTTATAAAGTGAAGCCGCTGGGATTGTTGTAAGGTGAGGAGCGCCAAAGGCCTGCACTGGGAAGGCTAATATCTAGGTCTTTGCAAAATGTAGGCTTGGGCCCAGCAGCGAATCCATGAGGAAGTATTTAAAGATGATTTAGCTCCAATGAGGCCAGCATTCCCTTCCCGACTGTAGCATGAATACCATGCTGACAAGCATGCTCTAACTTCCTTACAAAACAATATCCAGCTGGAATTCTAGTATACACTGTTGCTCCTCCTCCAGAGAATGCACATGGTTACTAAGTTACAGATTGTAAAGCTCCCCTTTAAAGATCTAATGAGATTATAGAGGAGAGGATCACCAAAGCCCTAGAGAGACTGGCTGCTGCCAATTTTAACTCAGAGCGGGACTGGCATTGTGAACGAGGGGTCTGATAAGGTCAGCACATGCTCAGCTCATAATGTTTGTGGGCAAACAGATCCTTGAGCAAGTGAGGAAGTAGTGGACTCAGGATATGCTTCGGCTCAGCAGTGCCACAAGAGCACTTGTCTTTTTTGCGATTTTACCATGGTTATTTCTGATTCTGATGTCATTTTTACTTCACGAAATACAGGAAAATGTGGTTCAAAATTAAAGGATTGTATAATTTATGGGATTATCTGTAAAGAAGAAGATTATAGGCATTCCCTACAAACTACATGTATGTGTTTAATTGAGGTATTTGACACCAACTCCAATGAGTGATGGAGAGCTCTAGATAGAGCACTTTTATTTAATCAGAAACCTCCCAAATATGAGGTTTTAACTGCTGCCAGCTGTTTCAAGAGGTCGATGTCAAGGAAGAGGGCGATAGGAAGCCAGACTTACTTGTTGGTTGGACTGAAGATGAAAAAGGAGCTGGCCTCGGGCATGGGCACAGCCTTCTCCTTCAGCTGGATGTCAGCTAGAGGACGCGGGCGTGGGCTGATGGGGATCTCCGGCTCCTCTTCCTCATCGTCCCCTGGAAGAAAAAAGTCAAGAGGTGTAAAAACCAGAGAGAGGTGCAGGGGTTGAAGTGCAAGAACCATATAATGAAAGAGGGAACACATGCATAATCCTTAGCCCACGAGCACAAAGAAATGGTGAACCATTTGTTCTACTTAAGGTGAATGTAACATTTACCTTGGTTGACCGCTTTTCAGTTGTATATAATATACTTATTGTACTACATGAATAGTAATGAAATAATGTATAATTTAGAAAATGTTGAAACTTTAAATGTTTAATCACTGGATTTTTAGAGATTAATCGCAGCAAGATATTTTACTTGTCCTACTGACTACCCTATAACCTTTATGCAAATTAACATTTGGCTCCGCACTAAAAGTAAACAGTTAAGAAAGAACATTTATCAGCTATCATTCATTGCACAGACATATTCACTCAAAGATATATCTACAGAGTCACACAAACCTAGTTCAATGGTCACTAGTTCTAGGTATGAGAATGGGGCTCCCACACCCTGGTTTGTCACTGAAGTGGAAGCAGGAATATCGCTTAATAGGGAAGATGGGATATTTCTAGGGAGTTCAAAGCATGGTATAAGCCAATGTGGTGGCTGCTGAGTGAAACTATTGCTAAATCACTGACTAACCAGTCTGACTGACCGTTCTGAAGCACAAACACAAAAAAAACAATGTTACTGTTCAATTGCTGTTCATGCACTTTGCCACCTCAACAAACTGTAAAGCAGTATGAGATTAGGAGTCAGAAAGTAATGGAGTACTGTAATGGTATGTGACGGTGCCCAGTGCACCTTCGATCACCACACCACCACCATGCTCTATTACTTTGTGATGTATTTTAATCTCATATTACATTGAGGGCCCCAACTTTATCAAACAAAGGCACAGATGTCACATTTTGTTAGAACTGGCATCTTTAGGGTGAACTTCTCCTGAACTTTTTGCTTTTTACCTCCACGTTTGCTAATTCTTATTGATGGCCTTAGGTCATGGAGCGCTTTACCACTGCTAACCAGCACTAAAGTTAATGTGCATCCCCCATATGTATGATGACATTGGTGTATACCTGTTTGGCATATTTATTGTACTGGTAAGTCCCTTGTAAATTGGTATAGCATATACCCAGGGCCTGTACTTCAAATGCTACTAGTGAGCTGCAGTTCTGACTGTGCCACCCACAGAAGCACCCATTCAAACCCGTCTCAGGCCTTCCACTGCAGTGTCTGTGTGTGCAGTTTACTGCCACTTCCACGTGGCATCTAAAACTACTTGCCAAGCCTTGCACTCCTATTTTATTATATATGTCAATCCTAAGGTAGGCCCTAAGTAACTCCAAATGGCAGGGAGCCATGTTAGTAAAAGGTATGGACATGTACTTGTACATTTTGCATGTCCCGGTAGTGACAAACAGCCTATTTCGTTTTCACTACTGTGACGCCTACCCCTCTCACAGGCCAGCAATGGGAAATCCTTAATACACTGTTAAGCTATAATTACTGATCGGAGAGGAATAGCATTTTCATATCTTTGGAATAGTAATGATAAATCCTCCTTACTGGTGAAGTTAGATTTACCATTACAGTTATAGAAAACCCACGTTTAGAAAGTCAACATTTCTCTGTACTTACTGCTTCTTTGTGCCCGATAACCTGTCTCCAATACTCGTCTGGGTTGGGTGATAGCAACACTGCATTCCCTTTAGACAGCCACAAATACAGGAAGGTGAGGCTCATCTCCATTCTGAGCACTAATCTGCATTAATCTGCATTCTGATGGGTGTTCCTGGGCAGGGCAAAATGGGAGGGGCTGCCACTTCCGCTTCAATAGGTAGTGTTCTGTCCACACACAAAGCACTGATTTACCCCCCACAGATAGCCTGGCTACAGGCCTGGGTTGAAAGGGATCCTTGTACACTTCAGAGAGCTGATTTGAAGTCACCAGCTACATCAAAAGCCCTTCTGGGTATAAGTTATGGTTTTCTTATCCCCTAAAATCAGACACCTCTGGATATTGAACTAAGCCTCTGTCAGAAGGACTCCTGGGCTGCTTAAAGGACTCAACTGGACTGCATTTTTGGAAGGACTGCTTTCCTGCTTGGTGCCTTGCTGCTCCCTGAATGTGTTGAAGGAGAGATGGACTCTGCCTTCTTTCCAAGGGATCTCCAAGGGCTTGCTGGCCTGCCTCCTGTTTTTGAAGTCTCAGGGACACATCCTCAGGGACCTTCTGCAATTCTGCTGGTGCTGCTGGTTTCAGCCCTCACTTTGCCTGAGGTGCCCTCTCCATGTTCTGGGCCTCAGAGGTGGGATCAGCAGCTGTTTTTCCACAAAACCAACATATTGTTACCACTGCGCTAGTCGGAAGCGAAGCAACGCTCTCCGCCCCAGATGCAGAGGCTGTTCAACAACAGCTATTCCACAGCCTGCGCAATCCAATGAATATATTCTTCACGGCTCGAGGACAGCGCATTGCCTGCACTTCAGGGAAGCTCTACGGGGAAGAGGCAACCCGAATGCATGGAAAAGATTGACACATCATGTTCTCAGTGTCGATGCTTTGCTCCATCAAAGGTACTTTCTCAGCGGGCCCTGCATGGGTCTTGAAGGCGGCGTGAACTTTGGATTTGCACCAATCCCTTGCGACCTCAAGTAGCCTTTTGACCACTAGTGACTTCTAACCACTGTGTTTGCATTTAATGTTTAAATATTCACATCTCTACTTCTGCTGATTGGTCTTTTGTCATTTTGGTCGTTTTTTGTTCAAATAATTATTCTCTGTTTTTCTAAACCTGAGTGGAGTATTTTTGTTGTGTATTAGTTGTGCTACTGTGTTTGTGTGTGTGTATGTGTGTGGGGGTGTGTGTTGTACAAATACTTTCCACATTACCGCTTTATATAAGCCTCTCTACTCTGTGCCAAGCTACCAGAGAGTGAACACAGGTTATCTTTTACTGTGTATCTAGCTTACCCTGACTAGAGTGGTGGTCTCTGCCTAGCCTGGGTGCATACCTCAGGTAACCAGGAATCCTAACTATACATGATTTGGTCCAAATGTTTCACCACTTGAAGAATATTGAAAGCAAACTCTGAATTACATGTAGGCCTCATGTAAAGCAGAGAAGCATTCTGCCTATGCCTACCACAGGGAGCCGGCAGCCAGAATAAGAATTGTGTGGGGATCCAATAAGTGGTTTCCCATTATGTCCTATAATGTAAATTTATAATAAATTTAAATGATGGCATCAAATACATCAACTTCTTGTGTCTATTATGGATTAAGCAATGATGGTCAAGGGTGTTAGTTGAGCATGTACTCTGATATAAAAGACACAAACATGCTCATGGGTAATTGGCCCTATGGTTATGCTATGTATGGTTGTAGCTGAACAAGGAGAAAAGAAGGAAGGACAGGACAACAAAAATGATTTGGGAAAGGAAAGTCAGCACAACAAGAGAATGTAGGGGACTTTGATAAGGGGGGATCAGATTACCACCAGAGGATGTAGGGAGGAAAGTAATGGATGAAAGATGTAAAACACAAGAGTAAGGAACATTTGTTTTGGGTTCAGAAATGCTGGAAAAGCCCCTAGAAGCAAATCTAAAGAGATCCCTCACTGTAGACTCAGGGCCCATCATTGCAAAGTATATTTTAAACCATATTCCTACTTTCCCCTAGTATCCATCCGAACCAACTACAGGCAAGGGTTAAACCATGCACCAGAGAAAAGAAACATCATACAGCTTCCAAGAGATAATTGCATGCCCTAATCCTGTTTCCTGAGTATAAGTTCCCATTCTCACCTGGAAAGTCAGCAGAAGGGTACGGGTCCTTAATTTCATTCACATTCGATTCAAACTCATCAATTTTCAGCTGAATAGGAATTGGGGAAAAAGAAAGAGTATGATATGTAAGAAATAAAAACATACAGTGATATTAAAGTCGGAAACTGATGGAAGACAAGACTAACTGCATAAACTACAAACATTTGGTGATGCCCAAAAATGTCTTATCTCTATTCCTATTTAGTGATAAACGTAAATATTCCCATCCATGACGAGAGAGTGATCTACATGTCTTCACTGCCACATGGTGTCATGGCCTTCAACAGCCATTATCCTAGAATGCTTAGCAAATTAGTATTGCAGTGAATTGTGCTATATGAGAAACAGCTTAAATAGAAACTACCTGCTGTAGACCACCAAGGCTTTCTAAACAGCTGCAAGGAGAAACTAAATCATCAATGTGTCTTTTCTCACTGAGATCACATCTTTTTTCACACACAATTTTATGTAGTAAAACACTGATTTAGAAGGTATTCTGTTTCCCAATATGGACTACTCTGCAGTTAGGTGAATCATATTTGGAACATGAAAAGTACATTGCCCTGTAAAGAAGCTAAGACAGGATTATGCAATGAGATAAAGATATGCGAGATATGCGAGCTGCATTTGGATCTTTCTTTACAAAGCAAAGATGATATTGATCTTCTCACCTATTAGGACTTCATCGTCCACCATGTTGTTTCAATGTTAGACAAAATATAAATGAGTATTCTCTTGCTTGATGAATTTAAATTAGACAATGAAACACAAATAATTTACTATTTTAGTAATTTCTGGACCAAATGAACTATTTTGTTATGGTACAGATCCTGGTACAAATTGGAATTGCAATCAATTAAAAATGGTGATATCAACAATGAAAACACAGAAGAAAGCAACCCTTTTTATTACCCATTTAGGTTACAAAAATGTATGAGTGAACTTTGTGGGGGATTTTGGCAAAAATGAGAGGTGTATGTCATTAGAATGCATGTAGAGGAATTCTTCTCAGCAAATGTTAGTGGTCTTCGAGCAGAATAAGTTAACTAAGTTTATGAGGTGGATGTGGCTGCTGGGCAAAGATAGGAATAATGCCAAGTCCCAACCACATATTCCTTCCACCATCTTCATTGGGTTTGTCAGGTGCCCATGAACAATAGAGATGAAAATCCAGAGTCTCAATATATCAAAGGAACTGCATCACTTTAGTGTCACTCTTACTAGAAAAGATCCTAAAGAATCGTCCTTGCCTCATGATGTATATCACTCTTTGTTTTTGCTGTACCAGCTCCTCAGAGACAACTATCGGGGGTAGGTTTCAAGAGCAGCCCATGCCTCTTTGAGGATGCTGCCTACATGTACATGGTTTGTTCAGCCTATCAGTCACAAGGTTCAGGTTGTGGGCCATTTCCCTGCATCGCACTGCATTGTAACTCAGACAATTGTGTCACTTTGACTTTATTCAGTGGTGTTATTTGTGCATGAGTCTCCAGTGGAGCACTCAGTGGAAAAAAATGGGCAAGTGACAGAATGCTTAGTTTTTAAAGCCGAGGGCTGACTAGATTACCACTACAGAAACTCAAGAAATTGATCAAATAGAAAGTACTTGACCTATACACACGATTGGATAAAAGGCAGTGGCAACAGATGATGTGGGATCATAATGCTATTTTTACTCATTATGGAGAGCTGCCCAGACATGCTTCTCCTACATCTGACCACAATTGTTGGCACTGTTGACTTGTCAGAATTTAGGGTAGGCAAACCTTGGCAGTGGTGGGAACTCCTTCTTTCGCCTTCTGCTCCAGTTTCTTGGCCAGCAGCAGTTTCTCCTCATCAGATTTCTCAGGGTATGATCTGAACAAGCGAGCCAAAGCCGTACAAATTGTTTTAATGCAACAATGACAGAAGCAAAGAAAGTGACAACAAAAGAAGAAAATGAATTTAAGAACATTAAAAGAGTTAAACATTGTATAAAAAGGCCCGACTTGTTTCAGACAAAAAGAGCAAACGTAAAAAAATTGTGAAAACAAATAACAAAAAATTATTTCAAGACTGCAAAATCACTTACCTTACACTGCCACTCAATGTTCTGCCACATGACCTCAATGTTCTGCAGCACATCCTCTGCACGCTAAGCCTACAGTCAGCACTCTCATCCAATCAAGACGCTGTTCTCAAGCTGTTAAGCAAGATGAGCAAAGCGGCTTGCTTGGCTGGAGCAGGCTGGCTCTGTGCTCTAAAAGGCACTGCAGGCCTGTGCTTGCTCTCCAACCCAGCTGCCCAAGCCAGCAGGTTGGAGAGTTTTGAATCGCGCATGTCGGTTTGGTCGTACCAAGGTAGACGGCCAAACCAACATGTGCACTTCAAACTTAAGTGGGCACTCCTCACTGCTGCGAAACATTGGCAGCAGTGACGTACTGGCCATGCCCTGCCCTCACACTTGGTTTGCTGGCAAAAAGTAAAAAAGTAAAATGGTAAATAAAATCATTTGATTAATATTTTATTCTTCAAGATTTCTGCGCAGCAGTGCAGGGTGGTGACAACTCCTCCGCTCCCATGGAGGAACCGCGATGGTTAAGTGGGATATACGAATGCGGTTGATGGAAAAATCTTCTCTCGTACAACCATTTACTTATGCCACAAATCCCTTTGTTAACGTGAATGCCTTACAGTCATAACATGCATTGGTAATGCATTGGTTTCCCATATGTAATAAATAAAGAACTGTTTTCATCAATCATCGTCGGGAAGAAGGAAAGAGTTCCCTGACAGATAACACAGGATTGGAAAGGATGTGTCGCAGTGGTCAGAGCTGCTGACTCGAGTGCTAGGGATCCCATTCGAGTCTTGGCAGCGCACACAACATTCTGTGATTCTATGCAAATCACTTAATCTCTCCAGATGATAAATTGTTATATAAATATGCTGCAAATGTAAAAGGCAAAACTTTATGAAAATGTAGTTCCACCAAAGCAGATGTTAACAGTATTTCGACGGCAGGAAACTGATAAGAGAAGCAGACCAGGAACAAGCATTGGTAAATGCAGGTAAATATGCTACAGCCAATAGAAATGGAGAAAGGGTAACTGGCACGCACTGGAACCAATGAGAAGCCAGGAAAGAGAGGAGGGATGTAAGTCCCCTTTAAGTTTACATGAAAAACAATAGATTTCTAAAGCACAGCGCAAGCACTGTGCAGGCGAATCCTAAAAAGGTAAATTATTTCATAGACATACATGTACAAATTAATTGACCTTTGAATAGGTTAGAAATGTATATATATATATATATATATATATATATATATATATATATATATATATATATATATATATATATATATATATATATATATATATATATATATATATATATATATATATATATATATATATATATCCAACAACAGAGTTACCCCTTGTAGAAAAGCCTCCATGCAGGTAGGTAAAATCTTCGTTTTTATTGCAGTTACAGCACAATGAAGAGAGAACAAAGTCCAGTTCAAATAGGCAGCCTGACGCGTTTCATGCTCATGGAGCATTTCTTCAGAGGCTTGTGAGCACACTGCGTGAAGCACTCAGGATTTTCAACCTTAAACACCTGCCATGTGGGCGTTGGCTCTCCTAGAGCCTGCTGGTGCAAGTAGTCCAATTTCATCGCTCCAGTGAGCTGCTCCAAACAGTGAAATTAATTCATGAAAATAAAGCCCCAAGTGGGTTTGGAATTTGTCCCACTATCTCTGTGCCTTTTATAAAATCTGCAACACGAACCTCCTGCCACTGATCATCCCGTGACTGCAGCTTAACCCACTTTCAAGTGGTGGGGCTTTTCCTCGACCAGGGCCGGCCGAAAAACAATCCAACAACAGAGTTACCCCTTGTAGAAAAGCTTCCATGCAGGTAGGTAAAATCTTCGTTTTTATTGCAGTTACAGCACAATGAAGAGAGAACAAAGTCCAGTTCAAATAGGCAGCCTGACGCGTTTCATGCTCATGGAGCATTTCTTCAGAGGCTTGTGAGCACACTGCGTGAAGCACTCGGGATTTTCAACCTTAAACACCTGCCATGTGGGCGTTGGCTCTCCTAGAGCCTGCTGGTGCAAGTAGTCCAATTTCATCGCTCCAGTGAGCTGCTCCAAACAGTGAAATTAATTCATGAAAATAAAGCCCCAAGTGGGTTTGGAATTTGTCCCACTATCTCTGTGCCTTTTATAAAATCTGCAACACGAACCTCCTGCCACTGATCATCCCGTGACTGCAGCTTAACCCACTTTCAAGTGGTGGGGCTTTTCCTCGACCAGGGCCGGCCGAAAAACAATCCAACAACAGAGTTACCCCTTGTAGAAAAGCCTCCATGCAGGTAGGTAAAATCTTCGTTTTTATTGCAGTTACAGCACAATGAAGAGAGAACAAAGTCCAGTTCAAATAGGCAGCCTGACGCGTTTCATGCTCATGGAGCATTTCTTCAGAGGCTTGTGAGCACACTGCGTGAAGCACTCGGGATTTTCAACCTTAAACACCTGCCATGTGGGCGTTGGCTCTCCTAGAGCCTGCTGGTGCAAGTAGTCCAATTTCATCGCTCCAGTGAGCTGCTCCAAACAGTGAAATTAATTCATGAAAATAAAGCCCCAAGTGGGTTTGGAATTTGTCCCACTATCTCTGTGCCTTTTATAAAATCTGCAACACGAACCTCCTGCCACTGATCATCCCGTGACTGCAGCTTAACCCACTTTCAAGTGGTGGGGCTTTTCCTCGACCAGGGCCGGCTGAAAAACAATCCAACAACAGAGTTACCCCTTGTAGAAAAGCCTCCATGCAGGTAGGTAAAATCTTCGTTTTTATTGCAGTTACAGCACAATGAAGAGAGAACAAAGTCCAGTTCAAATAGGCAGCCTGACGCGTTTCATGCTCATGGAGCATTTCTTCAGAGGCTTGTGAGCACACTGCGTGAAGCACTCGGGATTTTCAACCTTAAACACCTGCCATGTGGGCGTTGGCTCTCCTAGAGCCTGCTGGTGCAAGTAGTCCAATTTCATCGCTCCAGTGAGCTGCTCCAAACAGTGAAATTAATTCATGAAAATAAAGCCCCAAGTGGGTTTGGAATTTGTCCCACTATCTCTGTGCCTTTTATAAAATCTGCAACACGAACCTCCTACCACTGATCATCCCGTGACTGCAGCTTAACCCACTTTCAAGTGGTGGGGCTTTTCCTCGACCAGGGCCGGCCGAAAAACAATCCAACAACAGAGTTACCCCTTGTAGAAAAGCCTCCATGCAGGTAGGTAAAATCTTCGTTTTTATTGCAGTTACAGCACAATGAAGAGAGAACAAAGTCCAGTTCAAATAGGCAGCCTGACGCGTTTCATGCTCATGGAGCATTTCTTCAGAGGCTTGTGAGCACACTGCGTGAAGCACTCGGGATTTTCAACCTTAAACACCTGCCATGTGGGCGTTGGCTCTCCTAGAGCCTGCTGGTGCAAGTAGTCCAATTTCATCGCTCCAGTGAGCTGCTCCA
Source organism: Lissotriton vulgaris (assembly GCF_964263255.1). Classification (NCBI taxonomy): domain Eukaryota; kingdom Metazoa; phylum Chordata; class Amphibia; order Caudata; family Salamandridae; genus Lissotriton; species Lissotriton vulgaris. Next base: position 1,288,857,043 of record NC_141693.1, on the reverse strand, counting down.
AACAGTGAAATTAATTCATGAAAATAAAGCCCCAAGTGGGTTTGGAATTTGTCCCACTATCTCTGTGCCTTTTATAAAATCTGCAACACGAACCTCCTGCCACTGATCATCCCGTGACTGCAGCTTAACCCACTTTCAAGTGGTGGGGCTTTTCCTCGACCAGGGCCGGCCGAAAAACAATCCAACAACAGAGTTACCCCTTGTAGAAAAGCCTCCATGCAGGTAGGTAAAATCTTCGTTTTTATTGCAGTTACAGCACAATGAAGAGAGAACAAAGTCCAGTTCAAATAGGCAGCCTGACGCGTTTCATGCTCATGGAGCATTTCTTCAGAGGCTTGTGAGCACACTGCGTGAAGCACTCGGGATTTTCAACCTTAAACACCTGCCATGTGGGCGTTGGCTCTCCTAGAGCCTGCTGGTGCAAGTAGTCCAATTTCATCGCCCCAGTGAGCTGCTCCAAACAGTGAAATTAATTCATGAAAATAAAGCCCCAAGTGGGTTTGGAATTTGTCCCACTATCTCTGTGCCTTTTATAAAATCTGCAACACGAACCTCCTGCCACTGATCATCCCGTGACTGCAGCTTAACCCACTTTCAAGTGGTGGGGCTTTTCCTCGACCAGGGCCGGCCGAAAAACAATCCAACAACAGAGTTACCCCTTGTAGAAAAGCCTCCATGCAGGTAGGTAAAATCTTCGTTTTTATTGCAGTTACAGCACAATGAAGAGAGAACAAAGTCCAGTTCAAATAGGCAGCCTGACGCGTTTCATGCTCATGGAGCATTTCTTCAGAGGCTTGTGAGCACACTGCGTGAAGCACTCGGGATTTTCAACCTTAAACACCTGCCATGTGGGCGTTGGCTCTCCTAGAGCCTGCTGGTGCAAGTAGTCCAATTTCATCGCTCCAGTGAGCTGCTCCAAACAGTGAAATTAATTCATGAAAATAAAGCCCCAAGTGGGTTTGGAATTTGTCCCACTATCTCTGTGCCTTTTATAAAATCTGCAACACGAACCTCCTACCACTGATCATCCCGTGACTGCAGCTTAACCCACTTTCAAGTGGTGGGGCTTTTCCTCGACCAGGGCCGGCCGAAAAACAATCCAACAACAGAGTTACCCCTTGTAGAAAAGCCTCCATGCAGGTAGGTAAAATCTTCGTTTTTATTGCAGTTACAGCACAATGAAGAGAGAACAAAGTCCAGTTCAAATAGGCAGCCTGACGCGTTTCATGCTCATGGAGCATTTCTTCAGAGGCTTGTGAGCACACTGCGTGAAGCACTCGGGATTTTCAACCTTAAACACCTGCCATGTGGGCGTTGGCTCTCCTAGAGCCTGCTGGTGCAAGTAGTCCAATTTCATCGCTCCAGTGAGCTGCTCCAAACAGTGAAATTAATTCATGAAAATAAAGCCCCAAGTGGGTTTGGAATTTGTCCCACTATCTCTGTGCCTTTTATAAAATCTGCAACACGAACCTCCTGCCACTGATCATCCCGTGACTGCAGCTTAACCCACTTTCAAGTGGTGGGGCTTTTCCTCGACCAGGGCCGGCCGAAAAACAATCCAACAACAGAGTTACCCCTTGTAGAAAAGCCTCCATGCAGGTAGGTAAAATCTTCGTTTTTATTGCAGTTACAGCACAATGAAGAGAGAACAAAGTCCAGTTCAAATAGGCAGCCTGACGCGTTTCATGCTCATGGAGCATTTCTTCAGAGGCTTGTGAGCACACTGCGTGAAGCACTCGGGATTTTCAACCTTAAACACCTGCCATGTGGGCGTTGGCTCTCCTAGAGCCTGCTGGTGCAAGTAGTCCAATTTCATCGCTCCAGTGAGCTGCTCCAAACAGTGAAATTAATTCATGAAAATAAAGCCCCAAGTGGGTTTGGAATTTGTCCCACTATCTCTGTGCCTTTTATAAAATCTGCAACACGAACCTCCTGCCACTGATCATCCCGTGACTGCAGCTTAACCCACTTTCAAGTGGTGGGGCTTTTCCTCGACCAGGGCTGGCCGAAAAACAATCCAACAACAGAGTTACCCCTTGTAGAAAAGCCTCCATGCAGGTAGGTAAAATCTTTGTTTTTATTGCAGTTACAGCACAATGAAGAGAGAACAAAGTCCAGTTCAAATAGGCAGCCTGACGCGTTTCATGCTCATGGAGCATTTCTTCAGAGGCTTGTGAGCACACTGCGTGAAGCACTCGGGATTTTCAACCTTAAACACCTGCCATGTGGGCGTTGGCTCTCCTAGAGCCTGCTGGTGCAAGTAGTCCAATTTCATCGCTCCAGTGAGCTGCTCCAAACAGTGAAATTAATTCATGAAAATAAAGCCCCAAGTGGGTTTGGAATTTGTCCCACTATCTCTGTGCCTTTTATAAAATCTGCAACACGAACCTCCTGCCACTGATCATCCCGTGACTGCAGCTTAACCCACTTTCAAGTGGTGGGGCTTTTCCTCGACCAGGGCCGGCCGAAAAACAATCCAACAACAGAGTTACCCCTTGTAGAAAAGCCTCCATGCAGGTAGGTAAAATCTTCGTTTTTATTGCAGTTACAGCACAATGAAGAGAGAACAAAGTCCAGTTCAAATAGGCAGCCTGACGCGTTTCATGCTCATGGAGCATTTCTTCAGAGGCTTGTGAGCACACTGCGTGAAGCACTCGGGATTTTCAACCTTAAACACCTGCCATGTGGGCGTTGGCTCTCCTAGAGCCTGCTGGTGCAAGTAGTCCAATTTCATCGCTACAGTGAGCTGCTCCAAAAAGTGAAATTAATTCATGAAAATAAAGCCCCAAGTGGGTTTGGAATTTGTCCCACTATCTCTGTGCCTTTTATAAAATCTGCAACACGAACCTCCTGCCACTGATCATCCCGTGACTGCAGCTTAACCCACTTTCAAGCGGTGGGGCTTTTCCTCGACCAGGGCCGGCCGAAAAACAATCCAACAACAGAGTTACCCCTTGTAGAAAAGCCTCCATGCAGGTAGGTAAAATCTTCGTTTTTATTGCAGTTACAGCACAATGAAGAGAGAACAAAGTCCAGTTCAAATAGGCAGCCTGACGCGTTTCATGCTCATGGAGCATTTCTTCAGAGGCTTGTGAGCACACTGCGTGAAGCACTCGGGATTTTCAACCTTAAACACCTGCCATGTGGGCGTTGGCTCTCCTAGAGCCTGCTGGTGCAAGTAGTCCAATTTCATCGCTCCAGTGAGCTGCTCCAAACAGTGAAATTAATTCATGAAAATAAAGCCCCGAGTGGGTTTGGAATTTGTCCCACTATCTCTGTGCCTTTTATAAAATCTGCAACACGAACCTCCTGCCGCTGATCATCCCGTGACTGCAGCTTAACCCACTTTCAAGTGGTGGGGCTTTTCCTCGACCAGGGCCGGCCGAAAAACAATCCAACAACAGAGTTACCCCTTGTAGAAAAGCCTCCATGCAGGTAGGTAAAATCTTCGTTTTTATTGCACAGAGATAGTGGGACAAATTCCAAACCCACTTGGGGCTTTATTTTCATGAATTAATTTCACTGTTTGGAGCAGCTCACTGGAGCGATGAAATTGGACTACTTGCACCAGCAGGCTCTAGGAGAGCCAACGCCCACATGGCAGGTGTTTAAGGTTGAAAATCCCGAGTGCTTCACGCAGTGTGCTCACAAGCCTCTGAAGAAATGCTCCATGAGCATGAAACGCGTCAGGCTGCCTATTTGAACTGGACTTTGTTCTCTCTTCATTGTGCTGTAACTGCAATAAAAACGAAGATTTTACCTACCTGCATGGAGGCTTTTCTACAAGGGGTAACTCTGTTGTTGGATTGTTTTTCGGCCGGCCCTGGTCGAGGAAAAGCCCCACCACTTGAAAGTGGGTTAAGCTGCAGTCACGGGATGATCAGTGGCAGGAGGTTCGTGTTGCAGATTTTATAAAAGGCACAGAGATAGTGGGACAAATTCCAAACCCACTTGGGGCTTTATTTTCATGAATTAATTTCACTGTTTGGAGCAGCTCACTGGAGCGATGAAATTGGACTACTTGCACCAGCAGGCTCTAGGAGAGCCAACGCCCACATGGCAGGTGTTTAAGGTTGAAAATCCCGAGTGCTTCACACAGTGTGCTCACAAGCCTCTGAAGAAATGCTCCATGAGCATGAAACGCGTCAGGCTGCCTATTTGAACTGGACTTTGTTCTCTCTTCATTGTGCTGTAACTGCAATAAAAACGAAGATTTTACCTACCTGCATGGAGGCTTTTCTACAAGGGGTAACTCTGTTGTTGGATTGTTTTTCGGCCGGCCCTGGTCGAGGAAAAGCCCCACCACTTGAAAGTGGGTTAAGCTGCAGTCACGGGATGATCAGTGGCAGGAGGTTCGTGTTGCAGATTTTATAAAAGGCACAGAGATAGTGGGACAAATTCCAAACCCACTTGGGGCTTTATTTTCATGAATTAATTTCACTGTTTGGAGCAGCTCACTGGAGCGATGAAATTGGACTACTTGCACCAGCAGGCTCTAGGAGAGCCAACGCCCACATGGCAGGTGTTTAAGGTTGAAAATCCCGAGTGCTTCACGCAGTGTGCTCACAAGCCTCTGAAGAAATGCTCCATGAGCATGAAACGCGTCAGGCTGCCTATTTGAACTGGACTTTGTTCTCTCTTCATTGTGCTGTAACTGCAATAAAAACGAAGATTTTACCTACCTGCATGGAGGCTTTTCTACAAGGGGTAACTCTGTTGTTGGATTGTTTTTCGGCCGGCCCTGGTCGAGGAAAAGCCCCACCACTTGAAAGTGGGTTAAGCTGCAGTCACGGGATGATCAGTGGCAGGAGGTTCGTGTTGCAGATTTTATAAAAGGCACAGAGATAGTGGGACAAAATCCAAACCCACCTGGGGCTTTATTTTCATGAATTAATTTCACTGTTTGGAGCAGCTCACTGGAGCGATGAAATTGGACTACTTGCACCAGCAGGCTCTAGGAGAGCCAACGCCCACATGGCAGGTGTTTAAGGTTGAAAATCCCGAGTGCTTCACGCAGTGTGCTCACAAGCCTCTGAAGAAATGCTCCATGAGCATGAAACGCGTCAGGCTGCCTATTTGAACTGGACTTTGTTCTCTCTTCATTGTGCTGTAACTGCAATAAAAACGAAGATTTTACCTACCTGCATGGAGGCTTTTCTACAAGGGGTAATGGATTGTTTTTCGGCCGGCCCTGGTCGAGGAAAAGCCCCACCACTTGAAAGTGGGTTAAGCTGCAGTCACGGGATGATCAGTGGCAGGAGGTTCGTGTTGCAGATTTTATAAAAGGCACAGAGATAGTGGGACAAATTCCAAACCCACTTGGGGCTTTATTTTCATGAATTAATTTCACTGTTTGGAGCAGCTCACTGGAGCGATGAAATTGGACTACTTGCACCAGCAGGCTCTAGGAGAGCCAACGCCCACATGGCAGGTGTTTAAGGTTGAAAATCCCGAGTGCTTCACGCAGTGTGCTCACAAGCCTCTGAAGAAATGCTCCATGAGCATGAAACGCGTCAGGCTGCCTATTTGAACTGGACTTTGTTCTCTCTTCATTGTGCTGTAACTGCAATAAAAACGAAGATTTTACCTACCTGCATGGAGGCTTTTCTACAAGGGGTAACTCTGTTGTTGGATTGTTTTTCGGCCGGCCCTGGTCGAGGAAAAGCCCCACCACTTGAAAGTGGGTTAAGCTGCAGTCACGGGATGATCAGTGGCAGGAGGTTCGTGTTGCAGATTTTATAAAAGGCACAGAGATAGTGGGACAAATTCCAAACCCACTTGGGGCTTTATTTTCATGAATTAATTTCACTGTTTGGAGCAGCTCACTGGAGCGATGAAATTGGACTACTTGCACCAGCAGGCTCCAGGAGAGCCAACGCCCACATGGCAGGTGTTTAAGGTTGAAAATCCTGAGTGCTTCACGCAGTGTGCTCACAAGCCTCTGAAGAAATGCTCCATGAGCATGAAACGCGTCAGGCTGCCTATTTGAACTGGACTTTGTTCTCTCTTCATTGTGCTGTAACTGCAATAAAAACGAAGATTTTACCTACCTGCATGGAGGCTTTTCTACAAGGGGTAACTCTGTTGTTGGATTGTTTTTCGGACGGCCCTGGTCGAGGAAAAGCCCCACCACTTGAAAGTGGGTTAAGCTGCAGTCACGGGATGATCAGTGGCAGGAGGTTCGTGTTGCAGATTTTATAAAAGGCACAGAGATAGTGGGACAAATTCCAAACCCACTTGGGGCTTTATTTTCATGAATTAATTTCACTGTTTGGAGCAGCTCACTGGAGCGATGAAATTGGACTACTTGCACCAGCAGGCTCTAGGAGAGCCAACGCCCACATGGCAGGTGTTTAAGGTTGAAAATCCCGAGTGCTTCACGCAGTGTGCTCACAAGCCTCTGAAGAAATGCTCCATGAGCATGAAACGCGTCAGGCTGCCTATTTGAACTCGACTTTGTTCTCTCTTCATTGTGCTGTAACTGCAATAAAAACGAAGATTTTACCTACCTGCATGGAGGCTTTTCTACAAGGGGTAACTCTGTTGTTGGATTGTTTTTCGGCCGGCCCTGGTCGAGGAAAAGCCCCACCACTTGAAAGTGGGTTAAGCTGCAGTCACGGGATGATCAGTGGCAGGAGGTTCGTGTTGCAGATTTTATAAAAGGCACAGAGATAGTGGGACAAATTCCAAACCCACTTGGGGCTTTATTTTCATGAATTAATTTCACTGTTTGGAGCAGCTCACTGGAGCGATGAAATTGGACTACTTGCACCAGCAGGCTCTAGGAGAGCCAACGCCCACATGGCAGGTGTTTAAGGTTGAAAATCCCGAGTGCTTCACGCAGTGTACTCACAAGCCTCTGAAGAAATGCTCCATGAGCATGAAACGCGTCAGGCTGCCTATTTGAACTGGACTTTGTTCTCTCTTCATTGTGCTGTAACTGCAATAAAAACGAAGATTTTACCTACCTGCATGGAGGCTTTTCTACAAGGGGTAACTCTGTTGTTGGATTGTTTTTCGGCCGGCCCTGGTCGAGGAAAAGCCCCACCACTTGAAAGTGGGTTAAGCTGCAGTCACGGGATGATCAGTGGCAGGAGGTTCGTGTTGCAGATTTTATAAAAGGCACAGAGATAGTGGGACAAATTCCAAACCCACTTGGGGCTTTATTTTCATGAATTAATTTCACTGTTTGGAGCAGCTCACTGGAGCGATGAAATTGGACTACTTGCACCAGCAGGCTCTAGGAGAGCCAACGCCCACATGGCAGGTGTTTAAGGTTGAAAATCCCGAGTGCTTCACGCAGTGTGCTCACAAGCCTCTGAAGAAATGCTCCATGAGCATGAAACGCGTCAGGCTGCCTATTTGAACTGGACTTTGTTCTCTCTTCATTGTGCTGTAACTGCAATAAAAATGAAGATTTTACCTACCTGCATGGAGGCTTTTCTACAAGGGGTAACTCTGTTGTTGGATTGTTTTTCGGCCGGCCCTGGTCGAGGAAAAGCCCCACCACTTGAAAGTGGGTTAAGCTGCAGTCACGGGATGATCAGTGGCAGGAGGTTCGTGTTGCAGATTTTATAAAAGGCACAGAGATAGTGGGACAAATTCCAAACCCACTTGGGGCTTTATTTTCATGAATTAATTTCACTGTTTCGAGCAGCTCACTGGAGCGATGAAATTGGACTACTTGCACCAGCAGGCTCTAGGAGAGCCAACGCCCACATGGCAGGTGTTTAAGGTTGAAAATCCCGAGTGTTTCACGCAGTGTGCTCACAAGCCTCTGAAGAAATGCTCCATGAGCATGAAACGCGTCAGGCTGCCTATTTGAACTGGACTTTGTTCTCTCTTCATTGTGCTGTAACTGCAATAAAAACGAAGATTTTACCTACCTGCATGGAGGCTTTTCTACAAGGGGTAACTCTGTTGTTGGATTGTTTTTCGGCCGGCCCTGGTCGAGGAAAAGCCCCACCACTTGAAAGTGGGTTAAGCTGCAGTCACGGGATGATCAGTGGCAGGAGGTTCGTGTTGCAGATTTTATAAAAGGCACAGAGATAGTGGGACAAATTCCAAACCCACTTGGGGCTTTATTTTCATGAATTAATTTCACTGTTTGGAGCAGCTCACTGGAGCGATGAAATTGGACTACTTGCACCAGCAGGCTCTAGGAGAGCCAACGCCCACATGGCAGGTGTTTAAGGTTGAAAATCCCGAGTGCTTCACGCAGTGTGCTCACAAGCCTCTGAAGAAATGCTCCATGAGCATGAAACGCGTCAGGCTGCCTATTTGAACTGGACTTTGTTCTCTCTTCATTGTGCTGTAACTGCAATAAAAACGAAGATTTTACCTACCTGCATGGAGGCTTTTCTACAAGGGGTAACTCTGTTGTTGGATTGTTTTTCGGCCGGCCCTGGTCGAGGAAAAGCCCCACCACTTGAAAGTGGGTTAAGCTGCAGTCACGGGATGATCAGTGGCAGGAGGTTCGTGTTGCAGATTTTATAAAAGGCACAGAGATAGTGGGACAAATTCCAAACCCACTTGGGGCTTTATTTTCATGAATTAATTTCACTGTTTGGAGCAGCTCACTGGAGCGATGAAATTGGACTACTTGCACCAGCAGGCTCTAGGAGAGCCAACGCCCACATGTCAGGTGTTTAAGGTTGAAAATCCCGAGTGCTTCACGCAGTGTGCTCACAAGCCTCTGAAGAAATGCTCCATGAGCATGAAACGCGTCAGGCTGCCTATTTGAACTGGACTTTGTTCTCTCTTCATTGTGCTGTAACTGCAATAAAAATGAAGATTTTACCTACCTGCATGGAGGCTTTTCTACAAGGGGTAACTCTGTTGTTGGATTGTTTTTCGGCCGGCCCTGGTCGAGGAAAAGCCCCACCACTTGAAAGTGGGTTAAGCTGCAGTCACGGGATGATCAGTGGCAGGAGGTTCGTGTTGCAGATTTTATAAAAGGCACAGAGATAGTGGGACAAAATCCAAACCCACTTGGGGCTTTATTTTCATGAATTAATTTCACTGTTTGGAGCAGCTCACTGGAGCGATGAAATTGGACTACTTGCACCAGCAGGCTCTAGGAGAGCCAACGCCCACATGGCAGGTGTTTAAGGTTGAAAATCCCGAGTGCTTCACGCAGTGTGCTCACAAGCCTCTGAAGAAATGCTCCATGAGCATGAAACGCGTCAGGCTGCCTATTTGAACTGGACTTTGTTCTCTCTTCATTGTGCTGTAACTGCAATAAAAACGAAGATTTTACCTACCTGCATGGAGGCTTTTCTACAAGGGGTAACTCTGTTGTTGGATTGTTTTTCGGCCGGCCCTGGTCGAGGAAAAGCCCCACCACTTGAAAGTGGGTTAAGCTGCAGTCACGGGATGATCAGTGGCAGGAGGTTCGTGTTGCAGATTTTATAAAAGGCACAGAGATAGTGGGACAAAATCCAAACCCACTTGGGGCTTTATTTTCATGAATTAATTTCACTGTTTGGAGCAGCTCACTGGAGCGATGAAATTGGACTACTTGCACCAGCAGGCTCTAGGAGAGCCAACGCCCACATGGCAGGTGTTTAAGGTTGAAAATCCCGAGTGCTTCACGCAGTGTGCTCACAAGCCTCTGAAGAAATGCTCCATGAGCATGAAACGCGTCAGGCTGCCTATTTGAACTGGACTTTGTTCTCTCTTCATTGTGCTGTAACTGCAATAAAAACGAAGATTTTACCTACCTGCATGGAGGCTTTTCTACAAGGGGTAACTCTGTTGTTGGATTGTTTTTCGGCCGGCCCTGGTCGAGGAAAAGCCCCACCACTTGAAAGTGGGTTAAGCTGCAGTCACGGAATGATCAGTGGCAGGAGGTTCGTGTTGCAGATTTTATAAAAGGCACAGAGATAGTGGGACAAATTCCAAACCCACTTGGGGCTTTATTTTCATGAATTAATTTCACTGTTTGGAGCAGCTCACTGGAGCGATGAAATTGGACTACTTGCACCAGCAGGCTCTAGGAGAGCCAACGCCCACATGGCAGGTGTTTAGGGTTGAAAATCCCGAGTGCTTCACGCAGTGTGCTCACAAGCCTCTGAAGAAATGCTCAATGAGCATGAAACGCGTCAGGCTGCCTATTTGAACTGGACTTTGTTCTCTCTTCATTGTGCTGTAACTGCAATAAAAACGAAGATTTTACCTAACTGCATGGAGGCTTTTCTACAAGGGGTAACTCTGTTGTTGGATTGTTTTTTCGGCCGGCCCTGGTCGAGGAAAAGCCCCACCACTTGAAAGTGGGTTAAGCTGCAGTCACGGGATGATCAGTGGCAGGAGGTTCGTGTTGCAAATTTTATAAAAGGCACAGAGATAGTGGGACAAATTCCAAACCCACTTGGGGCTTTATTTTCATGAATTAATTTCACTGTTTGGAGCAGCTCACTGGAGTGATGAAATTGGACTACTTGCACCAGCAGGCTCTAGGAGAGCCAACGCCCACATGGCAGGTGTTTAAGGTTGAAAATCCCGAGTGCTTCACGCAGTGTGCTCACAAGCCTCTGAAGAAATGCTCCATGAGCATGAAACGCGTCAGGCTGCCTATTTGAACTGGACTTTGTTCTCTCTTCATTGTGCTGTAACTGCAATAAAAACGAAGATTTTACCTACCTGCATGGAGGCTTTTCTACAAGGGGTAACTCTGTTGTTGGATTGTTTTTCGGCCGGCCCTGGTCGAGGAAAAGCCCCACCACTTGAAAGTGGGTTAAGCTGCAGTCACGGGATGATCAGTGGCAGGAGGTTCGTGTTGCAGATTTTATAAAAGGCACAGAGATAGTGGGACAAATTCCAAACCCACTTGGGGCTTTATTTTCATGAATTAATTTCACTGTTTGGAGCAGCTCACTGGAGCGATGAAATTGGACTACTTGCACCAGCAGGCTCTAGGAGAGCCAACGCCCACATGGCAGGTGTTTAAGGTTGAAAATCCCGAGTGCTTCACGCAGTGTGCTCACAAGCCTCTGAAGAAATGCTCCATGAGCATGAAACGCGTCAGGCTGCCTATTTGAACTCGACTTTGTTCTCTCTTCATTGTGCTGTAACTGCAATAAAAACGAAGATTTTACCTACCTGCATGGAGGCTTTTCTACAAGGGGTAACTCTGTTGTTGGATTGTTTTTCGGCCGGCCCTGGTCGAGGAAAAGCCCCACCACTTGAAAGTGGGTTAAGCTGCAGTCACGGGATGATCAGTGGCAGGAGGTTCGTGTTGCAGATTTTATAAAAGGCACAGAGATAGTGGGACAAATTCCGAACCCACTTGGGGCTTTATTTTCATGAATTAATTTCACTGTTTGGAGCAGCTCACTGGAGCGATGAAATTGGACTACTTGCACCAGCAGGCTCTAGGAGAGCCAACGCCCACATGGCAGGTGTTTAAGGTTGAAAATCCCGAGTGCTTCACGCAGTGTACTCACAAGCCTCTGAAGAAATGCTCCATGAGCATGAAACGCGTCAGGCTGCCTATTTGAACTGGACTTTGTTCTCTCTTCATTGTGCTGTAACTGCAATAAAAACGAAGATTTTACCTACCTGCATGGAGGCTTTTCTACAAGGGGTAACTCTGTTGTTGGATTGTTTTTCGGCCGGCCCTGGTCGAGGAAAAGCCCCACCACTTGAAAGTGGGTTAAGCTGCAGTCACGGGATGATCAGTGGCAGGAGGTTCGTGTTGCAGATTTTATAAAAGGCACAGAGATAGTGGGACAAATTCCAAACCCACTTGGGGCTTTATTTTCATGAATTAATTTCACTGTTTGGAGCAGCTCACTGGAGCGATGAAATTGGACTACTTGCACCAGCAGGCTCTAGGAGAGCCAACGCCCACATGGCAGGTGTTTAAGGTTGAAAATCCCGAGTGCTTCACGCAGTGTGCTCACAAGCCTCTGAAGAAATGCTCCATGAGCATGAAACGCGTCAGGCTGCCTATTTGAACTGGACTTTGTTCTCTCTTCATTGTGCTGTAACTGCAATAAAAACGAAGATTTTACCTACCTGCATGGAGGCTTTTCTACAAGGGGTAACTCTGTTGTTGGATTGTTTTTCGGCCGGCCCTGGTCGAGGAAAAGCCCCACCACTTGAAAGTGGGTTAAGCTGCAGTCACGGGATGATCAGTGGCAGGAGGTTCGTGTTGCAGATTTTATAAAAGGCACAGAGATAGTGGGACAAATTCCAAACCCACTTGGGGCTTTATTTTCATGAATGAATTTCACTGTTTCGAGCAGCTCACTGGAGCGATGAAATTGGACTACTTGCACCAGCAGGCTCTAGGAGAGCCAACGCCCACATGGCAGGTGTTTAAGGTTGAAAATCCCGAGTGTTTCACGCAGTGTGCTCACAAGCCTCTGAAGAAATGCTCCATGAGCATGAAACGCGTCAGGCTGCCTATTTGAACTGGACTTTGTTCTCTCTTCATTGTGCTGTAACTGCAATAAAAACGAAGATTTTACCTACCTGCATGGAGGCTTTTCTACAAGGGGTAACTCTGTTGTTGGATTGTTTTTCGGCCGGCCCTGGTCGAGGAAAAGCCCCACCACTTGAAAGTGGGTTAAGCTGCAGTCACGGGATGATCAGTGGCAGGAGGTTCGTGTTGCAGATTTTATAAAAGGCACAGAGATAGTGGGACAAATTCCAAACCCACTTGGGGCTTTATTTTCATGAATTAATTTCACTGTTTGGAGCAGCTCACTGGAGCGATGAAATTGGACTACTTGCACCAGCAGGCTCTAGGAGAGCCAACGCCCACATGGCAGGTGTTTAAGGTTGAAAATCCCGAGTGCTTCACGCAGTGTGCTCACAAGCCTCTGAAGAAATGCTCCATGAGCATGAAACGCGTCAGGCTGCCTATTTGAACTGGACTTTGTTCTCTCTTCATTGTGCTGTAACTGCAATAAAAACGAAGATTTTACCTACCTGCATGGAGGCTTTTCTACAAGGGGTAACTCTGTTGTTTGGGATGTTTTTCGGCCGGCCCTGGTCGAGGAAAAGCCCCACCACTTGAAAGTGGGTTAAGCTGCAGTCACGGGATGATCAGTGGCAGGAGGTTCGTGTTGCAGATTTTATAAAAGGCACAGAGATAGTGGGACAAAATCCAAACCCACTTGGGGCTTTATTTTCATGAATTAATTTCACTGTTTGGAGCAGCTCACTGGAGCGATGAAATTGGACTACTTGCACCAGCAGGCTCTAGGAGAGCCAACGCCCACATGGCAGGTGTTTAAGGTTGAAAATCCCGAGTGCTTCACGCAGTGTGCTCACAAGCCTCTGAAGAAATGCTCCATGAGCATGAAACGCGTCAGGCTGCCTATTTGAACTGGACTTTGTTCTCTCTTCATTGTGCTGTAACTGCAATAAAAACGAAGATTTTACCTACCTGCATGGAGGCTTTTCTACAAGGGGTAACTCTGTTGTTGGATTGTTTTTCGGCCGGCCCTGGTCGAGGAAAAGCCCCACCACTTGAAAGTGGGTTAAGCTGCAGTCACGGGATGATCAGTGGCAGGAGGTTCGTGTTGCAGATTTTATAAAAGGCACAGAGATAGTGGGACAAATTCCAAACCCACTTGGGGCTTTATTTTCATGAATTAATTTCACTGTTTAGAGCAGCTCATTGGAGCGATGAAATTGGACTACTTGCACCAGCAGGCTCTAGGAGAGCCAACGCCCACATGGCAGGTGTTTAAGGTTGAAAATCCCGAGTGCTTCACGCAGTGTGCTCACAAGCCTCTGAAGAAATGCTCCATGAGCATGAAACGCGTCAGGCTGCCTATTTGAACTGGACTTTGTTCTCTCTTCATTGTGCTGTAACTGCAATAAAAACGAAGATTTTACCTACCTGCATGGAGGCTTTTCTACAAGGGGTAACTCTGTTGTTGGATTGTTTTTCGGCCGGCCCTGGTCGAGGAAAAGCCCCACCACTTGAAAGTGGGTTAAGCTGCAGTCACGGGATGATCAGTGGCAGGAGGTTCGTGTTGCAGATTTTATAAAAGGCACAGAGATAGTGGGACAAATTCCAAACCCACTTGGGGCTTTATTTTTCATGAATTAATTTCACTGTTTGGAGCAGCTCACTGGAGCGATGAAATTGGACTACTTGCACCAGCAGGCTCTAGGAGAGCCAACGCCCACATGGCAGGTGTTTAAGGTTGAAAATCCCGAGTGCTTCACGCAGTGTGCTCACAAGCCTCTGAAAAAATGCTCCATGAGCATGAAACGCGTCAGGCTGCCTATTTGAACTGGACTTTGTTCTCTCTTCATTGTGCTGTAACTGCAATAAAAACGAAGATTTTACCTACCTGCATGGAGGCTTTTCTACAAGGGGTAACTCTGTTGTTGGATTGTGTTTCGGCCGGCCCTGGTCGAGGAAAAGCCCCACCACTTGAAAGTGGGTTAAGCTGCAGTCACGGGATGATCAGTGGCAGGAGGTTCGTGTTGCAGATTTTATAAAAGGCATAGAGATAGTGGGACAAATTCCAAACCCACTTGGGGCTTTATTTTCATGAATTAATTTCACTGTTTGGAGCAGCTCACTGGAGCGATGAAATTGGACTACTTGCACCAGCAGGCTCTAGGAGAGCCAACGCCCACATGGCAGGTGTTTAAGGTTGAAAATCCTGAGTGCTTCACGCAGTGTGCTCACAAGCCTCTGAAGAAATGCTCCATGAGCATGAAACGCGTCAGGCTGCCTATTTGAACTGGACTTTGTTCTCTCTTCATTGTGCTGTAACTGCAATAAAAACGAAGATTTTACCTACCTGCATGGAGGCTTTTCTACAAGGGGTACCTCTGTTGTTGGATTGTTTTTCGGCCGGCCCTGGTCGAGGAAAAGCCCCACCACTTGAAAGTGGGTTAAGCTGCAGTCACGGGATGATCAGTGGCAGGAGGTTCGTGTTGCAGATTTTATAAAAGGCACAGAGATAGTGGGACAAATTCCAAACCCACTTGGGGCTTTATTTTCATGAATTAATTTCACTGTTTGGAGCAGCTCACTGGAGCGATGAAATTGGACTACTTGCACCAGCAGGCTCTAGGAGAGCCAACGCCCACATGGCAGGTGTTTAAGGTTGAAAATCCCGAGTGCTTCACGCAGTGTGCTCACAAGCCTCTGAAGAAATGCTCCATGACTGCAATAAAAACGAAGATTTTACCTACCTGCATGGAGGCTTTTCTACAAGGGGTAACTCTGTTGTTGGATATATATATATATATATATATATATATATATATATATATATATATATATATATTTTATGTAACAGACAAAACATGCTTATGTATGGAACACCTTCCCTTACAGCGCCTGGAAATGGGGGGGTCGGGGTCTCCGAGACACCCAATTTGTACACTTACTCCGGAGTTTTTGAGCTCCAACATTAAGTGTACAAACTGTGAAAATGAATTTAAAATATCTGTGAACACCCAAAAGGTTAGGTCCACCTTCCCTAAGGTTACCCACTTGCAGTGTGACGTGGGATCCACTAGACCTGCTCCACAAATCCTAAATTTATGATAAATTTACCAGAATACCTCATTATCAATGGTCAAAATGGTAATTTAAAGTTGAAAATTCTTTGAATCCTCATTTCGAAAGGGAAAATTCAGGATTTACGACCTTAAATCAAAATGTTTTCCAACTGTCAATAGCTGAAAAATGAAACATTACCTGTTAGTTCAGGGGAACGATGTCCACTTTTGCATTACAATTGTTCTCTCACTAGCAAATGTAATAGAATTTGAAGTTCCCAAATTCCAGAACAAATACCAGAAAAATACACATTCACCATTCCAAACAGACAGTGTTTGACCCAGGAAGGGACAGAGACTCCACTGTCTAGCATTTGGGATGATGTAATTACTTTGGCCTCCACATAGTCTCTGATGGAGAAATGAAAATTTTGCCAGACTCTCTTTATGGGGAAAAGATCTCAGATGCAACATTTACGTGGTGCCAATGATGAACCCAATAATCGCTCCAATGACCGGCCTATGTACATGACACCAAACTATGCTTATCAGTTAGTAAAGATCCATTCTGTACAAAATGCTCTCTATTTGTTTTGTTGGAATTTAAAGGTAAAGTCAATATTATCCTCCGTGGCCACAGACAAACTTTACAATGTAAAGGATTGAGTGAGTGAGTTATTATCTTCTCTAAATTTGGAGAGGTACTTAAACCATGTAAGAACAGAATGCTGGAATTATGGTTTAAAAAATAACTCTCTTAACACAACTGATAAGCTATATATTGACTTGAATTGAGGCCTGTTAAGGACTGCGATATTAAGATTTATAAGCATGAAAAGAGCGCTGAATTGAAGCAATTTATGAATAAGATTGAGACTGAAACCCAAACATCTTTGTTCAATGGGAATGCCTAAGTTGGGCCTGACTCAGGGGTTATATAATTATGTCCAAAACACATCTTGATAGAAGTAAACAAGACCTAGAGATGGTTTTGTTATCATCAGTGAAAGCAATGTTGATCTACGCCATAATATATGCAGCATTACAATGTCAATACCAGTAAATACGATGTTGATGTACGCTACGACAAATGTACGCATAATAATGAGAATGTTGGAAATGTGATATCAATGACCTCCATGTTATATATTCTTGTAATAACAAACTTGTATCATTGCTGTCAGATTCACCGGAGATGATCCCCCCTAATCAACCTCAGGTTAGAGATACATGGTCAGACAGGCCCTGGGACCCTAACTTAAGCCTATCAATTGAAAGGACACACGAGGGGTTACACTTAGCCCGAAGACAAATGTGCGAACATGGAAAACCTAGATCGATCCCACGGATCTGTTGTGGTGCAACTCACCACAACAGATCGTGGAGATTGGTCCTAATAAAACACATTTAGCCAAAGGTGCACATTCCCAAAATACCACAAAGTCAGATTCCACATATTGTTAGGAACACTTAGCCAATCAGAACATATCATGCACACTGCATGCGATGATCACGCACTCTCCATGCCAGACATCTGGACACACATACACTGGCACAAACTAGGTCTCCAACAAAATTGAGAGCCACCTGTGTCCCCCTTATCCGATGGTTGTATTTATGGTTCATGACTAGACCCAAATTTACATGCTTCACAAGAATGTGTATTCAATTTATTGTACCTCAAGAACTGTATTTAATAACGGCCAAAACTTCTGTACATCGAGACAGTCTTCAGACATGACTCTGTTGATAACTCCCAGCTTCTGCGTTTAATGAAACCAACTTGTTTCTGGTTTGCCAAACACCTCTAGTCTTTTCATATTTTCATGGTAAATTCATATCATGCTTGGCTACTTAAGGCATTAGACCACCTAGCTCCCCCAAAAAAATGCAGCCAAACCGCGTCAAACCTTCTGCGGCCTGGTTCTCGGAGTCATTACGGCTCGAGAGACAACGCTGCCGAAACCTGGAGCGGCGTTGGCGCAGGAACTATGCCAGCCCCGACCGGGAGACCTACAAGAACGCGATGACCAGCTACAAAAAGCTGATCACTGCCGAAAAATGTGCTTTTTATAGCACACAAATAGAAAATGCGCTCAACTCTAACAGACAGCTCTATAAGGTAGTGAAAGATCTAGCCAATCCCCCAGCTCCACCTTCCATCGAACCATCCCAATCATTTTGCAATAAGGTGGCAGACTTCTTTCAGGCCAAGGTTAACGATATTTTCGACAAATTCACCACAACACCGATGACAGATGGAGTCTCTTTGGTGACTCTTCCTCGGCCATCAAAACCAATTTTAGAGGCGTTTACGCCACCTGCATCTATGATGGAATTCATAAACACTGTTAAGTCAGGATCCCCTCTGGACCCTTGCCCCCCACGTATCATTAAATCAGTTTCTGACGTAATCGCCCCAGTACTTACCAATATCTGCCATGCTATATTTCAGACAGGTGTATTCCCCGCTATTTGGAAAAGGGCAACTGTAACACCACTTCTGAAAAAACCTGCACTAAACCCCTTAGAGCCTAAAAACTACCGTCCAATCGCCTCCCTTCCTTACCCCTCAAAAATAATCGAAAAGGTTATAAACCAACAGCTGTCGACCTTTATCGACCAGAACGATCTGCTTGATAACACGCAGTTCGGGTTTAGGAAGGGCCACGGGACAGAGACAGCGCTAATAAAAGCGTCAGAAGAGGTCAGGATTATCATGGACAGGGGCGGCGCCGCTGTCCTGATACTCCTGGACCTATCCGCGGCCTTCGACACGGTCGATCATTCTACTCTGATCGACCGTGTCGCCACCCTTGGCATTCAGGGCAGGGCCAGAGCAACGTTAGCATCCTTTCTGGCAAACAGGATACAGTCCGTAAAGATGGGAAATTTCAGCTCCCCTGATTTCTCTCTCCCGTGCGGTGTTCCCCAGGGCTCCTCGCTAAGTCCGACACTTTTCAATATCTATGTGTCGGACTTGGCGAGGGTAATTAAGTCATTTGGCATAGGGCTAACATCGTACGCCGATGACACACAATTGATCCTGGAAATACACAAAAACGGAGAAGCTGTGGCAGCTAATTTTCAGGCAGGCATGAAGGCCATCAGCACCTGGATGAACCAGAATTGCCTAAAGCTAAATTCCGACAAGACGGAGGTACTGGTTTTTGGCGAACTAACCCCGTCTTGGTCTCCAGTCTGGTGGCCTCCGAAATTGGGTATGCCTCCACTGCCAGTAATCAAGGTGAAAAACCTGGGCGTGCTTTTTGACAGCAAGCTCACGTTCCTTGGTCACGCCAATGCCGTGGTTTCGGCCTCTTTCTACACTTTGAGAATGGTGAAGAAACTGCTCCCTTTTCTTCCTCCTACTGCTGGCAAAACCCTAATGTCCTCCTTGGTACTATCCAAGGTGGATTATTGCAATGGCCTTCTGCTCAATGCACAGGAACAAGTGGTGAACAAACTTCAGCTTGTCCAAAATGCCGCTGCAAGGATCCTCATGGGGATTCCAAAATATACCTCTATCTCTCCCACAATTCGGGAGCTTCACTGGCTGCCTATAAGAAGCAGGATAAAGTTTAAAGCCATGTGCATTACTTACAAGGCGCTGAAAAATAATGGGCCTGACTTCTTTAAAAACGCTTTTAAAATCTACAAACCCAGCCGAACACTGCGGTCATCGACGGCTCAACAGCTCCAAATCCCCCCAACAAAAAAGGTGACATGGGGGGATAGACGTTTTGTAGTGGCGGCATCCAAATTATGGAACCAGGTTCCCTCTCAGATTAAGGAACACACCTCGTTGTTTTCCTTTCGAAAACATCTTAAAACCTGGCTCTTTAACCAGTAACATTCTGTAACCCTCGCAATCTGAAATATGCTAACATTAGCGCCGAGACGCCGTAAGGTATTTGCGCGCTTTAGAAATTTTATAAATAAATAAATAAATAAATAAATATCCGAGCAACAGTTTTCCACATGCGTCATGGTACATTCACCCACACTACCTCACTTGTAAGGGTAACGAATCTCACTGAAGCCACTGCAGGAGATGCCCATGCTCAATACTTTTCATGGATTGCTCTTTTTTTAGAATTTGCTCAGCTCAACTGAGAAGTTCTGGTTCTGTTCAGCAGGCAGTAAATATGTTTACTGTCTTCAGTAGTGATTGCTAGATCTATAGTATTACAGAAGACTCCAAGGGAATACTTGAGGGATGGCAACTCTAGAACACAGCGGTGATGAATCTTCACAAGACCATGTCGTTAACACTGTATTAAGTACCGTTTAGGCTTCTTCTATTTTAAATCTGTGACTGCTTACAGATTCTATCTCTTTTAGTAGAAAGTGTGAAGTTTTAGACACATGCAGAAGTGTCTTCCTCCTATATAGGATGAAATATTTTATTGTTTTTGTCATGAACACTGCATAACATTGTGTCCTCTTACTGTATAAGCTGACATGTTTCTATTGTTTTTAGTTATCGGAGCGTATAATCTGCATGTGTATCAAGATGACACATTTATCAAAAAGAACAGTTTTATTTTATGAACATATGATAGGACCGGTTGGAGGAGCTTCATGCTTCGATTATCATGCCAGAGGTAGCATCAGTTTGCAGTGACAACCAGGCTTCGGGAACTGTGCAGAGAAGTGGCCTTCAGTCTTGCACTGCTTATTGTTCCCTGGCAAAAGCCATGACAGAGACTAGCTAAAAGATATTTGTTTACAGAAAGAAGGTATGCTGCATGATTAATCTTAGAAAATATGATTTTTGCTTCTGCTAATATCTAACATTAGGGCTTAGAAATAGCAATATGGCTGCATGTATTTCCCATTCTGTGTGGTTA
Organism: Lissotriton vulgaris; assembly: GCF_964263255.1. Taxonomy (NCBI): domain Eukaryota; kingdom Metazoa; phylum Chordata; class Amphibia; order Caudata; family Salamandridae; genus Lissotriton; species Lissotriton vulgaris. The sequence goes on along the minus strand of NC_141693.1, from coordinate 1,288,836,707 downwards.
CGATTCATATTTTATGCACTAGACTTAGGTTTTAGAAATACAAATTTAAAGTACATATTTTGTTTCTTAGAGCCATTTTGCATTTGTTTTTATATTAGAAAAGAGGTTTTGGTGTTCCACTGTGTCCCTAATACCATCTAGCTAGACTACCAGACAACACTTCCCGTACAGTACTGCTCAGTGAGTTGCGTACAGGACACAGTCCAACTTGAGTTCTAATGTATATTGGTGTATTGAACTAAACCCTTGCTCTGGGGATTAGAAAGCCCCTCTTCCTTTAGCCATGAGGCGGGTTCCCACACCCTGACTAAAGTGTAAATCGTACGCCCCTCAACCTACATCTTTCCAAAATCATATGAAGGACTATGGGATACATTCAACATGGGGCTTCTGAAGCTCCATACTTTTTTCATAGATGCACCCATTTTGGAGGTGTAAAGTTATTGCACGTGCATCTCATAGTATGCACAAGTTCAAAGTGTTCATATTGCAGGGGCAGTACTGCTTTAACCAACTGCAATCAAAATTCATGTGCATTTTCTCCCAAAAGAAAGCAATTCATAGAGACATTCAAGGATAACCAGCAAGACGGGCACTACCCTTGATCATTGTGATGTCAGTTATGCCAGAATTAATCCCAGGGGAGAGACGTCACATATTAAATCTGTACGTTTGGCTGAGATAGCAATGCAAGTTGAGCGGAGGAGCTCAATTTTTTACTAAGCGGTGTTCACTCCACACTAATTTCACAAATCTGCAAAGTCTTCAGTAATCATCATTAGTTGAAAGTGGTCAATGCCATGCTCACAGTTTCTGTTCTGAATTATTTTTTGATATTGCCCTATGGTTTTCTTACCTGGCCATTTTCCGTCGCTTTTTTTCCTCTGCTTTGGCTTTCTGTGCAGACGTCAGACTCTCTGCTTCAGCCAGATTATCCACCGCAATGGCCAAAAAGACATTTAGCAGAATATCTGGACAAGAAACCTGGCTAAGGAATAATGTAGGCACGCAGAGGATCTTCCTTCAGTGTCAGCTTTATTCACTCTATTGCACTGTGATTGCTGGTCTCAATCAACCTTTGCTGGTTCAGTCCTTATGTGGCATGTACTACAAGTCTTGTCTAACCTCCCATTTTATCTGCAGTTACCTATCACTCAAGGATTACACTATGTGGAGTGTACAATACATGTTTTGATACATATTAGAATCTGTAGAATTCACATTCCTAACAGTGTGCCTTGCAAGTCTGACTGCACCATGTAACACACACCAGATCTATTCGATCAAGAAATAGCATCCTAAATACTTTTTTCGTGCCACCTAATCCAATCAAAGATATAATCCTGTGCACTACATTGTAACTTCCCACATTCATCATTGAGTTCTAGTAGCTCATTATTATTCCAGAAGAAACCTTCTCAAATGCAGCAGTGGTGTCAGCCATGCAGACCACTTTACCTGTCAAAACACAGAAGAAAAGTAGGGTCCCGAATACACATGCTGCGCTGCTTTAGAAGTATTCGAACAGTCCAGAACAGAACAGAATCATTTAACTCACTTGTATGCACAGTAACACTACAATGCAACAATACAAAGCACACATGAGAAACTAAAAATCTTATGAAAAAACAGTAGACAATTGCGTTGTAATTTCCCACACAACACACTTACAGATCACAAAGTTATGGAATAAACATGTAAAACAAAACAAACTCTTCCATGAAAGCTGATCAGCGTTCAGAAAAAAGGGAGGGGGAGACAGTCATCGTGAGTATTAGAACCAATTTGTACATCACTCTAGACTAAGGCAATCAGACAACACTATCCTTTTGAAAATATCCTTAGGATATGAATTATGCTGCAGTAAGAGTCGTTATGTGACCTGGTTGTTCAAACTATGTGACAAGAAAAGGGGACTTATGTGGCGTTATGCAGCACAATCTGTAGCACTATATTGACATTTTAACACACTATTTTATGCTGCCTTAACTAAAATGTCCTTCTTTTAATGACTAAGTCCAGCAATCAACAGCTGAAAGGAGAATAATTATTTTTCGCAAAGTGTCTGGCAAAGCTTTGCACTCAGTGTGCAGGGATTTTAATAACTTTTGAACTGTTTGTTATATAAACACATATAATTGGTTACACTCTGCAAAAGAATTATGAGGAATATGTTGGATTCTGTGACAAATGCAGCAAATTGATATTTATATGGAAAACGCTGTGGCTGCACAAATCAGTTGCCCTGCATATTAATCAGGGAAAAAGATAGAAAAGTCAATAACCCCTTGTAGGCTTTGGAATTAGTATATATCAAGTAAAGTGCCGTACAAAAGGACCATTTCTGGTAATTTGGGATAATTTACAAACTTCTTCAAAAGCTACATAAAAAGACAAATGGATTTGATGAGATAGGCATTGAATGCTTGCAAACTATAAACAAATGTTAATTGGAATACTAGGCGTATAAACATTAAGGATTTCACTCAACGAGAATTTTAGGGAATGTACAAATCAAAATTAAAACAAATCAATAAATTATGGTACAATGGATCATACACTTCTCAATTATAAAGTAAATATGTTGATAAGTCTAAACCAGTTTTTGATAAATATATGATTCTTCACCATTGTCCACAGACTGTAAGATATTCGTTATGGATTTGATACTCTTAGATCATTAGATATAAAGGAAAGAAGTCGAACCACCGCTAATGTTTCAATCTCTGGTTCATTCAATATGTGAGACCATGCAGGGACTGCATTGAGTAGGGTTATAATAATGAACCCAAGAATAGAGCGTGATTGCAAATGCACTAAAAGTTGATTTCAATTGTTCTCATTATAAATCTCTTGGCTGCAAAAAACATTGTTGTTTGTGTTTTAACATGTGCATTGATTAAATCAACTCATATAGACCGCAGCAGCCCAGATCAAAGGGCAGCAAGGCAAGTTATTACTTTAAATCCCAAATCCTCTACTGAAGACACTTTATGTTATCATCCTCCTGGAGTGTAGAAATATCCCTGATGGACTTTCGAATTTCCTGCTTCCACTACTAGCTAGTCATAATACTTTTCTAATGTTGGTAAATTTCAGTTTTTGGGTAGAGCTTCCTACCAATCGGCAGGACGCAGTCAAGGTAAATTTGTGGAATGAATTGACAATATCCCTGTGGTATGATACGGTCATTTTTTAATTCTTGTTTAACTCTTTATATAGAGGTATCTGGTTATATGAGGATGAAAAGAAGGGGCACTAAAGTTTGTTCCTGGGTGAAAGTATCGAAGGAGAAATTCAGCAATGTTCTAAGAAGCTAGGTTTTTTTAAAAAGGAGACGGCTCAGTGAGCTCTGACTTTGAGAAGTACTCCAATTGGATCCTTTCTGCCTTAGATGTTGCTCTAACTTTATATCTCATTCATGGCACACATGTCCATCTGCTCTATGGTATGATGTCTCACTACAGCATGGAAATCCTGTAAGAAACTGATACAAACAGCTATGACCATTATTTTTGCAAATAGAATCTGAGAAGCTCATAACACCTTAAAGAGGCTCTTTCAGTTGTACAATTTCTCTCTTCCTTCTCGCCCTTGTACTGCTCAGATCTTGGACCCCTTGCTTACTGTGCCACTGGATTCAAGCCAGCCTGGCTGATGAGGGGTAATACCCCGAAACCAGTCCCAGGATGCTTGATTCCAATCCAGGGAGGACCTGGTCTGCCAGTTTGGGAAGGACTGTTACGATAAGAAGCAGGGTCAAGACTGATTTGCATATGGCGGGGTTCAAACTGGGGTGGCACAGTGAGCAAAGGAACGATCTATTAACCCAGATCCGTGACTGGATGAAAAGTTTCAGCACTCATCATCCTATTGTAATTGCTTTCAGTGGTCTAGGCAACCATTCGTAGTTTCCTGCACTTCTGCAATTCCCTTTTACTTGGTTAACTGGCTAGTTAGTCACAAGACCTAAATTCCATTGAGAGAGATTTGCGGGGCACGTCTTTCTCATTTAAGGCAGCCCTTCTGTGGGACTCCCTTCCTTCCTCTCTGCATACGTTAAACAACTACTGCTTAGAAAATCCTTAAAAACCTGCATTTATATACAATAAGTCTTTCATGTTTTTTATGTACATTTAGTTATTACCTCAGCACCATGACACCTTTACAGGTTGCAGTGCACTTTAGAAGCATTACTAGTAATAACACAATATTGACATTTGCACAAATAACAAAACTGGAAATACTGCCAACTCCATTCCAAAAGGCAATGATTCTCGAAACACATTTTTACTCAAAGATAACATTTGTCCTGCAAATTAAGGTTCAATTTACACTTGTTATTGATCCACCAAATGTAAACCCTCTTCTTGAGTGGAGTTATCAAATCCATAATTATAGCCTAATTGGACTACTGCAATATGGTCTCTATGCGTTCATTTATAGGCTACAACAAAAGAGTATTAACAGACTACTAAGCAAGGCAGCAGGCGAGGCACATATATAACTGAGAGTACTGCTCCCACTTATAACCTGCTGATCAAAGACAGAAAGTGTTAAGGCCTACATTTAAAGTGTTCTGAATGAAGTAGCCATGACCTCGCAGAGGTTGTGCACATGTTATATTTCACAAGCGCAGGCTTAACCTATTTGGTGGTCTGTAGAGGTACCACCAACACTCTCACAATGCCCCATCTCTCATCCCAGCAGAAACAAACTATCTACTCAGGAAACAAGTGAAAACTATTCTGATCTCAGGCAATGTGAGGCCAAAACTCTACAGTTAAAAACTATTGCATTGAGCAGCCACTTTATTTTCTTATTACAGGTGACTAGCAATAATACAACTAGACTGTAATAAAAATGAGAAAGGTTTTTTAATGTGCATATTGCATGCCTACAATACTGTAACTAAATATATGGCTGGCTTAATGGTTGTTCTCATATCCTACTCCCATACCACTTTCCCAAAAGTAGGCCATTCACCATTCACATAGGAATTGCTACTGTATAAGACTCGCTCGTAAGAATCCTAACATAGGTTTTTCTGGCTCTTCCACTGTAGATTGGCAATGAATCATTCAAACATCATTAGTAAAAGATGTGCAGAATATTGCAAAGATTTAGTCTATATCACACTCAACCAACAAGACAGCTTCTCAGGACTTTTGAAATCTGAAAACTGTTAGTACATGTTGAAAAATATCTATCTTGTGAGAAGTGTTGACTTTGTGCTTTATGCAATTAGTATGATTATTTTTCTCTAATGTTTGTGACTGGAGGACTTTTTTAAACTCTATGTGCACCCTATTCCAAGACCAAAGCATCTTCTAGGATGAGGACTATTAACAGTCTACAAGTACAAGATGTCAGAACAGCATCGGAGACCAAGGAATGATGCAGAAGAGATGCTTATAACTCATGGTTTCTTAGCTCCCAACCCCTTCCTTAATAAACCCACACACATAGAAACCCTATGTGAATAGGTAATGGAAACAACCAGGCAGCCTCTAAAGGATACAGTTGCCGCAAACAAAGAGAATGATGAAGTAGATGCACACAAGCACACCAGGGGATGAGGGCCCGCCGTAGGCTAAGATCCCATTGTTCATCACTGTGTTCCAGTCTTCTCCAGTCAGGATCTGCAAGATAAGCAACACGGGTTAGTTATAGAGTGTCCCTCTCCCACCACTTACACTACAAAGATTTTCAACGTGTCAATGTAGGTCATTTTACATAAATCAAAAAAGTCCTCTTTTTTAAACTGCTTCTTTCTCTAAGCACCAAGTTGCAAAGAAATATTATATTGGTCTGTCCAGTGTTGACAATTTTAAATAGGCAGTATGCTGTTTATCTGTAGGAAATCACATAGCTAATCTATGTTAGACAGAAGCCACAGTCTAGATGCTCCTGCAATGCAAAGAACCTACAACTTAAAATTATTTTTGTGAAAACCCCATACTTTTGCATCGTAGCAATGCACAACCAGAAAAACATTTCTTACCGCATGGCTAGTGGCACTCAATCAACATCTGACAAATAAAAACTATACTGTTTCCAAAACAGATTAGCTATCAAGGCCCCACAAACCAAAACCAGGAGGAGGCCTTGCAATCATCCACAAGGATACAATCACCTGCACCATCTCTTAGGTTAAACCAACTGCACTCATGGAACCCCTGCACTTTAAACTGCAGATCAGTCACGTGTGATCTTCACAGGCTTCCTTGCCTGCCAACCGCCGGGACCCCACACCGCTTTATGCAAGTTCTTCACCAACTTCATCACCCCCCTCACCCTCAGATCCAACTTCCTCATACTAGGCAACTTCAACTTCCATCTGGATTACCCCACAGACCGAAACGCCACCAACCTCCTAGAAAGTCATGACAAATTCGGCCTTAAGCAACTTGTACAAGGCCTGACTCATGCCATCCAACACACACTGAGCCAACTTTTTACATCCAGCAACAAGATCACCTTCAGCAACATGTTCCTTCTCACATGGACAGATCACTGCATTGCACAATTCTACATCAGCACACCCCACCACAACAAACCAAAACCGACCATCAAACTCAGTTGCAACTGGAGCAACAAAACAGAAGCAGACTGGATCCATGCCCTCACATCCAGATAACCAACTCTCACAAGCGACCTACAGCAAAACCTACCGACCTTTGCCAACTGGATCTCAGACTGTGCCAACAACCTAGCTCCATGAAAAAAAACAGACACACAAGAACTTGTGCTAAAGCTTGCTGGTACACCAAGGATCTCAGAGACTTCAAGTGCTATTGCAAGCAGCTGGAAGGAAGATAGAGAACCAGGCAAGACAACACCTCCAGCGACACCTACAAATCTGCTCTCAGAAGGTACCACACAAAGACCAAAGAAGTCAGAAAAAAAAATCCTGCTCCAACACAGACGAAGAACTCTTCAACATCGTCAAGGAATTCACCAACCTAACAGCTACCACCAATATCATCACCCCTATCATCTGCAACAACAGGTCTTTCACACAGAAATGCTCAAGATCTACTCCAACTTTGCACCACAACCCACAATTGAGGGCATCACTACGCAACCTCTCAACGCCACGAGGAGCATACACCTCCTAACAAACTGGAGCCCATCACCACAGAGGACACAACCAAAATCATGCTGACCATCCACTCAGGGACTCTCTCACACCCCTGCCCACACCACATGTACAACCTGGGCAGCACACTGATCAGCTCCAACCTCACCACCATCATCAACTCCTCCAATCCTCCGTGGATACTTCCTGGAGAGCTGAAAATACAAGGAAGTCACCACTCTGCTGAAGAACCCCCAGGTTGAACTAAGGATTTCAGTAACTATAGGCCCATCCCGACGGGGCGTGGCCGCGGCGTAACCGTAATGGCCGCTCTGCTGTGAAGCTCCTCCGGGCGGGCACCCACTTCGGACGAAAAGGAATGTGAACCGCGTCCCTGCCATCCCTAAATGCAGTGTCCAGCCTACTGATGGTCCAGGGCAGCCGGAGAGACGTTCCTGAGCCACGGGTGCGGCTGGCCGCGACGGCCACGGCGGAGGCGATCTGAGGCCTCCGGACCTCGGCGCCATCTTCCCTGCTGCGCTGGAGAGCCGGGTGAGTGCGACTGCGGCCGCTCCGCCGCTCCTTTAGGCTCCTGCCTCTGGCGCTCTCGCGCGCTGTTCCCCCCTAACCGCTCGGCCCGTCTTTTCCCTGGTTTGCGAGCTCTTGGGTGTGGCTGCGGTATTGGCCTGCTCGGGAGAGGGAGCCGGGGACTGGATTTCGGACTCGTGCGGAGTTGGTGGGGGGTGCTGCGGGTGCGTTCGGGGGTCGAGGGAGGAGCGGGGTGCGGGCTTGCTAGTCGGTCCGGGGGCGCTCCCTGGTAACGTACAGCGGCCCCGCCGTGCGCCCGAACAACGCGCCACCTTCCATCGCTGCCACAAGGCTTCTGCTGACTACGCCACGGCTGGGTGGCCTACTCCTGCACCTCGCGGCGCCATTTTGAGCTTCCCGGCCACCACCATCCCTTCTACTCTGACTGCGGCCTGAACATTCGCCTGCTGTCCTGTCCACGTGGCCGGTCATTGGAGGTCGGCCTGCTTTTACCATTGATCCCTGCTCACCACCACTGTCGCAGAGACTGCAGCCCCGCTACACATCCTCCACGATGGGGAAAAAGGATCCGGCCCAGAGGACTCTCAACTTCGACAAGACTCTCCCTGCCGCCGACCCCCCTCCGGGTACTGCTGCTGGAGCCCCAGTGACACAGGATGCTGGTGATGGGGCGTCCATGATGGCCACCATGATGGGGGAGATGCGTGCAGGTTTCAAAGCCCTTCATACTAGGTTCGACAGTCTGGAACAAAAGCTGTCTGCCATCAACTCAACCGTACAAGCCCACGATCGGCGTCTGGACTTGGCGGAGTCTAGGATATCCGACCTTGAAGACGACTCCTCCAAAACCCGAAAGAGACTCGAGAGGGTGGAGAAAATTCTTAAGGAGGTCGCCATTAAGAACGAGGATTTGGAGGCGCTTGGCCGGCGAAATAACATCAGAATCCTTGGTGTGGCGGAGACTACTGCCACGGGCCGGTTCGACACCTTTGTGGAAAATCTCAAAATTGTTTGGTAAAGACACGCTCACGGCTGGTTTTGTTGTGGAGAGAGCTCATAGGTCATTGGGGCCTAAGCCGCGCTCGGGACAGTTACCCCGGCCCATCATTGCCAGGATTATGAACTTTAGAGACCGTGATGCCGCGCTTCGGGCGGCTCGGGATATGGGTGAGGTGAGATGGCAGGGGAGCAGGTTGTCCTTCTTTCCGGACTATCCGGACTATACGGTCATGGTGCAAGAGGCTCGGAGAAAATACACCAGCGTCAAGGCGGCTCTCCGAAACCTGGGCCTAAAATACAGTATGCTCTACCCAGCTCGGCTGAAAGTGGACATCAATGGCCGGCATCGCATTTTTGACTCTCCAGCTGAGGTTCAGGACTTCTGTCACACGTATAAGACAGGGCCTGGATCGGCCCCTGGCTCTAGACCCACTTCTCCCCCGCAGCCAGACACGCAGGCCAGCGCTGACTTGTTTACAGACGCTGGACAGGGCTGAATGTACACTCCGCTCCAGTCTTGGTTCCTTCCTTTCTTGCGGGAGTGGCTAACATTCCTTTCATACTTATCCGTTTATGACATTCTCAATGTTCCGTTGGACTGCCCGCTCGGGGGCTAGTGTTGCCTCCCCCCCAAGCACGGGCTGATATGTTTCGTCGCTTCTTCTGGGGTTTCCTAGATTGTGTTGTGCAACCATTTTTGTATGCTTTTCCTACATGGCACTTGCTGTTATGCTTTTCAGATTTGCAAATTGGGGGTTTCTGCCTCTCACGGGGTGTTGGGAGGCTGGGTGGTGGGTGGGGGTGGGGATGTTTGTATTCTTTGTGTTATTTTCTTCCTTTTTATTATGATTGCGAGACACATGGCACTGGTTTGTTCGATGATCACTTCTTGCCCACGATTTTGGATTTGACTTTATGGCCCGGGTAGGTTTGCAGACTGGCCCTTCTAGTCTAACGTTGATGACTTGGAATGTCCGAGGCTTGAATTCCACCCGGAAACGGAAGCAGGTTTTACAATATGCAGTGAGACATAAAGTTGATATTCTAATTCTACAGGAGACGCACATGGTTCATTCAGACACACCTTCCTTTGCACGGAGTTGGGGCGCCCACAGAGTGTTTTCTAGCTTCAGTAGATATGCTCGTGGGGTGGCGGTTTTGATACACAAACACTTACCCTTTGTCCTGACTGGTAGCAAGGTGGATGGGGAGGGACGTTATGTGATTCTTCACGGGCTGCTGTTTGGTTACAAAATTTCCATTGTAGGGGTTTATGGTCCTAATGTTGACTCCCCGGCCTGCCTTCAGGACCTACACTTGTCTCTAATACACGCAGATATTGACCTGCTGGCGATGAGGGGCGACTTTAACTTACTGATGAACCCCGGCAGAGACAGCACATCCCCCTCCCCTGACCGCAAACCACTATCCCGCGCAGCGATGGCGGATATTTGTTCCCACTTTTCACTGCAGGACATTGAGGCTACTCGTCACACTGCCTCCCCGTCCTTCACGCACCACTCTGGCTACCACAACACGAGCACCAGGATTGATTACTGGCTCTTGTCCCCGGGCTTGGCGGGTTGGGTTACCGATTTGCGCACGCTACCGCGCACCATATCTGACCACTCTCCGGTGGTTCTGGCGCTGGCGATCCCCAGGTTGGGTGGGTATGAGAGGCAATGGAGATTTCCTGGGCGGGCTCTAGCGGACCCTGTTTTCACGGAGGAGATCCGCTCGGCGATAGAGGACTATTTCGACCTCAACACTGGCTCGGTGACTGCATGGGCCACACTATGGGAGGGATTCAAAGCTACCATCAGGGGGGTCTGCATCACTAAACATGTCGGAGCGCTGCGCGAAATACGGGCCACCCTGTCCCGCCTTGAGACCGACCTATCGGCCATTGAATCCCAGATCCTGACTGACCCCTCCCCAGTCAACGACGCCAAACGCATCAAGCTCCTTTTAGAGTTCAGAGACACGGCGGATAGGGAACTGAAATATTTGGGCAAGTACCATTCGGCACGCCAATACAGCGAGGGAGACAGACCGGGACGGTTATTGGCTCAATTACTGCGCCCCCCCCCGGCAGGCGGCGTACATTACACAGATTGTGGCTGCAGATGGCACACCTCACTTCAACACTCCAGACATTTGCAACACTTTCTTGTCTTACTATAAGCACCTTTATAAATCTGCCCGAACACCGCGACCCCGGTCCCTACATCAACGAAATAGCTATGGTATTCTTGGAAAAGTACATGCAAGACTATTTGGCGCACCCTATCACACCCGAGCTGATCGCAGAGGCGATAGACTCGCTGAGAGGTTCCTCGGCGCCGGGCCTGGACGGCTTCACGGCCGATTTTTATCAAACATACAAGGAGGAGTTGGTTCCAATCCTGGTCGAGGTCTACGCTGAGGCCCTGGAGTCCGGTATTCTCCCCCCTACGCTCCGTGAGGCGGTTATTGTCTTGCTCCCCAAACCTGGGCGCAACCCAATGGTCTGCAGCTCCTATCACCCGCTGTCACTCTTGAACCTGGACTATAAAATCCTTTCCAAGGTGCTCGCTATGCGGCTCGCGTTGCTGGTGAACTCTATCATTTCACCGGTTCAATCTGGCTTCGTACCTCAACGGTCGACATCCCTGAACCTTCGCACGGTCTTCTCGGTCCTCCATAGAATTGACCCAACCGTTCCGGCAGCTGCGGTCTTTCTGGACATGGAGAAGGCTTTTGACACCCTGGAGTGGCCCTTTTTTCTGGACGTGATGCGTAGGATGGGCATGCCCGCTATGTTTGTGGCGACCGTCAAATTGCTGTACACGGCACCCACGGCGCGTCTTCGCCTCAATGGTACTATCACCGACGGGTTCACCCTTTCTAGAGGTACCCGACAAGGCTGCCCCCTATCCCCCTTACTTTTTATTTTGGCTATGGATTCTCTGGTCCGGCACTTTCAGGAGAAACACTTGCACAGGGGGCTCCAGTTCCGCACCGGGCCTCTGCTTGTATTGCTCTACGCGGACGACATGGTTCTTTACGTCCGCACCCCGGAGACCAACCTGCAGCCTCTGCTGTCGGAGATTGTGCGTTTTGGTGACTATTCGGGCCGCAGGGTTAATTGGCACAAATCACAGCTGTTCCCCCTTACCCTTGCCACCTCGAGATGGCCTTGCTCCCTCCCACTGGAATGGTGCGAGGACTCCGTTAAATACCTAGGGATTCACATCCACTTAGATACCGTCTCTATTATTCGCATGAACTATGGACGCGCCCTCGATTTTTTGGAAGATAACACCGATAGGTGGCTCCGCCTTCCCCTGTCGATGGCTGGGCGCATTGCTATAGTGAAAATGGTGGTACTGCCCCGGTTCTTATATCTATTCAACAACATCCCCATCCCTCTCAAACAGGTTTTTTTTACCCAACTGCGCACTGCCCTACTGAGGCTGGTTTGGGGTGGGAAGCGCCCTCGCCTGGCCTGGAGCACGTTGACGCTGCCATACGAGAGGGGCGGCTTTGGAGTCCCAGACTTCTACCTTTATTACCTGGTTGCCCAGTGCTTGTATTCCCACTCCTGGTACCACCCGGACGCCAGGATTCAACATTTGAAACCTGAAGCAGACACCGCTCTCCCTGTGTCTCTGGACACTGTGCTCCCAAAGGGCCTTCCCCGCGATCCACATGACATACTTCCTCTCACCACTACGACTTGGGCCTGGGACAAACTCAGGCGCTTACTGCGTGTTGACGCTCTGTACTCACAGGCCCTCCCACTCCCCAATCCCCACTGGCTCCCCATAACAGGCGAACCATTGATCAGTCGTACACTAGCTAAATACCAACTGACTACAATCGGTGACTTGTTCCCAGATGGCCACGCTCTTTCCGTATCCGAAGACCCCCGCTTCTCAGAGCGCACTTTCATGGACACCTTTGTGTTTGCTAGACTCAAGGCATTGATGCGAGCCACGTTCCATACCTTCCCATTGCCACCGGATGACACTCTGGCACTAACTTCTATTATCCAGAACACTTCTGGGGCCCACGTGGTGTCCAAACTTTACAAACTCTGCCTGTCCTCACTTCCATCGTCAGATGAGGCGGTTCGTGCCGCATGGGAAAAGGATCTGGGCACCCAGATCTCTGACGATCAATGGGATGCATGCTGTGCCACGACCAGAGAGGTTTCAATGAATAACAGACACAAACTCATACACTTTAAATTCCTTCGTCGGCTATACCACACCCCAGCGATGGCCAACAAAATCGACCCTGCACGTCCCCACACCTGTCCCAAGTGCAACGCCCCTCAGGCGGACTTTGCCCATCTTTCCTGGACATGCCCGAAGCTCCACGCCTTTTGGGTTGACATACATGACACACTGGGTGCAATTTTAGGCCTGCCACTGTCCGTCCTACCGGAGATTGCCCTGATGGGCTACATGTCCAACTTTCCCCGCAAAATTCGCAAATTGGCATCGATCTGCTTCCTTCTGGCCAAGAGAGAGGTAGCGCTGCACTGGTGCTCGAGACGTGCTCCCACAGTTGCCGCTTGGCTACGAAGTGTGGCGTATTGCAATGTCAATAGTGTGGAATATTCTGACCAACTCCCTGCATCCTCCCGCCCCACAGACATTTGGGGTCCATACCGCCAATACATTGCGGGGAAGGCATCGGAAGCTCCCTCTCAGTCCCTACACCCCAATTTACCAACTGGGGTGGGCTAGGCCTCAGGACCCCCACTCTGTACTCCATCTATTATGGCTTATGCCACAACATGCTGCTCCCCTTTGGCGAGGGGCGGGGATGGTCCTTTACTCGCTAATTTAGCCTACTCTCGGTCCCCCATGGCACTTTTGTACTGTGCGATCTTCTGCTTTTACTCCTGCTCCTCCCTGGGTGGGATGATTCGTTACTTGCTGTTATAGAAACGTGGTCATTGTCTGCGATGCCTCCTAATGTGATACGGACTGATCTACTGTGCTGGTCTTGCAATCTGCTTCTTATGACTATTGTTTCTCTTATCTTTTCTTTGATTTTTTGTACTATGGCTTATGTTTGCTTTGCATTTCAGTTGCTTATCAGAAAATCTTACTATTGTGACATTTGTTATGCTTCATGGTGCCCACCAAACTGTTTATTTTGCTAGCGTCACTCTTATGTTACCTGAACTGCTTTGCGTCTACAAGCTTGGACGCTGTGGACAGACACTGTCTGATTTATTACTGTGGTTTGCATCATTTGCTTTAATAAAGTGTTTAAAAAAAAAAAACTATAGGCCCATCCCGCTCCTACCTTTCTCAGCCAAAGTCCTGAAGAGATGAACAAGCAGTACTCCACCCCTCTTGAAGAACACCACCTCCTGGACTCCAACAAATCAGGATTCTGCAGAAACCCCACACAGAGACCACCCTCCTGGCAGCAAACCATGACATCCACTCAAAATCATGGGCAGAGGAGAAACCACTGCACTCATCATGCTCAACCTCTCTGAAGGATTCAACGCCGTCTCTCATGGCACCCTCTCATTGCAGCCTCATCACCAGACTTCAGGAATCAGAAGTCCATGTACTGGCCCTAGGTTGGTTCTCCTCCTTCCTCTCCAACAGGACACAATGGGTCAGACTCTCCACTTTCACGTCTGGACCCAGGAAGCTCATCTGCAGAGTCCACCAGGGCTCCTCCCTCAGTCCGACTCTGTTCATCCTTTACATGGTTCCCACCACAACATAAGAACCCATGACATCAACATAGTCTCCTATGCTGATGACATTCAGCTCATCCTCTCCCTCACTGACACAAACACCACCACCAGGAACAACTTCACCAACTCTATGTACGATGTGGCAATCTGGAAGCGAGAGAACTTTGTCAAATGCAACACTGATAAAACAGAGATCCAGATCTTCGGAAATAAGATCTCCCTCTGGGACTCCTCTTGGTGGAAACCCACTTGGGCCATATACGCATCCCCACAGACCATGCCAGAAACCTCAAGATCATCCTGGAAGACAAGCTCTCTATGAAAAAACAAGTTAACTCTGTGATCGTATCCTGTTGCAACATCATCAGAATGCTTTGCATAATCTTCAAATGGCTCCCCAAACACACTAGATACAGGATCACCCAGGCCCTCATCACCAGAATACTTGACTATGGCAAAGCACTATCTGTTGACACCTCCAGCCTACTCACACAGAGACTCCAAACTATCTACAACACTGCCATCAGCCTTATCCTAAATATCCCCAGAAGAGCACACATTACACCCTACCTCGCATAATTGCACTGGCTGCCCATCCAGTGCTGCCAATTGCAAATTCAAGTATCTCATTCACGCCTACAAAGCCCTCCACAATGCAGGACCAGCCTACCGCAATGACCGACTACAAATCTACCAACACTCCAGACATCTACACTCCACTTCTCTCTCCCTTGCACAAATGCCCTGCATCCACAGAAGCAAGATAGGAGATCACGCTTTCTCCTTCATCGCAGCCAAAAGCTGGAATGAACTCCCTCTACACATCAGGACCACCACACCACTTCGCAACTTCTGCAGGAAGCTGAAGACCTGGATGTTCAACTAGGAGCACCTCCAGACCTACACTCCTGCCTCAGCACCTGGATACCTTCACAGGTAATAAGCTGTGCCATACAAATCAACTTATAAGAATTCTATAAACACAATGCCACCAAAACGAGGGTAATTTCATGGTATAGGAAAAAAGAATTAGAGTTGTTTTAGTTAACCAGCTCTTTTCAGTTCTATCAACAGGGACTCCTCACAAAATGATCACCAAGAGACAAAATTATATTAAATGTGTTGGCACTGTAGAAAACAATACAGCAAGCAGCTTGCTTTGATAAAAACACATTTGTATACAAGTTTTTTTTTTACATTTGTTGTAACAGATATACTTTTTTTAAATGTACCCTGATGTAAAGGAGTCTAAATTTTAAGGGCTAGTTTCTCAGACACCATTCCACGACTTCTACTTAAAAGTGGATCTCCAGTAATCTAGATAAGTGCCACAGCAAAATATCCAGTTCCTTCTCTTCCTCAGCATTTATCTGCACCAGCTTTCCTGTGGCAACAGGAACTTCTGCACCCCCCAAACATAATGACACGTTTATACAGGGCAGGCAGTTGAAACCTCCAGTAGCACCTGGTCCAACAGTTTCCTCCTGAAAATCCCAGCTGCAGGATAGGAGATTACCTTAAGCAGGACTTGGACAACTCTGTTGTTGGGATTCAGCAAGAGTTTCATGCAACAACGGGACGGAGCAGTTTTTTGGTCTCAAATACCCATGACAGAGCTTCTGACAAATGTTACCTTAGTCTCTGTCAGGCAGATAACAATTCTCAAATCAAAATGTTAGATAGTCTTTTGATTCTTTCATTGTACTCACCTTTAACACCTTCCATGCGGCCCCGATTTCCTCAGTGTGCTGGACATTCCATAACTGGGTGTGGTTGTGACGGAACCATTCCGTCATCAGCACAGCTCAACCGTGACTGATGACGGAATGGTTCCGTCACAAGCATCGAAGGGGTTAAGCTGGAAGTAGGCAATGAAGAGCAACAATAGTAACAATAATCTGTGATTGGTGATAAGTGCTAAGTAATAGAAGGTAAAATACCTGTACCTCCTCCTCCCAAGATTTGCACCAAATGGCTAAGTCATGTTACAGGAATATATTTGTGAAAAAGCTACCCCAGAATTCCTCCGAATTAATTTAATCTCACCAAGTATGAATGGAAATCTTTCCTTCTAAAGATTCTGGTTAGCACCCATGCAGGGTTTGGCCCCACTGGTTTCTCAGACGAACACAGTAAAGCATGAGCTATTCAAAAGGAGATGTGGGGTGAAATCTTTGACTAAATTGCCAGCTCTTTTTGAGATCATGATGTGTAAAGCTGACTATGACGTTCAAACTTTTGACGTCCGCAAATCCAGGGAAAATGAGGTGTGACAACCGGGGAAATGAGTATCCAAGAGGAGACCAACCGTAATGTGAACAACCTCCAAGCTAAACATGGCAGCTAAGCTTTCAACAGTGTATATTTAAATTTTAAAACATGGACAATAAGTAGTATAGGTATTCAAAGTAAAACATTTTCTTTGATTTTCACATCTAATTACCTTGGATGCTGTACACTGAAGTTTCTTAAATTTTCCTAACCAAAGTTAGGTAAATAGCTTTTTTGTATTCATGTTGTATATTTAAAAGCATTAACCAGGACTTTTGAAAGCACCATATCTTTAGGTGCGCAAGTGGAAAATATCTCCTGCACCACTGTGTGCCAAATATGAACTTGTGCCACAGCAAAAGTGTGCTCGCAATTCTAGTTGATTGTCAGTGATGCAAACTTTAAGAGTGTGGACATTGAGGTTATGAAGCAGTCTCGCTGCAGCATTGTGGATTCTCTGTAGGTTCTGAAAAGCATGGAGGAACACTAAATTGTATATAGTCCTCAGCGCACTGCATTGGCAGAGTTAAGACAGCAAGTGGGAAGGGTGGCCTGTATAGGAAAATAGACTGGTGAAGGGACCGTTAAATTGAGTCTCTTGGATCACTTTAATCCTCCATCGGTGGTTACGAAATAATGCTCTACAATTTAATTTGGATAAGACCGAAATTTTACACTGTGCAGTTGTGAAGGTTCCTCTGCTTCTTCCTCACAATTTTTGGCCTCTTCATACAGCTACTCCCCTGGCACCATCTAAGACGGTGCAAAACTTGGGAGTCATGTTCAATGCCAACTTTTCACTGGAGACGCAAGTGAATAAGACGGTGGGGTGGTGTTTTGATCTTATTACAGCATTGAGGAAGATCCTTCCGTTGCTTCCCATCTCGGTCAGAGCCTTGATAGTACGAGGTGCTATTTTAAGCAGACTTGACTACTGCAACACCTTACTGTTGGAGTCCCCCAAATATCTGATTTAGCGACTGCAACATGTTCAGAATACGGCAGCGAAATTAGCTCTTTCTAGACTACGAGGCTTTTCTGCCTCAATGTGTCTAGGTGAGCTACACTGGCTCCCAGTGCAGCAAACAATATCTTTCAAATCCCTATGTATAGGGTTTAGGGCTCTGCATGGATTCGGTCCTAAGCCGCTACAGAATAAATTGGTCTGATACACTCCCATCTTTAGCCTCCGATCCTCTTCTGGCTATCTGGCAAAGGACTCCAGGTTCAACAGGGTCAGACTGGGAGGAAGAACTTTTAGCATTGCCACAGTGAATCTATGGAATGAACTGCCACTTGAAATCAGGCAATGTAGTACCTTGCCCTTGTTTAGGAAAAGGATCAAAATGTGGCTGTTCTCCAGAAATTGATCCTGTCGCCTCGGAGTATTGCCCATTTTAGGTTCTGTCCTTCTCCCTTTACGTTGATCTGTGTTCACATATCTTTAGTGCCAGTGTACCTTTAGGGTGTTTGTTGTGCTTTATAAATGCTATATACAATACAATACAAGTACTATCCTGACAGCTGCTTTTAAGGGAAAACTTTAATAAGGAAATATTCAATGTAGGCATGCAAATATGTAATTGCTCCCCATGTAATGTGATTCAATTGAGGTATAAGGAAGAAGTATATTTAATTATGCTTAAATCCCATATTTGGTGTGATGAATTAAGAAGTGGGCCCAGTCTTTTGGCCAGAAGGCGGACCGATGGATTGCCACCAATTTACCACCCAATAATATCCAACATTTGTATGCCTTTAGCTTAAGATGATTTTTAGCATAAAGAGGCCCATAGCTAGTAGGCACTTGCTGATCAAGATGTAATATGTTATAAAGTGTAAGTTTCTTTTCTATATCCTCTGTGTAATTGCAGAGCTGAGGCTGAAGGAGAAGCGAGGATATGCTCTTCAGTAGTGAGCTGAGGTAGACAATAAAGAAGGAAACAAAAGTGGATCTTTGAGGAGTACCAGCTGTTCAAACAAAGTGAGCAGAAGAACAAGAGCTAGGATACCATTACAGATGTTGGTGATGAGTCTATGGAGTCGTGTTTCCAGTGCAATGTGGGATGGTGGGGCATATCAAAGGCAGCAGAAATGTCCAATAGCAGAACTGCAGATACTCCAGTTGAGTCAACTTTAGTTTTGATTTTGGCCCACACTGCTATCATGGCCGGTTCCATACTCCCACCACAAAGGAACCCTGTTTGCTTGTCAGAGAAAAGATTGTTTTCTTAAATGAAGACCGATAATTGCACATAGGCAGCTCTGTCAGTTTGCCTGGAAAAGACATACTGCAAATTAGGCAGCAGTTTACAGAGACCGCTACATCAGTGTCAGGTTCCTTTAGAATGGGTTTGTTGTAGGCCAGTTTGAGATCATCCGTGAGCTGACCAGTTTAAAAGTTCTCGAAATTGATCATCTGCTATTCCAGCTCTGGCTGTGGTGGCTACCAGGTTTTTGAGGATGCCCGTCAATATGTGTTATGGACATTGATCGACTGGCAATCCAGAGGTGTCTTGGGATTGTGTTCGACTGGCAAAGTAGTGGCAGTAAGAGAGTTGAATGAAAGTAGTCTTTTTCAAGGAATGAGTAGAGAGGACATGGACATATTTGAGTTGAGTTGCAAGTCCTCCTTAGGCTTTGCATTAATATAGGTCACAATATGTTTGGTATTAGAGATGGTGTGGTCTCTCATTCGTGGCATTCTTGTACGTGGCAAATTGTGAAAAGTTGAGCAATTTAGCTTAAAGAAGTTCCTGCACTGGAGAAGTTGCTTTACAGATTTCTTGAGTTTAGTGAAGTCTTTTAGCTTTTTTGCAGTTCTTCTTTAGATTCTCTGGTAGTATGCAGTGTCAGTTTATCAGTAAAGTTGTTTGTCTTTTTGATTGCATTTACAGATATCTATTATTTGATTTCAGTGATTTTAGCTCTGATTTCAAGCAATCAACTTTCTAACTCTGATATGAGGTTATTGTCCTCTTCAATGTACAGTGTTGTCAAGAACAGATGTGAGCAAATTGTGGAACAATTGAATTGACATTTTTGAGTTGTTAGGTAAAGCGCAGAAATTTGTAGCATAATAGGTGGGTCTGTTTTTTCACATTCTTACAGTTGTTTGGGGGTTCGTAGACACACTTAACTGGAGGATAAAGCATGTGGAGTAGGAACTGGATCACTGCATTGTCGTCCAGGTAACTCTAGGTAATGTTTAATCTGCCAGTCAACGTAAATGCACCCATATAGGTATGAACGGACATCATCTTGATGAGATTCATATATTCCAGGTTAAATAGCAGGCATGTATGGGCAATTTAAGCTTGTTGTACCAGGCACCGAAGTCTCAAAGCATGCAACATGTGTCATGTCTCTGAGGGAAAATCTGGTAAAGGCTGGATTATATTGTGGTGGTCTGTAGATAAGTAGAACTAATTATATGAAATAGGAAAACAGCAGATGAGCCTAAAATTGTATTCTGATGCAAAATAGTCTGTAAGGGTTTTTATAGGTACACAAACAGCAACTCTTCCTGCAGATTTGTATATGGAGGATTTTGTAGTCTGCTGGCACAGCTTCATGTAGTACTTGTGCTGTGTTATCGCTTAGCTAAATTTCAGTGATTAAGAGAAAGTTAACTTTAGAGAATGAAATAGATATTCAGGTAATACTTGTTCAAAGATCTTGCAGTCTTGAGCAGAAAAATCGGTGAGAGGATTTCAATAGGAATACAGTATTAGTTGAAGGCAGTCTTGTTTTTTAGGATAAAGGTATGAAAGGCAAGAAAAACTGAAGTTTCTCACTGAGTGAAGCAAATTTAGTAGTGATTTTATCAAATTTGAGGACGGTGAGGGTGAGGAGGGTAAAGTGCTAAAGAACTAGTTAGCAGGGCAGAAGTTTGAGGAAAAGCAAAGTGAAGGTGCAGAGGTGTGCTGAGAGGAAGAGAAATTAGAGAGATGGGAGGCTGAGACTATATATAACAAGTTAGAATAAAGTAAATAACAGAAGGATGGAAGGAGGGTGATGGTAAGAAAATAGTATGTAAGGGCGATACAAGTATTTATGGGTAAGAGTCAATGCTAGAAGAATAAGAGGAGGGAGAGAACAAGAGAATAACAGAAGATGAGGGGACAATTTGAGAATAAGTGGAGAGAAAGTAGCGAGGAGCATGACTTCACACACAGAGCCTGAATCCAGAGAATGGGAGGTTTTAGAGGGAGGAGAGTTTCGTGGTCTGGTCAAGATGAATGTGAGGAAGTGAGAAGGAGGCAAACACAAATAACACCAACAATCAGAACATCCTACATTTCTAAACAGAGCTTAAATTCTATTCCATGATGCTGGCACAAAGTGGTGGGTATAGGGAAGCACCAGTTAATCCATTCCAAAAGAAAGCTCATTTGGTTTTTCTGCTTCAATTGCTCATGTTCCATATATTAAAGTCCCAGGCAATTTGATCACAGTCTTTTTTTTCATACTTTGTTTAAGACCACTACACTCTTGGTATTCTATTAAGTGGCCAACTGCCAACTAGCATATCCTCAGTCTTACAGGAAGCATGGAATCAGAAACAAGAGTAGTATTTCTAATAACCCTAAACATTACACTTTGATAACTATCGGAGTGGATGCAGATTGGTAGCGCATTAGAGAAGGCATAAGAATGGACCAAAAGAGGTGGCAATGGGTGTAGAGGGCAGGAGGGAATGAGAGATAAAGGAAACGTACGAGTGCAGTAATTGGTAGAAAAATGTTTGTCATTTGTTCTATGTTGTAGACAAGTAGGCTAGAATTTTTTTGCATATTTTTATTTGCATGTTCACAAAATTGGTGGGAGGCAAGCTTCCTTGTCCAGATGCGTTATTGATTGTATTGGCTGTACTTGCATCTGAGTGGAAATACGTTGTCACTTTGGTGTGGATTGTTATTCATAAATTTCAGTCGCACACGATATGGTGGGGTGTTTAACACCGTAGCAGCAGAAGCTCAACATAGAATTTCAAGGTCTGCTGAAACACCATGAACCAGGCGGTGCCGAAACCTCCCACTGAAACTGAGAATGAGGAATTATCAGCGGAACCAGCCTAGGATTTATTAATCCCCACAGTTCTTCCTCATGACCCAGTGGGTTGCATTGTTCAAATCATAATCCCGGTTAAATCTGCACACCCTAGAATTAAGAATATCCCTGCTATCATTTACTGTGGGATGTGAAATGAACTAACCCACATCCATGTAATGTATAACGAGACGCTCTGTCTCTTAGATTGGGTAGTTGTGGATACTGATTGTTGGTAGTAGTTTTAAGACTGTTACAGAAAAAATCAGATTTCGGGCTATTTGGATATGTTGTAAGGAACTACATAGTGTGGTGAAGTGCTTTAAGGGAGCTCTTTGGCATAAGTGTGTCCGAATATTTTCATAAGGCTAGGAAAAAGTGTTTGAAATGCTCTTCTGTGACAGGGTAGTAGCCTAACGAATTACAGAACTATAATGGAAATCATGCTGGCTCTCCATCAAACCATGGTCATCAGTGATTGACCAAGGTGGAGCATGGATAGACCATGGATAGCCACAGTCAGTCACGTACAAACAGGTCAATTTTTCACTTTTACAGATAATTGCAGGATAATGGTATAAGGTATAACTTGTGCAAACTGTTTTTGCATAGATTCTGGGCATGTTTATATTCTGTTTTTAAGTTTAGTTTCAAAAGTAATTACCACCAGCAAAAAGCTAGTGGAAACGACTTGGCATACAGGAGCAAGAGCGATTTGTATCAGTTTTGCCACCAGTGCCTGGGTCTAAATAAGCTGACTATTGTTTAGTCAATATTCATGTTCAAAAATCTGTTATGGAGTCTTACAACTTTATATGACAATTTCAGATATCTTAACTATGTAGGTGCAACAGCAAAACTGGATTTAATCCTTACTTTCTAAAGAAACAGTTGTTTCTTGGATCATGTCCTTCTGCCATCTTGTGTCACTCAGTGCTTTTGACTTTGATATATTTCCAGGGGTGGGTGGTGTTAATGGGCGTAGGGTCGTTGCCCTACTACCCTGAGGGGAGAGGCAGAGAAGACGAGAAATAAAACCGAGCAGCTAGAGACAAATGTGCACTTGCTGTTCAGTAATAAACTGAGCCGAATCTTTATCTTTATTCTTTATCTTTATTCTTTCTCCTGAGGAAGACGGAAGTCAAATGAAATTTTAGATATGTCCTGCTGCGCATGTGTCAAAAAGGGGCGAGGTATTGCTTGACCTGCAGACACAGAGCGGCAGCAGTGACGTTATATTAGAGGGCGTGGTGAACTCCTGTGGAATCTATTAGGTTGGATTGGTGTCACTACAACGCATGCTTTTACATCGCATGCCTTTACAACGCGGTTTTTACCACGCAGTCCATTACAACGCATAATGCTTTTAGGCGCTGGATAGTAAATTATTTAATTTACTATTCCAACACCAGTCCCCGTGGATAGCAGGGAAGGTGTTGGATAGTAAATTAAATATATTCCCTATCCTAGAGCGCCCCCCAGCGCAATGCGTTGTAATGGTTTGCGTTGTAATGGTTGCGATGTAATGGTAGTGCGTTGTAAAAAATGCGTTGTAAGTGATGTTCCCCATTAGGTTGCATTTCGGGCGAACAGACGGGGGCCCTGGGAGGAGGTAACAAAACTCCATTCTTTTCAATGAGGTGGGGCGGGGCAGGCAGATGGGGTAGTGGGTGTGTCATCACGTGAGGGGGAGGGCTGTAGGAGGACTGCCTCGCTTCTGAATAGTTTGCTGGAACACAAACTTACTACTGAGTGGTTTTGAAAACAACTTTCGAAAATGCAGCCTGAGACGAAGCTTGTCGCTTCAGAATGTGCCTCGTCTAGTTTATTGCAACAGAGGCCCGAGAACACAGGGAACCAGCTGTGGCAATATAATAAATGTTAAGACACAGATCACCGGGAGGCCCACTGATCTGTGTAATCTGCCTGCGACAGATACCGAACACAGCCTTTCAACTGGCAGCAGGCAGTCAGGTCGGAAACTTCATCGCACTTTTTCAAACTGCTGATTTTTTTAGTCGGGGAGCATTTTGCAACACATACCAGGTGGAAACATGAAAAGGTGTCTTCAACATTTTAAAAATCCCTATTACTTTTGCAAACGGAAGACACTCTACTTAATAAATATATCCGATTTTGTGAACTTTATCAAAAGTGTGAGCTTTTAACCTCAACTGATGCAAGAACCCTGCCTTGATGACAATGACACTAGTGCTTAACTTATGATGCTGGCAGGGGCACTGTTTCTTTGGGACCGGCACCAATTTTAATTTTGCTGAATGCGCAGTGCCAATGTTGGATTAGGCTGCAGCTGTAGTGTATGCTGCGCAGGGAACACAGGTGACTGCACAGAACGGACTCCAGAGGGGTTTGCACCCCAAGCAGTCGCAGGATCCTCTATTCCTGCTCTGAAATGCTGTCCGGCCTCAGGCCCAGTACTGAGCCTGGCATTGCTGGATACAGGCCGAGACTGTACCTCAGCACTGCGGGGGTTTATTCTTGCACATCAATCAAATAACAGTAATATCTTCTCTGTCCAGGCATTACCAGAGATAGTAAGTCAATGTACTCTGATCTGTGAAATCTGGAATAATGTTATAAAACTATGGAGTGTGCAAGTTCTTAAGTATTTATGGGCATTTTTAATACATCTTTGCAATTTTGACACATTTTAAATTCTACATTTAAAACATGTTTTCAAAATCTAATGCACGTAAAATCAAAGCCTATTTTAAAGTGTTTACATTTTCTTCAGAATTTCTTTATCAAATGATGTGGTTTTTCTAGAGGTGTAAATTTTCTTGTGGTAAATCACAATTAAACAGTTGTTCCTGTATTTTCCTACTGGGGGCTACAAGAGGATAATTCTTGGTATGCGCGCTTTCCTTTCTGGTACATTATTTATTCGATCTCATCCTTGGCACTTCCTAACAGAACAATGATGTCCTATGTGAACCACCCTAAAAATATTTTAAATGTTGAAGGAAGAGATCAAGGTTTCTGTGGGCCTCTTCTATTCAAGCCCTCAGAGTGTTAGTCTATTGACCAAATGAGATGTGGAGAAAGGAGAGAGAGCAGTGGTTAAGGTGAGAAGCGAAGGAAATCAGGCCCAGAAGTGAATGATGTGAAAGAAATGTCAACAAGATGAGAGAGAGTAGGGAAGAAGGGATTGAGGAGAGAGGAGAGCCACCCAAATATAGCGGGGAAAGAAGGCACACCAGATGTGATGGAGAGAGAGAGAGATAGATGTGATAGTAGGGGAAATTAAGCAGGAATGGAGCTGAGAAAAACAAAACAGCTGAGAACGCGTAGAGAGGAAATCGAGAAGAGTAGAGGAAAAGTGGAGAGAGAGCTGTTAAGGACTACTGTATAGACAGTAAAGTGCTTTGTGAGAGGGGAGAGGGATAGAAGGGTTGAAAAGTGAATAGAATGAAGATGAGGGACAAAACCAATTAAAATGGTGGGAGAGAAATGACAGACCACTGTAGAACAAAGGAAGAATAGAAGGATTACATAGGAGTGAGGATGGCCAGTGGAGCAAGGATAGAGCAGAGTTGCATGGGTGGCAGGTGTTGCCATTAGGCCTCATCGCCTCCATGAATTAATGGAAACTGGTCACAAGAGCAGCAATGCCCAGGTGGCATCTGCAGACAGGGAGAAGCATGGTACTTGTTTTGCCAATGTTAGATTATATTGAGTAGCTCTGTGGGAAATGTTTAGTATAAATGGTACAAAACATTGTAGGTGCAATAGATATGTATTGCCAACAGTAAGGGGTCTCTATTACTGGGCTGTGAGCTTAGTATGAGGGAAGCCTTCTTGTCTGATTATGGCTTTGTTCGTGTTAGTGTTGCATAAAGGTCTAAATAGACAATAGAACTGTAGAAAGGGACTGCTGGCAGGAAGTATTGTACACAAATTCAAGTTTTCTGCTGTGATCTTAATTGTTCTTAAGTAAGTGCATACTTGCATTTGTGTGCAGTTAGGTCTAGGTGAAAATAATACGCACTGTGTTACTGCTGTACTTGTTACTGTGTAATGCAAAGATTTCGATGACCGGCACTGTGCTGTAAAATCTATAATTTGAATCTGTTTTGTTTGAAAATTTTCTCTGTGGGGAGGTGTATGAGAATATCCCCGCATAACTCTTTTTGAATTTGTCTCGCTCGCAGCACTCACACATTTTCAGGGCTACACTTTCCGCCTCACCATATTTAAAATCCACCAGCCGTCACTGATACATTCCTACATAAGTAGCCAGATGTGATTTAACGTAGCCTCCTCATTCCATGCATGAAGACTGTGGCAAATTTCAACACAATCTTGTACATCTTTCACATCATTAGCCTCACAAACAGAATTTCTCTCATTTCAAGCTTGAGTTTGTATGTGTTGCTATGGACAGTTACCTATTACCTTGCCAACAAAATGTACCTCTAAGAAAGTCATCTTCTCCCGAAACTTTTAAAATAAATTGGCTCGCAATTGCCTTGTCTGACTTACCTGGAAGACACTGATGAGAGCCTGAGGGAAGTTGTCGAAGGTGCTTCTTCGCACTACTAAGTCTTCAAAGTTATATTTCCCTCCAAAGAGTTGCATGCCCAGGAGGGAAAAGATGATCATGAAGAGGAAGAGGAGGAGAAGCAGGGAGGCAATTGAACGCACCGAGTTTAAGAGTGAGGCAACCAGGTTATTCAGGGATGTCCAGTACCTGGTGATGAGAGAAGAACATTTACAGCGAGTTAGGCATGCAGTGTGAGATCCAGAAACA
Source organism: Lissotriton vulgaris (assembly GCF_964263255.1). NCBI lineage: Eukaryota > Metazoa > Chordata > Amphibia > Caudata > Salamandridae > Lissotriton > Lissotriton vulgaris. Next base: position 1,288,810,271 of record NC_141693.1, on the reverse strand, counting down.
GATCCTCGATTTGCTGCTGATCACTACCCAATGATGTACATACAACCACCTGCATGATGCTGGCTGGCTGCATATTGCTCAATGAATAATGATGAACAAACTGGGCTTCCCAGTCAAGTATTACACACGGATGTGCATTGTTGGAAAGACATATCACACCCAGACATTTTGGAATACTGAATTCAACTCTGCATTTCGCAAAGGTAGACGCAGAGTCCTAGGTTCCCACTCCTTGCCCAAACCTCATGTTGACACTCAGACTGACTGCCCCTCTCAACTTTTACAAAACTCTTATAGTGGATGAAGAACCATCCATAAATGTTGCCTGTTATATATTGCGCCTGTGATAGTGAACATAATCTTGATATGTGCTTTTCAAATAACATAATAAAAAGTAGACTACAGCTATCTGTTTATCTAAGAGTCTGTACCTAATGGAAGCAAGAAAGATCAAGCAACTGTGTATTATACATGACAATAACTAATCCAGTGTACATTAAAGAAGAAATTAAGCTTTTCACTTAGCACTACTTACCGCACAAAGTTTTGAGATTCTATAAATAACTAAAAACCCTTACCCTCTACTGTTCTCAATAAAGGCAGTTACTTTCCCACACACGCCGTGCGGCCCAAAACGAAAGTGATGTAGCAGTAGGAGTGGGTGGGAAATTGTACTACCTTTATAGCATAGGTGCAAAAGAAATTGATTGATCACTTTTGGCAGCTAATACCTGGGATAAGATGATAAACACCCTGATGGTGAAAGCTGAAGGTGTGTGTTTGAAGAAAAACACAAATCAGAGGTGGAAGCAGGACTAATGAATACAATGTACAGCACATATTGGTGACTCATAGCCGGGAGGGCAAACGAGTAGTGGGTGGTGTAGCGCTCTAGTGCTCCGAGGGTCTCGGGATGAGCCCCGGAAGCACTACTCACAAATGTATCACTTTCTGGCCAGGCGTGGCCAGAAAGCTTTAAATAAAGGGACGGAGGTGGCACGGCACTTCCTGTCCAGACCAGCGTAGCACGAGTGTCTGTGTCCAGTGATTTGCACCCTGCGAGCGGCGCAGCGCAGCGGGCCCAGCTAGGCCCTTGAACCCCCACACTGGCGACGAGGATGGGATCCGCCTAGACCAAGCAGCGCCAGCCAACAGCGCTACCTGCCCGACCAACGGCAGCTCGTACGCTCCAGCCGCAGCACCAGCGCGGAGTGAGGACAACGACGAAGAACAGCGCCAGCCACCCAAGGCAGGAAGACACCTACCGGTAAGCAGCAGATGCAAGGAGCTGCGTGTGGCACCGGCGAAGACAGCGGCAGGATGGCCCAGGCGAAGAAGCTCGCCGAGGAGAGCGACCCGGCAGCAGGCCCGGCAGTGCGCGCATGCGCAGAAGGAGAGGCGCCAACACAAGCGAGAGCGGCCCTGAGAGCGCGCGAGACAAGAGAGGCGCCTAAGGCCAGGTGAACGCGAGGCCCTGAACGCGTGCAGGCATCCCGCCGGAGAGAAGAGGAGATAGCTCACGGCACCGAGAAGAAGAGAAAAAGAAAAAAAGACAAACACAAGCGCGTGCAAGCACAACAAGCATAGGCAAACACAACTGTGCCAACCATACCTGCCTCAACAAGTACAAGCGCGTGCAAACGCAACAAGCATAGGCAAACACAACTGTGCCACACATACCTGCCTCAACAAGCACAAGCAAACCCAACCTGCGAAACAAGGAAAAACGCACAGTGAAAGAGCGCCAACCCCCCACGCAACATCAGAATGTCCACCAACACAGGAGGAGCAACAGGTGGAACACAGCAAGTGGCCGACCCAGCACTGCGAGCAGGACCCCAAGCACAGGCAACAGCCCCCGGGACACAACCACCAGCACCATCGGTCCACTCCCAGATCCAAGCACTGCCACCCTTCAGTGAACTAATAGACCCAGGCACTGCAGCGCCCAGATGGGCCGTGTGGCTAGGACAGCTCAACAACTACTTCACCGCTACCAGGGAGAAGGATAACGAAGTAAAAAGATCCCTGTTACTACACTTTGGGGGCACAGAGCTATACAAGTTATTCAAACACCTACCAGACACGGGGGACGACGACGACTATGACGCAGCAGTCAACGCGCTAAACGCACATTTTGACCCCCAACTAAACCCACATTACGAGCGCTTCAAATTCCGCCAGTCCAAACAGAGGGAAGGAGAAACTATGGACGCTTTTCATGCGCGGTTGAGAGACCACATAAGCACGTGCACCGATGATGACGAAAAGAAAGAAGTAACTGCGCAGCTCATCCAAGGTTGTCGCAATAAGCACCTGAGGACGCTGATTCTAAGGCAACCGCGCATTACACTTGAAGAAATACTAATCCTCGCCAGGTCCCACGAGCTGTCAGACGCACGTGCGACCGCGATGGAAGCGGCCCTGAACCCACGGGCGGAAGCAGGAACCGTGGTGAAGACAGAAAGAGTAGACGCGGTCCGCGGCGCCAGTCGAGGAAGCAGAGGAAGATGGCCGACCAGGACGCCGCGCCGAACACCATGCGGATACTGTGGCAGAGAAGAACACAACCAAGATGGCTGCCCAGCACGTGGCAAAACATGCTCGAAATGCGGAATACCCAACCATTTCGCTAGCGTATGTAGAGGTGGCTTCCGGGGAAGAGGAGCGTCAGGAAGAAAATCAATCACCGGAACCGTGAGGCAGTTGTCACTGGACGACGCAGCGTCATCCCGATCAAGCAAGTCGCCGAGGCAGGCGCAGTTTGACGAATCATCCACAGAGGATGAGGATGAATGTTACTACGTATCCTTCGTGAGTGAACTGAAGAGACGGTGAAGGCCCCAGCCTAAATGCCAAATACACATTGATGGGTCACCAGTGACCGGCGTCATCGACACGGGAGCCACCGTGAACGTCATTGGGATCCAGCACTATAAAGCACTGAAGCCGGGACCCAAGCTAGTCCCATCTAAAGCACGAATACTAACCTATGGCAGTCAAGACCCCCTCCCGCTGCGAGGGAAAATGGTAGTACGAGTTAAAGCGGAAGATAATGAAGTAATGACGACCTTCCATGTCATAGACAAAGAAGCCGACCTACTCGTGGGAAGCAACACGGCAGAAGACCTTCGCCTCATCGTGTTTGCGAACGCCGTCAAGGCACTCCAAACAGAAGACATCCTGCAAATGTTCCCCACGCTTTTTGAAGGCCTTGGAACCATCAAGCGACCGCCGATCAAACTACATATCGACCCCGCCATACAGCCAGTGGCGCTAAGACACAGAAGGATACCGTTTCACCTGCGCACCGCAGTAGAGAAAGAACTGAACCAACTAGAGGCACAAGAAGTGATCGAGAAGGTGTCGGGGCCAACACCATGGGTGTCCCCGATGGTGATAGCCGAGAAACCACGCCAACCAGGCAAGATCCGCATCTGCATAGATATGAGGATCCCGAACAAGGCCATACGACGGGAGCGACACCTCACCCCAACGGTAGACGACATCCTGACGTACTTGAATGGGGCCCAATGGTTCTCTAAGCTGGACCTCAACGCCGGATATCACCAGCTGAGACTAGCGGAGGAGAGCCGCTACATTACAACCTTTTCAACGCATTTAGGGCTGAGACGGTACAAACGACTTAACTTTGGAATATCATCCGCGGCTGAGATCTTTCAAAATACAATCAAAGAGATACTATCAGGACTTGAAGGGGTGCTGAACGTAAGCGACGACATCCTGATCCACGCCAAAACGAGTGAGGAACATCACCGAAGACTGAAAGCCACCCTGCAGAGACTCGCACAGTATGGTGTCACCTTGCACAAAGATAAATGTCAATTCTTCAGAAAATCGATAGAGTTCTTTGGATACGTGTTCGACTCAGACGGAGTGAAGGTGGACCCACGCAAGTCTCACGCCATCAAGAACGCCCCAGCACCCACAACCGCGTCCGAAGTGAGGAGTTTCTTAGGGATGGCACAATACTGTGCAAGGTTCATACCCAATCTAGCCACAATCGCAGAGCCCCTAAGAAATCTGACGAAAAAAGACAGCTCGTGGAAGTGGACAGACACCGAGGACAAAGCGTTTCAACAAGTCAAGGAGGCACTGCTTGACAGCACCACAATGGCATACTTCAACACAGCAAGACCCACCGAGATATTGGTGAATGCCAGCCCCGTAGGACTGGGAGCCCTACTCTCACAAGAATCCGAACCTGGGGTGTGGGCCCCGCTGGCATCTGCAAGCAAAGCTTTGACAGCAACAGAATCGAGATATTCGCAAATTGAAAGAGAGGCGTTGGCTGTAAAGTGGGCGTGCGCCCATTTTCACCTCTACATTTCTGGTCACCCATTCAGAATGGTGACGGACCACCAACCGCTAATTCCTTTATTCCGAGGCACAGCACCACACCCACCACCGAGGATTGAACGCTGGGCTATCCAAGTTCAACAATACCAAATGGACCTGGTGTATAGACCTGGGGCGAAGAACCCGGCTGACTTTCTATCACGCCACCCTTTCACGGAAGGAACTTATAATGCCGAACAGGAACATCAAACCGAAGAGTTCATCAACATGCTATCGACAGGAGCATGCCCCAGGGCTCTGACTGCAGACACCATCATTGCTCACTATGACAATGACACAGTTATCCAACGAGCGATAGAAGCTATACAATCAGGATCTTGGACCAACTTCCTGAAAGACGTCAGCGGGTGGAACGAGGCGGACAGAACACGCCTGCACCAATTCTGGAAAATACACAACGATCTCAGCTGCGCTGACAATGGACTGCTACTGAGAGGAGCTCGCGTAGTCATCCCCAAGACCTTACAAGAGAGGGCGACCACCCTGGCACACGAAGGACACCAAGGCACCCGCAGGATGAAAGCAAGGATGCGAGAGAAAATATGGTTCCCCAACCTAGACGAGTGCGTTGACGCCACCGTACGAGAGTGCCGAGCATGCCAAATAACCAGCAGCCCTGAAGTACCTGCCCCAGTAATCACTGAAGACCATGCCCCGTCGCCGTGGGCATGGCTAAGTCTAGACTTTGGAAGCTTTCCGGATGGGAAGATCACGGTAGTACTGATTGACAGTTACACCAAATACCCCATAGTGGAAACGGCAGCATCCACCAGCTTCGCGAACATTCGCCCAGTTCTCAGCAAAGCATTCGCGATGTTCGGCATCCCGCTGGTCATCAAGACGGACAATGGACCCCCATTCCAGGGGAGCGAGTTCAAAGAGTTTCTACAGAACCTGGGAATCAAACATCACCGAATCACTCCCCAATGGCCTCAAGCCAACGGGGAGGTAGAAAGGTTTATGCGGACAGTCAACAAAGTTCTGCGAATATCGTCTGCAGAAGAGAGTGACCCAGAGGAAGCACTGCAAGCCTTTCTAAGGGAATACAGAAGCACACCGCACAGTACCACCTCACAATCACCGTGGGCGTTGATGTTGGCTGGACCAAGGAGGGACCTGCTACCTATGGCCGACAACTGGACTCCAGCACCATACTCGCCAGCAGGCACCCAGGAACGGAGAAGAAGGACCAATGAGAAAGCAAGTCTCAAAAGAAGAGCCCAAACAAGAACCTTGAACCCTGGCGAGACAGTCCTAATCCGTACCAGGAGACCGGGAGGAAAGTTCAAAACACCCTTCGAACCAGAACCCTGGGTCATCAAGGAGACCAAGGGGACGGCAATCACAGTCAGCCGAGACGGAGAGGAGGTGACTCGAAATGTATCATGGTTCAAACAAATCCCACCACCGAAAGAACAAGACTCAAGCCATGAACCATCTGCAGCGAGGGAAGAAGTAGGGAACACAGCCACAACCCGCACATGTCAGCTCCCAGACGCCGCAGAAGAGTCACCCCTACCATCACCAAGGCCGGCTCGAGACCAGACACCTCTGAGAGGCAAGTGGCAATACAATCTTAGACCCAATCCAAGGCCTAACCACAGACTGGCTGACTTTGCATGTTGAACTGTTCAATTTCAGTTATTTTCAAAATCCAAGTTGGGAAGGGATATAGCTCTCTAGTGCTCCGAGGGTCTCGGGATGAGCCCCGGAAGCACTACTCACAATTGTATCACTTTCTGGCCAGGCGTGGCCAGAAAGCTTTAAATAAAGGGACGGAGGTGGCACGGCACTTCCTGTCCAGACCAGCGTAGCACGAGTGTCTGTGTCCAGTGATTTGCACCCCGCGAGCGGCGCAGTGCAGTGGGCCCAGCTAGGCCCTTGAACCCCCAAAGGTGGGAGGGATTTACGCATTTAAATACCATGTGTGGTTCGGCAGCAGGTCAAACTCAGAAAATAAGATCTTGATACGTTTGTTTCAACAAAACGTGGAAAAAGTGACATTGTTCATAGTTTGGGAGATCATTGGCTTACCTGTGCAGGAACACAAGAGAGATGGAATAAGTAGAGATGTGACTAAACATTAGACGTTACCTGGTTATCTTGAAGATCCTGAGAAGTCGGATGCATCGGAGGACAGAGATGCCCAGGGTAGACATAATGCTCATTTTCACCAGCATAGCCTCCAGGAGGCCGCTACACACCACAAAGCAGTCAAAGCGATTAAAGAGAGACAGGAAGTACGACTGGAACCCCAGGGCATACATCTTCAGAATCATCTCTGCCGTGAACAGAGCCAGCAGCACTTGGTTAGCTATGTCTGTTGTACAAAAGGAGAGATGGATGGAGCGTTATATGCACAAGTACTGTTCATAACCATTTAGGTTTAGCTGCAAAAAATGCAAGAATGCTCGTCATTGTGATGGCCCTACATTTCCACGCAAGTATACTGCAGTTTCTGGAGTCTCCACATTACTGCTAGTGATCCTGGACTGCCCTCCACATGCCTGAAAATGGCCCCCCTGGTGATCATGCGCCAAGCAGGAAGCAAAACCTGTGTCAAATTATCCCTAAGCAACATACGCGATTGACTGCCTTCTTATACTGGGATTCAGAAAATGTGGCATTGTGAGATTGCCATCATTGGGTTAGACAAGAATTATATCCTTCTCTCAGGGAAAATACTTAGACAAAAATACATGTCGTAAACAGCCACATATATTTAGATACCAAAAAAAAGCAGCCACCAATCGAAAGATACATGAGCAGCACTAAAATAAGGATACTGCCGAAAAAGTGCAAACAAACAAACGGAACAAATGTGGGGTGTCATTTGTAATGAGAAAAAATAGGAACACAAATTTAGCCAACCAGCAAAATGTCGCAGCTGTTTTAAGTGGGTGCCCTTAAGCACAAGTGGTAAATACCAGCTATCAGGGAAAAACTGTGAGGATGTGATAATTATAGAACAATTCGTAATTCAGATCACTGGGCAAATAAGCGTTTGAGGGAAGCCCCTTCGCTTTGGCAGGGAGCGAAATACTGTACATTTTAATTAAAGACACACATGTAATAAACCATTTACAGGGGGTTCTTCTATAACAAAAGAATACTGCAAATTTCAGGCAAAAGATAACATTTGAACTAGTTCCCAACCGAAAACACTCCTTGATGTATTGAAGTTTAGGTGATGACTACTTCATCTGGTACATACCCACTGACGTCCATTCATGTAATTGTGAGCGGACCCCCGGGTTACTCGACCAACCTACTCACTTGGCTGCAATCGACTAGAAACACATGAGGGTCTCACTCAGTGCCCTGCTCTGTACTGTGACGTTTCTATTATTGTGGCGTCAGCACGTTTACACGTTGCAGTGTATTCTCCACTGGTTTGCTTTACGGCGTTGCTGGTGCTCCTTAAACATCTCAAAAATTGTTTTGAAATTATGGTTTTACAGAGCCTAAAGCTTCGAATTTTAACGCTATATCTCAAAAATATTTACCCCACGTGGCTTAAAAAAACAAATATTCTGGGTTTAAGTAGCGCGGTGGCAATAAAATATGATAGAAGTGTCAAAATTCCTAAAGCTACAAGGACCAGCGGTAGGTGCGGTCTGCCCTCTGGTGGTAAGGTTTGACAGGTGCAGGTAGTAAGGCAGAAGAAAGTAAACCTTGTCCTAAAAACCTGCACCGTCCCAATAACCTCACCTAGTCTGCCCAATGCACAACCATCCATCTTTCTGTAAACTCTTGGAGAAAGCAGTATCCAAGCAACAGCTGCATTGTCTGCATAGGAATAATGCCCTGGACGGCAATCAATTTGACTCTTACTACCTACACCAGGGCCGGTTCTAGGAATTTTGGGGCCTGGGCCGAAAGGGAATGTGCCAGGCCCCTCTAAATTGCATAGAAGTGACCCTTTAAGGGCTGTTTGCATCTGAATAGTTGCCCCTGCTCCTGAAGCTGCAGCCCCTTCCTCTCAGCTACCTTTAAGATAAGTGTTGTATATTTGTGCTTCTCTCAACATACGAACAGTGAGTTGTGGGAAAGCGGTAGAATAAATTGATTGCAGGCACCTCTGACGTCACTCTCCATAACCGTGAGCCACGCTCAGAGTGCGTGCGTTCCTCCCCACATGCGCCAAACCTTCACACTCCAAGGCTTGCTAGGAAGCGGAGTTACCACGGAGCAGCGTCTCCAATAGGGATTTCTCTCCGCGTTGCAGCTTTCTCACAGTGTAGCCACGCAACGCAGAACGTTACAACGCAGCGTAAGGCAGCCATGTTGTGTGTCATTTCTCACTGTACCGCTGCATTCATACACTATCATTTCTGGCGGCTGGATTTTGGACAGCAATTATGGAAAAGCACAGGGGCATATTACCAACAACCAGCGATAATTATCGCTATGTTAGTTTAGCGGCAATATTTTTATCGCCGAGCTGCGGCGATTATTATCGCTTAGAAACCTTGCTATTATCAAGGTTTATCTCCTAAGCGATAAATATCGGCCGAAATGCATGAATATCGCTGAAAAGTCAGCGATATTCATGCATTACCAAGCTAATGCTCTTAGCCATGTTATCCACCTACCATTGGATAACATGGCTAAGAACTGCTCAGGGGCAGGTGCTAGCTTTTGGAGATATTCGCGCTTAGCGCAAATATCTCCAAAAGTTGGTAATAGGAGATAGCGATGTTAGCGACTGTTTCCACTCGCTAACATCTTGGCACGCCCACTTTGCATGTCATTAGTGATAAATATCACTGACATGCAAAGCGGGCCCAAGATGGTCGCTATCTCCTACTAGCTATCGCTAACTGGTGTTAGCGACAGCTAGGTAATAGGGAGATACATTTATCTCCGCTTTCTTGGTTTTTAAAGCCAAGAAAGCGGAGATAAACCCCCTTGATAATATGCCGCACATTCTTTGAGGTAAGCGGTGGCAGGCAAACTATAGCGTCTTGTACATAGAGCACATGGAGAAATCATTAAAAACTTTTAATTCAAAGGTTGAAGATTCATATCAAAGTGGAGAGTCCGTCAGATATTGTGTTGTTACTACATTGCCACGCACTCCCAGATGTGGGTCAAATAACTCAATATCAGGGACAGAGACCAGGACTGGCACAGGGTATCAGGGTCAGAGAGTCCTGAACCGGGTCCAAGAGCCCAGGACTGGCACAGTGTACGACGACAAGAATCTAAAATGGGCACAAAGGTCCCGCAACTAGAACCGAGTCGGAGAGCCCACAGAATGAAGAAAAAGAGCCCAAAACAAAACAAAAACATTTTTAATTAAATAAAATGGACCAGAGAGTTCATAACCAACAAAAAAGAGAGGCATAGAACCAGAGATAAAAGGCCCATAACGGAAGAAATGAAATGAAATTAAATGAAATTTGATTTATAAAGCGCATGGCTGCCCAAGAGCGTCCCAGTGCTAACACAACAAAGAACAGGAACAAACTGAGAGGGGTACCGTTACTTAGAAGTTCTTGGGAAAGAGAAAAGTTTTAAGGGACTTTCGGAACTTAAGATAACAGGGTTCGGTCCGGATCTGCCTGGGGAGAGAGTTCCAATTTTTTGCCGCATTTACCGTGAAACGGCGTCCCCCTGTGCGTGTCTTCCTCAGTCTTGGGACTATGGCTAGGTTTCCCAAATCTGACCGGTGAGCCCGGGAGGATTGATAGGGGCAGATCAGGCACCTAAGAGCCGGAGGTCCTTTACCCTGGAGCGCCTTGTGGGTGATACATAGTGATTTGAAGATAATTCTTTCACGTATTGGCAGCCAGTGAAGGGCTCTCAGAACTGGTCTGTACGACGATCTTCTTGAGGCCCCGGAAAGCATCCTGGCTGCTGCATTCTGCACCCGTTGAAGAATATTAGTGGTGGCTTCCGGCGCCGCTAAGAATAAGGCGTTGCTATAGACTAGTCTGGATAAAATTAATCCCTGGATCAGTAGCTTCCTGGACTGGAAAGGCAAAAGAGGAAGAACTTTCCGCACTGCTCGAAGCAGGCCAAAGCAGATGCCTGCGACTTTCTGAAGAAGTCTAGAACCTGATAAAGAAGTCTTGAACCGGAGAAAGAGAATCAGAACCAGGACATATAGTCCAAAACTGGGACAGAGAAAGAACGGACTTCAACAATTTCTACGCTCCTTTGTCTTATTTTGTTGATGTTCACCCTTCACCCCGATACACTTATTTGTCTTCGCAAACTAAAAAATTCAAGACGTTGTAGACCTCCTACCTGTCTTAATGTTTACGAACTAAAAAGTTCAAGATGTCGTAGACCTCCAACCTGTCTTAATGATTATTGTTGTTGTCTTCCATACATTAAGCTTCATTTTTGTGTTTTGTTTCATTATTTCTTTTTTTCTGTAAAGGAGGAAGAGGTGTTGTATATTTGTGCTTCTCTCAACATTAGGCCTTCCTTTGTGTTCCCACCTCCTCAGCCTCTCAGAATACTTGTGAGTGTTCTAACTTGTACCGGTGTGTTCCACTCTTGTCAGTCAGTCAGTCAAAAAGTATTTTATTTGGTTAATTAAAACCATAAAAAAACATTCTATACACAGAATTTTAAATTGATATACCGTTTGTTAGCAGCAAAAATGTTACACTAATTATAAACATAGAATAATCAAAGACAAACAGTTTAAAATACGACATTAAAAACACCTTTTTCCTCCTTATTCTAACTGCTACAGTAAGGAAACTCGCTATACTAAAAATCTCCCAAACATCGGACAGCAACTGTAAATACATAAGTGCTGGTTTCGCTTGTAAACATCCTTTGTCCTTTAGAATTGGGAGGATAAAACGTTACTGAATGTGCAAAAAATGCTCACAAAGTAAAACAAAGTGCAATGTGTCCTGGGTGGAGAAGTTGTCAAATGAACATACTCCCAAATCCTCCACCCTTCTCCTTCCCGGCGGATCAGCAAGGAGAAAATGTAGCTGGTTCAGCCTGAATCTTACCAGAAGAAAGCAGTGGTTAGAGTTGGTTACCACATTCAAATAAGGTTCAATTGCACAAGACGTTTTTAGCAATTGGTGAGCAAGTACCATTGGTTTTGCCAACTTCCTTTCTTCTCTTTCTATAAAAGCCATATCCAAGTAAGATTTCTTCACCCACGGCATATCACCCTTTTCTAATTTGTCTGGGGAATTAAATAATTCTGGTTGTCCCAGTTTCACTGCCAGCCTTTTGACATGACACAGCCAAGGGATACTACTAGCTTGATCTAGAGATAAACAATCTCTCATGACTTTGCGATTCATGTCTAGTTTTGGGTTTAACCAGGTTGAAATCCATTTTAAGAGAGGTGCTATTACAATTAAATCCTCCACAAAGCCTGTCCCAGTCTCTCGGTGAATTATACATGTTGGCGTGGATTGTGGTACCGATAACAAGTTTCTTAAAAATGTGTTCACAATTATTTGAATTTCCTTTGCTTCTCTAAAACCCAATATATCTGCGCCATAGATTGCAATAGAGGTACATTTTGCTCTATATGCTTTTAACAATGCTTGCATTGGTTTAGCCCCTAACCTGCGTGCAAAGCCTAGAACTGCAGATGTTTTTCTGGCCAATACATTTCTCTTTGCATGTAATTGCACGATCCACGTTGCTCAGTCGTCAAATAAAACACCTAGGTAAGAGAAAGTGGTAACCCTAGTAATCACATTACCCTCACAGTGGAGTGTTTTGACCCTTTTAGGCTAGGAACCAATTATCATTGTATGTAATTTTGAAAACTTAACACTTAGGTCCAAGGATTTCATAAAAGCAGCAAAGGAGGTTAAAAGACATTGTAGGCCAACCGCAGTTCTTGCTAAAAGGGCAGCATCATCCCCGTATAGGAGTGCCGGAATCAATCGCTCCCCAGAACACAGAATATCTTTACTGGCTTCCCCTAAGACTTGATCCAGGTTATTATTATAAAGGGTAAAGAGTAAGGGGGCCAAAATACACCTTTGCCTAACACCATTTGCGATGTGTATTCGCTGGGTACAGTTCCCCCTTTGATCGTACCTCACTGTGGAAGTCAGATCTCTATGCAAGTCAGCAAGGAAATGAACAATATTTCTGTCCACACCTAATTTGAGGAGTATAGCCCATAATTTGGATCTATTCACTCGGTCAAAGACCGAGGAAAGATCCATGAACGCCAAGTACAGTGTTCCCTTCTTGGCAATAGGTGCAGATTAAGGCACTGATCAGTGGTGCCTCTTCCTTTCCTAAATCCGTATTGCAAATCTGAAAGGGTATTGGATTCAGTTAACCAAGCCATGAGTTTACTGAGTACCATCCTTCCAAGCACCTTCACAGCAGAGTCAATGAGTGATATTGGTCTGTAGCAGCTTGGGTCTCCTCTATTACCCCTTACTCTTGTCAGTTGATGGTCTGGTCAGCTGGCGAGGTGTGCACTCAGCTGCGGCTCCTAAGTAAATATACTCTTGAACTTAATGGAAGTATCTTGTTCCTGTGTAACTCTATTTACAACAATAAGCACCTCTTAACAGCTCATCAAGGGCTGAAGGTGTCAGGGCTGTCGATCGCCAGAGATAGTTAATACTGCCACGGAGCTAAACAGCAGGGCAATAGCCATCCCGCTGTGCTTCTGCGTGGGTGGGGGGGGGATGGTGGAGGCCTAATTGCCAGACAAACCTGAGTTTGCAACTAATATGGGGACAGGAGCCCCCTCCCCTCGGGTTCCCCTTGCTACACCATAGCAGTGAGTCCAGGGGAGGAGGACTCCTAAGGCAGCACCGTTCATGCTTTGGCCGGACTGTCACATTGGTGCGAGGCCCCAAGTTGGAGGGCTGAAAGCAGGGCCCTGGGCAGCGGCCCACACTGCGGATGCCTAGCGCCGGCCCTGACCTTCACAAAACTGCTGTTACCCTAGAGGAACTTTTCGAATGGAAATCTTAGGGAGCAGCTATATTTGTTAGCTGCTAGGTTGTCCTGAGTCGTGAAAGCTGCATTATGTTCTAAGGGGTAAAGAATGAGATGGATTCTGTTGGGGAATTTTTAAATCGTGAAATCAATCCTAGATCACAGAATAAAACCTGTGCCCGGGTCCTGCCAAGTGCAGCCACCAGCTGACATGCAGAATGCTGAAAGAGGCAGCCCGTGCCAGCCTTCTAGGAATTGTACATGGTGTATTCACCTTTCACCCCCTTCAGTGTGAGCTGGAAATGTATGCCCCAGTACAGGGATGATTCATTGTTGAAACTTGAAATGAAAGGTGTAAGTGATGTATAGTCTCACAGCCTTATAGAGAAGGGGGCAGCCAGTGGGCTCTACATAGAGGCACAGAAACTCAAAGCTCTTTGGGGTCTGAGGAGAACGTGAAATCTTCAAATTACTGGAGGACACTAAATATGGAGTAGAATTTACTAGCTGAATTTATTCTACCATAATGACAGTACTGGGGGAAAAATCCAGCCAGTGGATTCTATTCCATATACGTAGTTTCCACATACATTTGAGAATGTGAAAGTCCCTCCAAACACATGACAGGGCAGCCAAAAAAGGCTCCAAGACAAATCAATTGCAAGGAAGAACTTTTTTGCCATTAGAATTTCACCAGACTCCAGAAAGCTTCCTTAAACCAATGAACTTTGGAGACCTGATTCATCAGTAACCCTCCTTTGATCCACACAGCAAGTTAGTTACTTGCCACTGCTTTTTTACTCTTCAATCTAAAGTGCTTTCTCCCACTCAGGACACTTCAAAGCCATAACCTGGAATCTAATCATTTCCCTTATTGTTTGTAAAAATTGAATGTTAGCTGACCTATGTGAATTTACCCTACCCTCCTCAGAATTAAAACACAGTTTCCTGGCTACTTGCAGGACTGAGGCATCAAAACCAGCGCCACCTTCTGGTCCTCAATAAAAATTAAAGTGTATTTTTCAAAAAGCACTATAATATGATGGATGTCTCACAAAGAAGTAGGTCAGGAGTGTTTAGGACCTCATCACAGTAAACCTCCAATCAAAATGTAACTTGTTACTCCTCATAATCCCAAAGAAAACTCCTTGTCCTTGTCCTTGTGCATGGCCCAAGGAAAATGGCAGAAGCCGTCTAGCGGAGCAGACGCGCGTTAGCGACCCGCTCTGAACTGTTTAACTCCTTCGTGATGATTGAGTAAATTACCGGATTATACACGGGTAGCCACGTAGGAGATTACAACATATCGTGGCTTAAAATAACTCAACGGAAACACCACCAGAGCCACTATTGGATATTGGAAATTAACACAAATGGATCCTGATAATTAATAAACAGATTGCCAGTGACTAGGATTACACAAGGACTAATGCCTTTCTAAATAGATATTCTTCAAATATATAAGAAGACCAACTGATTGGAATGAACATCAGGATGTGTAACTCTTGAAGAACTGGCGCAACCACCCCTACCTGCCCCCGTCCTGAAGAAGACCCGCTAGAGACCCATAAATAAGGTGTCCCAGGGTCGAAACGTCGACAGACTCACAAAAAGGACCAGTCAACCATGTCCAACATAATACATCCATTGAATATAGTTTGTTGGTCTTAAGTGTCAGCTTAATGAGAATCGGCCTTCCTAATTCATTTCTTCCCTTTTTATAGACCTGTTTTCACGCACGTGTATATAGATCACTTGATGTCACTTTGTCACATTTATTTCACACTATGTCACTTCGCTCACTAAACTGAATTGTTGCGCCGCTTTTTTAAAGTTTTTTGTAAATTTTATTGCATATTCAAAGGTGTCAGTCGATAAGAACAAAGCAAAAATTATGAATGAAAAATGATTCAATGATTAAAATGTCGTACTGACCCTTATCAGTGTTTGGTAATTGCACTTCTTGGCCTAACAGAGGTGGCATAATAAGTAGAAACGTTATGTCTACGACTAAGTTAAAGATAAATACGTGATTTAAAGCAATTGTGGTCGTACCCGACGGAGCCATTGTTGAAACTATTACCAAGGAAAATGGCGGCTGGTCCCTGACTCTCCCGGGACAGCGGAGAAGGCGCCAGACCTGGCGTGCTACTCACCGCCTGCACAGATCCCCAAATGATCGCATAGTCGGCTGAGAAGGTGCTGCGTACAATGAGGAATTCCTGAACCACCGCAACAGCCTTTAAGCAGCGTTTCACTGCTGTTGGCGCAACAAAGCAGCTTCGTCACAGAAGCGGCCGCCATCTTAAATTGCGCTCCGTATGAAATTTCACTGCGCATTTCACCTGTGGTGACTCATTTCTTCATGACCCCACCAAAACTTGTTGGTAATTGAAGCAACTTGTGCCAGCGAATATGGAATATAATAGTTTCTGCCTTTACTGAAAGTATATATTCATGTATATCATTGAAGATAAACTCTTCATTCGATGTATGCTTTCTTCGACGTATTGCAACAAACTAAATAGCTCTGGAGAGTACATTGTCTAAATATTTTGGGGTTGCCACCTCAGCATATTAGGAAGCGTTATATTAAGGACTAAGGATATGGCTAAGATCCTCTCAGCGCATCTTCCTTCTGAATTGATACCGCTCTAGTTATACTTGACTTTATTGTGAGACTTGGCTAAGCAAGAGTTAACTTTGGTGATTAGGGCCATGGAGGTATCTCTCCCCTTTGCTTCTAACTAATTATAGCTACAGATGAGGAAACCAAATAGTGGCATTTACAGGAAGGTGCTTTGAATGTTGCAAAGTGGTTCCACCTCTTATGTTACTCCTGCAGCGGTTCGTTAACATACACCCTTACTTCACCTTTTTTTACTCCTACTGCACATGGAATTTCAAATTTTGGAAATCTTTATACTACTTTAGGACTGTTAATGCCAAACATAGACGTTTCTTTTTCTGGAAACAGATATACTTTGATCTTTCCATGCTTGGTTGTATAGGCAAACTAATTTATCCTGTTCACCCCCTCTGACACGCAAACTATCAACTCACTTTAAATCTCGCCTCTATTTCTCTTCAATGGGAGACTTAACGAATATATCGTCTAAAGGTGCCACAGCTTCTACCAATGCAGATTCCTCTGGCACGAACAAAACGGCAAGCAAACGTCTCAAAAGTCCCTCCTTCTCCCCACAAGCAACCATCTTCAGTCTCTTTGGACTTACTACTAGAGGAAATTAGAGCTCTTCGTCCATTTGTTGGGGAGACTAACTCTAAGCTACAACTTCTAACTGACAGAGGGTCAAGTTTGGAGTAGAACAAAACATTGAGGGTATATTTATGAGGCCATGCATCAGTTTTGCCCTGCTGTTGAGTCACTTTTTGTCACGCAACAGCAGCATAAAACATGCCCCCTGTTGCTTTCTATTTACAAAGTGACGCATCTAAGCAGATGCGTGACTTTGTAAACCCCTACGCTACATTATACCTGTGCCAGGTATAACGTATGCAGAGTGGGCATTCCCACGCAAGTAAGCTTTGTAGAAGTGACACAGTGAAATCTCTGAGATTTCACTGCGTCACTTCTGGGGAGCCATTGCGTCAATATCTTATGCCTGCCTCACAGCAGGCATAAGACTGACGCAGGCCCTTTCGCATGGGGCTTGCCCCACGTGAAAGGACACATTGCTGGAGTTGTGTCACTTTTGTGACACACTCCAGCAATGCGTCACTTTTGCGCCTACAGATACGTCAGAAATCCTGACGAATCTGTAACTCCTTGCGACATGATGCGTCATACTGTAAATATAACGCATCCATCATGTCGCAAGGTGGGTGCACTGAGAAGTGATGCATCGCTGCTTTCACACAGCAATGCGTCATTTCTCATAAATGAGGCCCTGAATCCTTAACCACTGCCAGCAGCAAAATGGAAGCTCTTCATTCTCAAGTGTTGACGCTCCAAAAGCAAGTCGAAATCCTTGAAAAGAGAAACAGATGGAACAACATCCGCATTTATGGCTTACCAGAAGGCTCAGAGGGTTTGGACCCCATCAATTTCTTCAAATCTTTTCTTCTTAAGGTTCTGAATTTGCCACAGGATACACAACTCAATATCCAATGAGCTCACTGACTGGGCCTTGCTTCTGCAACAACTTCATTCCCCGCAAGGAAACCGAGAGGAATCATTTTATATTTTCTAGAACATACTGACCTGCTCAAGATTCTCTCAGCTGCCAGAGCAATCAACCACAGGCAATCCTCTGTTCTTCTCTCAGGACTATTAAAAATCCATCGCGGATAGACGCAGAGATTTACTGGCATTGAGACCGCAACTTTTCTCTCTTGAGGCACCCTACGGTCTTTTCTACCCATGCCTCTTTAAGGTGACCATTAACAATAAGTCTACTACATATGAGGAACCTATAAAGTTGAAAAGTGTTCTCAACACCTGCCTTGCGGAGTCAATAAATACATCTTTATCATCCTCATCGCATAAAAAATAGATGTTTTTGCTCTTATCTTGCTTGATATCTTAACTTTTGCTATATATTGTTAATCACTTTCTTCATGTTAAATTGGTTGAAGTTAATGTTCCTCCTTGCTTGACTGTTTTGAATGATCATTAACCTCCTTTTTCCTTGCAGGTTTTGTTCCCCTTGTTGTACTTTCCCCTGTGTTTACTACTCATCAGTTCTTGTTCCTTCCTGCTCCCCCTTAAAGTCTGGATTCGTCATTGTTCCATGTGGCCTCATCTCCCCCCACTTTACATATGTCTCAGATTATTTGTAAGTATGTCATTTGTGTTTTCTCCATTGTTCTAATTATCTCTCTTCATTTTCTTGCTTCTTTCTCTTTTTCTCTCCTTTCTTATGTCATTTGGCCACCCTGGACCCGGACACCCTTAAGAACTTCAGGCCGATTTCCTTACTGCCTGCTCCAGCCAAAATGTTGGAATCGCATCTCAATCATCATCTGACTGCTTTCCTTGATGCCTCTGGGTTCCTGGACCAGTCTCAACATGGCTTTCGAAAATTCCACAGTACTGAGTCGGCCCTTACAGTAGTGACGGACAATATACGATCAAAGGTCGACCAAGGCCAGACCACTTTTTTGGTCCTCTTAGACCTGACCGCCGCCTTTGATACCCTATCTCCCTCGACTTTAACTGCTCGTCTGAGGGAGATAGGGGTGGAGGGTCCTGCACTGAGCTTGCTGTCCTCTTTCCTTGTTCAGAGAGAACAGAGGGTCAAGCTAGGAGAGTTCCTCTCCTCTGTTAAGCCTGTGCAATGTGGGGTTCCACAGGGGTCGGCCTTGAGCCCGACCCTCTTTAACATTTATGTGGCCCCACTTGCCAGACTAGTAAAAGCTCAGGGGATGGAGGTGGTGTCATACGCCGATGACACCCAGATCATGGTGTCCCTCTCCCACTCGGTGAGTACCTCAGCGCTCAGCTTCAGGAATTGCATGCAAGCTGTCTCCGACTGGATGATCTTAAACGCCCTGAAGCTGAACGGAGAGAAAACAGAGGTCTTGATCTTTGGAAAAGATCAAAACAGCTGGTCCAATGAATGGTGGCCTCCCTCTCTTGGAGCTTGTCCCGTACCGTCAAATTCCGCCCGGAATCTTGGCGTGATTTTTGACACCTCTCTAGACATGTCACTACAGGTCAATAGAACTGTTTCTACCTGTTGGGGAGTGATCAAAGTACTTAGAAAAATCGCCCACTATCTTTCCCCTCAAGCTCGCAAACAGACCGTGGTGGCCTTAGTTACATCACGGCTGGACTATTGTAACGCCCTGTATGCAGGCATCAATAAAGGCCTCATCCAACGCCTCCAGTCCATCCAGAACGCGGCTGCCAGATTTGTTCTGGACCTCCCTAACACCGCTTCTGTCTCTCTTGCAAGGAAGAGTCTTCACTGGCTCCCGATTCAGTCTAGAGTCTCTTTTAAAATCCTATGCCTAGTCTTCAGTGCCCTATCCGACGGCAGCTCTGAGGCCATAGGTTCCCTTCTGAGTCCCTACGCCCCCAGCAGAAACCTTCGTTCTTCCAATAAGAACCTTCTCACCATCCCTCGGACAAACAAGGTTAGATGGGGCGGAAGAGCTTTTTCATTTGTGGCCCCTAATTTATGGAATGCCCTCCCCTCTGAGATCAAATCTCAACCCACCATGGTTCTCTTTAAGAAGGCTTTAAAGACGTGGTGTTTCATCAAGGCCTATCATTAATCATGCTCTCTGACCGTATCATTTTATTTGGTTAGGCGCCTTGATGCCCTCTGGGGCTAAGTTGCGCGATATAAATCTCATTTCATTCATTCATTCATTCATTCATTTTCGCTATTTCCTGAGTTGTACTTCCTCTTCTTCCATTCCTTTTTTCTTAATCTTCTCTTCTGCCTACGAGACATCTTTTATTCCGATCTTGTTCACCTGTCATATTTTCTTCATCGTTCATATTTTCATCAATTGACCTTTATCATGTTTAACTTCGTACTTATTCTGAGTTCTACATTTGAAAAAGGATATGTAACTACCTATTCATATACGTTTTCTTCTATTTACATTACCTATGTTCTTAACAGTTGTCACTTGGAATGTCAGATGCTTAAACTCTCCCATTAAAAGACAACGTGTTCTTTCCCACCTATTTAAGATGAATGCTAATATAGCTATGATCCAAGAATCCCATCTCACAGAAAGTGAATCACTAAAGCTTAGAGGAATTTGGCGGGAGAGGTTTTCTTTTCACCAGGAGATGGTAAAAGAAACAGAGTTATAACTTTATGTAATAAAGCACTAAATGCTAAACTCATCTCACAGGAATTAGGCAACGAAGGTAGATGGCTGTTTACTACTTATTGCTAGGGAAAACTCCCATATCCTTGTTTAATATTTATGCTCCTACCAGTGGTGATGTCTCATTTTGGTCTCGTATTTCGCAATTACTTTTAAAATACCTCACAGAAAGTTTTATTTTTGCAGGTGACTGTAACCAAGTGATGGATCCCTTCCTTGATCGGAATTCTAATGTCCCCTTCATCCCAAACAAATCACACAAAGCTTTTTTACAAACTATAGAGCAAAGATATTTGGTAGATGCCTGGGGACTATGCAACCCGTCTTCGAGGGAAAACTTATTTTTTTCCCCACCCCATCAGACACAGTCCAGAATAGATTTTTTTATTATGCATAATGTTTCTCAATCTCTGCTTTCAGCTGATATAGGTCCCATACTCATTTCTGACCATGCTCCTATTACGCTTTAACTGGACATCCTACATTAACCTAACTCACCTAAAAGATTACGCTTCAATAACTCTTTACTTCTTGACCCCAATTTTATTGCATCCTTTACATCCCTTCTTCATGAATTCTTTCAAACCAACCTATCTGATGATCTAGCCCTTCCAGGTAGGCATGGGCGGAAAATCCGTTCCGCTCGCGGACTTTGCGGATTTTCAGGAAATCCGCAATCCGCGAGATTCGCGAATCTCCCGCAAAATCCGCAAATCCGCGAGCAGCGGATTTTGCTCGCACTGCTCGCACTGTTCGCGTGAGTTCGCGCCCCGCGAATAAGTGCAAAATTGCAGAAATACGATCTTAGCAAAACTGAAAGTAACTACTTACCAGGTTCAAAAGTTCAGGCTCATCATTAGTAGCCATTTCCTGTAGTGCTTCCTGAGGGGCCCCTCCAGAGTTCAGTTGCCAGTTGAAACTATTATGTGACCCTGCTCTGAACCTCAGAATAGTTACACATATGCCACAAAGGTCCTGAATTACAGCTAAGGGAGACAAGCAGGAGCCAGGCTGGAAGTTAAAATCCATTAATCAGCCCCTAATTCATTATTGTCAGTTGGGGCAGGGCAGGTGTTTTAACTAATTTTGCAACAATGAAAGCACTTAGCAAGTGCAAAAGATCACTAATCAGGGCGCACTAAGGAAGCAGGTGCCAGCTAAAAAAATATTCTGTCACACATTAATCAGCCCCAAATTAATTCAGGTCACTTGAGGCAGGGAAGGTGTGCTTTGCTTTGCCGAAAATAATGTACACTGGACAACCAGAGGGTGTGGTGATGAAACAGAGGGTGGCATGGGTGGGCCAGAGGGTGGCATGAGTAGTCAGAGAGTGGCAGTGGTGACAGAGAGTGGCAGTGATGAAGAAGAGTGTCCCAAACAGGCTGGACACGTAGAAACAACAAGTTCGCGAAACTTGCGACCCGACAGGTAAGTTCGCAATTTGCGAAAGTGTACAAAACCCTCGCGAACTGGCAGAAACACGGGCGAACACAAAAAAAAAAAAATCCGCAAATTCGCGGGAACTCGCGGATTTTGCGGATTGCGAATCCGCAAATCCACAAAATTCGCGAACGCGAGATCCGCAAAATTCGCTCATGCTTACTTCCAGGCTATTTGGGATGCTTTTTAAGCTACCTCTCGAGACTTCATTATTAGATATACATCAAACAAGCGTAAATCATCCTGAACATTTCACAACGCACTTCTTACTAACATTAAAACACTAGAACACACCTTTTATACCTCCAACTGAAAACCAGTTAAGAAGAGCTTATAAACGCTAAAATAGCTTTCAATAAAACATCGACTGAAAAAGCCTCCTTGTTTCTACTGAAAACGAGTGCAAAATACTATGTTGGCCAAAACGAATCAGGTAAATTATTAGACAATTATCTTAAAATCAAGCAAAACAGGTTTCACATTGATTCTATTATTGATGAAAATCAAGCACCAAAACATAAAGACCCCAAAATCCTTCAAGAATTTGTCAGTTTTTACGAATCTCTCTATAAGCCAGAAAAGGTGCCCCCGGATACAGCAATTCATCATTACTTTTCCAATGTCCAAAAGTGTGATTTCCACCCTTCCAGTCTGGATATCTTGGAAGCTGACTTAACACAAGTTGAACTGTTAAATGCAAAGAAGACCCTTAAAAAAGATAAAGCCCCGGGCTCTGATGGATTTAAAGTGGAATTTTTCTTACACTTTTCCCAGTTGTTTATTCCGTGTTTATATACTCTCATTTCTTGTTTCACATCTTCTGGGAATTCATCAGGTTCCTTTTTGGAGGCCTTAGTTTGTCTAATACTGTAAGATTGCAAGGACCCTAGATACTGAAAAAATATGTAGATTATAAAATTTTCTTGAAAGCAATAGCTACGCAATTAGAACCACACCTTCCTTCGTTGCTAGGTACAGAGCAATCAGGATTTGTTAAAGGTCGAAACATCACTGACAACACGAGATTATTCTTTGACATTTTTTCCAGAATGTCTCATCACTCAGATTCACTAGCTGCAATTGCCCTTGATGCGAAGAAAGCCTTCGACAAAGTCTCATGGTCTTTTATTTTTCATGCCCTCAAATGGTTTGGATTTGGCCCAAAAATTACCTCCCTGATTGCTGTGCTCTATTCAGAAGCTAAGGTGGCCATTTCTGTCAATGGTCTTGTCTCTCCCTCTTTTAATCTTAAAAGAGGAGTCCGTCAAGATTGCCCTTTGTCCCCTTTCCTTTTTACCTTAGCGTTGGAACCATTCCTGTCTAGAATTCGGCAGAACCAATCTATTTCCAGTTTTACATTCAAGTCCCAGCACATCAATTTAGCAGCATATGTAGATGACATATTAATTTTCCTTTCTCAGCCACAATCTTCACTCCCTGCATTTTTACAGGAGATTGAGGTCTTTGGTTTAGTTTCTGGGTACAAATTAAATATTGACAAATGTGAAGTTATGCCTTTAAGCAAATATACTTATAGAGAGGATTTTCAGACATCCAATTTTGCATGGAATTCTCAACACATAAAGAATCTTGGATTATGGTTCTCTTCTTCCAGAGCACACTCCATCTTGCTAAACTTTGATAAATGTATAGATAAATTAAAAATGCTTACTGCAAGATGGCATCTACTTCATCTCTCTTGATGGGGACGTCTTGACACCATTAAGATGATGCTCACCCCTATCATACTTTACACCATTTACAATATACCAGTATCCATACCAGCTAAATTTTTCACAAGATCAATTCTATACTTATATCTTTTTTTATGGAATGACAAAAAACCAAGAATGGCATTACAAAAATTAATACGTCCAAAATCAGTAGGAGGTGTTCATTTTCCCGATTTTTCCAATTACCATAAAATGTTTCAACTAAAACATTTATCAAATTGGATTTCTGATCAAACCTCTAATAGGCCATTATGGCTTGATCTTGAAGCTTTGTTTATAGCACCTTTTTCATTTCAAGAATATCTTTCTTTTTCTCGCAAACCGCAAAAGAATTATACACCAGTAATTAAACACTCATGCAAACTATTACAAGCTACTCTTCCTCTGGCCCCTTATTACTTTGACACTTTTCTCAAATCCACAATTTGGCATAATAGGTCTATACTTATTAAGAACAGACCAATATATTGGAAAGTATGGAGAAATAAAGGTTTGGTTTGGATGCACCAGTTTTTTGATCTGGGCACACTACTTCAATTTTCACAGATACAGGACCTCTATCACCTACCTACTTCCTTCCGGCATACTTAAAACTTGTGCTCAATTTGCACGTTCGTCTTTTTCAGCTTCCCTGACTAATAACAATTGGAATAGTCTTGTACGTACACATCTTAGAGCCTATACCATTTATTCTCGTTTAGATCAACCTCCTATAAATAGAAATAAATCTAAAATGGAACCCTCCTGAGAGACTGACATGGGTTTTGAATGGCTTGTCTCTTTATGGAATAGAATATAGCTGAAAATAAGGCAGTATTCCCAGAGCAGCAAGGACCACACAAACAATTTTCTCCATTTACAACAGATTGCTTTTTACACCCGCACATTTACACAAGATACATGCTGCTACTCCCAGTATATGTTGGACTTGCTCTCACGATATCGCGGACTTAAACATATGTTGTATACCTGCCAATATGTATTTCAATTTTGGGAGCAGGTTTGGTCTCAAATTAGCATAATATTTAGCAGCACTGTCCCTCTTTCTTTTATTAATATTATCTTAGATAGCTCGTCCTCTGAGTGGAAGAAAAGACATTCACACGCGCAAATCATTGACTTACTATTAGCAGCTACTTTTCAGCAAATAGCAAAGAATTGGAAGGACACTTCTAAATTATCATATCTTGCTGGTGGTATGCCAGCTGTCAGAATCACTGATTGGATATGACTCTTGTGTATCCAATTTCACTTGCTACAAAACGATTGCACCTTTGGTCCCCTGTCAGACAATTTCTCGATGATAGTGCAAAAAAATCCTTTATACCCCAACCTTCATCACAAGAAGTTACTAAGCCTCCTTGACTTTCCTTATACTGTATTGACACTGCTTAGATGTCTAATTTCAGCACTTTATACATGCAAACATTTTGAAATAATATCATTTTTTTCTCTTCTTTGTTTTGTGACATATTTAACATGAACCAGAATCTTTTTGCCTTTTAGAAAAAAAATGTCATTGTACTTCCTTCTTCAATTTTGTTGTAGCTATGTATTTTCAACATCCTTTATTTCCACTTCCTCACTTATGATATTTTGTATTGAACACATGTGCAAAGTATTGTTGTTTTGACTACTAGTCTTAAATAAACTTATCTATGAACTTAAAAAGTCCTTGTGCGTTGTATTAAAGGATCTGCTCCCCAGACAAAATGCTTCTTTTGTCAAACAAAAACTATGCATTCTATCAACAAGCTGAGGAGACTATGTGAACGCTCAGAATGCAATTGACAGGCCTCTTCAGAAACCTAGCAGCTCAAGTTTTTAGATCTCGCCTAAGCAGCACTTGCGCTGTCTCTTCAAGGCATGCTGTATGTAGGGAATGGACTTGAAGCTCCGTCTTTTTTTTGCCCATCTTTTCAATTGGCTCATGTTACTGTCCTTTCTAAATGGCTGCTTTTGATTCATGGAAAGGCTTAGTAGACCCTGCTTATTATATATAGCCTTTTCTCTTTTTGTACCCTCCGATGAGGATGGCCCTCTTGCGTGTGTTGTTACTTGGTATGTTTTATTTACAGTCTGTGAGCACTATTTTCTTTAATGACTTTCTCCTGCCTGCCGGAGGACATGTTCTCCCACAACTGCTTTTTTTTTAACCAGCGCATGTCTTCCTTCATGCGTTGCTTTCCATATGAGGTAAACAAACAAATGCTTTTATTTTTTAAAGCGTTGCGGCGTTGTGCTCCAACTTTAAATATTATATATATTTTTTTCAATGCACCACACCCCACTGTAGATTTAACACGGCAGCCACGTGCCTTTTTGTTTGGGCTGCGCGACTCGCCTACATCAACGTTTAAAAATCCTTTTTTTTTCAACAGCGGGAAAATGCTGCGCTTTAACTTTAACAATGGCGTCAGTGCACCAATTATCACCAGTTTGGCGACTTCTAACATTTTCGCCGTGTTTCCCTACATGATCGTGTTGGCGCTGTTGTGTTGCCTGGACAATGCAGGTCCTATTTTTTTCAACAGCGGCAAAATGCTGTGGTTTTTTTTTTTGCAATGGCACCTGTGCACCTATTGTCAGCAGTTCGGCGTTGTCCGCTTTCCCTACATGACAGCGTTGGCGCCGTTGTGTTGCCTGTAGAAGTGAGATGCCTAGAGCCCCTGCAGACATGACGGACAGCAGCAGAAGGTTTGTTTACTTTAGCTGCTCCTTCTCCCTTCATCCGAACATCTCTCCGAAAGCTTGTTGCTCTGGGAGTGGCTCTTGTTTGAGAGTCTTATGACTTTATGTGGGAAACAATATCTGAGTCATATTGCATAGGGCCCTGCAGATTGTGGCCGGATTTCCAGTTTAATGAAATGATGGGCATTCACTTACCAAGTTGGTAATTGTTTTCTTTTGAACTGTCCATTTTCTACTACCAAATGGAGCGCAATGTCAAAAATATATTGATTATGCGTCTGGTGAAGGCCTGATAACTCATTGCCTGTCCTCAGGCCTCCTGGGGAAATTGACGGTTTCCTGTTCTGCTTGTGATCAATAAAAGCGCCCTTTATAGCCCACAAACACCACTTCATCTTGGCAGCTTTGGTAAATAACACCATGTGCTTACCCATTTGTTGTGGGAATAAGATAGAGATAATGTGGTAATACTGCAGGACTGTAGGTTAGAAATGTACTTGCGTTTTCCAAATTTTGTGTTTGTATACCTTGTTTAAAGAAGTTAAATGACAGGCGTCTTCTGACTGAAACAGTTTTGACGAATATATTGGTTGCTGGCAAAATAAATTCTAGAAATAAATTAGGTGGGGATGGTAGTTTTGAGTTAAGAACATTTAAAAACAAAAGTGATTTTTTAATGAAAGATTCTCAGTTGCGATATATCCTGCTATACCCTGTACGTTAGTGGTTTATACTGTAAAACGGTGGTTTAGTTTACACGGGCACAATGGCTTCACCCCCATACATTACATTCTCACCTTAAGTCCCCTCCCCTCTCAGTTAATCCTCCATTTTCTCTGCATCTCCATAAATACTGGGCAAGTCCGTCCTATGCCTAAACGATGGGCCTCTGGAATTATGTGATTTTGTGATTGCAGCATATTCTGCTTTAATTATGGAAAGGGGCGACCATTCGGTCCCCCCGAACGTATGGCGGAGTACCACGATCCCCCCGGGAAGCCATCTTGGGCGGGAGGCGAGTCTCGGCTGGTATGCCCGAAGCGGCGTAGCCGGGGCGCGCCTTTTTCCCGCCCTGGAGTGGGCTGGCCTAGACACTGACGCGGCCGGGCCACGCCCTCGGGGCAGGCCGGGGCGGGTTTACGCCCGCCCTGAAGACGGATAAAAGGAGCAACAAGCCAAGGAAGCATCCTCTTGTTCCTGTGCTCTGAAGCTGCACCACCTTGCTGCACGTGAGCTCGAGACGGGACGAAGAGCCAATTTTGAGCGTTGTAATCTTTCTTGTTTGTTTTTTAGATACTCTGTCGTGAGAATGCCTAAGAAGGCGGGAAAGCGAATGACTACCGACCAGATGCTGCGTGTTCTCATGAAGGAGGTGACCGACTTAAAGAAGCGAATGGCGGAGAAAGACGAGGAAGGGGGGCCGAAACGTCCTCTGGCAGGAGCAGCTCCAGTGGGAAAAGGCAAGAGGCCCAGAAGGGGAGCAGCTGGGGGAGACAACCCAGTTCCCTGTACCCCACTCGAAGCACCCACTCCTTTGCCAGAGGAAGGTAATCCGATTCCCGTAGTGGTCACCCCCGTGTCCGGGGAGGATATGCCGCCCGAGCTGGCAGCTCAATTAGCAGCGTGGTTGGGTAAAGGTAGCAAGGGCGCCACGGCTGACGACGCGCAGGTGTTACTGAGGCAGCTGCGGGAAACAAGGGAAGCGACGACGGCACCATCGCCATCAGTTTCAGTCGCAGATACAGCTTCCGGTTCAGGTAAGCGGCCATTGCCGATTGCGAGGGATGAGTCGGCACCCTCTCGGAGGGAAAAATTGGGTCAACATGTCCCCCTGGCTATTAAAGAGAAGATATGGGCAGGGGAATATATAAACATCTTCTCGTTGCTTACCGACCATTATGAAATGGAGCATGTTAAGGGCCAGAAGGAGCTCATGCATCCAAGTGTTTGGCGCGCAAAGATGGCCGCCTTTAAGGTAAATGAAAACATTGGTAATTGGGGCAAGGCATGGGGGGTTTTTACATCCATCTTGGGTGAACGTAGGCCCGAATTGCTGCCCGAATTGCCGATTTATCAGTCACGGATCATGGGGTACTCTGTATCTCACGAGGGCAATCATTGGTTTTGTTACGACAATATTTTCAGGAAAGCGAAAGAGCATGATAAAAACTTAACTTGGGATTGTTATGATTCTGTGTCCTGGTCCAAAATGGAGGACTCTGGTATGTTGAAGGTGCCATTGGTAGGAAGTAATGTTGGTGAATCCTCCCGCCAATATGCGGGGACGCCCTTTCGATCAGGTACGAGTAACGACAATCACTCGAGGCCAGCCGGCAACGCAAATAAAAGGGGGGTTTGTTGGAACTTTAACAGGGGGAAATGTACTAGGCCCCAGGGGTCATGCAAATTTAGGCACGAATGTGGGGGGTGTGGGCAATCATCCCATCCTGAGTCCATGTGCAGAGCCAAAACGGGTGATAACGGGGGTAGAGGAGGCGCCAAACAGGTCTGACATAGTCCGAGGGGCGCCTTTACCTACCCCGATTGATACCATGGCAATGATTCCCTGGCTCAGCGAATACCCGGATCACGCTTCCGCTGGGGTGTTGCGCAACGGATTTTCATATGGTTTCCGCATCCCAGTGGGAGAGTTTCAGGGTATGCCACAATGTAAAAACCAGATATCGGTCTTACAGCATACGACCGTGGTACAAGAAAAGATCGGGAAGGAGGTGGCTCGAGGTCGAGTCGCCGGTCCATTTAATGTGCCACCAGTTGCTAACTTTGTTTGTTCCCCTTTAGGGGTGGTCCCCAAAAAGGACCCGGGGGAGTTTCGGCTGATACACAATTTATCAGCCCCACGTGGTCTTTCAGTAAACGATGCGATAGACCCGGAAGTGTGTTCGGTGCGGTACGCATCCTTCGATGAGGCCGTAGCCATTTTGAATCGCCTGGGGCCCGGTGCGCTGATGGCAAAATCTGATATCGAGTCAGCGTTCCGGTTGCTCCCGGTACATCCAGACGATCAGCGTCTCCTTGGTTTCATGTTTCAGGGTCATTATTACATGGATAGGTGTATGCCGATGAGGTGCTCTATATCTTGTGCCTATTTTGAAAAGTTCAGTTGCTTCCTGCAATGGGTCTTCACGAGGAAAACGGGGTTTCAACATGTGATGCATTATCTCGATGACTTTTTGTTTCTGGGGGCAGCCGGGGATCCCGAATGTGGACAGGCTTTGACTGCATTTTGTGTTTTGATGAATCAGTTTGGCGTGCCATTGGCACCAGGTAAGACTGTGGGTCCCTCGACTCGCCTCGAGTTTCTGGGGATCGAGCTTGATTCCGAGGAAGGTTGTTTTCGTCTACCAGGGGACAAAGTGTTAAGATTCAGGGCATCCCTGCAAATGTGTATAAGTGAGTCTAAGGTTAGGCTACATTAATTACAGCAATTGGTGGGACAGTTGAATTTTGCCCTAAGAGTTATACCGATGGCCCGCCCCTTTTCTCGCTCGATCGCTCAAGCCATGGTCGGCCTGAAGGAGGGTCATCATCGCACAAGGCTCTCGGCAGAGGTCCGCCAGGACATGCGCATTTGGTTGGCATTTCTGGCGGATTTCAATGGCCGAATTGTCTGGAACAAACCGGCCGTGTCCTCCGAGGAGCTGGGGCTGTGGACAGATTCGGCAGGGAGCATTGGTTTTGGCGCCATATTCGGCACTCAGTGGTCGGCGCAGAAATGGCCGTCATGGTGGCATGAGAGTGGTCTGACAAGTAACATTGCTTTCCTTGAACTTTTTCCCATTCTGGTGGCCCTGAGAACTTGGCCCGAGGGGTTCAGAGATCACTCTGTGGTATTCTGGTCTGATAACATGACCGTTGTTGAGTGTATCAATAGCCAGGCAGCTCGATGCAAGTGGATTCTGAGATTGCTCAAAGAAATTGTGTTATTATGTATGCAATTGAATGTAGTATTTAAGGCGAGACATGTCCCGGGGGTGATGAACCAGGCGGCTGATGCGCTTTCTCGTTTTCGTATGCAGGCCTTCTGGAGTTTTCTGCCCACAGCGGACCCGGTGGCAGCACCCTTTCCCGAAGCTCTCTGGTCTCTCGGTGCCCCGAACTACAGAACCTCGTGGGAGAGAGTTTAGCACCCAGGACGAGGAAGGCATATGAAGGGGCGTTCCGTTCCTATTGGGCCTTTTTGGGGGCAGCTAGAGGGGAGCTTTGGGGCCAGGAGGAGTTGGTAGTGAAATTCCTGCTATCGTTACGTCATGCAGGCAAATCAGTGGCTACGGCCCAGAGGCATCGGGCCGCCATTTCCTTTGTGGCTAGGGCTCATGGGATCCAGGACCCGACAGCGTCTTTCGTTGTGCAAAAAGCGCTACGTGGGTGGCAACGCCTTGAGGGTCGCAGAGTAGATGATAGGCGCCCGATAGGTCTGGATAGGTTGGCTTTGTTGTTATCTGTACTTCCTGCAACATGTTCATCCCAGTATGAAGCAGTGTTATTCCGAGCCGCTTTTGTGCTAGCATTCCATGGGGCTATGCGGGTAAGCGAATTAGTGGCAAGGAACAAGCAGGATACCAGGGGGGGACTGTGCCGAGAGCACATCCAAGTCAGGGGGGAGACAATGACTGTCTCATTTGTCAAGTCCAAGACCGATCAGGGTTCAATGGGGGACTGCATAATGATACGAAGGATCCCCGGGTCCTCCATGTGCCCGGTGAGTTGTGTAGAGGAGTATTTGGCACAGAGGGTGGCATCATGGGGGGGGACCTTGTTGAGACACGCTGACGCCACCCCACTGACGAGGTTTCAGTTTCAGCGGGTGCTTGCGATGTCGATTACGGCTGCGGGCTTGAACCCGAGCGAGTTTGGGACCCATTCCTTTCGGATAGGGGCTGCTACAGAGGCTACGGCCAGGGGTCTGAATGTTGAACAAATTAAACGTGTGGGGCGTTGGTCCTCTAATTGTTATAAGAGGTATGTGCGGTTGCACATGTTGTGAAGCTGTAACGATGTACTCACGCTTCTTGTTTTTGTTTGGTTTCAGTTGCGCAAGCCTACGAGGCGGGGCGGACTATGCAGTCGACCCAACACCGGGCCAGCGGTCATACTTCACCGGCTGTGAAAAAGGAGGTGTGGGTCGTGGGCCACTCATACGTGAGGCGAGCCGCGGACGTATTCAAAGCAGGTGACATGAATCACGTGGCTGGGGAATACGGGTACAGTGTGTCCTTCTACGGAAAGGGCGGACTCTGTATTGACCAGTTTCAATCATTTTTTGAGGGTTTGCTAGGGCGGATGAGGTCACCGCCGTCTATAGTCATAGTACATCTTGGGGGCAATGATTTGGTCACCACTGGTAGACGACTTCTTCTTGAGGCGATGCTTTCCACTGTAAGTTGGTTGGCGAGGAGAGTTCCAGGGTGCACGATTGCATGGTCACATATGATCCCACGTAAAGTATGGCGGGGGCTGTTTCTGTTTCTGCTTTAAACCATTCAGTAAGGAAAATTAATAACAAAGTGAGTAGATTGTTCCGTTCCAATACACTGCATTCTATTTCGCATGGTTGTATTACTGGTGACAGTATGTATTTGGGGGATGGTGTTCATTTGTCCCGGGTGGGGAACGAGTTACTCATAGGAGACTGTATAGCTTGGCTAAAGACTTTAGGACATGACCTTTAGGTAGGAGTGTTGTGGGGGGTCCGGATAGCCGGTCAACTATCCGGCCTGTGGCGGTAAGGTCATGATCGGTGAGCACTAATTGGAAGATCCCTATGAGTGGGCGTCACCCATTACGGATGGGAGCGCTCGAAGGAGGTGGCCATTGGCCCCTCAACGGGGAAGGCGGTCCCTTCTAAGGGTGGGACGCCGAAAGGAAAGGAAAGGCGGTCAAGGCCCCTTCCTGGGTAGGGGGGGCTACAGCCCCCTCCCGGAGAATTTCCCGGGGCCAGGACATCTGCGACGGCAGATGTGGTAAGTTGTGTGGGGTTTGGGGGGGGAGTCTACGCTACCTTCTAGATTCCTCACACGAGTCCTCGGACGACCTTTAAGTGGCGTCGAGTTTATTGGGGCCCCCGTCAAGTCAAGGGAAATTGGTAGTTGCACTCGAGGTACACCTCTGTGCGGTCGCCCCTCACAAGTGAGGGGGATATTTCTGGTTAGGGATCTTGACACCGGTTACGACCTTGCCGTTGGCCCTTAAACGTTAGGATGTACAATTTCAAAATTTCAAGTTAGATGTTTTGTAGGATGTTAGTTCGGCTAGGAGAACCTTTGTATTAGAGAATATGTTAAGGTTAGCCAAACATCGCAATGTGGTAATGAAATTGTACATAATATGAAACTGTTATTTTAATGTTTTAATTTTGTTTCATATTTTAATAAATACGGCCGGGAGGGTCACTCCCTCCCGTCTTCCAAAAGTTCATAACTGTTTCCGGTTTCCCATCCTTGGGGATTGTGTTGAGAGGGGGTGGCGGGTATCTCAGCCATATGGAAAGGGGCGACCATTCGGTCCCCCCGAACGTATGGCGGAGTACCACGATCCCCCCGGGAAGCCATCTTGGGCGGGAGGCGAGTCTCGGCTGGTATGCCCGAAGCGGCGTAGCCGGGGCGCGCCTTTTTCCCGCCCTGGAGTGGGCTGGCCTAGACACTGACGCGGCCGGGCCACGCCCTCGGGGCAGGCCGGGGCGGGTTTACGCCCGCCCTGAAGACGGATAAAAGGAGCAACAAGCCAAGGAAGCATCCTCTTGTTCCTGTGCCCTGAAGCTGCACCACCTCGCTGCACGTGAGCTCGAGACGGGACGAAGAGCCAATTTTGACCCACCCACCAGCCCCTGAAGACAGCAAGTAGTTTTGAATAAAGTTTGATGTGGTAACTCTTTTATTTACAGGTCGGATTATTATCGTGATAACCATGAATATGCAATAAAGAAATGGTCAATTTGTGGTATGTGTTGCAAATAAAGTAATCTTGCTCTAGTGTTGATCAGTAGCATGTTTTAATAAAATTGTTGCTTTTAACTGTCTTTTAAGTAATTTAGTCATTTAGTTTAGAACTCATTTAGTTTAGAACTGTCGTATTTATTTTGGTCGGGCGGTAAGGTCATGATCGGTGAGCACTAATTGGAAGATCCCTATGAGTGGGCGTCACCCATTACGGATGGGAGCGCTCGAAGGAGGTGGCCATTGGCCCCTCAACGGGGAAGGCGGTCCCTTCTAAGGATGGGACGCCGAAAGGAAAGGAAAGGCGGTCAAGGCCCCTTCCTGGGTAGGGGGGGCTACAGCCCCCTCCCGGAGAATTTCCCGGGGCCAGGACATCTGCGACGGCAGATGTGGTAAGTTGTGTGGGGTTTGGGGGGGGGTCAACGCTACCTTCTAGATTCCTCACACGAGTCCTCGGACGACCTTTAAGTGGCGTCGAGTTTATTGGGGCCCCCGTCAAGTCAAGGGAAATTGGTAGTTGCACTCGAGGTACACCTCTGTGCGGTCGCCCCTCACAAGTGAGGGGGATATTTCTGGTTAGGGATCTTGACACCGGTTACGACCTTGCCGTTGGCCCTTAAACGTTAGGATGTACAATTTCAAAATTTCAAGTTAGATGTTTTGTAGGATGTTAGTTCGGCTAGGAGAACCTTTGTATTAGAGAATATGTTAAGGTTAGCCAAACATCGGTAATGAAATTGTACATAATATGAAACTGTTATTTTAATGTTTTAATTTTGTTTCATATTTTAATAAATACGGCCGGGAGGGTCACTCCCTCCCGTCTTCCAAAAGTTCAGAACTGTTTCCGGTTTCCCATCCTTGGGGATTGTGTTGAGAGGGGGTGGCGGGTATCTCAGCCATATGTATTTACCGCAACATTGCATTTTAACTTCAAACATATGTTTTTTTCACTGCGCCATACCACGCTGCAGATTTAACATGGCAACTGTGTGCCTTTTTTTGTGCTGCATGGCTTGCCTAAATCAACTTTTAAAAATACTTATTTTTTTTCAACAGCAGGAAAATGACGCGCATCGGTGCACCTATTATCAACAGTTCGTCGGCTTCTAACATTTTCGCCCTCTTTCCCTACATGACCGCTTTGGTGCCTTTGTGTTGCCTGGACGATGCAGGTACTATTTCTTCTACCCCTCCCGTTCCCCCTGCCCACTTTGCCAAGGCATGCCTATGTGCCGACATTGCTTAATGCTTCTTATAGTTGTACTGACTAGACAGTTAGTACCAAAAACAAGTTTCATAGTCTTAGCCAGTGTATTTTCTTTTGAATTATATTGGTATATCTGACATTAAAGGACAGCTACCTGATTATCAAAGCCATCATTCTCCCCGTCCCGGTCACCTCTTTAAAAATACGAAACCATTTAATGTTGGGTTTCATTTGATAAACTGTAGCATAAACTGTACCTGGAAACGTTTAATTGTATTTATCATGCCGGTTTTGAGAGATTGTAAAAGGCTACTAGTTGCACCACTCTTTTTCTGATGTCATTTCACATGCACCTTACTGTATCTAACAAGTCTCTTTGGATGTATGTTGTTACAACGCATGCTTTTTCCACGCATGCCTTTACAACGCAGGTTTTACAACGCAAGTCGTTACAACGACTTGCGTTGGGGGGCGCTGGATAGTGAATAGTTTAATTTACTATTCCAACTCCAGTCCCCGTGGATAGTAGGGAATGTTTTGGATAGTAAATTAAACTATTCCCTATCCTACAGCGCCCTCCGGCGCAAGTCGTTGTAACGACTTGCGTTGTAAATCCTGCGTTGTAAAGGTACTGCGTGGAAAAAGTTTTGTTGTAAAGGATGTTTCCCCGTCTCTTTAATATGCATGCTTCCTCCCCCAACTTTTGAATGTTTGGTACTGTTGAATTTTCTTTTTTACACATTTTAAACTACGGTTGCTTTAATTTAGTACAGACATTTTAATAGAGATCTAAAACACAAACTATTTACTCTTAACTGTAACACAGAAGGTTTTGCTTTCCATCGATTTATTAAAATTATAGTCTTTCTATATCAAAATCCCTTCTGTAAACAACTTCTGCAAATGGGGTCATGTCAGTGAAGTATACTACAGATACCTATGTGATGTATGTCAGGACATGAAGTGTGCACCATATTAATGTCTCTTTATTGGGATCCCACCACGTCCCTTGCATCGCAATATTTACAGAGTGAGATGCGCGGGCCCGGATACACTTACCTCTCACTTTCTTTCCTTCAAATAAACAATTCTCTATGGGACAGATTTACAAGCCCCTTGCGTAACTTTTGCACCACCGTTGCGTCACATTTGTGACTCAGCCGCGGCGTAAATGTTGCGGCCAATTTACAACGTGACACAACTAAGGAGATGCGTCACGTTGTAAAGCCATGCGTCACATTATACCTGCATCAGGTATAATGTATGCAGGGTGGGCGTTCCCATGCAAAAACCCATGTAGAACTGACGCAGTGAAATCTATAAGATTTCACTGCGTCACTCTACGCCTTCACTGCATCAAGAACCCTACGCCTCCTCAGACCAGGCGTATGGAATGACGCAGGGCTTTTTGCATGGGACTTACCCATCTATCGTGGCGCATTGCTGGAGTTGCGTCACTTTCCCGAGCAACTCCAACAATGCGGCAATTTTGCACCAAGAGATGCAGCAGAATTTCTAGGCATCTGTTAATCCTTGTGCCATGGAGCGCTTTCTTGTAAATGCAGCGCATCCATAGTGGCGCAAGGACATTTGGCGCTGACTCAAGGAAACTGATGCATCTTTGCAGCTGCGTCAGTTACTTGTAAATCTGCCCCAACATGTTTATTTCTCCAGCTCTGTCTTTCTCTGCAGTGTCGCTCTTTTTCTCCCCGTTTTCGCTTGTCGCTTTTCCCTGCTTTCATCTTCCAGCATTAGTATCCATTCACAGGAGGTGTCCCCTACCCCCAGAAGCTCAAATTGCAAGCTTTCACTTTCGCAAATGCTTTCAAATAAACCTAAACAAATTTACAAAATAAAAATGTGGTATGTTTGTGTTTCGATTGTGGATTCCCACGTTTAAAATAAATACGTAGTTCCATTTCTAGTTTTCTTTTAGCAATAATAAATGGAAACATACCTTAATAGGGGGCCA
Organism: Lissotriton vulgaris; assembly: GCF_964263255.1. NCBI lineage: Eukaryota > Metazoa > Chordata > Amphibia > Caudata > Salamandridae > Lissotriton > Lissotriton vulgaris. The sequence goes on along the minus strand of NC_141693.1, from coordinate 1,288,774,172 downwards.
CTTAGTCTGCTTGTGACTATTTACAAAACAATACTGGTAATTTGGCTATTCTTGCGAAACAACAACTTGCAGTGATACAGATTCCTGAGGCATTCTTTCTGTTATGTATTTTTCTGTGCTGCTGCCTGTATAGCAGGCTGTGCTATAAATAAGTAAATACTCTAGTTATCAGCCCCAGTGCAGAATTACTAGGTCTGTGGAAACACAAAAGGCCTGTCATGTTTCCCTACGAGATTCTTGCAGCTCAACACAGTTGAAATCTTCAGGTGAAATTGCAAGTGCGGAGGAATAGAAGTCATTACTGCTAAAATGTCTTGTCTGCATAATTGGCCTCTACAAAGGTCCCTCAATGCAGCCTTATCGTTGACACTCACCCCACACTGAGTCTCTGCCTGCTCACCTCATGCACCTCTAGCAAACCCCATGCAGCCAGAGGCTTTATTACTTCTCTGCAGAGCCAAACTGCCCTTAAGCGTGTTTTGGCAGTACCCATTGGGTTTGTCTGACAGATCCATGTGTGGGCTGTTTTTAAGGCGTTCATGGACCTGTTTCATGGGCAGGTAGGCCATTTTTTTTTACAATACAACACATCTATCCCTTGCTCTTGCACCAACCCTGTCATCTCTTCCCCACAAACCCACAGCCCCATCATCTCTACCTCGCACTCCCACTCTCATCTCGCAGTCCCACTGCCCCCTCTCATCCCTCCCTCACACTCCCTGTCTCCACTCTCTACTGCCTGCTCACACATGCTGCCTTTCTGTACCTCCTCACTCCTCACTAGTACACCTCTCTTCTCCCCCGGGGGCCCCTTCATCTCGTCCCTCTGTCTCTCTTGTATTCTCACCCCTCTCTCTTGCTCCCAGACCCACTGTTCCCACCTTTCTCATATGATTGACTTAAGGTCTTCAAACACAGTTTCTTTCCGAGCCTTTTTAAAGTTTTAGTCCCTCAAACCCACGCTGTCCTCCACTCCTTAGGATGTCTTCTGCGTACACAGGTGCTCCTTCTTCATGCTTCTGTACCCTGCTCTCCCCTTCTTTCTCTCTTTCTCACGCACTTTCTGCTCCTCTGTCTCAAGTTCATTCACCACTTTCTGATCAAATTACCTATCCCTCCCTACCTTCCTTTCTTTCTATTCTGTGCAGCTCTCACCCCATCTCCTCACCATACCGCATAATTCCACGACACAAATAAATTCCACACCACACAATTTGTCCCCCCCACAATTCCACAACTAACAAGTCCAATGCAACCCGCATCAGAGGCGCAACTAGAGCCAAATTTCGGGGGGGGGGGGCTAAGAAAAAATTTCGGGGGGCTGAACCTTTAATCAGTAGGCAGAGTGGAGCTGCAGGGGGTCTTAGAAGGGGTGAAACACCTGCAAGGCCTAATTAACATTCAAACGGTCTTTTAAAGACCATTGAAACGTTCGGGTGCGGCTCTGTGTGTGCCCGGGATCTGTCTCGTCCCGGCTGCCACACACGACGGGGGGGCTGAAGCCCGGAGAGTCCAATGGGTGTTGCGCGCCTGACCCACATAATTCAACATCACATACATCCACTACACTCCAAACTAAAACACATAGGTAAAAGACATTGTCATTTACAATGCCAATAGCTATCACAAATGTGAAACCTATTTCATTGCAAATTCTTGCTTTAATAGAGTGTTGCATCATCCAGTTATTTCCCTGTCCACCAACTAATCACGGTTCTCACCTTGCGCATCTGTTACCCATTGCGATTGGTTGTGATGCTCTGTGGCGATGGTGATCGTGTTGAGAAAGATTACCAGAATCACCACCCAGTAGAAAAAGTTGGATTTCACTAGGTCCCGGCACTTCCTGCGGAACAGGCGGTTCCAGCGCCTCCAGCGTCGGCTGTGGAAAAGAAGCAATGAGTGTGAAGCGTGATGCAGTTGAGGAGCATGTGGCATCAGAAAGAAACGTAAACAAACAGGAAGGGTATAGCTATAGATATTGGTTATTTGTAAAGTTAGTTGCGTACATTCAGCGCACACACGTGCAATGCATGGTAGTACAGTGGAGTATTTTCTGCCAAAGCTGCAGTGGCGGCTGCTCTATTTGAGGAGGAGAGCCACCCGCCACCACCAGTAAATAAAACAATAATAATAAAATGGGTTTAGAACCCGTTTTATTATTGTTTTATTTTAATCTCCTGGACCCGCCCCCTCTGATGAGTCTTACGGTGGGTCCAGGGGATGACACTGCTGGTTAGGGGGGGGGGGGAGTAGTGGGCACTCGCTTCACTGCGCATGAGGTGTTTGGTTGGCTGTTTAAGACCAATCCTGCAGCTGCCATCATGCAGCTTAAGAATTGGCTGCAGGGCAGGCTGAGATCCTGTGCCCCTGAGCGAGAAAAACTGATGCGTGGATATTTAGGGGCAGATTTATGTTAACTCGTGCATCCTCAGGGATGCGCCAGTTAATGTGCGCCACAGTGCGCTACAGCTCCGCCACCCATGTTGTGCCGCATTTACAATGCGGTGCACCATGGTGCAAGGCAGGGAAGATGCGTGACACATCTTTCGGCGTACGGGCGGCGCATTGCTGGAGTCATGTCGCAAGTGCGACATGACTCCTGCAATGCACAGGGGCCACCCCTACATTGCATGGTGCATCACCCTTACGCCTGCTTCAAGCAGGCGTAAGGAATTGACGTAGAAAGTGACTCAGTGAAATCTTGTAGATTTCACTGAGTCACTTTCCAGGGGCGTTCCTGCGACGGAACGCCCCCCCCCCCCCTTCACCGGAACGCCTACATGAAACCTGACGCAGGTTTCATGTGGCGCAGGGCCTTACACGGTGACGCATCTGCATAGATGCATCACGTTGTAAATGCTTCGTAGGGATGGGCCACGTTTACACCGCCTTGCGTGACGCAACAGCGGCATAAATGTGGCGCAAGGGCCTCATAAATCTGCCCCTTTGGCAGGTGACGGGCCATTACTGCAAAGTTGCAAAGTTCCGTGCAGTTATGGACTGACAGTAAGCCTTCATCTACGTGTGGAGCAGTCAAGATATGCGCACAATCGATCAAATTAGCACATTCTTCTGAGGTGCAAGTTCCCCATCTGTACGTCTCATTCTTACCTCACGCAAAACTAATCACAATGTCTTCTTACAATTTCATATATATTTGTATACCATATATACATACCACGGCCATGAAAACATTGAGTGTGCCTGAGTGGGTTGATGTAAACTGGTGTTTATGTGCGTAACTTACTTTGAACATGCATATATTATGAAATGGGAACTGGCAGTGGACTTCAAAATATGGGTAGACTCGGATAGGTCAGACTTGCACAATCTCCTTATTCGCATATCCCAAGTGGAAGTTTTCAAGGAGTGGGTAGAGACAGCAAATGAAAATTACGTTTGTACCTTCAAAGAAACTCCTTCGTAAGAATGTTCGGATTCACAAAGCTAAGGCAAATGAGTTGCAGTATTTTACCTAGGTCTTAGGAAGCACCAATTACATCCTGGCATGACTCAGAAAATGCACTGAGGCATGTTGATGTAAATGGGCTTGTATAGTTTCCCCAATAAATCCTGAAGAGGAACACTTTTTCCAGCATAGTTGAGCACTCCCATTCTTAAATTGACAAATAATCCTTTTTTCTCATGGGACTTAACCAAGTACAATCACATTTGGTAATCATGCCTATCAGAAAAATATTCTTAAAAGGATTCAAAATGTTCCCGGTCAAATTTTTAGCAATTTGCTTTACTACAGAAGAAAATGATTGTGATTCATCAAAACATGCACATTTTGGCAGGGGCGGGGATAACTGGACGAAAATCACAAAACCTTGCGCCTTTAGCACATGGACGCAACTATAAAGCAAATACCCCCAAGCTTAATTATCTGCCTGTAAATATTCTAAGTGCTGCAAAAACACGGGTTAACCCAAGAAGTCACTGGGACCTGGGCGGAATATTGATACAAACAAAGTGGTCCCAGATCAATACACAATCAACTCAACCGTAACAACAATTAGGTAAATACAAAGACAATTATAACAGCATTGTTTTTAATCACAACGTGTATCGTAAAAGATTCATTCATAAAATAAGTACATGATAAATCACATATAATGCCCCTAAGAAGTGGAGTAGGGAAGGGTAGTGCTGGGATAGTGAAAGTATAGAAATTAGAACATGGGTCACTGAGACCTGAATACACCAGGAATAATGATAAGTTAACACAATGGAACAAATAACTCATCAATTAATTTAACAATCATGCCTCAAATAAAATCACAAATGATAAATCAGGGAGGAGGCTGAACACAAGAGGAAGTGTCGACGTTTCGACCCAAGTAGATGCAGGCGTGGTATAAACTTTGCTAGAGGGTCTTCATCGGGACGTTTCGTCTATCCTCACTTACTCTGTGACTCAAGCGCTTCGTCTTTGTAATTGGCGATGGTACTAATATATTGCCCCGCTATCCTGTAGATCCCGTTGTTTGATCTAATGACGAGCCGCATAACCAACAGTCCAGCGGTCACTGGTGTATGCCACAACTATGATCGAACCCCTGCGTTCCGTGGTATTTCTCCTGTCGACAGATTCTGTTTTGTGGATCTAACTACGATCTCCACAACTCATAATTCAGCGGTGACTAACGCATGCCACTGTTAACAACTATAACTGAACCCCTGCCTGCCGCTGTATTTCTGTTCTTGGCAGATCCCGCATTCTTGTGCCCAACTACGACCTTCATAACCCATAGTTCGGCAGCGATCAGTATATGCCATCCTATACATCCATATGTGAACCCCCGCTGTCAACGGCATTTCTTTACTGACAGATTCCCAGCTATTCGAACTATCCCATCCCTATATACAGCATTGGCGGAAGACGTAACCTCATTACCTTATCTCCGAGAGCCTATCACTATTGAACCCAACCCATTGCATTACAGTACCAACTTAAGATCCATTGTCCCATTTCCCGCATCCCCTGTCCTGATGAAGACCCTCTAGCAAGGTTTATACCACGCCTGCATCTACTTGGGTCGAAACTTCGACACTTCCTCTTGTGTTCAGCCTCCTCCCTGATTTATCATTTGTGATTTTATTTGAGGCATGATTGTTAAATTAATTGATGAGTTATTTGTTCCATTGTGTTAACTTATCATTATTCCTGGTGTATTCAGGTCTCAGTGACCCATGTTCTAATTTATATACTTTCACTATCCCAGAACTACCCTTCCCTACTCCACTTCTTAGGGGCATTATATGTGATTTATCATGTACTTATTTTATGAATGAATCTTTTACGATACACGTTGTGATTAAAAACAATGCTGTTATAATTGTCTTTGTATTTACCTAATTGTTGTTACGGTTGAGTTGATTGTGTATTTATCTGGGACCGCTTTGTTTGTATCTGTAAATATTCTCAATCAGTGATGTAGACCCCACATTTCACAGTTGGGTAAATACATGAGAGGAACAAAATTGTGCTCCCCCTCCCAAAAATTAGCAGTGGAAATGTAAATCTTTCCTTTCACATGGACTGTCTCTCATAGATCCATACATATCAATGATTTCCCAAGAGTGACATTCGTGAAGGGGCAGGAACTTGATGACATTAGCAGGTTCATGTAACTTCACTCACTTCCCTCCCGGGAATATATGCACTACATATGAGTGAGCATGCGCCATAGAACTGTAATGCATGGAGAATCGAAGCAACTCTGTGTGTGCTGTTGTAGTGCTGATGGCTTGTCCAATGCCTCTGCTTCCTATTGCAAAAGTGCCACCTGTGGTTTTGTGAATCCACCATCGTGTGCTCAGTCGCAGGTGCATTTTTGAAAACCATAAAAGCTTTGGATCAGATCTGAAAAGCTTTGACTTCACTGCTCAAAATCAGGTGATGCTTGACTGACTTTTACCTGAAGAGCTTTATATACCGCCCTAGGTCTAGATAAGTACGGGAGGCAGTTAGAGCAGTTTCTAAGGATGTGTAAAGGATACGTGTAAGCATAAGGGGCGCTGCAGCAGGCTTTGATTTTCAACCCACCTATTTATGATGTAGGTCTGAGAGGAGATGTGCGTATTCCAAGCACATGGCATCTGCTCCTGTTTTACACAGAATCACAGTCGCCATATGAGAAATGTATGTAGTGCCTCTACTTCATTACCTCCTCGTCCGTCTTCCTCGCCACAGTAATCACTAATGAGCATCCTACTCCCACAGAAACTCCAAGCAAAGTTAACATACTAGTCTCCCTATCCCTCCAACATGGCCCCCAGTGGCAACCACCAATCACATAAAAGGATATAAGATCCACAGCACAACCTGTTTTTTTGTTTCTGTTCCTGTTTATTCAGGTGAGTTGGGGGCTGCGGTCATGCTTTGGTGGACTCTTTGGCCCCATTCTGATGGGGGAGAGTTGGTTTTCACGCTTGTATTGCCTGTTTCACTCCCCCCTTGGTTGGCGCTTAGGGCGTTTTCCCTGTCCTGCTTAGGGGAAACTGGGAATTGCTGTGCCTGTCTCTTTTGTTTGTACTATTGGGAGGGGGGGGGTGGCTGGTGTGTCTCATGCGGGTTCTCCCTTCCTCCCACATGCTTGTTTCTTTTTACTGTACTGCCAAGTCACTGTTTTATTGCCACCCGGGGGGGCTAGTGAGTCGCATATGGGTTCCCCTCCTCCCTCCTGCATGCTTCTTTTGGCTATCCTACCGAGTCCTGCTTTAGCGGACTCGGAGTGTCTTCATTGTTTTTATGCCTACATGGGGGGGGGGGGGGGGGGGTGAGGGCTGGTGGTTCGCTCGCCGGTTCCCTCCCTCCCACGTACATGTTTGTTTTGGCTGTACTGCCCAGTCCTGCTTTAGCGGACTCGGCGTGCCTTGCTTCTTTTCGGACCTCCCAGTGGTGCTGGTGAGTTGCAAAGGGCTCCCTCCTTCCTCGAGGTTGTCTGCTTCCGCGTCTCCAGCGGCTGAGCCCGGTAGGCTCGTTTGCCGGCCAGGGTGGGGGTGTGGCTTCATACCGTATTGCTGTGGTTTAGCGTGCTGTTTGCTCTGCGCCTTCTGGCAGATGGTGGAGGTGTTGTGCTTGATATGGTCACTTCTTGACTTGCTTGTAAGTATGTGGGTATTTCCCCCTCTAAAGATTCGGTGGGTTGACATCCTGACTCTGGCTTCTGTCATGATTTTCTTGGGTTGGGCCGATGGCCGGCCTGGGACATTTTCCTTATGGGGGGCGGCGGTCCTGCTTTAGCGGACTCTTGAGCTCCGTTTTGGGGGGATGCAGTGTAATTTGTTCTGTTTTTATCCCCCCTTGTTGTGCACTTTATGCATCTTCCCCCATCCTGCTTTAGCGGACTAGCGGGGTCTTGCTTTTAGTGCTTGTTCTGTTTCTGCTGCTGACTCCGAGTCTTGCCTTTGCAGGCTCGGCGTCTTGTCTGGGGGCCTGATATTGTTACTCGTGTTGCCAAGTCCACCTCTAGCGGACTCAGCATGTTTCTTGGTGCCTCCTGATAACGCCATTGTGCTTGTAGCAGTCCCGGCGTGTTTTCCGGGGTGCCCGCCCTCCCGGACCAGGGTTCGAATCCTGCCTGTTCTGTGATGCTTTTTCGTAAGTCCACTGTGCATTTCCCTGCACGCCTTCCTGTTTGTGGACACGGCATTTGGTTCCCTGCTGTTGGTCATTTTTTATGGCAGGCAGGTGGCGGGGGGGGGGCTGCATTCGCTCGCGGTTTGTGTCCGCTTCTGATACTGCATGTATTTTTGGGGCACTTGCCTCGCGGGTGCTTGTCGGTTTGGTGTTTCCCTCTGCTTGTGCTTCTGCATTCTCTGTATGTTATTGGCCTCCCTCCGGGTCACGCTGGTGGGTCCCATACGTGTTCTCTACTCCTGACTGCCCCTCTCGTTTTGCATGTATCTGTCCTACTTTAGCAGACTTGATGTTCACTGCTTTTGGGCCTCCCTGTTTTGCTCGCGTGGGAGGGGGTTTGTCTGTGGGTTTGTGGTTCCCTGGTTCTATCCCGGGTTTCGTCACAGTTTGGACATCTGCTTTGGATGTAGCGGAGCTGTTTGGTGTCGATTCGTTTTGGCGCTCTTCATTTTTTAGTCCTTTATTTGCTGCGCTTCTTGGGGTCCTACGGTGTCAAGCCTGCAGCGTGCTGCTCCCGGACTGTGGCTCTTTCTCTGGTTTCCATGGTGTTGGTACGCTTTTGAGGTGCTTCTACTTACCATGATGATGTTGCTGGTCATTCTTTTTCCGTGACCTTGGAGGGTTCTTCTGGTTCCCTGGACTCAGTCCCTTGCCTTGCGTGTTTCAGCAGATATTGGTTCCTGCGGTGGCGGCTGACTTGCATGTTCGGGAATAGCTTCCCCCTCCCGTGTGGGCCAGCTATGTTCCGGGTCCTTCCTGTGTCACGGTGAGGGTGGAGGTTGTGGACCTGCATGGTCTTTTTATGCTGGGTCGGATCTTGGGGTTATTCTTCAACGCTTCTGTTCCTTCCTATTGTTTCCCAGGTCCGTGATGGATTTCCCCTGGTTTCTGTTTTGGTTGGTGGGATGTCTCACGGAGGCCTATGTCCGGTGTTGGATCTGCCTTGGTTGGATGCTGTTTTGGTTCCGTCACATACCAGTTGGTGTCCTTGGAGGTGTTCCTGCCTCTGCTCATTCTTTGGGCTTATGGATTCCTTCGGTTCGCAGGATGCTTCTCTCCATGCCCCTGTCCTTTTGGCCTCTCGTATTGGTTTGCCTTTTGGCCTATGTTCCTCCCCTCGTGTCTTTGCTGAGGTTCTGGCGCCTCAGATGCTTCCTGATTCCTTCTAAGGATCGGATGTACGTTGGGGCTCTCTTGGGACACTGTTGGGTTTGGTGTTCGGGCATCATACACTGGCTTTGCCTCTGGTGTCTTTTTTCGGTCCCTGGTGTCGGGGACTTGCCCTCCAGTGTGGCTTCGGTTGGGGGTCCGGGTTTTCTGTCCGCCTGCTTGTTGGTGGTGCCTTGGGCTCCCCTCCCTTTGTCTCTTATGATGAGTTGTCTTGTTTTTCTCATTGACGCCCCTTTGGTCTGAATTTCGATCTGGGGGTTCCTGTTCCTGCCCTGGTGAGGGTGGTTCTGTGTTGGTGGCTGGATCGATGTTGGCCATCTGTTCCTATGTCGTCCGTTTCTGTTTGTTCCCTCTCGGATGGTCACTACGCGTGTCTGTCTGTGGCCTTGGGGGGCTTTTTCTGGAAGGCTCTTTGATGCGGACTGGTGGTCGGTGGCTCTGCTTTCTTGTTCTCCGTTGCAGGGGGCTGATGGCTGTTCAGTTGGGTCACTGGACGTTTACCGGCCTTACTGGCGGTTCGCCGTTTTGGTGTCAGGGCAGACTCTCGTGCAGTCTTGTTCTGCTTCTCTCTGAAGGAAGGGTTACGTTGTTCATTCCCTCAGTTTCCTCTGTCGTTCCAGGCCGGGGTCATGGTTGACCTCACTGTCAGCGGTTTCTCTCCTGCACTGGGGGAGTGTGTTGACGGGCTGTCTGTGTGGGTTCTTCCCTCCGTGGGTTCTTTTTGTCTGCTACGGATGGTATTCCTGCCATTGTTGTGGTGTTTTGAATGTCGGATGGGGGTCTTGTTTGCTTCTTTGGTCCTTGACATGTTCCGTTGTTTCTCCTCTTTTATGCCTTTTCCGTGGGCTTGGAGGTGGATGCGTTGTCCTTCCGGTGGCCGAGGGGCCTGTTGTCCGCCTTCCTCTGGTTATCCTGCTTCCGGCACTTGTGCTGGGGTTTGGGTGCGTTGGGGCTTTGGTGCCTCTGGTGGTTCCGGGTTGGCTTCGCCCCTGTGGTTTCCTCTGTTGTTGGTGGCGGCGTTGCGTCCGGGTTGGACGTTGCCGTTCCTTTCATATCCATTATTGGACCCTCCGGTTCCTCTTCCGGTGTTCCATACGTGTTCCTTCTGGATTGGCTCTTGTGCAGTGTTCCCTGTTCCTGGATGATTGTTCATTGGAGTTGCGGGCCTTGTTCCACTGTGGGGGCGCCCCTTTGCTTTATGGTCTTTCGCTGCGCTTTGGGTCTCCTTTGCTATTGGGGTCTGCACTATGATTTGGCTCCTGGTTGGGTCCTGGATATTTTTTGGGGGGTTCAGTGTTGGTTGGGCTTGGCCCTTTCTACCCCTCTACCTTTGGAGCTTTTCTTGGTATCCCTTTTTTGTCTGTGGGGCCTTTTTGAGGCTCGTCTTTCGCGTCTCTGGTCCTTCTACCCCCTTGTCCTTGGTTGTCTCCTCCCTGTGGGACCTTCTGTTGGTGTTGGTACATTGCACGGGGTTCCATTGGTCAGTTGGAGTACGGGGTGTGCCCTTCTTAGATCTGTCGGTGAGGGTGTTGCTTCCTGTTGACTCCTTTGCACATTTTTGGATGTGCGTTCTTGGTCTTGCATGGCTGTTTTTTTTGTTGTGGTCTCTTGTTTGTCATTTTGACTGCTGTGTAGGTCTCTGTTGCCATCTCTTCAGCTCTCATCCTGTGGTTTTGGGTGGCTCTCCTTTTGGTGCCTGTTTCAGTCGGTGGTTCCCTCTCGTACGTTTCGGGGGCGTTCTTCTGGGTTGTTGCGGTTTCTTTGTCCGCCTTTCCGGTTGTTTCCATGGGTGTTTGGCTGGTCGACCTCTTGGTCTTCCCCTCGTGCCTTCTTTTCTCGTTACCGGCTTGAGGTTGGTGCTTCTGTTGCCATTGCCTCTTTGGTTCTGTACTCAGTGGTTTCTTGGGGTGTATCTCTCTCCTTTGTTGTCACTGTTGTTTTTGTTGTGCTGCCTTCCGTGTGTGGGCTGTGTTTCCTATCCATGAAGCTGATATTGCTTTGGTATCTGCTCATTAGTGATTACTGTGGCGAGGAAGACGGACGAGGAGGTAATGCTCCGGTTACTTACGGTAATCTTCATTACTCTGAGTCCTAGTCTTGCTCGCCACAGTATAGTTTCCCTTCACTCCCGGCCCTTTGTTGTGGCTTCATGTATGCAGCTTTGGTTTTCAGGTTGTGCTGTGAATCTTGTATCCTTTTATGTGATTGGTGGTTGCCACTGGGGGGCATGTTGGAGGGATAGGGAGACTAGTATGTTAACTTTGCTTGGAGTTTCTGTGGGAGCAGGATGCTCATTAGTGATTACTGTGGCAAGGAAGACTAGGACTCGGAGTAATGAAGATTACGGTAAGTAACCGGGGCATATGTCTTGCTCTACTTCATCCCACTCCAGACATAAGGGCATAATGGCAGTCGCTGCGTTTTCCACCCCATGGCAGCACCATTAAAGCGCGGGGGAGGAGTGTTGCTGGCGAGATTCGGTGCTGATTGCCTCCCCTTGGCAGCCGCAATTTAAAGCGGGGGGAGGAGTTATTGCCGCCCCTGAGTATGGCAGGTAAGAGCGGGAGGAGGTCGCTGCACCTAAAACTCCTGCCGCCCGGGGCAGATCGCCCGCCTTGCTACTTCCCTGAGCATATGTCTTTGGTGGCTCACTGGCATCAGTTAAAACAAAAGATTTGCCAATGATCACAGTGACACAATAAGAGCAGTCTGTTACTCAAACCTGACAAATGAACACCTCCTACATAAAATACGCTCACAAGCGACAATCTTCCAAGCAGACACAACAACAAAATACATTTGAGGCATTCTATCTGAACCTATGGGCACTGGTAAGAGCAACACTGGCCATTGTGCATAACACCAAATAGCTTTCCACAGAGACCACACTACACCCCATATTCCACAATCCTTCCAACCAAGCACAACCTGTGGCACAGCATGCTATCCACACACTAATGCACTTGGACATCCCATCAGGGGTATGAAAAACTATTTAAATGCAACTACAATATGATCAAATCCACAGGAGAGTAAAAGGCATGAGGAGAAACAACAGGAAGAAGTCCAAATATTGAACAGTAAGGATACAGAGTGCAAATTGTTTCCAAAGGTGCAGGCAAGGGGCAAACCAGATGCAACTGGTTCTTGAGCACTTTGTTTTACGCAGCCCCTCTGCCTATTCACAGGATGGATCAGGGGCATCAGACACACCACAGGGGGTGGAGCCAGCATTGTGGAGGGAATGCCCAGTCCTATTCAGGTGCCAGGTGCACTCCTCCCTTCCATCAACATGCAGATCTCTCCATTCACCACTGGGGCAGACCCATCCTGACTCCTGGAGCCAGGCACACCAGCCAGCTCCAGCCAATCACAAGTCAGACAGTCAATTCACATTTACTGCACAGACATGCCAACTTCTAGAAGTGGCACTTCCACACTAGACACTATAAATCCGTGCACATCCTTGCGCAGCATTTAATCACATGAGTGCGCACATACCATAATCGACCCTGCACTCCCCACACATCAGGAACTACCATGGTGGTCACACATATTCCCCATGCATTCCTATGGGAGGGCAGGCCACTCTCACCACACATACACAGAGAGCGCACAAACTTTACACTGGACCACAGTGAAAAAGTGCGCAGAGGCCTAAAATCACCAACACCAGGTTACAGAAACAGGCTAGGCAAATGCAAAAAGTTTCGGAGTGAACCTGCCAAAAAGGCCTAGTCCAACAGATTAGTTACCTAAAGGTTCCAGCAAAAGAACGTGCCTAAGATGTAAGCCTTGTCCTGGGCCCTGCACATTGAGTGCTGCACTGAAACGCTCACATGAGTTTCTAAGTCTATGCTCTAGATGATGCTTGTCTCAACTGCATTGACTAAGAGGATGTTAACACCATCCCTACTGATGATATCCTTCTCCTGTGCTGGGCCATAATGAAAACGGGCGCGGTCATGACGAGCTCAGCTCGTCATGAGCATCGAAGGGCTTAAGCATCACAGAACTTCACCAACAGTATACATTATTACATTCGTTTTGTGGAAATGAACCTTTGCAATTTACAGCCATGTTGGAAAACATAAATAGTTGCCACTTGGTCAATTTTGGAGGGGTTCAATCTTGGTCAGCTAGACCAAAACAAGGGAGATTTTCAGCTTTTGTATTTGGTACTGGACTTGCTCTGCCCTCTTATGCTTTTATATGATGCTACGTGGATTGCCTTGTTGGCCTATCCACCTTTTCACAAGATGACTATGTAAGAGGGCCTGTAACTGTTATGCATGTAGGCCATGGAAGATGGTGCATGTGCTGGTTCCACAGAATCAGTGCCATGTGGCTATTCCACCTGAAGGAAACAAGCAGCTTGGTACCAGGGCTCTACTTACAAGAAGAGTATGTATTTGTTCATCCCTTCAATCTCGTACAGGCTGTCTGTATCCGAGCCCCTCTCATCTGAAGCAGCACCTGACAAAAGTAAAAATAAAGGGAAACTGAAGCCATATCACAGGATGAGGAAAGGAAACAACAGAAGGCAGAGGAGCACGAGCACAAAAAGTAGCCAACAGGTATGCATGGTTTGCAAGATAAATTAAGAGCTGAAATAAGACCAACTGCGACATAAGTGTACAGGCTCAATCAGAGAAGTGTTGTTGGGTGCCCCAGGTGCCTATAGGGTTGTACAGGCCTCTCTAGCCTAAACACATTTGTTCAAGGCAGATAGCTGTGCAAGAAGTAGAAAAGATTACGTTTTCACTAGTCTACTTATCACCTCTGGGAAACGAGGTTAGCCTTAGAATTTAATCAATGAGCCCCTTGTTGGCAATGAATTGGCTAATATCTTGTTTATGATTTTAAGGTTAGAAAATCCAAAATACTTGAAAGTATAAATACCAAGATCGCCAGGAACTTGAAAGGCTGCAGTGAGTTCAAAATATGGCTTCCAACTTTGGATTGGCATATGTGCAAATGTTGCAAAAAATGTGGCCTCGGAGCACTGGAAATGCCTGTCAGTTTTGTATTTGCCCCTGAATGCCTCCATATCTACTTCCCTCTCTTGTCTGTGGCAGTATGATATCATCCCCTTTTGCAGCTTTTGCTTCAGTTGTTTCAGAATTGAAAATCATACATAGGAAGTGTCTCCCTTTCAAGTGATTTCACTAGTGACCACAGATTATATGTTATTAAAGACACTTAAAGGGTTTAAAGCTTTGATTAGTATAAACTTCAAAAATTATTTAGATATTGCTCAAAAGGTAAGCGACAATCTTTCTGTCTTTTCAGATGTTTTGTCATCGCTATGAATCTTAGGGCATAAACTCTCTATAATACCCATAAAGTTCCAAATAATTTAGAGCTCTGGGGTCTTCATCGAATCCAGAAGCTAGCCAGGACTCCCTAACACCAGTTGAACATTCTCAATTAATTGAAGCAACTACTATGTATTATAAGTGGTTTAATATATTATGTGTATTTGGAAAGCGTACTTCACCCACAAGTATATCCTGGCACTGAGCTGGTGTGTGTGCCTAGTCCTGCCTATGGCACGTTGGTTTATTGAAAAGCCAGGTCTTCAGCTTCTTGCGGAATTCAACCAGAGAGGAGGAGACTGTGATGTGGAATGGGAAGCCATTCCATGCTATAAGAGTGATGAAAGAGAATGTCCTTCCTCATGATCTGGTTCTGATTATGTATGGGATGTGTGCGAGTAGGAGTCCTACGGCTTTTAGCTGTGAACTGTCTGGGTAACTCGTGAAAGGAGACATAACTGTTCAGGTAAGTGGCCCTAAGTTCCTTGAATGGGTGTGTAGGAATTTTAAATTAGGCCGTTTGTGTATCGGGAACCTGTGGAGATGCCTGAGTTGTGATGTGATTAAGCATGGGCGAATTTTGCGAATTCGCGATCCGCGAATTTGCGGATTTGCGAATTCGCGATCCGCAAAATTCGCGAATTTGCGGATTTTTGTTTTTTGCGTGTTCGCGGGGATTTTTGCGTCTTCGCGAGCCGCTTGCATAGCGAAGTTATCCTCTCCCTTCTTCCTGTTTTTTATATCTGTAAGTACTTCCTGATGAGGTTTAATTCCTTGGACAGGTGCCTCATTGCCTACTTGTAACTGTTTTCTGACCCTGCTTCAAGGGTCAGAGCAGGGTCAGAGAATAGTTGCAAGTAGGCAACGACGCGCCAGGAAGCAATTAGCAGCAGGTGTCCAAGTTGAAGTTAATTTGTTTGTAACCCTTTTGTAAAAGGTTGCAAAGAAATTACGTTCAACTTTTGCACCTGCTGCTGTAACCCTTGTTTGGCTGAAAATTCGTCCCCGCTGATTCGCGGATTTTACCGCGATTTCGCGAGATTCGCGGATCGCGAAATTGCGGAAAATCCGCAAATTCGCCCGCGAAACGGATTTTACGCCCACCCTTAGATGTGATGTGAGTTCTCTGTGGGAGGTTAAAGAGGTGTCTGGTACAGAGTTCTGGATGGTTTGTAGTCTTCCAGTGAGTTGCATGGTGATCACGGTGCTCCAGTAGCCCAACCTACTGGTGACTTGGGGATGAGTGTGAATTTTCTAGTGTTCCTTTGGAGCCATTTGAAGGCCTTCAAAGTACGGAAGCAGGATGCAGTTTCAACGTTGACTTGGTTGCATCTGGGAGAGAGGGAGGTGGGACACACTTACATTTGTATAGACTGTATCCTACCCTCACACATAGGGCTAATGTATCTCCTTTTGATGTCTGAAGCCAGGGTTGAAGTTGAAAGGGAGTGTTGTACAACTTTAAGGTTTCTTTAGAAGTGTCCCCTAGATCAGAAATATGTTGAGTAGAAGTACGGGGGCTCTACCTCATGTTGTTAGAGCACTGGGACCAAATCTCTGTCAGATGGACTGCTGTGCTACTCAAGGGACTCTTCTGGACTGCTCTTCTGATGTTGCCCTATTACCTGCTACTTGCTGGGTAGCCCAAAGGAATCAATGGATTGCTTTTATGTGTGTTGCCCTGCTGCCAGCTGATCCCTGACTCTTATGTCAAGTCACTGTTTTGCTGCCAGGAGAAATCGCCATTGTTTTTACCTGCTTTGTTCTGCTGGTCTACCTGCCCATTGCTGGTGTCCCCATAAGTGCCCTCCCAGGAGCCAAGCGTTTGGTGTGGGTTGGTTGTTGCTCCTGGACTCTGAAATCACAAGAGCCTGTGGAGTGCTTTTATTCTACAGCCCAGCGTGGGGCAAGTGCTGGCTGTAGCTACTGGCCTCTTCAAAAGGTGCATTTGGAGTACCTTAAATCTTGCAAAGCATGGGCCCTGATCGGGCATGCTGAGCCACTGAGGATTAGTTCACTGACAGCCGGGTTGCAGAGACACAAAGAGGCCCAGACAACTTCCGTGCCACCTCTACTTTGCCCCCCCCCCCACTTCCCCCAGAGAACAGAATCCAGCGTGGTGCGACTGCATCTATTTCTACTCTGTCAGCAACCCTCCAGACCTGGCTGGAGTAGGCACTGCGTGCAGCTGTGCAGTCCATGTGCACCTTGACCATAGGCTCTGGTCTGCCAGCATTGGCAAGCGTGCTCATAGGTGGTTGCCCTGTGGCCAGTCTGAATGCAGGGGACCCCATCAACGTCAACGGTATGTGTGCCTTCTCAGGCAACCCCCCCCCCCCCCATGTTCTGGAGCATGTAACTTGGGGGATACTGACTTCATGCCTGTGACGGGGTAAAACTTCGATGAAAACTCCCTGGCTTCGCCAAAAAGAAGTTCTCCAAAATCACCATAGCCCATGTAGTAGGTGTGCAGGCATTCCAGTGGCCTACCTTTATGTCTGCAATGATGTAAATGGGACTCATCGGCTACTGTGAATACTGCCTAACACATAATAAAAGTGCAGGTGCTCTGTGTCTCTACGACTCCTATATTTGTCGACAACTATCCTATATGATTATGGTGTGATCCAGTGGTCCCTATCCTGATGGTGGCATTTTTCTGGTTCTAGAGTGGTTCTAATGGTGCTACATGCAGATTACTCATAATTCGTGCCTAACATATCGGGTATATATAACTCATTCCGAATGTCCTAAGCATTTATGAGACATGTACTTTTTGTCCCAAATCAAATTGCTGCATTTCATGGCCTGAGGTTGTAATGTATGTCATGCAGCAGCGGCCCGTGCAAGTAAGAGCGGTGGGGGTACTGGGGCCAGGTCGGGGGGGGGGGGAGAATTTCTACAGAAGACAATGAGGGAAAATGTATCATTTCTTTCATTTTCTTTCATGGTCGTTTGTCAAATCAACCCCCGACCGCCACCCGGCTCCACCGCTCTTACCTGAACGGGCCGCTGCTGATGTCGTGTTCATTCTTGCCTTGTCAGGATAACGAGTACTATCCCAGGATTTGCATAATATGCACGGTGTTTGTGATTCATGTTGTAAATACACTATATGTCTTTATATAATCCTGTGTGAAGTCTCTTTTGTGGTGTATTGATTGTGTTGCTGGTTTGAGTGTATTGAGCAAAAGCTTTACACATTGCCTCTGATGAAAAGCCTGACTGCTCTGCGTGAGGCTACCAGAGGGTGAGCACAGGTTATCCTTGGTGTGTAACTAACCCTGTCTAGAGTGGTGGTATTTGCCTGGCTTAGGTGCATGCCTTAACCAACCAGAATCCCTATTTCTCACATATTCCATTTCACAACTCTGAGAAACCCTGGACTCAAAAAGCAAAAACACATCTATGTATCCAAAACTTAAAATATCAGTGACCCCTATGGAAGCTTGTCCAATGAAATGAGCATAAAGACATTTTCCTAAGCAAATGTCATGGCCAACAAAGTGATGGTTTATATGTGTGTCAGTTCATCTCTAGCAGGGTCAGATGCACAAGATCCTACACTGCTGATGTCTCCTCCCCTCCTGCCAGTCTCCCCTGTGAAGCATTATGAGTGCTGCAAATACTTGTTATCTAGATGTTGGTATGTGAGAGCTGGATGGAATAGAACAGGAGTAGACAGCTTTTGTTGTAGTTGAGGCCATGGTGCAAAATGGCTCATGGCCAGAACAGAACTATGGCGTCTATTTCTCGAGAATGGAAGTATGAGATGGTGGGAGTGGACGCTTGAAAGAGCATCATGTAAGCTGTAACGGTATAAAGAATGGGACCCTGGATCACTCTGGTAATAGAGAATGTACCTTCTCCTTTCTCCATATCAATGTCCATTACTTCTGCTTGCACAATCCAGTCCATGTACCCCTTTATGTCCTCATCCAGCTGCTGTTTCTCCCGCAGTTTCTGAAATGTGCCCCTTGACTTTGCCTTTTCTCTCTCCTTGGTAAACTCTCTGGAAAGTAAAGAAAAGATGCATGAATCAGATACATGTAACAGGACGTATCTTCATTAAATAAGAGGGGTATAATCTGTAAAACAAAAAGTAGAGGTTGATGATCTTGTCATTTTCTGAGGTTTATCTTTAGGTTCATAACAAAGATGTGGTCTTTCATATCTAGTCTTGTGTGGAGTCAGATGATCGGTGCAGGGGCACCAACTATTTCACATGAAGGACATAGGATGTACAGAAGACTGACACAGTGAGCCCGATTCACAGAATGAACTTAAAACTAAATCCTAAACTTACTACTATTTGGTATTCATAGAATGCACTTACTACTTTCGGGATTCACAGAGTGAACTTACTACTTTCGGGATTCACAGAATGAACTTACTACTTTCGGTGTTCACAGAATAGATTTAAGACTACTAACTTTACGTCCGCACTCGGGCTGGAAATTCCGGCCCGGAAGCTGAGTTTCCGGCCCGGAGCCGGAGCTTCCGGATTGGGGGCAGAGCTTGCGGCCCGGTGGCAGAGCTTCCGGGCCGGAGGCATAGCTTGCGGCTCAGAGGTGGAGATTTCAGCCATGGCTAAATCCCAACATCCAAGCCGGAAGCTCCGCCTCCAAGCTGCAAGCTCCGCCTCCGGCCCGGAAGCTCTACCTCCGTGCCGCAAGCTCCGCCCCAAGCCGGAAACTCCGCCTCCGGCCCGAGTGCAGACGTAAAGTTGGTAGTCTTAAATCTATTCTGTGAATACCGAAAGTAGTAAGTTCATTCTGTGAATCCCGAAAGTAGTAAGTTCACTCTGTGAATCTCGAAAGTGGTAAGTGCATTCTGTGAATACCAAATAGTAGTAAGTTTAGGATTTAGTCTTAAGTTCATTCTGTGAATCGGGCCCAGTGATTGGGGGCCTGTCATTCCTAGGTTTAGTTGACTGAGGGTTTTGGTACAAACATAGGGATTCTTTCAGTGCCAGGCTATATTCGCAGGGTAACAAATTGATGGATTCAGGTATTTAATCAATCAATCAATCAGTGGGCTTAAAGCACGCTACTCACCCTTGAGGGTCTCAAGGCACTAGGGGGAGTGGCCATTCGCTGCTTCGTGTCCCTTGAAGAGCCAGGTCTTAAGGTCTTTCCTGAAGGTTTCCAGGTTAGGAGAGCGTCCGATGCTCACAGGGAGCTTGTTCCATGTCTTCGCCGCGATGAAGGAGAAAGCCCTCCCGCCTGTTCTGGTTCTGCGGTTGCGAAGGACTTCTGCCAGGGCGAGGTTCTTTGACCGGAGGTTTCTTTCGGGCACGTGGAAAGAGAGTCGTTCATTGAGGTATGTTAGGCCGGCATCGTTGAGGCTCTTGTATGCATGGGTGAGGAGCTTGAAAGTGATCCTATCTTCCACGGGCAGCCAGTGGAGTGTGCGGAGGTGTGGGGTCATGTGTTCACGACGGTGCGCACCCAGCACTAGTCTGGCGGCGGTGTTCTGGATGGTTTGTAGTTTGTGGGTCAGGGTTTTGTTAGTCCCGGCGTAAGGTGCGTTGCTGTAGTCCAGTCTGCTGGTGACAAGTGCGTGGGGGATGGTCTTCCTGCAGTCCTCGGGGATCCACTTGAAAGTCTTACAGAGGATGCGAAGACAGTTGAAGGTGGTGGAGGCCACAGAGTTAATTTGGCAAAGCATGGAGAGGAAGGAGTCGAGGATGATGCCTAGGTTTCGAGCGTGGTCAGTGGGGGTGGGCGGCGTGCTGAGGGAGGCGGGCCAACAGGTGTGGTCCCAGGCTGACTGGCAGGGTCAGAGGATGAGGATCTCGGTTTTGTCAGAGTTCAGTTTCAGGCAGTTGTCCTTCATCCATTCAGCCACGTTCCTCATTCCTGCGTCTGGTGTCCTCTGGGTTATGTGTGAGGGAGAGGCTAAGCTGTGTGTCGTCGGCGTAGGAGACAATGTTGAGTCCGTGTTGACGTACAATGGCGGCAATAGGGGCCATGTATATGCTGAAGAGGGTCGGGCTCAGGGATAACTCCTGGGGTCCCCCGCAGATGACGTTGGTGGGTTTGGAGAGGAACGGTGGGAGTCTGATCCTTTGAGTTCGGCCTATCAGGAAGGATCTGATCCAGTCGAGGGTGTTGTCCTGGACTCTGGCATCGTAGAGTCTAGATGCCAGAGTGTGATGCGAGACAGTGTCGATGGCCGCTGAGAGGTCCAGTAGGATGAAGGCTGCGGTCTGTCCATGATCACGTAGCCGGCGGATGTCATCGGTGGCGGCGAGGAGGGTGGTCTCGGTGTTGTGGTTCTTGCGGAAGCCGGACTGAGAGGCATCCAGGATCGAGTTTGCTTTGATGAAGGTGGTTAGTTGGGTGTTGACGAGTCTCTCTGTGACTTTGGCTGGGAAAGGCAGGAGGGAGATGGGTCGATAGTTCTTCCGATCTGAAGGGTCGGCTGTGGGCTTCTTGAGGAGGGGCTTCACCACGGCCCTTTTCCAGATGCTGGGGAAGATGCAAATTTCGAAGGAGGGGGTGATGGTCCGGTGTAGCTCGGGTGCTATGGTGGTGGCTGCCCTGTGGAATACATGGGGAGGGCAGGGGTATTGGCAT
This sequence comes from Lissotriton vulgaris, assembly GCF_964263255.1. Lineage (NCBI taxonomy): Eukaryota > Metazoa > Chordata > Amphibia > Caudata > Salamandridae > Lissotriton > Lissotriton vulgaris. The sequence goes on along the minus strand of NC_141693.1, from coordinate 1,288,753,452 downwards.
AATGATGCAAACATTCTCTCTAGACTGAAACCTCTTGGGTGCTTTGCCATTCTGTTTAACTGACTGGACCTTTTTCTCTTGTTATCTCTTGGGGAAGAGGGTGTCAAAGAACTGACACATAGATACGGTGTCTTTCCTATTGTGCAGTCTGACACATAAAAACATAGCCTTTTAACACTAGGATAACATAGTTCAGAGTCCCACACACAGACACCCAGGTTGATCCTTGCAGGACTATATGAACTATGGGAGTCATTGGAGGATATAGAGCCCTTGATCGCTAGAGTTTGATGGTGGAATTCTTACACAGGAATAAAGAGCCCTGAATCTCTCAGCTCAACTATAGTAGGTTTTACCTTCTAGGACCTTGGTTCCTGGGTCTGACACTTGGACCAGGTGCCTTTCATCCCTAGATCATATGGGCTCAGTGAACTGACTTGGAATACAGGACCTTTCGCCTGTAGATTCCGATGTCTCAAGGGACTGGCACAGTACAAAAAGCATAGATTTAATGTGTAACTGGTGTGGCACAACTGTACACGTTTTCAGGTCTTGAAATGATTAGTTTAAGGTTGTAACACAAATATGGAAAACATTTTAGAGGAATAATTTGAGGGTCTGGCACCAATATGGCAAACATTTCACCCCTCTCTAGAATTACACAGCAGGCAGTTCACGTCAAAAGGCATACAAGGCAGCACTTACCCACTTAACACACCCAGCACCAGGTTCATCACAAAGAAGGAACCCAGTAGGATGAGGCTCACAAAATATATCCAGGGCCACTCATTTCCGATGGCATCATTCACCTGAGACAGAAATGGAAAAGACAGCTGTGACTGTGGAGCCTAAGTGTGAGCAGTGAGAGATGACCATATTTTGTGGCTTCTTTTGATGGATACGGAGAGGCTAAATTCTCTGCTTTTACAGAATAACAAGTAATGGCTACATGTCTTGCCTTAAAGTGAATAAGAGATGGAGACTATGGGCCTCTTTCAGAATAGTTTGTTTTCTTTCACAACATTAAACATTGACGTTACCTCTCAGCAAGTTCTTTATGGATAAGTTGCACAAAACCACTTTGCTCCTTCCAAACTTATGTAAAGAATCTCCACAATTTGTGCTGCCATAATAGGAAAGCTTATCTATTCCTACTTGTTTTACAATTATTTTCAAATTAAATGAAATGTGTAAATTGAGGACAGCGGAAAGTGCCTATCGTCACCTGGCTCAACTTTGTAAAATTCCATTTCATTTATGAATCCTACCCTGTGAGACAAAAGAGTCTACTGCCTTCTCATGATTTTCCCGAGGTATGACTTCCTTCCCATTTTTCTTAGATCAGCAGCACGTATGAACTGGTTTCGAGTGTAATATGTTCCCTAATACCTGAGTCAACCACTGGCCGGTGCTTACCTTTCCTGCCTGGCTGCTACCAAAGGGGGGCAGCAGGTGGTAAAAATAACCCCCCTTCCCTCTGAGGGAAAAAGCAATTGAAGCTTACCCAGTACAGCACATCAGTCCAGCTCTCCATTGTTATGCACTGGTAAACTGTCAGCATGGAAAAACCAAAGTTGTCAAACTTAGTGATGCCTTGGTTGGGGCCTACCCAACCGCCCCTGCACTCAGTGCCAGGTATGGTGCAGGGCCTGCCATGCCCTGTGGCGGCACAGGGAGACGGCTCCTCGTTCTCCACCGTTGCAATAATATCTGAAACAGACAGAAAAATAGGAATTACATCGAAGCGAGCAACTAATATATACTATCTAAAGAGTGTAATACTGAATATTTAAAGGGAGGGAACATTTCAGGAAAGAGCAATTGAGGAAATATTATATAATATAGAGTGACATCTAAGGCTAAGTAGTCTATGAAGAAAAGGACAGAGATGAGCCAGAGCAGTTGGGGAGGGATTCAATGCAGGGCCTGCTTTAGCACTTGTGGCGCCCTGTGCGACAATGTTTGTTGGCGCCCGCCCCCCAATGACCACATCTACCACGGATTCCCATTTAACAGTGCTCCTCAAGTCTTTAAAACCTCTCTCTCTCAGACTGATTTAGTTTTATAGCGCCACTCATACCGGTGTAGGGTGTCAGAGCACTTTAAATCACACTCACATTGGCACAGAGACAATCATATGTGTGTAAATCAGTGTATGGGAAATGTTACATAAGACAGAGGACTACAAGTTGTAGTAGGAGTCACATGTCATCCACACTGGTAGGCAGTATACTTTAAGATTCCTTGGTCTGGAAAAGCACAAATAAAGAATTTAAAACTAACACAGCATTGTTAGGGGTTTTCTTTAATGAAAACGGATTTCTTTTACCCGAATGAACCCTTTTTAGGTCTCGCTGTAACCATCCCATTAGGGATGCTTTGCAAGATTATATTCAAAATTACACCACTTAGGCATACAAATATATACACGTATTTTTTTTAATAGAACAAAGAGAAAAGGCTTGAGCAGTCCCTCTATTTAACTCACGCTCTTATTATTTAATGAATTGTCGGATATTGGATTTTAGCAATCTTTACATTCAAAGTATTGTATGTGTACTGCAGACCATTGTGTGGATTATGCGATATCAACACGCTTCAGAACAAATTATCGCATTCGAAACAGTTATCAATATTCATACTACGCATATAAATATAGGAATTTGTCAATTAGTATAATTTTCAATGAACACTTACAGAATAAAATAAAAAAACACGGTGATCTTCCAAAACAGGTGAAAGGATTATACATATTTTTAAATATATTTTTTCCTATGAACTGAATTCACGAACGCAGAAAAAGTATAATATCTTTGATTTTTTAATTGAACATTTAATTTGATAGCTCAACAGCGATTTAGTCTGTTTGTGGGCAATTCTAACTTCTCCAATCGTGTTGCACTCACTTATACTGCCGCTTTTTATTGGCTAATGCTTTACATTCACATGTTATTGAAGTCCCAGTGCGCTTTAGGGTAAAGGAAGTGTCTTACTTAAGTTAAAACTAGGCCACCTGGTGGGGAAACATTTTCATTTCAAAGGACCACCAGAGCCTAGAGAATGTTCACTTTATTTCGACCATTTAGCACTCTTTTTGAACGTGTGTTCTGTTGTGTATTTTTCTCAGCACTTTCCTGAATTTAACCACTTATAAACATGTTTTTGTTATCGAAATTCCTGAAGTATCATACACTCTTTCCCTTCTTGGTATTGACTTCAGGGCACCTGCTGTACAGTGAATCTAAGCCGAATGCCGGATTTATCCCAGCAGCCAGCTTCGCTTCTGTTCCAGCAATGTTTCACCAAATGCTTAGTTTGTTTACTGTCCTTTCTTTATTTACTGCCCCTGAACGCGCGCAGCAGCATTTGGAAGATGCAGAAAGTGAATTATTTACACAGAACCGGGATTTCAAATCTAAAGTGACAAAAAGGTGAGGGACTTGGGCGGGAAAAGAAGCGCTGGTGTGAATTGGTGTCGTCCTATTTCACTGTAGCGCCTAACTTATAACTACCGCGTCTCAAACGCATGTCACTTGTTACATCCACTACCACCACCAGGTCCAGCTGAAGAGCTCGTGGAGAGGCACCTGCGCGCCTGGAGAGATACTACGTTCCTAGGATACGGCAGCCTGCTCAACAACCCCAAATAATACCTAATCTCTGCTGATGACAGATAATAATCTAGAAACACGTGTCCAGAGATGGCCAGCACTAATCTGCACCCACCTGGTGAAACACTCTGAAGACTTTGCAAGTGTACTCGCTTGTCGGACTGCATCTGCCAGGATGCTTAGGGGCGACCCTGCTGGGAGGTGAAGCAGTGTGCTCCCACACCAATTTTCTACTTGAAGGCTCCTTCGAGCCGCTGTGGGCTGACGAGCTCGTGGAGAGGCACCTGCGCGCCTGGAGAGATACTACGTTCCAAGGATACGGCAGCCTGCTCAGCAACCCCAAATAATGCCTAATCTCTGCTGATGACAGATAATAATCTAGAAACACGTGTCCAGAGATGGCCAGCACTAATCTGCACCCACCTGGTGAAACACTCTGAAGACTTTGCAAGTGTACTCGCTTGTCGGACTGCATCTGCCATGATGCTTAGGGGCGACCCTGCTGGGAGGTGAAGCAGTGTGCTCCCACACCAATTTTCTACTTGAAGGCTCCCTCGAGCCGCTGTGGGCTGACGAGCTCGTGGAGAGGCACCTGCGCGCCTGGAGAGATACTACGTTCCAAGGATACGGCAGCCTGCTCAGCAACCCCAAATAATGCCTAATCTCTGCTGATGACAGATAATAATCTAGAAACACGTGTCCAGAGATGGCCAGCACTAATCTGCACCCACCTGGTGAAACACTCTGAAGACTTTGCAAGTGTACTCGCTTGTCGGACTGCATCTGCCATGATGCTTAGGGGCGACCCTGCTGGGAGGTGAAGCAGTGTGCTCCCACACCAATTTTCTACTTGAAGGCTCCCTCGAGCCGCTGTGGGCTGACGAGCTCGTGGAGAGGCACCTGCGCGCCTGGAGAGATACTACGTTCCAAGGATACGGCAGCCTGCTCAGCAACCCCAAATAATGCCTAATCTCTGCTGATGACAGATAATAATCTAGAAACACGTGTCCAGAGATGGCCAGCACTAATCTGCACCCACCTGGTGAAACACTCTGAAGACTTTGCAAGTGTACTCGCTTGTCGGACTGCATCTGCCATGATGCTTAGGGGCGACCCTGCTGGGAGGTGAAGCAGTGTGCTCCCACACCAATTTTCTACTTGAAGGCTCCCTCGAGCCGCTGTGGGCTGACGAGCTCGTGGAGAGGCACCTGCGCGCCTGGAGAGATACTACGTTCCAAGGATACGGCAGCCTGCTCAGCAACCCCAAATAATGCCTAATCTCTGCTGATGACAGATAATAATCTAGAAACACGTGTCCAGAGATGGCCAGCACTAATCTGCACCCACCTGGTGAAACACTCTGAAGACTTTGCAAGTGTACTCGCTTGTCGGACTGCATCTGCCATGATGCTTAGGGGCGACCCTGCTGGGAGGTGAAGCAGTGTGCTCCCACACCAATTTTCTACTTGAAGGCTCCCTCGAGCCGCTGTGGGCTGACGAGCTCGTGGAGAGGCACCTGCGCGCCTGGAGAGATACTACGTTCCAAGGATACGGCAGCCTGCTCAGCAACCCCAAATAATGCCTAATCTCTGCTGATGACAGATAATAATCTAGAAACACGTGTCCAGAGATGGCCAGCACTAATCTGCACCCACCTGGTGAAACACTCTGAAGACTTTGCAAGTGTACTCGCTTGTCGGACTGCATCTGCCATGATGCTTAGGCGCGACCCTGCTGGGAGGTGAAGCAGTGTGCTCCCACACCAATTTTCTACTTGAAGGCTCCCTCGAGCCGCTGTGGGCTGACGAGCTCGTGGAGAGGCACCTGCGCGCCTGGAGAGATACTACGTTCCAAGGATACGGCAGCCTGCTCAGCAACCCCAAATAATGCCTAATCTCTGCTGATGACAGATAATAATCTAGAAACACGTGTCCAGAGATGGCCAGCACTAATCTGCACCCACCTGGTGAAACACTCTGAAGACTTTGCAAGTGTACTCGCTTGTCGGACTGCATCTGCCATGATGCTTAGGGGCGACCCTGCTGGGAGGTGAAGCAGTGTGCTCCCACACCAATTTTCTACTTGAAGGCTCCCTCGAGCCGCTGTGGGCTGACGAGCTCGTGGAGAGGCACCTGCGCGCCTGGAGAGATACTACGTTCCAAGGATACGGCAGCCTGCTCAGCAACCCCAAATAATGCCTAATCTCTGCTGATGACAGATAATAATCTAGAAACACGTGTCCAGAGATGGCCAGCACTAATCTGCACCCACCTGGTGAAACACTCTGAAGACTTTGCAAGTGTACTCGCTTGTCAGACTGCATCTGCCATGATGCTTAGGGGCGACCCTGCTGGGAGGTGAAGCAGTGTGCTCCCACACCAATTTTCTACTTGAAGGCTCCCTCGAGCCGCTGTGGGCTGACGAGCTCGTGGAGAGGCACCTGCGCGCCTGGAGAGATACTACGTTCCAAGGATACGGCAGCCTGCTCAGCAACCCCAAATAATGCCTAATCTCTGCTGATGACAGATAATAATCTAGAAACACGTGTCCAGAGATGGCCAGCACTAATCTGCACCCACCTGGTGAAACACTCTGAAGACTTTGCAAGTGTACTCGCTTGTCGGACTGCATCTGCCATGATGCTTAGGGGCGACCCTGCTGGGAGGTGAAGCAGTGTGCTCCCACACCAATTTTCTACTTGAAGGCTCCCTCGAGCCGCTGTGGGCTGACGAGCTCGTGGAGAGGCACCTGCGCGCCTGGAGAGATACTACGTTCCAAGGATACGGCAGCCTGCTCAGCAACCCCAAATAATGCCTAATCTCTGCTGATGACAGATAATAATCTAGAAACACGTGTCCAGAGATGGCCAGCACTAATCTGCACCCACCTGGTGAAACACTCTGAAGACTTTGCAAGTGTACTCGCTTGTCGGACTGCATCTGCCATGATGCTTAGGGGCGACCCTGCTGGGAGGTGAAGCAGTGTGCTCCCACACCAATTTTCTACTTGAAGGCTCCCTCGAGCCGCTGTGGGCTGACGAGCTCGTGGAGAGGCACCTGCGCGCCTGGAGAGATACTACGTTCCAAGGATACGGCAGCCTGCTCAGCAACCCCAAATAATGCCCTAATCTCTACTGATGACAGATAATAATCTAGAAACACGTGTCCAGAGATGGCCAGCACTAATCTGCACCCACCTGGTGAAACACTCTGAAGACTTTGCAAGTGTACTCGCTTGTCGGACTGCATCTGCCATGATGCTTAGGGGCGACCCTGCTGGGAGGTGAAGCAGTGTGCTCCCACACCAATTTTCTACTTGAAGGCTCCCTCGAGCCGCTGTGGGCTGACGAGCTCGTGGAGAGGCACCTGCGCGCCTGGAGAGATACTACGTTCCAAGGATACGGCAGCCTGCTCAGCAACCCCAAATAATGCCTAATCTCTGCTGATGACAGATAATAATCTAGAAACACGTGTCCAGAGATGGCCAGCACTAATCTGCACCCACCTGGTGAAACACTCTGAAGACTTTGCAAGTGTACTCGCTTGTCGGACTGCATCTGCCATGATGCTTAGGGGCGACCCTGCTGGGAGGTGAAGCAGTGTGCTCCCACACCAATTTTCTACTTGAAGGCTCCCTCGAGCCGCTGTGGGCTGACGAGCTCGTGGAGAGGCACCTGCGCGCCTGGAGAGATACTACGTTCCAAGGATACGGCAGCCTGCTCAGCAACCCCAAATAATGCCTAATCTCTGCTGATGACAGATAATAATCTAGAAACACGTGTCCAGAGATGGCCAGCACTAATCTGCACCCACCTGGTGAAACACTCTGAAGACTTTGCAAGTGTACTCGCTTGTCGGACTGCATCTGCCATGATGCTCAGGGGCGACCCTGCTGGGAGGTGAAGCAGTGTGCTCCCACACCAATTTTCTACTTGAAGGCTCCCTCGAGCCGCTGTGGGCTGACGAGCTCGTGGAGAGGCACCTGCGCGCCTGGAGAGATACTACGTTCCAAGGATACGGCAGCCTGCTCAGCAACCCCAAATAATGCCTAATCTCTGCTGATGACAGATAATAATCTAGAAACACGTGTCCAGAGATGGCCAGCACTAATCTGCACCCACCTGGTGAAACACTCTGAAGACTTTGCAAGTGCACTCGCTTGTCGGACTGCATCTGCCATGATGCTTAGGGGCGACCCTGCTGGGAGGTGAAGCAGTGTGCTCCCACACCAATTTTCTACTTGAAGGCTCCCTCGAGCCGCTGTGGGCTGACGAGCTCGTGGAGAGGCACCTGTGCGCCTGGAGAGATACTACGTTCCAAGGATACGGCAGCCTGCTCAGCAACCCCAAATAATGCCTAATCTCTGCTGATGACAGATAATAATCTAGAAACACGTGTCCAGAGATGGCCAGCACTAATCTGCACCCACCTGGTGAAACACTCTGAAGACTTTGCAAGTGTACTCGCTTGTCGGACTGCATCTGCCATGATGCTTAGGGGCGACCCTGCTGGGAGGTGAAGCAGTGTGCTCCCACACCAATTTTCTACTTGAGGGCTCCCTCGAGCCGCTGTGGGCTGACGAGCTCGTGGAGAGGCACCTGCGCGCCTGGAGAGATACTACGTTCCAAGGATACGGCAGCCTGCTCAGCAACCCCAAATAATGCCTAATCTCTGCTGATGACAAGTAATAATCTAGAAACACGTGTCCAGAGATGGCCAGCACTAATCTGCACCTACCTGGTGAAACACTCTGAAGACTTTGCAAGTGTACTCGCTTGTCGGACTGCATCTGCCATGATGCTTAGGGGCGACCCTGCTGGGAGGTGAAGCAGTGTGCTCCCACACCAATTTTCTACTTGAAGGCTCCCTCGAGCCGCTGTGGGCTGACGAGCTCGTGGAGAGGCACCTGCGCGCCTGGAGAGATACTACGTTCCAAGGATACGGCAGCCTGCTCAGCAACCCCAAATAATGCCTAATCTCTGCTGATGACAGATAATAATCTAGAAACACGTGTCCAGAGATGGCCAGCACTAATCTGCACCCACCTGGTGAAACACTCTGAAGACTTTGCAAGTGCACTCGCTTGTCGGACTGCATCTGCCATGATGCTTAGGGGCGACCCTGCTGGGAGGTGAAGCAGTGTGCTTCCACACCAATTTTCTACTTGAAGGCTCCCTCGAGCCGCTGTGGGCTGACGAGCTCGTGGAGAGGCACCTGCGCGCCTGGAGAGATACTACGTTCCAAGGATACGGCAGCCTGCTCAGCAACCCCAAATAATGCCTAATCTCTGCTGATGACAGATAATCTAGAAACACGTGTCCAGAGATGGCCAGCACTAATCTGCACCCACCTGGTGAAACACTCTGAGAACTTACTTTGCAAGTGTACTCGCTTGTCGGACTGCATCTGCCATGATGCTTAGGGGCGACCCTGCTGGGAGGTGAAGCAGTGTGCTCCCACACCAATTTTCTACTTGAAGGCTCCCTCGAGCCGCTGTGGGCTGACGAGCTCGTGGAGAGGCACCTGCGCGCCTGGAGAGATACTACGTTCCAAGGATACGGCAGCCTGCTCAGCAACCCCAAATAATGCCTAATCTCTGCTGATGACAGATAATAATCTAGAAACACGTGTCCAGAGATGGCCAGCACTAATCTGCACCCACCTGGTGAAACACTCTGAAGACTTTGCAAGTGTACTCGCTTGTCGGACTGCATCTGCCATGATGCTTAGGGGCGACCCTGCTGGGAGGTGAAGCAGTGTGCTCCCACACCAATTTTCTACTTGAAGGCCCCCTCGAGCCGCTGTGGGCTGACGAGCTCGTGGAGAGGCACCTGCGCGCCTGGAGAGATACTACGTTCCAAGGATACGGCAGCCTGCTCAGCAACCCCCAACTAATGCCTAATCTCTGCTGATGACAGATAATAATCTAGAAACACGTGTCCAGAGATGGCCAGCACTAATCTGCACCCACCTGGTGAAACACTCTGAAGACTTTGCAAGTGTACTCGCTTGTCGGACTGCATCTGCCATGATGCTTAGGGGCGACCCTGCTGGGAGGTGAAGCAGTGTGCTCCCACACCAATTTTCTGGTGTGAATTGGTGTCGTCCTATTTCACTGTAGCGCCTAACTTAGAACTACCGCGTCTCAAACGCATGTCACTTGTTACATCCACTACCACCACCAGGTCCAGCACCAAGTCCACCACCACATCCACCACTACCACGTCCACCACCACCACGGCCACCACCATGTCCACCAACACCACGTCCACCACCACGGCCACCACCACCGTGTCCACCACCACATCCACCACCGCCACCATGACCACTACCACCATGTCCAACACCACCACATCCACCACGTCCACCACCACCACGTCCACCACCACATCCACAACCACCACGTCCACCACCACATCCACAACCACCACGTCCACAACCACCACGTCCACAACCACCACCTCCACCACCACATCCACCATGTCCACCACCACTATGTCCACCACCACTACGTCCACCACCACTACGTCCACCACCATCACGTCAACCACCACCACGTCCACCACCACCACGTCCACCACCACCACACCCACCTCCACCACACCCACCCCCACCACCACCACACCCACCTCCACTTCCACCACCACGTCCTCCACCACTACCACCACCACCACGTCCACCACCACCATGTCCACCACCACCACCATGTCCACCACCAACACCACCACATCCACCACCACCAATTCCACCACCACCACGTCCACCACCACCACGTCCACCACCACCACGTCCACCACCACCACATCCACCACCACTAGGTCCACCAACACCATGTCCACCACCACCACGTCCACCACCACCACACCCACCTCCACCACCACCAGGTCCATCACCACCACCACCATGTCCACCACATCCACCACCACACCCACCTCCATCACCACCACACCCATCTCCACCTCGTCCACCACCAGGTCCAGCACCACCACCACCATGTCCACCACATTCACCACCACATCCACCGCCACCACACACACCTCCTCCTCAACCTCGTCCACCACTACTAACACCACCATCACATCCATCACCACCACCACCATGTCCACCACCAACACCACCACATCCAACACCACCACCACCACGTCCACCACCACCACGTCCACCACCACCACGTCCACCACCACGTCCACCACGTCCACCACCACAATGTCCACCACCAACACCACCACCTCCACTACCTTGTCCACAACCACCACCTCCAGCACCATGTCCACCACCACCACGTCCACAACCACCATGTCCACCACCACCACCTCCACCACCACCACATCCACCACGTCCACCACCACTATGTCCACCACCACCACGTCAACCACCACCACCACCACACCCACCTCCACAACACCCACCTCCACCACCACCACACCCACCTCCACCACCACGTCCTCCACCACTAACACCACCACCACGTCCACCACCATCATGTCCACCACCACCACCACCACCAACACCACCACATCCACCACCACCATGTCCACCACCACATCCACCACCACTACGTCCACCAACACCATGTCCACCACGCCCACCACACCCACCTCCACCACCATCATGTCCATCACCACCACCACCATGTCCACCACGTCTACCACCACACCCACCTCCACCACCACCACACCCACCTCCACCTCGTTCACCACCACCACCATGTCCACCACATCCACCACCACATCCACCGCCACCACACACACCTCCTCCTCAACCTCGTCCACCACCACTAACACCACCATCATGTCCATCACCACCACCACCATGTCCACCACCAACACCACCACATCCAACACCACCACCACCACCACCACCACCACATCCACCACCACCACATCCACCGCGTCCACCACGTCCACCACCACCATGTCCACAACCACCACCTCCAGCACCATGTCCACCACCACCACGTCCACCGCCACCACCATGTCCACCACCACCACACCCACCTCCACCACCACCATGTCCACCACGTCCACCACCACCACGTCCACCAACACAACGTCCACCTCCAACACATCCACCTCCAACACATCCACCTCCACCACATCCACCTCCATCAATTTCCACCACCACCATGTCTACCACATCCACTACCACGTCCACCACCACCGTGTCCACCACCACGGCCACCACCACGTCCACCACAAGGCCACCTCACTCCATCTATCTATCGCCCTCACTCTATCTATCCGTCGCCCTCACTCTATCTATCTGTCGCCCTCACTCTATCTATCTATCTATCGCCCGCACTCTATCTGTCTCCCTTACTCTATCTATCTGACTCCCTCACTCTATCTGTCTCCCTCACTCTATCTGTCGCCCTCACTCTATCGCCCTCACTCTATCTATCTATCTATCTATCTATCTATCTATCTATCTATCTATCTATCTATCTATCTATCGCCCTCACTCTATCTATATATCTATCTATCGCTGGTACACTCCTGCAGGATTACCACCACACCTACCTCCACCACCACCACGTCCACATCAATCACCACCACCACCATGTCCACCACCACTAACCCCACCACATCCACCACCACATCCACCACCACCACATCCACCACCACCACGTCCACCACCACCACGTCCGCGTCCACCACCACCATGTCCACCACCACCATGTCTACCACATCCACTACCACATCCACCACCACCATGTCCACCACCACCACCTCTACCACCACCACATCCACCACGTCCACCACCACTACGTCCACCACCACTACATCCACCACCACCATGTCAACCACCACCACGTCCCACCAGCACCACACCCACCTCCACCACCACCACACCCACCTCCACTGCCACTTCCTCCACCACTACCACCACCACCACCACGTCCACCACCACCATGTCCACCACCACCACCATGTCCACCACCAACACCACCACATCCACCACCACCACATCCACCACCACCACGTCCACCACCACATCCACCACCACTATGTCCACCAACACCATGTCCACCACCACCACATCCACCACCACCACACCCACCTCAACCACCACCACGTCCATCACCACCACCACCATGTCCACCACGTCCACCACCACACCCATCTCCACCACCACCACACCCACCTCCACCACCAGGTCCACCACCACCACCACCATGTCCACCACATCCACCGCCACATCCACCGCCACCACACACACCTCCTCCTCAACCTCGTCCACCACCACTAGCACCACCATCATGTCCATCACCACCACCACCATGTCCACCACCAACACCACCACATCCAACACCACCACCACCACGTCCACCACCACCACGTCCACCACCACCGCGTCCACCACGTCCACCACCACCATGTCCACCACCAACACCACCCCCACCATGTCCACAACCACCACCTCCAGCACCATGTCCACCACCACCACATCCACCACCACCACCATGTCCACCACCACCACACCCACCTCCACCACCACCACCATGTCCACCACGTCCACCACCACCATGTCCACCAACACCACGTCCACCTCCAACACATCCACCTCCAACACATCCACCACCACCATGTCCACCACCATGTCTACCACATCCACTACCACGTCCACCACCACCGTGTCGAGCACCACCACCACGTCCACCACAAGGCCACCTCACTCTATCTATCTATCGCCCTCACTCTATATATCTATCGCCCTCACTCTATCTATCTGTCGCCCTCACTCTATCTATCTATCGCCCGCACTCTATCTATCTGTCTCCCTCACTCTATCTATCTGTCTCCCTCACTCTATCTGTCTCCCTCACTCTATCTGTCTCCCTCACTCTATCTGTCGCCCTCACTCTATCTATCGCCCTCACTCTATCTATCTATCTATCTATCTATCTATCTATCTATCTATCTATCTATCTATCTATCTATCTATTTATATATCTATATATCGCCCTCACTCTATCTATATATCTATCTTTCGCTGGTAGACTCCTGCAGGATTACCACCACACCTACCTCCACCACCACCACGTCCACATCAATCACCACCACCACCATGTCCACCACCACTACCACCACCACCACATCCACCACCACCACATCTACCACCACCACGTCCACCACCACCACGCCCACGTCCACCACCACCACGTCCACCACCACCACGCCCACGTCCACCACCATCACGTCCACCATCACCACCACCACATCCACCACCCCTACGTCCACCACCACCTTGTCCACCACCACTACATCCACCACCACCATGTCCACCACCAACATGTCCACCACCACCACATCCACCACCACAACATCATTCAGGGGCACCACAACATCACTATGCGCTACCAGCGCATCACTGAACGCCACAGCATCACTCGTCGCCACTACAACATCACTCAGCGCCACCACAGCATCAATCTGTGCAACCATTCAACAACAACTGGTTCAAATTAGGCATGGGCGGAAAATCCGTTCCGCTCGCGGATTTTGCGGATTTTCGGGAAATCCGCAATCCGCGAGATTTGCGAATTTCCCGCAAAATCCGCAAATCCGCGAGCAGCGGATTTTGCTCGCACTGCTCGCACTGTTCGCGTGAGTTCGCGCCCCGCGAATAAGTGCAAAATTGCAGAAATACGATCTTAGCAAAACTGAAAGTAACTACTTACCAGGTTCAAAAGTTCAGGCTCATCATTAGTAGCCATTTCCTGGAGTGCTTCCTGAGGGGCCCCTCCAGAGTTCAGTTGCCAGTTGAAACTATTATGTGACCCTGCTCTGAACCTCAGAATAGTTACACATATGCCACAAAGGTCCTGAATTACAGCTAAGGGAGACAAGCAGGAGCCAGGCTGGAAGTTAAAATCCATTAATCAGCCCCTAATTCATTATTGTCAGTTGGGGCAGGGCAGGTGTTGTAACTAATTTTGCAACAATGAAAGCACTTAGCAAGTGCAAAAGATCACTAATCAGGGCGCACTAAGGAAGCAGGTGCCAGCTAAAAAAATATTCTGTGACACATGAATCAGCCCCAAATTAATTCAGGTCACTTGAGGCAGGGAAGGTGTGCTTTGCTTTGCCGAAAATAATGTACACTGGACAACCAGAGGGTGTGGTGATGAAACAGAGGGTGGCATGGGTGGGCCAGAGGGTGGCATGAGTAGTCAGAGAGTGGCAGTGGTGACAGAGAGTGGCAGTGATGAAGAAGAGTGTCCCAAACAGGCTGGACACGTAGAAACAACAAGTTCGCGAAACTTGCGACCCGACAGGTAAGTTCGCAATTTGCGAAAGTGTACAAAACCCTCGCGAACTGGCAGAAACACGGGCGAACACAAAAAAAAAAAATCCGCAAATTCGCGGGAATTCGCGGATTTTGCGGATTGCGAATCCGCAAATCCGCAAAATTCGCGAACGCGAGATCCGCAAAATTCGCTCATGGGTCAAATATGTTCACTAAATGTTCCAAGCTTTATTACAAATGTCACAAAAATATGTTAATATTTTACTTCTGTTCTTTGTATTACATCACAATAAAATACACTGAACATAATCTTCACAAAAGTTATATACGAAAGTTTAAGCTATTGCAATTATAAATTACAATAGCTTTTATTTAAGTATTAATTATTTAAAAACAATAAAAGCCATTGTTATTTGTAATATCAATACATCTAAGTCACGTAAATACAACACATATTGCATTTCAAATGCTATAGGTGTCACATTTGCGAAAGTTAAAACTATTGGCATTGTAAATGACAAAGTTATTCATTTCGGTATTTTCAAAACCAACATATAAATCCAAAATGTGTCATTTACAATACCAATAGCTCAAACTTTCCTAATGCGAGACCTATTGCATTGCAAATGCTTGTTCAGTTTAGGATAATGAAGACTACACTACCTTAGGATGGGGTAAAACTTCCACTAGACAAACCTACGATCTCTCTCCAGCAGATACATCAATCACTGAAGTGATCTTGACGTTTTAATTGATGCCTGAAAATTGCTGGATTTACAAAAGGGGGTGGTGATGAACAGAGTGTCTGAATTGAGCAGACCACTCTTACCCAGTCCAAAGATCAGGGCTTGATCCATCACCGTTATTTATCTCACTGCCCCATCCCAGCTCAGAATCTGGCTATATGCAAATCAGTCTGTCCCTGGCCCAGTGCATCATGGGAACAGGGCAGACTAAACTACCAAGCCAATTCTTTACCAGAAAGGAGACAAGCTACCGGGGACCGGTTTCTGGCATTTCAGCCTCTTCGGCCCGGCTTCCTTGAATCCTGATGGAGCAGTGAGAAAGGGACTCATGTCTGAGCATACCCTGCCACACCTATAGTGGCCAAAATCGATTTACAAAAGGGGGTGGTGATGAACAGAGTGTCTGAATTGAGCAGACCACTCTTACCCAGTCCAAAGATCAGGGCTTGATCCATCACCGTTATTTATCTCACTGCCCCATCCCAGCTCAGAATCTGGCTATATGCAAATCAGTCTGTCCCTGGCCCAGTGCATCATGGGAACAGGGCAGACTAAACTACCAAGCCAATTCTTTACCAGAAAGGAGACAAGCTACCGGGGACCGGTTTCTGGCATTTCAGCCTCTTCGGCCCGGCTTCCTTGAATCCTGATGGAGCAGTGAGAAAGGGACTCATGTCTGAGCATACCCTGCCACACCTATAGTGGCCAAAATCGATTTACAAAAGGGGGTGGTGATGAACAGAGTGTCTGAATTGAGCAGACCACTCTTACCCAGTCCAAAGATCAGGGCTTGATCCATCACCGTTATTTATCTCACTGCCCCATCCCAGCTCAGAATCTGGCTATATGCAAATCAGTCTGTCCCTGGCCCAGTGCATCATGGGAACAGGGCAGACTAAACTACCAAGCCAATTCTTTACCAGAAAGGAGACAAGCTACCGGGGACCGGTTTCTGGCATTTCAGCCTCTTCGGCCCGGCTTCCTTGAATCCTGATGGAGCAGTGAGAAAGGGACTCATGTCTGAGCATACCCTGCCACACCTATAGTGGCCAAAATCGATTTACAAAAGGGGGTGGTGATGAACAGAGTGTCTGAATTGAGCAGACCACTCTTACCCAGTCCAAAGATCAGGGCTTGATCCATCACCGTTATTTATCTCACTGCCCCATCCCAGCTCAGAATCTGGCTATATGCAAATCAGTCTGTCCCTGGCCCAGTGCATCATGGGAACAGGGCAGACTAAACTACCAAGCCAATTCTTTACCAGAAAGGAGACAAGCTACCGGGGACCGGTTTCTGGCATTTCAGCCTCTTCGGCCCGGCTTCCTTGAATCCTGATGGAGCAGTGAGAAAGGGACTCATGTCTGAGCATACCCTGCCACACCTATAGTGGCCAAAATCGATTTACAAAAGGGGGTGGTGATGAACAGAGTGTCTGAATTGAGCAGACCACTCTTACCCAGTCCAAAGATCAGGGCTTGATCCATCACCGTTATTTATCTCACTGCCCCATCCCAGCTCAGAATCTGGCTATATGCAAATCAGTCTGTCCCTGGCCCAGTGCATCATGGGAACAGGGCAGACTAAACTACCAAGCCAATTCTTTACCAGAAAGGAGACAAGCTACCGGGGACCGGTTTCTGGCATTTCAGCCTCTTCGGCCCGGCTTCCTTGAATCCTGATGGAGCAGTGAGAAAGGGACTCATGTCTGAGCATACCCTGCCACACCTATAGTGGCCAAAATCGATTTACAAAAGGGGGTGGTGATGAACAGAGTGTCTGAATTGAGCAGACCACTCTTACCCAGTCCAAAGATCAGGGCTTGATCCATCACCGTTATTTATCTCACTGCCCCATCCCAGCTCAGAATCTGGCTATATGCAAATCAGTCTGTCCCTGGCCCAGTGCATCATGGGAACAGGGCAGACTAAACTACCAAGCCAATTCTTTACCAGAAAGGAGACAAGCTACCGGGGACCGGTTTCTGGCATTTCAGCCTCTTCGGCCCGGCTTCCTTGAATCCTGATGGAGCAGTGAGAAAGGGACTCATGTCTGAGCATACCCTGCCACACCTATAGTGGCCAAAATCGATTTACAAAAGGGGGTGGTGATGAACAGAGTGTCTGAATTGAGCAGACCACTCTTACCCAGTCCAAAGATCAGGGCTTGATCCATCACCGTTATTTATCTCACTGCCCCATCCCAGCTCAGAATCTGGCTATATGCAAATCAGTCTGTCCCTGGCCCAGTGCATCATGGGAACAGGGCAGACTAAACTACCAAGCCAATTCTTTACCAGAAAGGAGACAAGCTACCGGGGACCGGTTTCTGGCATTTCAGCCTCTTCGGCCCGGCTTCCTTGAATCCTGATGGAGCAGTGAGAAAGGGACTCATGTCTGAGCATACCCTGCCACACCTATAGTGGCCAAAATCGATTTACGAAAGGGGGTGGTGATGAACAGAGTGTCTGAATTGAGCAGACCACTCTTACCCAGTCCAAAGATCAGGGCTTGATCCATCACCGTTATTTATCTCACTGCCCCATCCCAGCTCAGAATCTGGCTATATGCAAATCAGTCTGTCCCTGGCCCAGTGCATCATGGGAACAGGGCAGACTAAACTACCAAGCCAATTCTTTACCAGAAAGGAGACAAGCTACCGGGGACCGGTTTCTGGCATTTCAGCCTCTTCGGCCCGGCTTCCTTGAATCCTGATGGAGCAGTGAGAAAGGGACTCATGTCTGAGCATACCCTGCCACACCTATAGTGGCCAAAATGGTGCAGTGAGCTAAAAAACGGTGTTGGATCTAGCCCTGATCTCTTGACTGGGTGAGAGTATTCTGTTTAATTCAGAGACTCTGTCCCTCACCACCCCTTGTTGTATATATTTTTGTCCACCCTAAGCGTGGAAGGGTATACTCAGATGTGAGTCCCTTGCTCATTGCACCATCAGGATTCAAGCAAGCCGGGCCGAAGAGGCTGAAATGCCAGAAACCGGTCCCCGGTAGCTTGTTTCCTTCCCAGTGTAAGAATTGGCTTTTGTAGTTTGGTTTGCCCTGTTCCCATCATGCACTGGGACAGGAACAGACTAATTTGCATACAGTCAGGTTCTGAAACTGGGATGGTGCAGTGAGCTAAAAAACGGTGTTGGATCTAGCCCTGATCTCTTGACTGGGTGAGAGTATTCTGTTTAATTCAGAGACTCTGTCCCTCACCACCCCTTGTTGTATATATTTTTGTCCACCCTAAGCGTGGAAGGGTATACTCAGATGTGAGTCCCTTGCTCATTGCACCATCAGGATTCAAGCAAGCCGGGCCGAAGAGGCTGAAATGCCAGAAACCGGTCCCCGGTAGCTTGTTTCCTTCCCAGTGTAAGAATTGGCTTTTGTAGTTTGGTTTGCCCTGTTCCCATCATGCACTGGGACAGGAACAGACTAAATTGCATACAGTCAGGTTCTGAAACTGGGATGGTGCAGTGAGCTAAAAAACGGTGTTGGATCTAGCCCTGATCTCTTGACTGGGTGAGAGTATTCTGTTTAATTCAGAGACTCTGTCCCTCACCACCCCTTGTTGTATATATTTTTGTCCACCCTAAGCGTGGAAGGGTATACTCAGATGTGAGTCCCTTGCTCATTGCACCATCAGGATTCAAGCAAGCCGGGCCGAAGAGGCTGAAATGCCAGAAACCGGTCCCCGGTAGCTTGTTTCCTTCCCAGTGTAAGAATTGGCTTTTGTAGTTTGGTTTGCCCTGTTCCCATCATGCACTGGGACAGGAACAGACTAATTTGCATACAGTCAGGTTCTGAAACTGGGATGGTGCAGTGAGCTAAAAAACGGTGTTGGATCTAGCCCTGATCTCTTGACTGGGTGAGAGTATTCTGTTTAATTCAGAGACTCTGTTCCTCACCACCCCTTGTTGTATATATTTTTGTCCACCCTAAGCGTGGAAGGGTATACTCAGATGTGAGTCCCTTGCTCATTGCACCATCAGGATTCAAGCAAGCCGGGCCGAAGAGGCTGAAATGCCAGAAACCGGTCCCCGGTAGCTTGTTTCCTTCCCAGTGTAAGAATTGGCTTTTGTAGTTTGGTTTGCCCTGTTCCCATCATGCACTGGGACAGGAACAGACTAATTTGCATACAGTCAGGTTCTGAAACTGGGATGGTGCAGTGAGCTAAAAAACGGTGTTGGATCTAGCCCTGATCTCTTGACTGGGTGAGAGTATTCTGTTTAATTCAGAGACTCTGTCCCTCACCACCCCTTGTTGTATATATTTTTGTCCACCCTAAGCGTGGAAGGGTATACTCAGATGTGAGTCCCTTGCTCATTGCACCATCAGGATTCAAGCAAGCCGGGCCGAAGAGGCTGAAATGCCAGAAACCGGTCCCCGGTAGCTTGTTTCCTTCCCAGTGTAAGAATTGGCTTTTGTAGTTTGGTTTGCCCTGTTCCCACCATGCACTGGGACAGGAACAGACTAATTTGCATACAGTCAGGTTCTGAAACTGGGATGGTGCAGTGAGCTAAAAAACGGTGTTGGATCTAGCCCTGATCTCTTGACTGGGTGAGAGTATTCTGTTTAATTCAGAGACTCTGTCCCTCACCACCCCTTGTTGTATATATTTTTGTCCACCCTAAGCGTGGAAGGGTATACTCAGATGTGAGTCCCTTGCTCATTGCACCATCAGGATTCAAGCAAGCCGGGCCGAAGAGGCTGAAATGCCAGAAACCGGTCCCCGGTAGCTTGTTTCCTTCCCAGTGTAAGAATTGGCTTTTGTAGTTTGGTTTGCCCTGTTCCCATCATGCACTGGGACAGGAACAGACTAATTTGCATACAGTCAGGTTCTGAAACTGGGATGGTGCAGTGAGCTAAAAAACGGTGTTGGATCTAGCCCTGATCTCTTGACTGGGTGAGAGTATTCTGTTTAATTCAGAGACTCTGTCCCTCACCACCCCTTGTTGTATATATTTTTGTCCACCCTAAGCGTGGAAGGGTATACTCAGATGTGAGTCCCTTGCTCATTGCACCATCAGGATTCAAGCAAGCCGGGCCGAAGAGGCTGAAATGCCAGAAACCGGTCCCCGGTAGCTTGTTTCCTTCCCAGTGTAAGAATTGGCTTTTGTAGTTTGGTTTGCCCTGTTCCCATCATGCACTGGGACAGGAACAGACTAATTTGCATACAGTCAGGTTCTGAAACTGGGATGGTGCAGTGAGCTAAAAAACGGTGTTGGATCTAGCCCTGATCTCTTGACTGGGTGAGAGTATTCTGTTTAATTCAGAGACTCTGTCCCTCACCACCCCTTGTTGTATATATAGAAAATTGCTGGAAGCACAGAATGTGGCAACAGGTGCTTTTTAAAGGAAAATACACTTGCATCAGGCGCCCCCCCCTCCCCCCCCCCCCCCAAGTCAGCACCCGGTGCGGTGGCACTGATTGCACCGCCCTAGAGCTGGCCCTGATTCAATGTGCATGAGAGCATGTCTGGGTTGCATTTTGGAGTTTGACTTATTTCATGATGATTATGCTTGTTGCATTATGATATGGCTGGATAAACATAGCTCAACATTATTGCTCTTCAACATCCCCATTGCGATTTTAGGCTGCTTGAAGTGTAGCCTTGATGGCCCAAGGGGACAATGGTCTTTGGGAGGATTATGAAGTATAGCCTGCTTTCAACTCTTGTCCTTGTGTTTATACTCCATGGTTCGGTTAAAAAGTTTGAATCTATGTTTATCAGTATGATAGCATGTATATCATTTAAAGTTGTGTGCACCTGAGTCCCGCACGCTATTCGCCTTCTGGCCCCCCTATTTTTTATACTTGAAGGGCCATATGTACAATAAGTGTTGGCAATGCCAATAGGTCTCACCTATGCAAGAGCTATTGGCTTTGCCAATAAGTTTTAGCAATGTTGTACACCAGAATGGCTGCTTTCAGCATGGCTAACAGTTAGTAGGATAAAGGAGAGTGGAGTGTTGTAAACTGGAGTAGAGTGGGGTGTTATGGAGTGACAGAGTGGCATAGAGTGGTGTACAGTACAGTTGAGTGCCATGGAGAGCAGAGGAGGGAAAGGGAGTGTCATGGAGTAGCATACAGTGTTGTGGAGTGTCGTGGAGGGAGTAGACTGTTGCAGAGTGGAATGGCATAGAGTTGAGTACAGTTCCAGAATTGAGTAGAGTGTCATACAGTGGAGTGGCATAGAGTGTCAAGTAGTGCATAGCTGCCAAGGTTCCACTTTGCTATGTATGACATTTTCATAATTTCAGAGTACTCATGAGTGACATGTCATCGAATATGATTGGCACTTTCTCATGAGCAAAATCAAGCAATGAAGATGAGGGAAACATAAGTATCAGAAATTACCCCCATTTGAGAAACGAGAAAGCATCAGTAATGGAAGGGCACTAGCCAGAGACAGACTGCTTGACTGCAGTTCTCAGCAATAGACAACATAGCAGCAAAGTTTTCAGTTGGCTGACGTGTGACATTTTCATGATTTTAGCATGTTTTTGTGTGACATTTCAAGCCTTAATGTGTGACACATTGAGAGACACTTTATCTGAAGTGGAACAAAGCAGTTATGTTCCTGTAAAGTTATAAAATGAAAGAATGAGCAATTGTTGACCTGCATTGTGTAGCTTGGATACATCAACACCATAATAAGATAATAGGAAGAGCCCTGCTACACCTCCCTCACACAGTCCTACAAAGCTATACACAACACGCATTCATGCAACACTGTGCAAATCCTATTGCATTATTGATAGTTGTTTTAAGTGCTCTTACCAGCACAGAGTACCTTTTCTGAAAATTACAAGATCCTGAGGTAAATAAAAAAAGAAACTGGGCTGTGTTTGTGACCTGAAGGTAGATGGACAGGAGAACGAGGCCACTATAAAACTATTGTCATTTGCTGCTTTATAGGAAACAAGGGCACTGATACTTTAAACGTCCATGCCATGAATAGAACATGAGCTGGGAAAGCATTTTATACTGTACTGGTTTTTAAAATCATGAGTCAGATAAAAAAAAAAAAATACAAACGCACCAAAGTCAAAGTGAAATCTTTCATTTTTCTCTGTAGTTTATTGCACAAACTCGACCTGAAGGTATTGTAGCGGTTTGCATGTGCTGCAGTTAAATTACACAAAGTTACATTCTTTTGTTTTTCTTTTCATTTGTGATTCTGGATTTGTCCAGAATCACAGTAACTTGAACCGACGCTGACACTAAAACCTGTTTCCCCAGTTCTAATGTCAGCATCCTCTCTTATATTTTACTAGTAGAAACACTTGGAGGTATAGTGATTGGATCTCCGAGGGAAAATAGCTTGCATTTCCAATGAACATTTCCATTCATATATTCACTGCATCAAACAACAGGGGTGACCAAAATGCAGGTTTTAGGAACACAATTTTTCTTACTTCAATTGCTGTCCCATGAGGTTAACTACTAATGTTGGCCCATAGGTGATCATCCAGTACAATGGGTGGCCAGTGGTTGTTATAGCACTAACAACGTAGCTGTCCCTTCCATCATACCAAAGACTGATGCGGATTCTGGCTTCACACTCTGTGTGGGCCAGTGGTGTAGAGTGCAGTAGAGTGAATTGGTGCAGGGCTGTATTGTATGGGCATAGATTGCACGTGCATGGAGTGAACAATTGTGTTGTGTGCTAAAAAAAATAATATTGCACAGCAGACCCCAGTAGCCAGCATGATTGTCACATAAATACTCTCACTTTGAAGTCAGAAAAAGAGAAATAAACACCAAGCTCCCTGGAAGATAAGGCATGACAATTGAAACTGTATCTTTGAATGCACAGCAAATGTGACAAGATAAGAACAAGATTTAAAGGCCTGTTTACAGAAAGCGAGTTTGTGGTAAGAAGATTTGGGCAACGGGAGGGACAAACTCGAGCTGGACAGCTTAAAGCAAATAAAGCCTGCAAGTAGAGAGCCAGAAAATGTGAGTCACAAAGCCAATGGTAAGCAATGGGTGGAATGCATTCCTAGGTCAACTTTCTGAATGTCTCCAAGATGTGTTTAGCAAACCAGACAGGTCTGCTGTCTGTTAGGCTGTGACCTAAAAATCTAGAGTTGCAATTTCCGAATCGTAATTCTAACCAAATTGCAGTTAGGAAATTGCAATTCCTAACTGTGTAACTAATTCAAACAGTGTACTTTTTCTTACATCAGGAAATTGCAATTCCTGATGTAAGAAAAAGTACACTGTTTGAATAGCGATTACTAGGGTTGCAAATTGAATAACCTCATGAATATTAATGAGATAGGTCATAGTGTGCAACCCATTAGGAAATGCAGCCATCACAAGGACCATCATGTTTGTGATTGCTTTTAAATAAAGTAACCTTTTTTAAATTATTTTTTAAAGCAGCCTGTTTTCCTTAACCCCTTCAGCGCTGGTGACAAAGCCAGCTCGTCATGGGCGTTACCTGCGCTACGCGGATGACGAGCTGGCTTTGTCACAAACCATGCATTTTTGAAATCCCAGCGCACAGCGGGAAAACGCGGTAGCGCGGTAGAAGTTAAACGAAATTAGGATGAGCTTAAAAAACAGAAAATCAGATTCATTTTTTTAGGAGCAGGCAGTGGTCCGTGGGGGGCCCCTTCCCATTTGCAAATGGTTACCATGTCCATTGAGGTGGCAGTAAAAATATGTTTTGCAGTTGTAATTTGGTCTCAAGACATTCATACATACCACTGCAATTCTGTATTTTGAGGGGATGCCCCAAAAAACGCACCTTTCAAATCCTGAATTGTTAAACACAAATTGTTATTCAGTAACATGTTACTGAATCACACATTGTGCTTTGTACATATGAAAATGCATTTTGGCGGTCATAAACGCTGACCGCAAAAATGCTTTGTACATATGACCCTTAGTTTTGCATATTTATCTGTATTGAGAGACTAGACTACACTTGTTTTATGTCCTGTTATCACTTCTTAGTGAGGCTTCACATGAGGGCCTTGTTACCCCGGTTCCCAGTAACAAGGCTGCTTGTCACAGATATCTAATTTCTATGTGTTGGTTACACTCAGAAAATATTTCCATGAGAGGGCAAGTCTTGCAACCTACTCTGACATCTAATCTGATTGTCTGTCATCTAGTCACTTTGAATGAAGGAGGGTTCTAGATGTTTTCTCTCTCCTCCCATGAATGGCAAAGTCATTGCCGAAATGGTAACATTAAAAACCTGTTCATAAAAGTTATTCTGTAACATTATTAGTAAAATACTATAATCACTGAAGTGATTTACAATGATACTATACGTCAGCAAAACGTTTAAACTATCCCCATGAGATAATGGCATTTAGATGGCCTGGTAATGTCATTCAGGTGATTCTGGTAAATTAACAGGTGGGGAACACTTGATTTGCCCCTAATTATTGTTACCTCCTTGTCTCAGTCCTTACAACAGGTATAAGGGCAGGTGTGATTGTCGCAATTTAATTGTTGAATCTGTGTCTAAACTTCTGACTGAATTGGTTTGAAACAATTTTTTAAATAAATATTTCTAAATACTGTTGATTACAATTGCTTAAACACTGCTATTGAAACTGTGTATTCGTTTTTCAAAATACTGTGGGGGTTTAAAATAATTAGATTAAAAGATGAAAGCACAGCTGTAAACTCTGAATAATTTGATCTAAAGGCGCCATTTTGTCCTTCCACCACATTGCCATTTCAGGCTGCCATTTTGATCATGCGTGCTCTACCTTATGTAACCATGTGGGGGAGGTCATTCATCCTTGGGGGCAGCATAAAACTCAAGCTGTGGCGCGAACGCACTGGCTGGTGTAAGAGTCGGTGTGATTATCGCAACATAATTGTTGAATCTGTGTCTAAACATTTGCCTGGTTAAAAATTGGATTGGTTTCAAACAATTTTTAAATGAATATTTATCTACACTGTTGATTGCAATTGCTTGAACACTAAAATTGAAACTTTGAATTGATTTTTAAAAATACTGAGGGGGCTTAAAAAAATTTAGATTGAAAGTGAATGCACTAGCTCGCTGTGAAAGATTGTTTTTTCAGTGCTGTAAGCTCAGAATAATGTTATCTTTGGGTATTATTTGTCCTCCCACCACATTGCCATTTCAGGCCTCAATTTTGACCATGGGCATCTATTGTTTGTGGCCAGGAGTGGCGGTCATTCAGCCTTGGGGTGGGGTGGGCATAAAATGCAGACTGTGGCATGGACTTGCAGGAGGTGCACCACTGCCGCGACAAAGGCAACCCATCTGGACAAGTCAATGTCTGGCTCACATCCAACACGAGCCATGCTGCTCAACTGGTGAGAGATGGGACTGGGGTTGCCCCTACTACAACTGCTAATATCAACCTGCCTGACATCGGGACCATGATGGAGGGCATTGCTACTCAAGGCCATCTCATAAATACTAGATTCCTTGTCAAACATAAGTTTGAAATATGGTCGCTGCTATCAGACCATGAATGGGACCATGAATGGACCATGAATGGAACCTAATATTTATCACAAAGACGGATTAATCCTGCTGCACTTTCCTAGCTGGGATTTTTCACATTACATTCTCAATGATGGTAAGTAGACTTGAGGACTCATCGTTTCAGTTAAAATCTCTGAGATCTTCTCCTTTTTGGGTGTCCTGGTTTATAGACCCCTTGGAAAACTGGGTAACTTCCTCAACAAATTATGCTAACCTCACAGTCTTGGGGGACTTTAACATTCAAATAGATGCCATCAGTGACACAGCAGGTCAAGCTTTAATAACTACATTGAAGGACTTGAATATACCCCCAAGATCAATGGTCTCTACGCTTACCGGGGGTCACCAATTGGACATCATATTTTCCAACTGTGAATCGCTACTCTTTCCGTTTTGCCATTGATCTGGTCAGACCATGCACTGATCCCATTTACTTTTGGCTTTCAGGGTCCTAGTAGCTGGCATCAGGCAGGAGAAGATAAAACAAGGTCCTGGCACAAAATCACGGAAACCACTTTTGGATAGGATTTTGACTCTCGTATGATAGTGACTGAGTTTACTGAGGTAGGTGTGGATACACTTAAAAACATTGTGGGGGCATTAGATAGGATTGCGCCCTTTAAAATGTCCTCAGAGAAATGTGCGAATCCATCTGCTGCACAGTACACTAAAGAGCTAAGGTAGTACATGCGCAAATGTAAAAGGCTCAAAAGAACCTGGAGGACTAATTACAATGTGGATGACAACGCCCCATACTAGGCCACCCTATTCAGGAACAATCCTGTCCTCACTGGCAGAAAAGATTTCTCTGGACCTATCCAAAGCTTCTAATGATCCCAAGGTGACCTTTAAAATAGTAAAAACTTCCTTGGATCCTAGTGCCTATCTGCAACATACCCCTCCTTCTTGGGTGCTATGTGGCTCTCTGGAAGTCTTCTTTTCCGATAAGATCCAGAGAACACTTACAGGCAATTTAAACAGGTCTCTGAGTCCAAAAAGCCAGCGACAGTAGAAGTCTGCCCATAAATATTGCTTGCCATCTTTCATTCATCTTACTTTGGACAAACCAGGGCAGCTCTTGGTCCGGTGCAACTCAGGTTCGCCTTTTGAATCAATGTCCAGCCCAGGTTTAAAAACCTTGGGGCTGGGGATTATTCTGATTGCTACGGAGGTACTAAGCAGTTCTCTGGCTTTGGCCTTTGTGCCTACCGGACTGAAGAAGGCACAGGTAGTCCCACGGCTAAAGAAAGTTGGGGCAGACCCATCAGACTCTTCTAACTTATTTAGTTATAAATCCCTATTCAGTGTATACATAAAACTATAAAAGTTCAAGATAAAAAGTACAGGTAACATTTTACCCTTTAACATTTAACAATTAAAAAAGAAAAAACAGAATCACATATCTCAGTACCCACACCTAATGACTGGGATAATAATTAGAGTGTAGTGACACAGGCTAAGTAAACCTACAAATAGACCCTTCTAACTATAGGCCCATTTCCCTGCTTCCAGCGCTTTCTACAACTCTGGAAAAAGAGGTAAATAGTCAGCTTTTTGCAGTAGAATGATGTGTTACATTCTACACAGCCTGGTTTCAAGTCAGGCTTCGGGACTGAGGTGACTCTTCTGGAGATCACGGATTTCATCCTGAACCTTGACCAGGGCAATAAAGCACTAGTGGTATTATTAGATCTCTTGACAAGTGTCTTTCCAGATTCTTTTGAATCATCTGAAGGCCATAGGAATGAGAGTTCTGGCATGGCACTGGTCAAGGTCCTTTTTGGCTGATAGATAACAAGCTGTCCGGCTGACTCCTTTCCTCTCTTTCTACTGGCAGTTGGTACATGGTGTTCCGCAAGGCTCAGCTCTGAGTCCATCATTGTTTAACATCTAAGTGTCCCCACTGGTGGAAGTGGTGGAAACATGGGACTTCACTGTTGTTCCCTACACGCACAACATCCTCAAATCAGATAAAAAATCCAGGGTTTCCTCAATAGAGTAGCAGAATGGATGAAGAAGAGTGGTCTCAAACGTAATGTGGAGAAATCTGAGATACTCTTTTTGGAAACTCCCTCCCCAAGGACTTATAAAACTGGTGGCCTTCAGAACTTGGCAATCCCTGGCCCCTTTCACAGTAGTAATGAACCTAGGGCCCTATAAAGCAAATAGCACACTTTCCCTGTTTGTGCCCGGCGCATCTTATAACAGGTGTGCCTGACACAAACAGGAAAACTGCTCCCAATTACATGGAATGTGCTGCCCTAGAGCAGCTGCGAATGGGTGTTGCCCTGGGGGCAGCGCATGCAGGTGAAATATGGAGCCCCTTTAAAGCAGCCGCTCCTTGTCTCACTGTTCAGGCGGCAACCCACCTGCACTTTTAAAGGTGATTTGGGATCCCCTTGCAGGCGGGTGCAGTGAGTGACTACAATCAGGGGGCGCACTGATAGTGTACCATCTTTTAAGTGGCACACTGTCAGTGCACCTCCTGACAGCTTATTTGCCTCTGCAGCTGCATCTATAATATGTGGTGGGCACTGAGGCAACAGAATTCCCTCATTTACCTGGAGCCATGCCCCCATGCAAATGAAGGAACACCCTCTGAAGATAGCGCTTGCTCTTTATGTGAGCCAGAGCTATCAATATCACAGAAGGGATTGCACAAGCGTCAGTGGCTCCTTCTGTAATACTAAAGTGCCCTAGGGGCACAAAGCAGGTACAAACGCCCAGTGCACCCCCGGGGCACTTCCATAATACAGGCTGTGGAAGTCAAGCTCGAACTAGGCTTGTCCTTTGAAATACAGATTCAGGAAGTGGTAGGCACATGCTTACTCATGATGACATCATTAAGATCTTTCTTAAAATATCACATGAAGGACTCCAGGAAGACCATTGTACATGCTCTGGTTACATCCAGGTTGGATTATTCGAGTGCTCTTTACCTGGGGGCTCCAGCTACATTGACCAACAGATTGCAGAGGGTTCAGAATGTTGCAGCAAGGCTCATTGTCAATCTGCCATGCAGACACTCACTGAGCCAACATTGAGGAACCTACACTGGCTCCCAGTCGAGAAGAGAATTCTTTATAAGTCCCCGCTTATTACCTCCATGAACGTTTTGAGGGATACCCCCCCACATGCACTGCGCTCAACCACTTTAGGACTTCTACAAATTCCCAAGATCAGCAGGGTCGGGAAGGGTGGTCAATTCTTCACCTTCCTGGTGGGCGGGGCTTGGAGCACCTTGCTGCCTTCCCAAAGACAGGCTCCCACTGTGGACATATTTATGGAAACACATATTTAAAATTGTTAAGCCTCTTGCTCTCTTCACAGCTCACAGTGCCGGGATGCTCCTAAGGAAGCAGCTGTAGCGCTATGCAAAACTGTTTTATTCATTCATTCACACACTATACCTCAAGGATGTGTACTGGTATATTCTAAACATGTTTGCTTGCAGATCACTTCCTTTATCATTTGCCGATCTGCTGTTTGATCTGGCTTTAGATCCAGGAATCGTCAGAAAGGTACCTGCATGAGCAGGGCAGCAGAATGTATCCTTTACTTAGACGACTGGCTGATATATAGATATTTTTTTATTTAAGAGTTTTATATAGCGCAAACTAGAGCACCAATTTAGTTAGATGGGCACATTCATTTTTGTTAGGCACAGGGAGATTAAGTAATTTGCCTTGAATCACAGGATGTTGAGCATCGTTGCCGAGACCTGAACCCAGTTCTCCAGCTTTGAGGTACACCACTCTAACAGTAAGGCTACATCATCTTCCCTATATCTGCTTCTTCTTTTTTAACAGGCAGACAAGGATACTTAGCGGGTATAAGAAATTCTTAAAAATGTCCTCCCGTTGAATCAAGAGAAGTCATTTTGGGGTCTATTTCAAGATCTGCAGCCTATTGAGGGGAACGTCAGAACAAACCCAGGCAGAATTATATTACTAGTGAAGGGAGCTCTTTTACAGCAGTCTCTTCTATGTCAAATAATGGTGTCAGAAAAAGTGTCACAGAAACAGCGGTTTCTCCTCCAAGGTCGTTTGGCGGCAACAAAAGCCGTGAGTCAGGCTGCATCTAAAGCTCCTTCTATTCCATGTGTCTCCAGTAGCAGGAAATTACAGATGTTTACATCCGATAATTGACAGACTAAAGAAGGAACTTCTTTAGTGGTTGAATGTGGAAAACCTACCATAAGGTTTCCTGTAGGCCTCCCTGTTGTCAATAACTTGGGATGGAGGGCAGTGATTATAGGAGGTACAGCAATATTGGAACCAAGAGGAATCCTGTCAATTATCAAACTGGAGGGGAAGAACCACAATCCACAGAGCTTTTCTATATTTAGATCACATGTTGATCACCAACTACAGAGGAACAGTGACGTCTTATATCAACAAGCAGGGATAGACGCAT
Source organism: Lissotriton vulgaris (assembly GCF_964263255.1). NCBI lineage: Eukaryota > Metazoa > Chordata > Amphibia > Caudata > Salamandridae > Lissotriton > Lissotriton vulgaris. The sequence goes on along the minus strand of NC_141693.1, from coordinate 1,288,722,936 downwards.
TCCTCATCACATAATAGTGTCAATTGTAGGGGTCCCATTTGGAAAACCAGACAGTGCTCTATCTTGCAGGGATGGAGAATATGCATGCAGGTAGATTTAGCAGAATTCTCACTTCCTCAGGCCGTTGTCATCTGCAGCCCAATGTGTTTCAACAGAGAGGTGGAGCTTTACAAACAATGTACTGGCAAGAGACACCTGTGCACTGGAAGACGCTGTTCTTGTGTAAGACACTGACCCATACAGAGGGATTAAAAGGCCATGAAAGAAACAATCTTGATGGGAAACACTAAGATATGTCTTGGTATCTGAATGTCTTCCTGCCAGCATCATCCTGCTTACTGGAAGAAAGTGACTTTGATGAGTGACACTAATCTGTGCCTTGTTAGTAGCTTATCTTGGTTTGACCTCATGTTTAACCTTGAGTAGAATAACCTCGTGTATGACACTCACCTGTGTCCTTGTAGGAGCAGATATTGAACTCACTTGTGCTCTAGAAAATGCAGGTATTTGTGAAGGTCCTACATGTGCACAAAAAGAAACCGATCTTGCTGCAAGGAGCTCCCCTGTGACCTGGAGGTGGAAGGCTTTAGTGTGCAATATGTACCTGTTGCCAGTAAGGTGCAGATTTTGTGAGAGCGTCAGGTAAGTCCTGGAAGAAGATTACCTTGACATGTGACACTCACCAGTGCTGAGGCCGAAGCTTAGCATGGTGAGTCAACTGTAAGTAATACTGTACATTGAACATCTTTGCCCTAGTAGTATCAGTGCTCTGGCTGTCAAAAGCCTTGGTCAGCGACTCCTATCTGTGCCCTGGTAGAAGCAGGTCTTGGTGTATCGAACGTACCAGGTTGAGAGTAATAATGTACATTGAACTTCTTTTCTTTGAATTAACACTCCGAAGTGCCCTGGCGATGGAAGTCCTTGGTCTGCGACACTTATTTCTGCTATGGTAAAAGCAGGCCTTAGTGAATTGCATGTACCAGTTTGATAGCAAAAATATAAGTTAAACCTCTTTCCCATGTAGCACCACTTCAATGTGCCCAGGATATTGACGTCCTCGTGGTCAACACATACCTGTACCTACGTAGTAACAAGTTTTGTGCATCTTCCCAATGAACAGCTCGAGACCCACAATGGCGTAGATGATGATCATAAAAAGGACCAACACACCGATATGTAGTAGAGGAAGCATGGCCTGGATGATGGAGTTTAGGACCACCTGGAGACCTGCAAAGCAAGTTACACATCAATGATATGTTGCCAGTAAACAAAATCATGCCGGCTGCAGACTTCATAAAAGCGCTATACAGTACTTCTGCCCATCCTACCTGGATCCCACAATTCGTCACCTGTGGATTATGCTAGCCTGTACGTCACCTTGCCCTCAACACGTCTGGAGCCCCTCCATGCCACCTGAAGGCATTATATAGGTCACCTGCACTTCCCTCCCTGCACAGCCAGGAGCCCTAGAAATAGGAGCTTCCGGCCCGGAGGTGGGGATTCCGGCCGGTGATGGAGATTTAGCCATGGCCGAAATCTCCACCTCTGGGCCGGAAGCTCCGCCTCCAAGCCGGAAGCTCTGCCTCTGGGCCGGAAGCTCCGCCTCAGTGCCGGAATCTCCGGCCTGAGTGCGGCCGTAAAGTTAGTAGTCGTAAATCCATTCTGTGAATACCAAAAGTAGTAAGTGCATTCTGTGAATACCAAAAGTAGTGAGTGCATTCTGTGAATACCAAAAGTAGTAAGTTTAGGATTTTGTCTTCAGTTAGTTCTGTGAATCGGGCCCCACATCTCCTTTTAGGATTAGGCTGTTTTAGCTGTGTAATAAATATGGTATTTTACATTCTAATCTACTACCCTTGCAAACTCCACCTCAGAATGAAGACGTACAATTTAGAGGTCTATTCATGAAAAAAATATCAGAAAGGTCCGGACGAGATCTCAGACTCTGTTTGCACATATTTTTCAGCATTTTCACTATTTGTCGACATTCCCAGGAATCCTCCTGGGAAGTTCAAGCAACCCACACGCAATCCTGTTCCTGCTGAGCTATGACAGGTGTCAACGTATGGAGAAATTCTTCAATATCTTTAAACATGGATAATACGTTACTATTTCTCTCTCTCTTAAGCTTGTAATCTGGCGTTAGAAGAGGAGAGCACAGTTACAGAAGGCAAGGATGCCGCAAAGGTTGCATTTCCTCCAAACTGTCTTTCATAATCTTAACCAAAGAAACTGCATAACATATATATAGGCTTTGTGGTGAACGAACCTCGTTGGCCCCTAAAGCTTGTATGTGGACATTGCAAGGATGGCTGTAGGGCAAAGCCACAACAATAATATACTGAGGAAAGAGAAGACAATGGTAAACCAGCACAATGCAGTTTTGCAGGACAACCTAGCCTTACTTGGGACGCCGGACACCAGCCGCAGCGGTCTCAGAACTCGGAATGCTCGCAGTGCTTTTACATCAAAACCGCCTCCTTTTCCAGTCACTTGTGCTCCCACACCGTGCATGCGGTTGATTTGCTCCAGGACTACAGTGAAAAGTCTGCAAAAGAGGGAAATAGAGGCAAATAATGAAATTATTAGGAAAACATAGGTGTAAAAATTAGTAATAGGATCTGAAAGACAAACACTGACATGAAAAGTTCATACTGGCCCCATGTTGAGAACTCGCAGGAAGTATAGCCACCTGGCTCCACATCATTGAGATCATTCTGAGACCCATGGCATCAATTTGAAGGAGATATATGCCTGACACCAAGATGAAGAATGTCCTGTTTCACATTGTGAGAACATATCTAGCTGATACCCAAACAAACATTGTTAGACCTGGCATCCTTGGTGTGGGTTTCCTGTATTTTTGCCTTTACCTCTTGTTAATTTGCTGTGAGTCGGACTTCATTTTTGCTGGTCTAGATGCTTTGGTCACTTTGCCACTGTTGTTCAGTGCCAAAGTGCAAGTCCTCCCTGTAGATTTGTATAATGGCTTGGTGATTCCATGATTGTCATATTTGATTTACTAGTCAGTCCCTAGTACAGTGCACTGTGTGTGCTCAAGGCCTATAAATCAGATGCTGCTAGTGGGCCTGCAACACTGATTGTGCCACCCACAAAAGCAGCTTGTAAATGTAACTCAGACCTGCCACTGCAGTGTCTGTGCGCAGTTTGGTTCATCCATGTCGCTCTGACAGGTGCACCAACTTGCAAGGCCCTAACCTTCCCTTTGCTTACATGTTACTCACCACTATGGTAGGTCCAAAGTACCCCTACAGACAGTGTGAAAGGGTATGTGAAAGGTCCTACATGCCCTGATGTGTGTGGCATGACCTGATAGTGAAATATTGGCAATTACATTTTCCACTATTGGAAAGCTATCGGTCCTATAGGATAGAATGGGGAGTTTGCTTATAACATCTTATAAGCATAATTGCCCATGGGAATAAGATGGGAAAATAAAGTTTGATACGCTTGAACTAAGAATGTTAAAATGCATCTTTTAGTGAGGGTGATTTTTACATTCTGGGTTTGAAAATACCACTTTTAGAAAGTAGGTATTTTCCTGCCTAACCATCCAGTGTGCCTCTACTAGGCTGTGCATTGACTGTCTGGCTTTGGAGTGACATGGGCTGGGGATGTGCATTCTGTTCAGACAGCAACTTGGGGATGTTAGGTGTGGCCTGCCTTTCGAGGGTGAATCAGGGCTGGGCTGAATGGACCTGGGCTGCATTCAGAGTAGGGGGAGGAGATTTCTTTCACACCTGAATGGGCTTGGTCTGCCTTAGACAGTGCTGTCTCTACCTCCTGCCAGGAAGCTGCACCAAAGAGGACAGAACTGGTTTTGGCGGGGCAAAGAGCTTCTCTGCCACGGAGAACAAAGGATCTTGTATTATAAGAAGAGGGGCCCAGACCCCAGAATTTTGAATCACTTCTGGGAATCATGAGGAACCTTTGCCGAGGAGAGGAGCTGGAGAAACTGAGGAGGAATACTGCCCCTGTGCTGTTTGCTGTCTGGGGTTGGGCTGCAATTGCTACTTTCTGCCAAGGAAAGGAGAAAGACTTTGCTGTGTCCCCTGCTTGAGGATGATCTCCAAGGACTTGATATAGAGCTTGCCTCCCGTTCTGAAGTCTCTGGGACTCAAAGACTTCACCCCAGCTCCCCTGCACTCCTTTGCAGGGAGTTCTGACCTTCTGAGAGGTGCCTTCCAGTGTTCTGGACCTCTGGAGTTTGTTTTAGGACTGGAAACTTCAAGAACTGCGACACAGGACCTGCTCACGTCTGAAGTGTCTACTGTGCAATGAATCCTGTGCACTGATCTCCAGCACCGATTCTGACGTAGGCCCTGTTGTGGAAGAACCAATGCATCGAAGGGACGTGGCGGAAATCATTGCAGATCATCCTGGGTCTTCACGCATGACATTATATCAGATTGTCATGCATCGCATCGAAGCATCAAGTCTGTCGCATCATTGGAGGACGCAGTAAGAAACCGACGCATCACCTCTCCACACAGTATGAAACCGACACATCACCTCCTCTTTGGTAAGGAACTGATGCAACACCTTCCCTGGACAGCAGTAAGGAACAGATGCATCAGCTCCCCCGGAGCAAGGAACCAACGCATCACCTTCCCTGAGTGTAAGGAACCAACGCATCACCTTTCCTACAACCCTTTTTGCTTGCATTTTTCGACGCATCCAAGGTACTCTGTGTAAAACTGTTGCATCCAACATTTTCTTGGCACAGAACTGTTTCTACCTTTTAAGGATCATATTTTTAGTACTGTATTGAGGATTTTTGTCGTTTTGGTTTAGATAAAGATTACCTATTTTTCTAAACTGGTGTGGTGCATGTCTGTGGTGTTTTCACTGTATTACTGAATGTTTTCACAAATGCTTTACACACTGTCTCTGAGACAAGCCTGTCTGCTCATGCCAAGCTACCAAGGGGGTGAGCAGGGGTTATTTTGGATATATATCCCCTTACCCTGACTAGGAAGAAGGGTCCCTACTTGGACAAAGATATCTACCTCTGCCAACTAGAGACCCCTATTTCTAACAGACATCCTTTCATGTTTTAACTTTGAGTCCTTGAAGGCCAAGTTACTACCTTGCAGATAGTCTGAATCTGGGCCCTTCTTAAAAAAGCTTAAGGAGCCAACATAACCCCAGTAGACTGAATAAATAAGCACTCTTCAGCTTCCTCGCAACAAAGGCAAACCATCAAAGACAGACACTTTGATATTGTCTGTCTCATGTGCCCTATGCCCAATAACCTAAAGTTAAGCATTAAATAATATTTTTATTTTGCATTGCGCAAAGTACATGATACATTCTCGTGGTTCTTTCAATGTGATCTTGGGCCAGATACATGTGAAACCACACGGAGGTGAAGAAGTTTAGTCCTGTAGACAAACAATAGCACAAGGTCATGGTTTTGAGGGAGCTGTATGTAGTAGCTCCTGAAGTTGGAGAAATAAGACAAGGCAGGCTCAAGTGCCAGGTAAGAGTAGTTTATTCTTGGTCGTCCGCTCTCAACACTGAGAATCCAACATTCTAACCTGAGCTCCCGGGAATACTATGGGACAGAGAAGAGGAGGGGTGGAAGGAAGGTACCAAGAAGAGGACAGGATTACAACACTGTACAGTCTTCATTTTGGGTATTAGGACCTTAAAGACTGGGAGGCTGTTGCTTTGGAGGTCATGTCTACTGATATTTAGTATTGCAAATTAACAGGAGTGGTCAGTGCAGGTAAGCGCAGTGGGGGGTTGAGGGGGGTTAACAGATGACAATGAGGTAAAGTGAAATAAAAAAAAGAAAACCACTTACCTTGCACTCTCCGCATTGCCGACTTTGTGATGCAGAATGCGCTAGGTAAGTGGTTTTCTTTTCTTTTAATTTAAATTTACCTTGTCGTCATTTGTCAACTCCACCCTCCACCCCACCCCATCACTCTTACCTGCACGGGCTGCTCCTGCAAATTATAAGGGAAAATGGTCCAGTTGCTTGACGTTAAAGTTAGGGGAGTTCTGCTCCTTTGCTGTAACAGGCAAAGGTTTATGTTTCCTTTTGGCAAAGAGATAGGCAGGGGTAGCTCATTATTGGGAGTATCGGACTTCCGCCTCCACCTTCCATATTTTTCAGTGCAAAATGAGTGTCTTATAGGCTATGTGAGGGTCGGCCCGACAGGCACTCGCCATGTCAGGGTCAGGCAGCCAGATGCTTTTCATGCACTGAAACCCACATGCCACCCAGTCAAGCTTTGCTGGCCTGAAGATCTCACAGCTCTGGCTGCAGTGACCTCATCACCCTGGGAAAACGCTATGACGATCCTTCCTTGGTGACACATAGCAATGGCACCAAACAAAAAAGTCTTGGGTTCATTAGGTTTAAGCAGTTAAGTGCATCGGGCTGACTGTCAATCAGAAAAGCCTCACACCTTTTTCTAATTTGTTACAGTGTTGTAAGGCCAGCAAGACTCAATGGCCCCGGCCCAGCCTCTGACAAACTGGGAAATTCCCCCTTTGGTTGGATGATGCTTCACGATGTTGATTAATGATAGATGGCAACAGAATCTTCTGGTAATATAAAGCACGTTTTAGACATTGGTGCCTTACAAAGGCCAGGCTTTCTTTGTTGGTGCTTCCTTCTCCTTTAAGCCCCCAACCAGTCAGCTCTCCTATCCCGATGAGCCTCAAATGCACTAATTTGGGCCTGCAGCCCCCTACTCGCCTCTCACAGCACCCAGTCTCCTAATCCCTCCTTGGACATCATGACTCCTTGTCCCGCATTTGCTCCTCCCACCACCCGGTATGCATTCTACGCGAAGCAGAGCCCCTGTCACTGCTGCAGTCTACCAGGTAAAAGGGTCATTTAATATTTTGCTACGTGTGTATTTATGAATAGGTATTGTGTGTTTCAATTGACATGGACTTGCACAATATGCCACAAATATTGGTCTAGGACAATTAAGACGTTGGCTGAAGTACTACAGATCCCGTCATATTCTCCCCGAAATAAGTATTAACGATGATGGATGAAGAAGGCACTTGACGGGGACTTGCCAAATACTCAAAAAATATTGGTCTATGATAGTTAGGACGTTGGCTGAAGTTCTACAGGTCCCTGTCACTTTGGCCCACATGCATCAATAAGGCCATTTGTGATTCCTTATTAGCGAAAAATAAGGATTCGCTAATAAGGAATAGCAAAAGGCTATGCATGAAGAAATCGGATCACTGACAGAACATCGACAGACAAAATATCGAGAGGACAAAATATCGAGGTCAAAATATCGACTGCAAAAATACCGACTACCTATCTTCAAACAGGCAAGTACAAAAATATCGACTCCAAAATATCAAGTGTAAAAAATATAGACTGTCAAAATATTGAATTTTTTAAATGTCTTAAAAGTAAATTAAAAGTAATATAATAATAAATTAAATTAATTTAAACATATTTAAAATACTTAAATGTAAAATTGAGAAATATATTAATGTAACTTAAAAAAAAAATTTAAGACATATATATATATACATATTATTTACAAAACATATACAATGTTTTTACCGTAGGATAGCGAAAGGGTTATATTTACTGTTCCAACTCCAGAGAGTGCAACAGTAGGGAAAGCATTGGATAGCGTAGGGGTAAAAAATACTATTCCCACTCCAGAGAGTGAAGCAGTAGGAAAAGCGTTGGATAGCGTAGGGGTAAAAATTACTATTCCCACTCCAGAGAGTTGAACAGTAGGTAAAGTGTTGGATAGCGTAGGTGTAAAAATTACTATTCCCACTCCAGAGAGTGCAACAGTAGGGAAAGCGTTGGATAGCGTAGGGTTTAAAATTACTATTCCAACTCCAGTGAGTGCAACAGTAGGGAAAGCGTTGGATAGCGTAGGGGTAAAAATTACTATTCCAACTCCAGAGAGTGCAACTGTAGGGAAAGCGTTGGATAGCGTAGGGGTAAAAATTACTATTCCCACTCTAGAGAGTGCAACAGTAGGGAAAGCGTTGGATAGCGTAGGGGTAAAAATTACTATTCTCACTCCAGAGAGTGCAACAGTAGGGAAAGCGTTGGATAGCGTAGAGGCAAGAATTACTATTCCCACTCCAGAGAGTGCAAAAGTAGGGAAAGCATTGGATAGCGTAGGGGTAAAAATTACTATTCCCACTCCAGCGAGTGCAACAGTAGGGAAAACATTGGATAGCGTAGGGGTAAAAATTACTATTACCACTCCAGAGAGTGCAACAGTAGGGAAAGCGTTGGATAGCGTAGAGGTAAAAATTACTATTCCCACTCCAGTGAGTGCAACAGTAGGGAAAGCGTTGGATAGCATAGTGGTTTAAATTACTATTCCAACTCCAGTGAGTGTAACAGTAGTGTAAGCGTTGGATAGTGTAGGAGTAAAAATTACTATTCCAACTCCAGTGAGTGCAACAGTAGGGAAAGCGTTGGATAGCGTAGAGGTAAAAATTACTATTCCCACTCCAGAGAGTGCAAAAGTAGGGAAAGCGTTGGATAGCGTAGGGGTAAAAATTACTATTCCCACTCCAGCGAGTGCAACAGTAGGGAAAACATTGGATAGCATAGGGGTAAAAATTACTATTACCACTCCAGAGAGTGCAACAGTAGGGAAAGCGTTGGATAGCGTAGGGGTAAAAATTACTATTCCCACTCCAGTGAGTGCAACAGTAGGGAAAGCGTTGGATAGCGTAGGGTTAAAATTTACTATTCCCACTCCAGTGAGTGCAACAGTAGGGAAAGCGTTGGCTACGTAGGGGTAAAAATTACTATTCCCACTCCAGTGAGTGCAACAGTAGGGAAAGCGTTGGATAGCGTAGGGGTAAAAATTACTATTCCCACTCCAGTGAGTGCAACAGTAGGGAAAGCGTTGGATAGCGTAGGGGTAACAATTACGATTCCCACTCCAGTGAGTGCAACAGTAGGGAAAACGTTGGATAGCGTAGGGGTAAAAATTATTATTCCAACTCCAGTGAGTGCAACAGTAGGGAACGCGTTGAATAGCGTAGGGTTAAAATTAATATTTCAACTACAGTGAGTGCAATAGTAGGGCAAGTAAATACTTCTTATTTAAATATAAATAATATAAATAGTAACACCAATTTCAAATTCATTAAAATATTTTACAATTGTGTAAAATATATTAAATAATCAATTTGAAATACAAATAAAAATTATTTAATAATAAAAATTACCTACTAATAGTAAATATTTACCTATTAAAAATACAATAATTAACAATTTAAAAGTATTTTAAAAATTAACAATACATTTTTTATTCAAAAATGTAATAAATTACAATTAAATTACTTCACAAGCTATTCCCCTAAAAACACACAACCCACTACAGAAATTAATTTAATAAAAGTAACATAATTATCAATAAATCAATTACAATACATTTCAAAATGTAAATGTAAAAATTGATACTTGTATAGCGCACTACTCAAATATATTTTAATGAATCACAAATTAATAATTATTTTCCGATTAATTCTAAATAAATACCAATAATTAAAATAACATATTTAAATAATTATAATTAAATTACTTCCCACCCTATTCCCCTGTAAACCCACAACCTGCTACAGAAAATAAATTACTAAAATTAACATATTCATCAATCAAATAAGTGTAATTACCAATTATATTTTAATTATTTGCCAATTAATAATTAATTAACAATTAATTCTAAATAAATACCCCAAAATTAAATTACATATTTAACTAATTATAATAAAGTTAATTCCCACCCTATTCCCCTATAAACCCACAACCCACTACATGAAAAAAATTAATGACATTACCATATTTATCAATTAATCAATTACAATTAAATACCAATTATAATGTAATTAATTGCCAATTAATAATTAATTAACAATTAATTCGAAATAAATACCCAAAATTAAATTACATATTTAATTAATTATAATAAAATTACTTCCCATCCTATTCCCCTAAAAACCCACAACCGCTACATAAAAAAAAATGAATAACATTAACATATTTTTTTGTAGTCTATATTATGTCTAGTCGATATTATGTCTATTCTATATTTTTGACTCGATATTATGTCTAGTCGAAATTAAAAACTCGATATTTTGACTAGTTACCGAAGAAATCACAAAAAAAATTGTGATTTCTTAATATTCCTTAATTGCGACTCGCAAATTGCGAGTCCCAAATAAGCAATACCTCCCCGCTCATTCCTATGGGCCTAGAGGCCCATAGGAATGAATGGGAAGACAATCTCAATTTGCGAATCGCAATTAGCGAATCGCAAATTGAGAATGCAATTGCAAGGGTGCAGGGGTGTTCAAAGGACACCCTGTTGCACCCCTGAAATGGATCTGTGCACATATGTTGCGCAAACACATGCCCTTAGGGCATGTGTGTGCGCAACATGAAACTTTGAAAAATGCACAAAAGTGGATTTTTCAAAGTTTTTGAAAAGTACCATGAAGTTGAACTTCATGGTAATTTGATACTCCCATTAGTGAAATCGCTTATTTTTTTACTTTGATGCATTGCATTTAAGGAATCTCAATTTGGGATTCCTTAAATGCAATCGCAATTTAAGGATCTCAATTTAGAGATGCATCCCAAATGTAAAAATACCGGTCGCAAATGGGCAGATTCTGAGCTTGATGCATGTGGCTGCATATCCCTGAAATTAGAATTCGTAATTATGATTAAGAAGGATTCCCAAAATGTGCTAGAATTCTGATTGGACTGGGATCAATTAGGAAAGCACAATGTAGTCAAACAATGGATATCACATACAGCGCCACCGACAAGGGAATGTAAACAGGGCATCAATAGGTGTGCAGTTATGGAGAACACAATTTATGAAGGAGGAGGTTGCCCAAAAAACATGATAACATTTGGGGACCATAGAAATGTTACTTTGACCTACGTGTATGATGCAACGCCGGACAATACTGATGAGATTAATAAATACTCTGAAATGAACAAGTTATTGTACTTACTACGAAAAGTGAAAATGTGCCTATGTATAATGTGTCGTTGTTGATAATGTTTATAAAAACTCAATAAAATGATTTATTAAAAAAGAATAGGTTTGTCTCTTAGCACATGTGAATGTGCAAATGTGTGTACTAGTAATAAGTGAGTGTGAGTGAGTATTTGTGCTGTGAATGGGTGAGGTGAGCATGTATGAGTATGCATGTTTGCTAACTTTGGTTATGAACAATAGGTAACCCCTAAAACTCCCCTAGGAGACTGGCTACAACTAGATCAAAACACAGGATGACTCCTGGAGGACCAATTTGACAAAGAATTCCTTAATTATACAATTGATATCAAATGTATACAATCACGATTGAGAAATTAAAATATATAAACAACACAGGTGGTTACGAACTAAGGGCCAGATGTACAAAATCGCATTTTTACAAATTTCTAATAGCGAATTTTAGTGATTCACTATTAGGAAATCGCAAACTGTGATGTACAAAAGCGTGTTTGCGTGATTCGCAGTGGGTCATAAATGAACCTGCCTCATCAATATTCATGAGGCAGGTCGCAATTTGCAAACCATTGTGAATGGCTACAATCACAAGGATAGTGGCCTGCTGGGGTCAGCAGACCACTATGTCTGTGATTGCTTTTTAAATAAAGCTATATGTTTTTTGCAATGCAGTCCGTGGGACCACTGCCTGCTCTTAAAAAATGTTGAAGCCAACATTCACAAAGGGGAAGTGGTCTCTTTGGGACCCCTTCCTGTGTGCAAATAGATTGGTGGTAACTCAAATGTTTTTCTACCGCATTCCAGGTCGTTAAAATTCATACATACCATGGCTACTCGATTTTAGGAAGGGACGCCCTAATATGCCCCTTCCTAATATCAAATGCCAAAAGCAAAATGTGATTCAGTAACAAGTTACGGAGTCGCCTTCTGTACATGTCAAAATGCATTTTAAAGGTCACAAACAGCCCAATGGTCTGGGTAATTTGCGACCAGTAAAATGCTTTGTACATCTGTCCCTAAGTCGTTATGAAATCTGACTCTGTAGAGGTTTGTCAAAAACCAGTTTCATTTACTGCGCGTTTTTCTTTTGATTTGGTTTCTTACAATTGGTTTGTACACCAGCACTTAGGGCCGGATTACAATAGCGGTGAGACCGCCATCGTAAGGCCATCAGTGACGGTCTCACTTGCATCTGCCTCTGCAGGTCCTGCCGCCGCATTACAATGGTGGGCAGATGATGGGCTGGCAGAGAGACTGACCGCCACGCAACCCACAGGCTCAAGGAGCCGTTGGACCGTCTGAGGGACTGCAATCCCTACAATAGTGGCGGTGCCTGCTCAGGCACTGCTGTAAGGATTACAATGTCCCTTTCCGTTGTATGTGCAGAGATGTTTAGGGGGGCATCTTAGATGCCCCCCAGGGCCCATAGCGGAGGGCCTGGAGGGAAGGGGAGCCCGCATGGGGCCCGGAAAGTCACCTTCCGCCTACCTTTTCAAGGTGGGTTAACCGCTATGAAATGGCCGGCGGAAAGGTACATTGTAATTCCTACAGCAGTGCCTGAGCAGGCACCGTCACTATCATAGGGATTGCCGTCCCTCTGACGGTGCCTGCCACATAGTGCAGGGATGTTTCAAATGTGTGTTTTTTGTACTGCAGCATGCGCTGCAGTTAAAAATTCAAAATATACACATTGCAACCACCGTGAAGGCTGTCACACCATAATGCAGCCAGCTGGAACTCCGACACCTAGTCGGGCAGTCCCGCTTCCTTGTTGGTGTTACGTCCGCCCGATATCATAATCAGGCCCTTAGTCTTAATATGAGTCTACAATTGTTGTTATCTCATCACTCTGAAATTGAGAAACGTCGAAGTCATGATCAATACAGATTTTTCCTAATGGACTATAAGCTGACATTGGACCAGAGAACAATTAGTTTGTCACATGGAGTTATAAAAAAATGTTGAGTGGTTGACCTCACTGTCTTCAATCACTACTTAGTATATCCCAAGATTTATGACTAGTCAGGCTTCTAGGATGTGCTTAGACCAGATGAAAGGATGCATATCAACTAACAACGGATTATTGTTATTGTTTATTGTTATTGTTTAAAATAAATAAAAATTGTCTCCGAACTTTTGTTTACAGAGTACGCTGCATATGTATTTTATTTTTCATAATTCATATTTTCATTTTTGAATGGTGATTGGATACATTTGATACTAATTGACTAACTAAGAAATTATTTGTCAAATTACTTCTTTCTGAGATATTAGAGCTTTTGATTTGTGTGTGACCTTCAGCATGGGTTTCTGCTTTTTACAGCAGGTGACTGAGAAGTATGAACCCCCCGTCGAAGCAAATCAAAACGTAAGCATTGGCCCACTACTTTAAAGTTCACCAACCACCACTCCTGCTGGATCACAGAATCCTGGTGGATGAAGAGTGAGGGATCAGTAGTGGTAGATTTTTGGGGTTCTTACGCCATATTACTGTGCAAATTGTGCACAGCACATGGATTTTTTTTTTGCCTTGGTATTACAACTGCAGCGGTTATAAACATAGAAGTAATACTACCTCTTATGTTCCACAGTCATTGCCACTTGGCTAAGTAAACTAACATTGTTGCTTTAAGGGTCTCACCCACTATAACACTAGGCTATAATTCAGCCCTATTACATTCACTGTGACATCAATATCTAATATATTATTGCCATCCATTAACATTAAGGTAAACAATTCATCATAGTTGAATTTCATGTGACCCCTCATACTGACACCAAGGGAAACATTCTTACGATATAGATAAAACTGACCTTTGAGAGCTCAGCCAAGTTCTCAATTCCTCGGAATTTTACATCTTGTGGGTCCCACACTCACTGTTTCAATGTTCGGAGTTGTTAATTTTTATGATTTCTAGCATTCCACACCTCCACCACTCCAGTGGGACAACTTCTGGGGTCCCGCCCTAACTGACACTAAGCAAATAACTCTATATTATTACTATGTCAGGGTTTCCACATGCATTGACATCACACATCAAGCATCTCAAGACATAGTAAGTATAGCTCATGTCCCCACACTCACTGACACCAAGTGAAACACTCTTTTGTACCAAAACCCCAGAAGTTTAGTCCCTGAAACAGCAAGGAAAGATTATCTACCCCAATATTACAGACTCATAGGTTTCACACTCATTAATACCGAAATTAGATGTTTCGATTGAAAAGTCCATCCAAAAGGTCGCCTCAAGGTGTGTGAGAAGTTGGTAACATGATAGGATATGGTGATTCCCGTGCATCCCTGTCACCTTACCAGACTTCCCACAGTTTTTTCCACATCCATAAATAAATCTGAATATCTGCATCGAAATAATCCAGTACCTCAAATATTTCCTTTTATGGCAGACATATTGGTCCGCAGGTTCATGGGCAAGAATATAAATGAACTTTGCAATTACATTTATAGTAGGCTCACAGGTACAGCAATGCTGGCACAATGGTGCTCACTTATTGTTCACAGCTTCTCCTGCCTTCCACGTTCAAACATCAAACTACATATTCAAAAAATTAAAGTTGATGAATACTACACTAACACCAGCCTGAACACTCTTTAACATGACAGCTTCATGGATACTACACACATTGCCATCAGTATGTGCCTTCAAAAATATTATAGACTTATGAGTTCGAGATTTTTAGACACCAAGCTTTGTGTTTATGAATATTTGCAGCTGAAGGGCTTCACACTACTGATAACAAGCTACATTTTCGTTAAAAAAGCGATTGGGCACCATAACTATTGGCACTAAGCTGTGTAGCAAACTTTATAACAGCTGTTGGGAATGATGCTCACTGACATCAAGAGTGTGTTGATATATAAATGTATAAATATGACAGTCAATGAACATAAAACTCGTTGACTGGCACCCTACTCAAATAGCATCACGCACACACCATTATAGTATGATTGACAATGAACATCACTTACTGGAAACAAGCTAGACGAGGGTCACATTTGCAGCAACAAGGACCAACACCAGTCCACATTGTTGTATACTACCAGCTGATGGCACCATGCTCACTGACACCAAGATAAAGCACTGAAAGTGTTATTCACTTCTGGGTACAATAGTCAGACAATTAAATGGTCACTAAAGCCATGCTAAAAAAGTCAAACCCACCCACTCTAATATTCCACATGAAACAAATAATGCAAAGATTTCTAAACATAGGACAACCCACCTTCATAGAGAAGACATTGAGTGGACCACTGGAACACATCTCATAGCGTTATCATTCAGACTAGAGGAGAGTTAAGAGATTATCACAAAGACCCACAGCTTGTGCTGGAGAGTTACATACCCCACAAAAACAATGGTGAAGTCCATAAGGTTCCAGCCGTTCCTCAAGTAGGCATCTGGGTGGAACAGGAACCCGTACGCCACAATCTTCAGGAAGGCTTCAATGGTGAAGATGATTAGGAAGAGGTACTCCACTTTCTCCTGCAAGTGAGGAAAGAGAGGCCAGTGGATAATGAGCACAACAAGACAGTGAACCCCCCCTCCCAAGTAAGAGTTTAACATTGTTTTGATACAGAATAATAATTACAACCCTTTGTAAACAGGAGGTGATATTTCAACTTTTGTCAGTTTTTTAAGTGTATATCTGTTTTCTAACCGAAAAAGTTAATTTACAGTTCGTTTGGCAACCAGCCATCCTCCGTTTCCTCTGGTGCTCTGGCGGACTGCATCCTGCCCTATCAGGAACTGCACCTCAATGGCACTGGGCATTCACTGAGCCATACGGCCACTCAGCAGACTTTTTTGCTTTAGTAAAACAATCTCCCAAAGTAGGAGTTTATTTATGTAAAACAAAAATAGAATTGCCCTGACACAATAGTATCAAAATTTGGAGAAATACGCTTAGGCGTTCAATAGGAAAAGGGATATACGTGAATTTTTTAAGGTTTGAGATATCTACGACAAGTTCTTAAACAATTTGACAACCTAGCAGGGCTTACCAATGTGCTCTCTGGTGCTTCTATCTTTAGGAGCCTTGTTATGTCTGTCCCACAATGTTGTTGAACAGTGCTACAATACAGCGTAAACCACGTTTTGAGGGTGGAAACTGTGAAACGTATGGTTTGCTATGTAACAAAGATACAAGGAAGCTTATACACTTTTTGGCAAATTAACCTGTAAAAGGTAGAGCATGACTGGAGAGTGTGATCATGTTTTTATTGTGTTAAGTTTATGATTAAAAAAAGAATACATCATTTAGCTAATAAAAAGAGATGCAAGGTAAAGTATAAATACGGATATCGATTGAAGCAGGAAGACTTGTCTGCCTTTTTAAGGTTTGTTTCCTAAGAAGTGATGGAAAATAGGTGAATATGAGTAGTCTTTTTTATTTAAATAGAAACACAGAATAGTGTTTTTCAAAAATATATTGCAAAACAAATGAATATATGGATATGTGATCAACCTATGGGATCCTCTCAACTTACAGATTTTTTTAAAGTGTTCTTTAAATAAAGGTAGAGTTCAGGACATGCTATATGTTGGTTGACTTTAAATCCAAGGGCAGATCTAACTGGATAACCGGAGCTTTCGTGTTTTCAATTTGGTATTATGATTCTCCCTGTTTAATGTGAGGGGTATGAGAAAATAATATAACAGAACATGCCAAGGTATGCGCCAGCTTCAAGCCTCATGATCTGCAAAGTCTGGGCTAGTCTTTCAATTTCACAAAGCCTGGGCTAGTCTTTCAATTTCAGTGTCGTTATAGAGTGTAAGTCACATGTAAGACCACAGCTCTCTGCCTCGGCAGACGGTAAAATCAAGCCACCAAAGAGGAAATATCATCCAGCCTTTAAGTACCAGACACTGACACTGCAAGGTCTGCATGAGTTTTTTGCCACACTGAAGGACCAGGCAGTACACTACACCTGCTTCACCTACCAATTTCAATGTTCCTTTTTCTTGTACAGACGCCACTATCTCTTTATGTTTAACACATTTTTATTGAAAAACACATGAGAAGTTACATCTCTAAATGCTGAATACAGAAGGAATATCAATTTGAAAAAAGTAGCCCTGGAGTCACAGTAGAGTCAAACATTGCTCTCTGTTTATACCTAACTAGCAGCCCGCCCCAGCGTTGCCCAGGGCAGAAGGGGGCTGGGGGCAGCATTTCAGGCTTGCGTGCACTCCCGCCCCAGCCCCCGCCCACCACGACATTGTCTGTGTCCCGGACAATGTCGTGGCAGGTGGGGGCCGGGGCGGGAGTGCACGCAAGCCTGAAATGCTGTCCCCAGACCCTGAGATTACCGCAGTTGTTCCGGGCCAACCTCCCGCACCGGCTCCCTCCCGTCCCGTGTCCCAGAGCCTTACCTGAGCCGCCGCTCCTCCCCGAGCTCCTCACTTCACCGCCGCTCCTCATCGTCATCACGTACGTTGCGGCCAGCGCTACGTCGTGGCCATCAGCGTCGCGGCCGGCGCTACATTCAGGGCACTACTTTTTTTTAAAGTTATATTTTGAAATGTACGTTTTTTTTTATATAGCCTATGTCCATCTGCACACCCTGAGGATTACAACAATGTATTGGGTGTGTGGATTGGCTCAGTGGTTCCCGAGTTTACCTTGCCAAAAGGTTTGTGTTCTCTCTTTATAATAGTAGTATAGATACCACTCATTCTTAGAGGTAGGGGGTAAAAGCAATGGAAAGGGGAAAACTAATGAAAGATTCTCAGTGTGAAAGAGGCATAAAATACTACCTTGTAAATACTGTTCTTTGTATATACTGAAAATGAGGACCTTAGTGGGGGCAAACTGAGGCCGGGGTAGCTGGTGGCAGACATAGAGCCAGAAACAGCACAAACAGCAGCCACAGGTAAGGACATTCAAGATGGAAGTTTGTGGTTAAAGTGGTAGACTGTTTGCCTTTGTAAGTAAAGCTTCATTTGTTTTTATACATATCCTGGAACAATATGTTTGTTATATTCTTGTTAATAGTGTGATCATGGATTCGAATTGATGAGAACTGAAGAGATGATGTTTCAGAAAGGAGATATAAAAATATTCTTTGAAAAGGGATGGTTTGGTCCTTTGGTATATAGTATACACACTTAGAAAATACAGCGCAACGAGAAATGAAGGAAAGAAACAAGCACTTATTGTGTAGCTAAGATCACCAAGACCGCAAGGGAAGGATTGGGTTACAATGTGCATGTAATTTGATCGTTTCACGGAGATCTGTGAAAAGTTTGGGTTTAACAGCCACAACAGAGCTAGTTCAGATTGTGGTTTCAAGCAGGTGTATAAGAGACATGCCAGTGTATATATTATATGTAAAAGTTAAAAAAAGGTACAAAAAATTAAAGAAATACTAAAAGTTTATTTATTTATTTATTTAGTATATTTGTAGAGCGCAAAACCTGTCACCCAAAGGGCATCCTGGCGCTTGATCTAGAACCATAGACTTTAACAAACTCAGGCCATTTATGGAAACAGGTGGGTTTTTAACGCTTTTCTAAAAGGAAGGTAGTCCTTGTGGCTTCTCAGAGAGAGTGGCAGGGAGTTCCAAAGTTTGGCCGCTGCGACCCTGAAGGAGCGGCCACCCATCCTCACTCTGTGAAACCTCGGAACTACAAGAAGATGCGCCGAAGAAGAGCGGAGGGGCCGCGAAGCAGAGTACCATGCAAACATCTTTTGCAAAGGAATGGGGCCCTGTTGGTGAACAGCTTTAAACACAAGACACGCAGCTTTATATTGTACCCGCAGATGAACCGGGAGCCAGTGTAGGTCTCTTAAAGCAAGAGTGGAGGAGCTGGACCTAGGGCAAGAGAGAGACAGTTTGGCGGCCATGTTTTGCACCCGCTGTAGCTTACCGGTCAGGTTTTTTGGGGCCTCCAAAAGAAGCCCATTGCAGTAGTCGAGGCGACTTAATATGGTCCCACGAACTAATTCCGGCCTTGCTTGAGCGGGGAGAAGGGGCAAAACCTTGCGCAGCATGCGCAGCAGCATCATGCACGTAGAAGTGGTTTATAAACCTAGAAAGAAGAAACGTGGCACGTTTTCAACCTAATTAAAGTACTGCTTGTGTATATATGTAATTGTTTTAGGCCCTGATGAAGTTCATATGAGGAGTGAAACTCGTTGGCTGGGTTTGCCAAAAAAGGACTTGTAAGTTGCCTAGAATAAAGAACAATTTGAAAAAAATCTAAATGCTTGGAGAATTTTTCCCAACAGAAGTAAAAGACTGTGCTAATGAACTTTAGATCTAAAGTGATTACAGCTATATGCAAGGAAAATGGATATATGAACGAGCTAATAGATATAGTATGTTGCCCTCTTAATAAAAATAATTTGGATTATTGCTGTTGAGTTTTGCAGGCAGTCTAAACCCTAGGAGAAGGCACAAGATACTCAGGAATTTGTGGATATGGACCGGTGTAGTTTGAAGGATCACTACTACCATTGGCTTTGAATCTCTAGACTAACATCAGTGTTCATCTGTTCTTGGTCTTCTTCCTACACTACCAGGTCCTTCAGTGCCTTTAGGCTTTGGTGCTTCTCCCAGGCCTGTTCTAAGTCGTCCTTTTCTGGGTTGTTTTGGTTCACCCGATCCTCATCATGGCCATGGGCTAACTAGTCCGGGTCACCTTGATACTGGTTTCATGAATCTGGGAGTCCAAACAGTAGTCCTCCTGACCCTGGTCTTCCTGGTCCTGCTTTTGGCTCATCCTTGGATTAGTCCTTCTTCGGCCTCCTGAAGCTGGTACCACTGATCCTCGTCCTGATCCTAGTAGGCCCTTATCCACCGAACCCTATTGTTCTGGTTCTCCTAGGACTGTCACTTCTAGTGTTTGTGGTTTGGGTCATCCAGATTCTCCTTTCCCTGGTCCTTGTCGTTGTGGACCGCCTGGTACTGCTGCCATTGGTTCTCCTTATTGGGTCCTCTTGGGCTTGTCATTTTGTTCTAGATCTGGACCCATTAGTCCTCGTGGACGTGGCTGTCCAGGTTCCCCTGATCTTCACCAGCCTGCTCCCAATACCACAGTTCCTAGTGCTCCGGCTCGACTTGGAAGTTCAGGTGCTGGTCCCTTGGTTCTTACCTCTCTAGACCTCCTAGCACTGTTCCTGGTTCTGCTTATTCTTAGTGGGGGCAAACTGAGGCCGGGGTAGCTGGGGGCAGACACAGAGCCAGACACAGCACAAACAGCGGCCACATGCAAGGACATTCAAGATGGAAGTTTGTGGTTAAAGTGGTAGACTGTTTGCCTTTGTAAGTAAAGCTTGATTTATTTTTATACATATCCTGGAACAATATGTTTTTTATATTCTTGTTAATAGTGTGATCATGGATTCGAATTGATGAGAACTGAAGAGATGACGTTTCAGAAAGAAGATATAAAAATATTCTTTGGTAAGGAATGGTCTGGTCCTTTGGTATATAATATACACACTTAGAAAATACAGTGCAACGAGAAATGAAGGAAAGAGACAAGCACTTAGCGTGTAGCTAAGATCACCAAGACCGCAAGGAAAGGATTGTGTTAAGATGTGCATGTAATTTGATTGTTTCACAGAAATCTGTGAAAAGTTTGGGTTTAATAGGCATAACAGGGCTAGTTCAGATTGTGGTTTCAAGCAGGTGTATAAGACACATGCCAGTGTATATATTATATGTAAAAGTTACAAAAGTTTCAAACAATTGAAGAATGGTAAAAATTTATAAAACTAGAAAGAAGAAACGTGCCACGTTTTTAATCTAATTAAAGTACTGATTTTGTGTATACGTAATTGTTTTAGGCCCTGATGAAGTTCATATGAGGAGTGAAACTTGAAAGTTGCCTAGAATAAAGAACAATTTGAAAAAAATCTAAATGCTTGGAGATTTATTCCCAACAGAAGTAAAAGACTGTGCTAATGAACTTTCCAACTAATCCTTCTCCATCTGTTTGTGGTATTAATGGCCCTTGTCCACCTACTGCTAACCAGACTACTTCTTCTGGTCCTCCTCCAACCTGTCATAATACTCTTGGCCATGGTCTTCCTGCCTCTTACCATCTTGGACTAACTTGTCCATTTTATCCTGATCCTCCTTGTTCAGATCATCATGTTCTTAACTACCCAGCTTAGTCATCATAGTGTTCCTGGTTCTGATCCTAGTCCTCCTTTTCCTCCTCATCCTGATCCTGCTTGTTCTAGTATGCTAAGTCCTGATACTCTGGGCCTCTGGGAATTAAGATTCCTTTCCCACTTGGTTGGGATTCCACTGATCCTCAGTGCCCTAGACCTCTTAGCTCTTGCCCTGCTGGCTCGTGTTGCCTGGCCATTCCATCTTTTTTGTTCAGGTCCTGTTCTGCTATTCTTCCTCACTCTCAATCTGGTTTGCCTATCGATTGTCTTCCTATTCCTGGCCCTCACGGTGCTCTTTCTGATTTGTGCCCACTAGACTTGATCCTTTTACTTCTGGTCCTCCTTGTTTGAATATTTGTATAACTAATCCTCTTGGTTCTGCTCCTTCTGACCATCCTGGGCCTTTCAGGGCCTCTGCTCCTAGCGCTTTCTTTTCTTTCTTGTTCCTCTTGACCCTCGTTCTTCTCACTTCACTCATCTGATTCCAAGTACATCGGTTCTTAGTCCTGCTGTTCCTTTTGGTCTACCTGAACTCTGGTGTCTTCTCCTCTTAGGCCTTTCCCTCTTAGCTCTTGGCTCTTGTCTTCCTGCTTTGGATCATCCATGTCCTCTTGGCCCTTTGCCTTGTCCTCGCGGTCCTTTTGGCACTGCACCCAATGGTCTGCTCCCTCTTGGTCCTGGTTCTTTTTGTTTGGGTCCTTCTGAGCCTCTTCATTTTGGTCCTGGTCCTCCTTGACAGCCAAGTCTAGCCCCCCTTGTCTTCCTGGCTCTGACTGTTCTGGTCCTCTTGATCTCCCTTACACTGGTCCTGTTACTCCCGGGTCTTGGTCTTTCTGCTCCACTTGGTACTGGGTCCTGGTGGTTGTATGATTATAGGCCCTGGCACTCGTAAGCATGTTCCTGGTCCCATTGGTGCTGGTCCTTGTAATGCTCCTTGCTCTGGACCTGGTCCTGGTGGCCCTGGTCCTCCTGGTATTCTTCGTACTGGCCCCCTGTTTGTTCCTTGCTTATTCTGGCCTCTGGTCCGATGGACTGGATCTTGTCTTTCTGCGTCTGGGCCTGATTATCTTGGCTCTGGTCTTCCTGATGTTTGTCCTGATGCTGTGACACAAACTCATCATGGTATTCCTTTATGTGGTCCTCATTGGGCCTGGCCACCCTATTGTTCATCTTCCTGGTCATCCTGTTGCTAGCTCTGTATCCTGGAGTTCCAGGCTGTGATCAGCTTGTCCTTCTTTTCCTCTTCACCCTGGTCCTCCTGGTACTGATACTTAAGGTCCTGGTTCTCTTTTCTCTAATCTCTCTGGACCCCTTAGTCCTTTGGTTCCTGGTCCTCTTAGAACGTTTCCTTCTGACTCTGGCTGCTTGTGTCCTTGGTATCAGTTATCTGTCACTCCTGGTCAAGATTCTGTGGCCATTGTCCCTGATCCTCTTGGTCCTGTTACTTATAGGGTTGGTTCCCTGAACATAGTTCTCCTGGACCTGGCCCACCTGCTATCTTAGTTTTTGTGTCCTTAGTCGTGGTCTTCCTGGTCCTTCTGGTCCTATTGTGCTTGTTATCATAACATTTTTCTTTTGGCCATCATAGTCCTTCCTCGTTCCCACAGTCTTGGCCCATCTGGCCTTGCTCGTTTGTGTTCCTCTTATTCCTTATCACCTTGTCCTGGTTCTCCTCACCATCCACCTCCTAGACTGATCCTGGTCCATCTTGCTTCTTGTGCCTTGGCACTCTTAGTGTTTAGCTCGAAAGAGCGCGATTATGTTCTTTTATTTGTAGGGGTGCATCATACTCACGAGTAGTTTGCACCTACATTTATCCTTTTGTCATATTAACATGGGATAATAGAATGTGTTCTGTAATAATGTGAAAGGTGATGTGCTAGGTATATTTTTCATATAAATGTGAAGAAATTAATGTTGCAATATACATGTTAATTGAAAACATTAACATGCAGAATTTGTGTAGGATGCTCACACTTTTACATATATTTGATGTGCTCATGCAACATGGACTTAAAAATGCTCAGCAAAAATGATCATTTATCTGTAGTTTTATGAGGTCTATGTCCTATTTTCTAATGTTGGCTGATTTCTGTAGGCCTGAAATGCATTCTCCCTGGAAGCTCTGGTATTAGAGATTTAAGAGTTGAATTTCATGTACATGTTGAATTTGTTCTTTTTTCACGTTTCCATTGCAGGTGAAGAAATTTGCCTTTGTTAGTTAGAATAATGCTTTTGTTTTAGGAGCTAGGCATAGGGAGGAGAGGATACATTTGTACAAAGAGTGCTGAAAATATGAGACAGTGTTCTTTCTCACTGGAATCAAGGTCATCGAGCCAGGAGCTGGGAGTATCAAAACTGCGTGGAAATTTACCTATGAGGAAGTGGCCAGTGGGATAAGGCGATCAGATGATGCGTAATGGGTGTGTTTTATGATTTTGGTGTTGGAATATGGTATAGTGCCCGGGGGTTGAGTTAGGAGAAGAGAGGAGATCGATGGAAAGGGAAGGAACATCTTAGAATGAGTTCTTTAGCCTTAGGCTACTTGACCCATACAATGTGAGTGCACTTCTTAGGAAGTCTTCACACGCTGACACCTTTTCCTGACTTGCCTGGGGATAAGTAGGGATGTCACTTTAGTGATAGTGTAGGGACAGACTAATGCTTTATACTTATGAACCTTCAATGAAGTCTGATCTTGATGTGGGGGCACATGTGTTCTGATTTTGGAATTCGTCATTCCTTTCATGATCCAAAGACTGAATATTGCACGTAGGCTTGTCCAGTTATTTTTGGCTTTGTAATAAATCCACTAACCTAGAACTTGGAGTCTGTGGTTCTTTGGAGTCATGAATCATTGTGTTTGTGAACCTGGTGTGACAAGCTAATTCTCCCCTCTACACTTCTAAGCAAGCACCAACGGTCAATTGACTGAGGGTTCCAGAGTATACTGGAAACAGGAAGTCCTGCCCCATCAGCCTCTTGGTTTGAGTTGTCCTTGTTCTCCTGGATCTGTTCCTTGTCTATTTAGTCCTGTCGGTATTGCAGCCATTAATCCAGGTTCTCCTGGTTCAGGTCATCCCGAGCCTGGCCATTTTAGTTCTAGTCCTCCTGCCCACCACTGTCCATTCCACTTGATGTTCAGATGATGGTTCGCCTTCATACCTCAGGTCCTCCTCACCCTGCTACTTATAATGATTGTTCTATCGCTTTTGGTAAACCGACCTGCTTAGCGTTGTTTGCAGTCCTCCTGGTCATGATCCTTTTAGTTTAACTAGTCTGCTTGCTATGGTCTTCTGGGTGCCCCTGGCACTGCCTCCCTCAGTCTTTCTAATCTGTGCCCTGCTTATCCTTGTATCATGAACATACTGGCCACTTCCCTTCAGGCCCTGATGTCTTCTTGGCCCTCATAATCCTGCTCCTTGCGGCATGGCCACGCAATAACTTGTCCTGTCATAGATGATTGTAGCCTTTCCTAGTTCTGATGTCCCAATACCTCCGGTTTGTGCTAGTCTAAGAACATCCTGGCCCTGCACTTTTTGGTCCTGGTTTGAGTAGTCATCATTCCCATGTACTCTTACTCCTAGCCATTTGGATCCTGGGTCTCCTGTTTCACGGGCTCCCGGACCTTGTCCATTTCCTCCTCCTCCTCCCCCTAATTCTCGTCCATCAGTCCTCCCATACTGCTCCCCTGGTTTATCTAGCCCCCTTTGTTTGCTTGTTTCTAATCCTTCTGATCCTGGTCACCATTGTCCATGTAGTCCTGGTCTTACTTCTGGCTCTCATGTATTGGGTATTCTGGTGCTAGTTCCACAGGCATTGTTTTCCCTAGCCTTCTTAGTCCTCGGCCCTCCTATCTCATAATAGGCCTCCAGGTTTGCCTATTCTACCGTGTTCTCGTTTATCTGACCATGGGCCCCTATATCATGGTTCTCATAGTAATGGTCCTATTGGGTCCGTTCTTCCTCATCCCTCTCGCACTTGTCCTCCTACTTCCTATGTTGTGGGCCATCTTAGTTCATGTGGTTCTTGTCACCCTGGTTAGAATCCCCCTGAGTCTGACACTTCTTGGACTTCTGATCCTGGTCCCACTGGGCCTAGATTTCTTTGTCCTTTATAACCCCTGGTCATTCTGATCTTGGGTCTCCAGGTACTGATACTATGCCAGTTCTGGTTGTGGTCTTCTTAGTCATGATCCTTTTGCTTCTGGCTGCTTATTCCTCCTTGATCCTATGTCTGTGGCTTTGGCCCTCATGTCACTGGTCTTCTCCATTGGTCTCCTGGGACTGATCGTCACTGGTCTGTCTGTTTGGGTCTGCTACTCCACACTCAGGTTGTCTTTGTCCCTCTGGTCCTGGTTGGTGCGCATGAGACCTCATAGCCCTCCTTGTCATTATGGTCCAGGGCGTTCTGTTCCTTCTACCTCTGGTCCTTCTGTTCCTTCAGGCCCTTCTCCACTGGGGTGAGATCCTCCTGTTCGCATCCTCCTGGCCCTACTGAGCCTTCTAACCCTGGCCCCAGTAACCCTAGTACTGTTATTCATAATCCTGTTCCTCTTTGCCTATTTGTTCCTAGTCCCCTCTGCCATTGGTACCCCTGGTCCCCATAGATTAGATCGCCTTGGGCCTGGTTCTTCTTGTTCTGGTCCTCACCACTCTGGATGTCCTAGCCTTTCTAGTGGTTTACCTCTAGGCCCTTATTCTCTGACTTTTCACCCTCCTCCTCCTACTGCTTCTTTCCCCAACACCCATCCAAAGTGACTTTAGTCAGGTACAATCTCCAGCCTGTCACAAATATTTTCTTTTTTTACTTCTAGATGTCTTTTGGTGAGAAAATTACTGTCAAGTACTGAAATGAGGGCCCAGTAGAGACAGGACCTTACACTGCTTAAATTTTCTAAAATCTAAATTACTTTTCCCAAGATGCATTGTGCAGGTGATTAAAATGACAGTGTGGCTGAAGGTGCCACTCTTGATGGGACCAATAAGCATCAACGCCGTAAACCTACTCTGCTGGGTGAATAATATTGAAAAGTGTGTCTATTCACAGGTAGCAAAATGACCTCCTCCTGTGAATTACCCAGATGGATTACTTACCTGTCTCCTACTTTCCCTTTCCCTTTCTACAAAAGCCCCAGTACACTGTCTCACGTGATTCACCTCATGCCCCTACCCACCAATTCCCTACTGTATGTGTCCCTCCCTCTGGGACTCAGATACCACCTCATTTTTGCATTCCATGTGATAGAGCGCAATGATGTTCTGAAATCAGTATGGGTGCATCATAATCACAGATAGTCAGCACACACATATATAAAGGAATGTATTAACGCATAGGCATTAGAAATGTGCTACTAAAAACAGTATATATTAGAGTGAATAGAAACGTAACTGTGTCATTCATGCAGATTAATGTTGTGTTTAATCAAAAATGTGTTTTAGATGATTCAAAGTGAATTAGTTCACGCGTAAAGTGATGCATTAGATTTAAACGTGTATCCTATTAAAGTCTGCACGTGTAGTTTTGCTTATTATGTATGCAGAGTAATGAAGTCTTATAAAGTGATTTTAGAAACATATGTGTAAATGGTTAAAGGCCTATTTGATTTCCTATGCTTTGCAATGAGAAGGCCTGTCTATGACTTCTTATGCTAGCTGAATATAGTAGGCTTGAAAAGTATTTTTCCTTGGAAAGGCTCTTCTTAGTCGAATGTAGTTAATGGATTTTGTGTGCGTGCAAGGTTGTTCTGTTCACATGGTTCTTTTTGCAGGTGCAAGGACATACATCTCGTTAGGCAGAATAACCCTTTGTTTCAGGAGTCAGGATTGTGGGAGAAGCCGCCATGGGAATGTATAGAAATGTATATATGATACTTTCGGCGGAGAAGGTGCCCGGGACCCAAGGACACCAACGGTTTCTGGATGAAGACGGAGAGGCGATGGAAAAGTATGCAAAGAAGACCTGTCCGAAGGGGCATGCCCAAGGAGTGTGCTACTCTTTTGTGATTTTGTATTAGGGACAGTGCCCCAAGGGAGGAGACTAGGAGGAGGGGGTCCCAGTGTGAGAGTGATATATTGTATACAAATCAAAAATTATTTTACACAAACACTGAATGGATCCACATTGTTTTATTCACAATGGGATTAAGTATACTGAATATACAAACAATTGATCAAAAGTTCTAAACGGTTGTACAGTGCCCCGGGGGGGAAGTAGGGGGGAGGGAAGTGGTGATCAGGTGAGGATGTGGTGATGGAAGGAATTAGTGACAGTAAAATCAGCCAGTTGACAAAACTGTATTGGCGAATTGTATACAGAACAAAAGGACCAATAGTTTGGCGTTTAAATCAAAACATCATACTTCACATAATACAATGTATGTAAAAATGGTGGCGTGAAGTTGACAATGAAATAGGTTGTTGTCGACTTTTCGACCCTCAGAGATACACAGGGATTAGTCGTGCCCTTGCTGTGGGGTCTTCTTCAGGACCAGATAGGGGGCAGGCAACTTAGTTATTGTATATAAAATAAAGAATTATTCATGGGGGAGGGACATGTATCGTAGTTCCCTAAGTAAGATCAATATCAGTATAGGCACACAAAGGTCAATTGGGGAGTTATCGCTCTTGATATAAATTATTTGCTCCGCAAGCGTAACCGTACAGTACCACCGGCGGGCGGAGGTTCTGTGATAGAATAATGCAGTACGTGGAAACAGTTAAAGAATGGATTTAAATCATGCTGGCGCATTGAAGCGTCGTTCAATTGAGTTAAATAGAGCGTTAGGATCTGAGAATTGGCACGAGGGAAGGTGGTGGCCATCTCTAGAACAGGACATAAAACAGTAATTAGAGGGTACCTTGATTTGTAGATTGGCACAGGGTCAAGGATTGACATCACACAGGGTCCCTTCACATAGTGCGTGTCTGAAACAGAACACGGGAAATGAGTGGTACAAGGACCATTTATACTGTTCTAGAGATGGCCACCACCTTCCCTCGTGCCAATTCTCAGATCCTAACGCTCTATTTAACTCAATAGACCGACGCTTCAATGCGCCAGCATGATTTAAATCCATTCTTTAACTGTTTCCACGTACTGCATTATTCTATCACAGAACTTCCGCCCGCCGGCGGTACTGTACGGTTACGCTTGCGGAGCAAATAATTTATATCAAGAGCGATAACTCCCCAATTGACCTTTGTGTGCCTATACTGATATTGATCTTACTTAGGGAACTACGATACATGTCCCTCCCCCATGAATAATTCTTTATTTTATATACAATAACTAGGTTGCCTGCCCCCTATCTGGTCCTGAAGAAGACCCCACAGCAAGGGCATGACTAATCCCTGCGTATCTCTGAGGGTCGAAACGTCGACAACAACCTATTTCATTGTCAACTTCACGCCACCATTTTTACATACATTGTATTAATGTGAAGTATGATGTTTTGATTTAAACGCCAAACTATTGGTCCTTTTGTTCTGTATATAATTCGCCAATACAGTTTTGTCAACTGGCTGATTTTACTGTCACTAATTCCTTCCATCACCACATCCTCACCTGATCACCACTTCCCTCCCCCCTACTTCCCCCCTGGGGCACTGTACAACCGTTTAGAACTTTTGATCAATTGTTTGTATATTCAATATACTTAATCCCATTGTGAATAAAACAATGTGGATCCATTCAGTGTTTGTGTAAAATAATTTTTGATTTGTATACATTATATCACTCTCACACTGGGACCCCCGCCTCCTAGTACCCTTAGAACCCAGGTCCCAGTGACCATGTTTGGGTAAAACCCCCCTATTTATACACCAAGGGAGGAGAGTCAGAACGAGAAGAAGAGAGACTGGGAAAGGGCAGGATAGGAGAAAGTGCGTTTTAGAACGAGCTCAAGTGAGTGTACTTCTGAGGAAGTCTTCACTGCTTACTCCTTTTACTCTGTGGCCTGGGACAAATGCTAAGTAGGGACAGAATAATCATCTTTCCTTTTTAGGTTAATGAGCAGTATATTGCAGATTGGAGCAATCATTGTGTGTCTGATGCTTTTAGAACTGACTATCCTCCTTATTCTGAGTCAGATGAGACTTCTGCGTAGGATTATGTTTGTGCTAGTGCCCGTTTATTTCCTTAACCTCGCACTGAGGTGCTTGTATGTTCAGCTATTTTTGACTTTGCAATAAATTCTTGAAATCATTTTGTGGTCTTGGAGTCTGGATTATTTTGGTCATGCGAAAATCTCAAGTGAGATGGTCTTTCTCCCCTTTACACTTCTTAGCTATTAATAAGGGAGAAATTGGCGTTATCACCTGTTTGCTGCTTTGATGACTGCTGCTCTGTTGCCAGATTAGAAATACTAAGCAAGCACAATCCCACTTAAACCGAATTTTACGGCTAACACAAAGCCTTCTTCCATAAAAAGCCCAAAAATAACCCAGCCCTCAAAAATCCTTAAAAGGAGCATCATGAACACTAAAAATAAACCAATGTATTCTAATGAACTGAGTTTTTTTTTGCACTTGTTTGAATATTAAGTTTACATAAATATTATTGTTCAAAATTGATTTTACCTATTTTTTATTTGTAAACAGCTTTCTTTAACCTCTTGGGCATGGCCGGAATTTTGCCGTGGTGCAGCAAAATTCCACGTGTGCGCAGATCAGACGGCCCCCGGCTGTTCGACGGTCATGCCCACAGTGGTGTCAGACAGCCGGGGGCCATCCGACGCATGCAAGGGGTTAATTCATGCACTTACCGTTGTACAAATTATTGTACATTTGTATATGCACTTACTTTCAAATGCTTCACATATGTTGCATCCCCATTACAAGATGGCCACCACACTACCAACGCCGGCTAAATGAAAACCTCTTTCACACTATTCATCTGGCCATTGCCCAAATTGAACATTATCTCTACTACTTAGTGTATGGCTGGCTAAACAGCGGAGATAAGGTACTATTTTGCCAGCTTCTGGGTTAATAGCAAAGATTTTTTACTATTTGACCGGCACTGGGTAAATAGAAACTTCCTATAAGAAAACTATTTATTTTAATCCTGTTGTTCTTAGAGTTCCTGGCATTACCATATCCAACCCCAAAATGGAGATAAGGAGACTCTTGAAGGAGGCAAGAAGTCTGTTCAGTGACATAACGTCTACAGCCTGTTGCTTTCTTGCCGTAATGTGTCATGGACTATTGGGTAGTCGCTTTCTGTAATGTCATTCTTTTGCAGCTAGAACTACCAACCACAAGGGCACCGTAGGACATAAATGAAGCTTTTACTTCATCATTCCAGCATGTGTCTCCTCATAACATTGGTGATTACAATGGGAAGATGAAGATCTGGTCTTATCATTGAACTCACCACTGGACAAGAGTATTCTGTCCATTTGAGTTGCTCGGGTGCAGAACAGTTAGTGAGCTGAATCCAGATGGTGGAATTAAAAAGTGAGGGAGCTATTGCAT
Source organism: Lissotriton vulgaris (assembly GCF_964263255.1). Lineage (NCBI taxonomy): Eukaryota > Metazoa > Chordata > Amphibia > Caudata > Salamandridae > Lissotriton > Lissotriton vulgaris. The sequence continues at coordinate 1,288,692,296 of NC_141693.1, read as the reverse complement.
GCTAAAATGTATGATTCAACATTTAAGAAAAATATGTCTGAAAGCAAGCCAAGGAGAAAGAATGTTTTATTACCAAATATGTTTGTGTCAGAAAAGTATGTGATTTAGTGAAGGTAAAACAAATGTGGAGCAAGAATGAGTGTCCCAGGTTCTGTGGAGCAAGTGGAGAAAAACGCTGTTGAGATGAAAAATGGTTCTTTATGGAACCTGGGCCAGATTGTGACATTCTGTAGTGTAAAGGAGTTCAGTAACTGAGAGGGTACCTGAATTAAGTTATTCCTTGGTTCAACAAGTGAAAAATAATTGTGCAATAAGTGGAATTCTGAATGTAAAGGAGCAGTGGCGTGGTGAGTGGAATCCATCACAGCGGCAATGAGATAATGGACCATAGCTGCCACCATGGAAGAGAGTAGAATAGTGACCACAGCATCAACAACTGCTGTGACCATACTGCATCACCATGATAGCAATAATACATGTACCCATAGTTGCAAGAACAGCAGGAATAGCATCAGTGATCACACGTTCCACCACATCTGTAACTACAGCAGGGATGATAGTAATGACCCCATGTGCCACCAACACAGAGACTATTATACAAAACAAGGGAAACCCAGAAGGTATGCCATAGGGACCTTGGGCAGTAACATGTTTTAGAGAACAGTGGTCCCTATTTTGGAAGGAAAAATGGACAACCACAATAATCATACGCTTAAATAGATCGTATGTCTTTCGTCCAGCCGGACAAGAATTTATTTTTATATATAATTTCAGTTGATTGTGATTCAAAACATTAAATGACAAGTGGGCACAGCCGTGACCCACAGAACACAAGACAAACCAACGAAAAACAGAATGGCCAAAGGCAGGGTATAGCATGTGACACGCTATCCAGCGCCAGCAGGAGCCCCCGTGCCCTGACTTTCCACCGTTATTCAAGAGGTGCAACCTGGCACCTAGCGGAATTGTTACTTAATCAAAAGCCTCAAGTGGGATCCGGCAATGACATATATTGATATCAGGAATTAAACCATACAAGGAAGGCCCATAGCCTATTGACGATTTAGTGGCTGTCAGCCCCCGTTACGGATCTACTGGGCCGTATTACAAGCGTATTACCGTTGAACCTTGTTCATCCTTCAAACTAATGCGATATAGGCAAAATATGTGAATAAGCTTAAGACAACAATGAACTATCCTTTGTCCTGAAGATGATGCTTTATATTGTTGTGAATAGCATCGAAACGTCGTCGACACTAAAAGCACCATATGCAATATGATTTTATAATATTGTAATGATTAATGGTGTGAAAATGGATATTTAAGTCTGTCATAGTGATTACAAACAAACAGGCACATCTTATACCCTGCCTTTGGCCATTCTGTTTTTTGTTCGTTTGTCTTGTGTTCTGTAGGTCACGGCTGTGCCCACTTGTCATTTAATGTTTTGAATCACAATCAACTGAACTTATATATAAAAATAAATTCTTGTCCGGCTGGACGAAAGACATACGATCTATTTAAGCGTATGATTATTGTGGTTGTCCATTTTTCCTTCCAAAATAGGGACCACTGTTCTCTAAAACAACCAACACAGAGACAACAGTAGTGACCACAGCTGTAACCACAGGAAACACAATAGCTGCAACCCTGACAGGAGCAATAACAGCTGTCATCACAGCAGGGGCGACAACATCTGCCACAATAGCTTGTACCACAGCAACAACCATACTGTAACCTCAGCACAAGCAATAGCAGCAACAAACATCACAACAGAATGTCCACAGCAGCCACAACTTAGTGATCACAACAAGGACCTAGCAGTGACCACAGCTGCCACAAAGGCAGGAACAACAGCATTGACCACAACTGTAACCACAACAGGGACAACAGCAACATCTGCTAAAAGAGATGAAACCACTAAAGTCACAACGGCTGCCACCACAACAGGGACAACAACCACAGCAACAACAGCCACCAAGGTAGAGTCAAATGTAACAACAACAGTTGTTGTAACCACTCAGAAAAATATAAAGATGGAATGTTTCAGTCAACTGTAATTACTGTGGTCTGCATTCTAACAAATCTTGTTTTACCTCTGTGCCACAAAGAGGGATCAACCATATGCTAAGCTTTCTGAGGCCATTGTCAGGAAGTGAGTAGCACTGTACAAAACCTCTAAATAAGAATGAAAAAATATGTGATTGAGCTTTGGTCTTACTCCAATAGAAACAGTCTACTCTGAACCGCTAAGCCATGTCCCCTCTGAACTGAAACACATGCAACCACAGATCAGTGCTTACTTTTTATGACTAATCACTTAAACACAACTTATGAACATAGGACCTATGTCTGTGTATCGCCTTTGCACCTAAGGCATGCCCATGAGAAAATCTAACAAGCAGTGCAAAACCAAAAGGTCTTCTTTTAATGTGCTAACATATGTAAACACATAGTTGTACAAATGTATAAATACTATTTGTGCCGCATCTATATGCAACCTATAAGTGCATGTGCATGGTTGTCTTAGCATGCAGTTGCACGTTAAAGCGAGACTTCCTGATATTGCCAATGGTGAATTGGTTTAGTAAAAAAATCATCTAAAAACCTTAAGGCATATAAGTGCTGCTAAATCAAGTCATTATTATTAGTTAAACGTTGCTTGGAGTTTTAGGATTTCATTACAACCCATAAAGCAGATTTAGTATTTGTATTTGTAACTGAGACCTAGTTTAAGGATCCTTCGGGACTTGACATGGAAGTCGTGGTCCCCCCTCAATACCTTATTGTTAGGGTGGATCGTCATGACTGAACTATTAAAAATATACCTTCTCACTTCAGCTTTTCACTACATCCACTATTACCAAAGTAGAACGCCTTCTTGCTTGACTCCAGCATGAACTTCATTACCTTTTAGATTTGCAGTTGTTGGTCACCTCCCAGCATCCCCCATATGAACTCTAACAATGTTGTTGTTCTGAGCAAGTCTAATCTGCAAAGGACCGCCTAAATGAAAGTACAGCTAGACTTCTGAAAGAAAGCTGCATCTACCTAGGCTCCAGCTTAACCAATTTGTATACATTCGCCACTAACTGTGTCCATCTCAACTACTTCCACATCTCTTAAAATATTAGCATAGTTTACCTGTCCGCACGGCCTAAGATTGACTCTGATGCTGACCTTTTTAACAATTGGTTCACCTTGCCCCTTAATAAATCTTTAAACAAAAAAAAGCTACTAAATCGAAACATACTTGTCCTTCGGCACCCTAGTTCTCAGTTGAGTTAAGGTAGAGTATACAGGTAAGTAAACATCTTAAATGTTCTTGAACAACATGTTATCACTCCTCAGATAAGTCTAACTTTCATCAGGGACTGAAAGAGCATAAAAAGAATGTCCGTTCTGCTAAGTCCAATTTTTATTGCCACACAATTACCCAGGCCCCAACAAAATTAAGACAACCTTTCAAATACTTATATCTCTCCAAAACAGCGAATGCTGCAGTTGTTTTACACTACATCCCAAGAGTCTCTGTGTCAATGTAACTGTTTTGGATAAAATCAGGAACCTCTTAAACACTTTCAAGGACAGCTGTTGCCAGGGATGCTCGCAAAAATATGGAAGCAGGCCTTAGTTGTTCCTCTTTTAAAGAAGCCCTCCAACAGCCCCGAGCTCCCAACTTTCAGATCTATTTATTTTCTTTTTCTTGCCCCTGGAGTCATACATAAATGAGGAAGTGTCATCCTTTCTCAAAACCAACAACTATTTTGACACCCACCAGTCTAACTTTAGACCCGGTTTTAGTACGGAGTCAGTCTCCAGCAGCGGCCCGTGCAGGTAATAGTGGTGGGGTAGTGGGGCCGGTCGGGGGGGATATCGACAGAGGGTGACAAGGGAAAAATAAAAAATAATTAATTTCCCCTTGTCATCATCTGTTGAAATCCACCCCTTCTGGCTTCATCACTCATACCTGCACCGACCGGGGCTGCGACTGAGGCTTATGGTCTCACACCACATCCTTCTGCAAAGATTTCGGGAGACTGGGTTGAGAGGACATGCCCTTGACTGGTTTCATTTGTTTATCTCCAACAGAACCCAAGTTGTGCATCTCCCTCTTTTCCAATCCAGATTCTCCAAAACCACATGTGGGGCTTCTCAGGGTTCAGTCCTGAGCTCCACCCTTTTTAATTTCTATGTCACACCTCTGGTTAACATTATCTGTTCTTTCGGCTCATCTATTTTTTATACGCCGATGACACTCAACTGATCAAAAGACCTGAAGATGATTTATCTGCACCCAAGTAAAGATTAAATCAAGTCAAGTCAAAAAAATCTTTTTTTGAGCAGATACTGGTTAAAATTAAATCATTAAATGTTGGAAATTACAGACAGGATGAATAACGATTTACTGGTGTTGAACTCTTTTTAAGACTGAGGTGCTGGCCTTTGGTTATCCCTTTACCTGGGACTCCGATTGGTGGCCTTCTGCTTCGCACCGCCTCGGTCGGCAAATTAGACATAATGTTTTACAGCTCTCTCACTTTTAAACACCAAATCTTGGGGACTGTTTCGACATGCACCATCACTTGGTAAAATCTGAAAAATGTCATTCCTCCTTTGCCCAAGATTGGTAGAAAACTTTACACTAATCCACCATCCTATCCAGGATGAACTATTGCAATTACATATACATTGGCCTCACTCTAAAATGGAAAACAAACTTTACAACGCAACGTTTACAACGCACTACCATTACAACGCAGTAATTACATCGCAACATCCCTTACATCGCATGCCATTACAACGCAACCATTACATCACATGACACTACAACGCATACCATTACAACGCATGTCATTACAACGCATGTCATTACAACGCATACCATTACAATGCATACCATTACAACGCATAGTACCCTTACACTATCCAACACCTACCCTACTGTTGCACCCCCTGGTGTTAGAATAGTAATTTTTACCCCTACACTATCCAACACTTACCCTACTGTTGCACCCCCTGGAGTTAGAATAGTCATTTTTACCCCTACACTATCCAACACTTACCCTACTGTTGCACCCCCTGGAGTTAGACAATAATTTTTACCCCTATACTATCCAATACTTACCATATATGCAAAGTAATGGTATGCATTGTAAAGGTAGTATGCGTTGTAATGGAATGCGTTGTAAAGGTAGTTTTAGACAATTCGTTTTAATGGCATGCGTTGTAATGGAATGTGTTGTAAAGGATGTTGCGTTGTGAAAAATGTGTTGTAAAGGCAAGCGTTGTAAAAGTATGCGTTGTAACATCATACAACCCTCTAAAATACCTTCATATACTTCCAGGCATTAAGAATGCTCCTGTCCGGCTTGTGCTGGTCATTCAGAAATGTGAACTGATATCGACCCATCTTTAGGCTTTGCACTGGCTCCCGCTGAAAAAAAGATGCATATTCAAAGCCCTATGCTTTCTACTGCAAGGCCACTGGAGAGCCAAGGCCTATAAATATCAGGAGTCTTTTTCTTCCTTTGGCTCCATTGCCCATTCTTAGATCTTCATCTGCCAATCTTATCCGAATCCCCTACATCAAGAAATCCAGAACTTGTTGGTGCACTTTCAATTTTCTCACAGCCTTTGTATGAATTAAGCTTTCACTATCACTCCATATTACCTCTCCCCATTTGAAGTTAAGGAAATATCCTACAGCATGACATTTCTAATTACTTTCTCTGTTCCGCTTTTTCCAACTTGTTAATATTTTCAGTGCCAAAACACCACCCAATGGCAGCAGTTCGGTCTATAAAACACTTTTTTACAGCTTTTTCGAAATTGAATGATTTGTCGTTGGGCAAAATATAATAAATTTACAGGCAAAATAGCTCTGCGGTGGGATTACATAAATGACAGAAGATTGGATAAATAAGGAATTATAGCTAATGTTGGGTAAAGAAATGAGGCCTGAGTCAACTAGAACAGCAGTTTGGGCTTCATTTAGAGGTGGCTATGGGTTACAGTTTATACCACTCTCGTGCTTGCAAACCCTGCGGACTGCTTTGCGACTCTCTTAACATCACTTGAGTAATTTTGAACTTTTCAGAGCAACAATGCCTCCAGCTTTGGCCAATTTCAGAAGCCAGGCAGCTAATTCAACAACATCCTCAGTTACTCTGAAAAAGCAATTTTACATGCTTAAAATCATATAACCAATGCACAAAAGTGAACTTTTACAATGATAACATTAGACAATGAGAGAGCTGATGATTTTGGGGGTCCCCCTAACCTAGGGGGAGGACCAAACAGGTGCCTTGAACACAAAGAGCATAAACAAAAAGCACATTTTGTTGAACTTCAGTGGTGGTCCCATCCTCTTAAGACCACCCCAAGCACAGTTATTGGCAAAAAAACAATCCCAACCAAAGGCCCTGCAAAGCATTATGGGACGAGATTAGCAGTGGGCAGTGAATATTATAGTATCCAATATCAAAATAATTCTACAAAGAGCTGCAGTTCATCTAGTCATTACTAGATGCCCCTCATGAGTCAAATGCAAAGCATTGAAATTATTCTTACATCAAGCTGCAGTTCCACTAGTCGTTACTAGATGTCCCTCACGAGTCAAATGCAAAACCATTGAAACCCTTTCATCAAGCATTTGCATTTGACTATGAGGGACATCTAGTAACCACCAGTTGAACTGCAGCACTTTGTAGAATTATTTTGATATTGGATACTATATAATATTCACTGCCCACAGCTAATCTCATCCCATAATGCTTTGCAGGGCCTTTGGTTGGAATTTTTGTTGCCAATAACTGTGCTTGGGGTGGTCCTAAAAGGATGGGACCACTACCAAATCGTTCAATAAGATGTGCTTTTTTATTTTCAAGGCATCTGTTTGGTACTCCCCCTAGGTTAGGGAGGATCCCAAAATCATCACCTCTCTCACTGCTTGCTAATTCTTCAGTTGTACTTTTGTGAAAGTACTATATGCACTTTAGGATATAAAGGTAGAGATACTTATTTTATCATAACTTGCACTGTGCAGGATGCCATTTGCAATTATTTTGCAATTTTTTCACAGTGCAGACAAGTACACAGTGTCATCAGCTACAGTCACTCAATTTCTCGATAGGCTGAGCCCGTGAACACAGTCTATCTAGCTGGGTCTTTGCTGGGCAAAACTGTTGTGGCTACCACCTCATGGGCATCAGTCTTCAAAATCAACGGGGTGTCTTTTAATGTATGTATGTAAGCTTTCCGCCATTTCAAGCTTTCAATTTGCTGAGCAACGTGCAATCAATAGTCAAACGTCATAGTGTACAAATGTAAAGGTGTGCCTTAGTCGGGAGAGTAATTCACATTCAGATGTGGTTTATGCATCAAAAAACCTAACAAAAAGAATTAATTCTCACTCTTCACTCTTGTTTAATAACTGAAGTTCCGCATCAACCAATCCTCTGGCAGCTCTTGAGCAAAATATATTATAGTCATTGGTACAGAGTGAATAGCCGCCCAGTGGCTGCATGTCACGTGACACACTTTTTGCCAGTCCCAGGTATTTATATGCCAGCACTTTCTATGATGGAACAGTGCGGCCTAGAACTACAGTGGGCCCCAGAACTCAAAATATACTAACTAAAAAGCCATTACTGGACATAAAACGCGGCCAGGGGAAAGGACTACGAGTCCTTTTTGTCATAAGACCAATAGTGACATTTGTAAATTCAAAAGAAAACTCAAAATGTTTGCTTTCACCTTTAAGACAGGGGAACCTGTGGTTGTTTTCAAAGTAAACAACTTCCAAAATGTCCAAATATTTAAACAATCAACAGATATATGCACATGATGGGAACGTTGCATGCCTACTATTATTGATATGGGAACCGGAAAAATATCCCAATTCATTAGCATAAAAGGTGTACCGCTTTACCTTACTATACTGATTACTGTTCCTATCTTCCTGTCTTTGTCCCAGCCTTTTCCATAATGTTGACACAAAGTACCACGGTGAACGAATAAATAAATCAAAAGTAAAAATCGGGCCCGAAAACAGGCCCACATACAGACAAAAAACTGGCCGCACACTGACCTGTCACACCAGCCCTTCTGGCACTGTTTGAGACACCTGTGGGCCGTTCCGAATTGCCTACCTCTCCACACTGATGTGAAACAGCTATTAGACAGTCAATGTTTTTGGTTGGGTTCATTGCAGTTCAGAGATGCACCGTCTCTTCCACAGCCTGCATCCATCCCAAAGATCAGTTTTTTGAAGCAGAGGAGGAAATACTCAGGCTGTAATAATCTAGTACAGTTGAGTTGTGAGGTCATAATGCCTGCTGCCAGAGGCAGCAGCCAATGAGAAAGACAGAGAAAACAAGAACTGGCTTTTCATTTTCTGATATATTATATATATATATATATATATATATATATATATTCACTGAAAAAAACCATAGGTTTCACACCAGTTATAGTTAGGAATTAGCATATAGAAAAACCTATTAAAATCACTGAAAAAAACCATAGGTTTCACACCAGTTATAGTTAGCTGCAAATTTTACTGACATAAAACCATTGAAATTCCATGTTATAGTTAGTTGGACTCACTATAACTTGCGCGTGTAATGCACTGCTGATTACGTCACATATTACATCACTCATGACATGGTCAGTGACATCACTCATGACATCACTGATGACACCATCCAGTGAATGTGTATCTTTATGAAAAATAAATATTTTTTATATATGTATATGCAAAGGTCGATAGAAGAATAAATGTTTAAATAAATGTTTTAATGAATGTTTTATAAAAAAAAAATGATTGGTTAACTGGCTTATTAAGTGTATCTTAGTGAATACATATATTAGCGAGTAATGTTAAAATATTTAAATATATGTATCAGTGTTTCACTTTGTGTATAAATGGCTACATGGGTTGGTGAGTAGCTACATGTGTGTGTATATGGGTTATTAGATGTTTTTTTAGTATCAGTATGAGTGTCTGTATGGTTTGTTGGGGGTATTACTTTGCACATAGATGCATCAATGACTGACTCACTGTTTGTATGTGTTTTGAAGACAGCATATGTGCAGGACTATATGGGTGGATGAGTGTGTATATGTGTGTGTTAGTGAGTGAATGACTGTCTCACTAGTGTCTTTATCAGTAACGACATATGTTTTAATCTAGTATATGTGAGTATTGATGTTTATAAGTGAGTATATGTGAGATTGTAAGAGTTCCTGTTTAAATAAGTATGTGTTTCTATAAGTGATTGTTTAAGAGAGTAAGTATGTGTAAGTTTCCTTAGAAGTAAGGTGGTAGTGTGTGTATAGTTGTAAATGCAAATAAATGGATGTTCAATAGTTTATTTGCATGTGTGAGTATGTGTGTGAGTAACTTTTGGATGACTGTCGGTGTGTAACAGGATGTATTGGTGTATTACTACATATGATGAGTGAGTATATCTATGAGTGACTATATAGAACTGTTGGTGAATGAGTGGATGTGTATATAGATGGTGGTATTACTGAATTGGTTGTTGTAACTGGTATAGATATCTCCATTTTTTTGAAAATTTTAATTTCTATTTTTGAATATGTGTTTCAAGGGTTACATTACACTGAAAGGAGGTCTGTCACTCTCTCACAAAGATGCTGTCATCAGTGATGTCATGAGTGATGTCACTGACCGTGTCATGAGTGATGTAATATGTGACGTCATCAGCAGTGCATTACACGCGCAAGTTATAGTGAGTCCAACTAACTATAACGTGGAATTTCAATGGTTTTATGTCAGTAAAATTTGCAGCTAACAATAACTGGTGTGAAACCTATGGTTTTTTCAGTGAATTTAATAGGTTTTTTATATGCTAATTCCGAACTATAACTGGTGTGAAACCTATGGTTTTTTCAGTGAATTTCATAGGTTTTTTAAATGCTAATTCCTAACTATATATAAGGCCCCAAACCTATGTTTTTTTCTTTGAAGTTCAAAATTTGGTTAATAGCAAATGTCTATAGCTATGAAATGTAATATTTTTGAAAATGAATTAATCCTATATTTTATTTGTATTTTAAACAAATTTTTTTTTTCTTTGACCCTGGAGCGCTCCCGGGGCGCGCCCCGGTGAGCGCCCCGGAGAGCGTAGTCGTTTGAAGCGCCCCGATGTGCGAACCGGGAAGCGCCCCGTTAGCGCCAATGTCGCGAATGAAAACATGATCCTGACGTATCGCGTAGCCGCATCATACGCACGGCGTAAGCGCACCCGGAAGCACTCGAGCGAATACGATCGCGCAACGTAAACTTCCGATGCGCTTACGCGACGCAACCCTGGTCATGTGACCTGAAAATAACACTTTTAATTGGTGCAGAACAGTTTTACTTTCATAATGATGAAATCCCTGGTCTTGTGACCTGAAAATAACACTTCTCATTGGTTCAGGCCTTTTTTTTTTCCAAATGATGAAAGACCCCACCTTTTTTCCTTATTCTGACTTTGTCCTTTGACTGAGGAAGACCTGTTTCAGTAATAGAGAGAGAACTATTTTGTACTTTCTAATGGCTACTGTAGCTGCATCAGCTGGAGCATCTGCACCACCACCACCACCACCACCACCAGGAGGACCACCACAACAGTACATTGGTGGTCAAGAAGAGGAGGATAGGAAGAGGAAGAGGAGGATGGGAGAAGATGGCTGCCTGAACAAAATACCCTATACAAGCCCAAGTCACACATTGTATGGGAGTTTTTTTCACTCCCAGAGGGCAAGAAAAAAGTGAATGCGGCCAAGGTAACTTGCCTAATCTGTAAGGAACAACTCTCAAGGGGCAACCCAAACAAAAAGTATTCCTTTGGTAACAATACCATGATTCGACATATGATCCGTAAGCACCCTAACAACTATTCTCGTGCAGAGCTCAGGGAACTGGCCAGTAACCTCCCCCGGTCATCAAGGACCACCTCCCAAAGAAACAAACCCACTTCATCGGGACCAGAAACATCAGAGATGATGCCTTGTATTCAGCAACGATTTGCTGATTTTAAAATCACTTGTACTGCATGTGGCAAGCTTATCGCCTATGGTGAAAAGAGCGTAAAGCTCATCGTCCTTGCAGGTGACAATCACAAGTGCCCCAAAAAGAAGTAATTTTTTTCTTTTTTTCTTTTTTGCTCCAGTTGAGCCAGTTTCAATTCCCTTTTTTTTGTTTCTCCCGCTAAAAAAATACAAAAAAAATATAAAACTGTTTTGAAAAGCCAAAAAAAGTACAAAATGTTCAAAAAACATTAAAAAAATATAAAACAAAGAGGGAAATGACCATAAGGGGGCAGGGTAGACCCCCCTGACCCCCTAGGTTTGATGTGGGGGCTATAAAAGGGCGTTTTGCGCGGGGGGAGCGCCCGGTACGCGCCCGGTCCGCTCCCCGGTGTGCGTACCGGGCGCTCCCCCTGCGCAAAACGCCCTTTTATAGCCCCCACATCAAACCTAGGGGGTCAGGGGGGTCTACCCTGCCCCCTTATGGTCATTTCCCCCTTTGTTTTGGCCACCTCTTGTGTCTCGATCCTACCGAGACACAAGATGGCGGCCGCTCCGGACTGTTTCGAATGTTTACAGACACCCGAAAGCCAATCAGCTTTCCGTGCGCAAGTCGCGGGTCACGCCCGGGGCGCACCCCGGTGCCCGTACCGGGGCGCTGCCATAGATATATATATTTTTTTTAACCTAAATTACTCAAAATCCACTCTTAAGACATAGCAAAGGCAAATCGGGCTACCAGTCCCTACAATTTTGCCAAGTTTGGTGCAAATCCATTCAGCCGTTCGGGCTAAAAGTGAGTTCGACCGCCCTATGGAAATTAACATGGGGAAAACACGTTTTGGGACCCCCCTTTTATCTCGGCCCCCGCTTGACGAATCCCCCCGAAACTTTCAAGGAAGGACCGGAGCTCCGCGGGGCAAATTTAAGGAAGTTTTCAGGCAGATTCGTCAACCGGCGCCAAAGTTATTCCAAATAGAATTTTGAGATTTTGCATTGAAAAAAATCCTAACTATAACTACCTACTGGCGACCGCCAGTAGGTGATATATATATATATATATATATATATATATATATATATATATATATATATATATATATATATATATATATTTCCAAGTACAAAAGCTCCTTCTGGTCGAGTGGGCACCATGGAAGGTGGCGCATACGCCGGCGGAGCACGCCGGTAATAACTTTCCAATGCAACAGGGAATTCGGATCCCATACGCTCTCAGCAAACAAAAAACCGCCAGCTCAGATCCATCGTTAAGGGTGTTTATTCAGCAACACCATGTTTTGGCTTAAGGAAGCCTTGTTCCCGTATCTATACTACTAGTATAAAGAGAGAACAGAAACCTTTTGGCAAGGTAAACACGGGAACCACAGCGCCAATCTACACACCCAATACATTGTTGGAATGCTCAGGGTGTGTAGATGGACATAGGCGACATAAAATAAAATAAAAACGTAAATTAAAAAATTAAAATTTCAAAACAAAGTAGTCCCCTAAAACTAGCGCCGGCCGCGACGTAGCGTTGCCTGGGGCAGAAGGGGGCTGGGGGCTGAATTTCCAGATTGCGGCAGCATTGCCCGGGGCAGAAGGGGGCTGGGGGCAACATTTCAGGCTTGGGTGCAGTCCCGCCCCGGCCCCCGCCCGCCCCGACATTGCCCAGACCGCCTCCCGCCCGCCTCCTGCCTCCCGCCTGCCGCCTCCCCTTTGCCTTTGCCTTACCCGGCCGCTCCGACATTGCCCAGACCGCCTCCCGCCTCGCCTTTGCCTTACCTGAGCCGCCGCTCTTCCCCGCGCTCCGGACTTCACCGCCACTCCTCGCTGCTCGTCACCGCTCGTCACCGCTCCTCCCCGCTTGTCATCATCACGCACGTTGCGGACATCGCTAGGTCGCGGCCAGCGCTACGTCGCGGCCGGCGCTACTTTTAGGGGACTACTTTGTTTTTAAAGTTTAATTTTTTAATTTACGTTTTTTTTTAATTTTATGCAGCCTATGTCCATCTACACACCCTGGGGATTACACCAATGTATTGGGTGTGTGGATTGGCGCTGTGGTTCCCGAGTTTACCTTGCCAAAAGGTTTCTGTTCTCTCTTTATAATAGTAGTATAGATATATATTGTAATCAGCATTGATCAGCAGAATTGAAATAATTATGGTAACGTGTTTATTGTTTGCATTCTATGGACCATTAAAGGAAAAACATAATCTACCTGCATATTTCTGCACACTATGAACTACAGCATTTTTTTATCTGTTTAACATAAAAGAGATTGTAATATCTTTTTGTAAATCAATTGCTTTTTAGTGTATTCAATTATGCACTACAGATTCCCCTTTTATTCTTCATGTGTTCATTCAAACGATCTTCTATAAAAGAGCAATTCACCATGGATTTAAATGCTTTATGAGGTGACGGTGACCATGTATTATTCGGCTGGAATTGTGCTGTCTCAAATGTTAGAGAGGCCACACTGATGAGTGGGAATAAAGAATTTTCATCAACCCACATACTTTGTAACTACTACACAGTAGACTGCCTTCTTCCACCAACTCAAAGTACATTAGTTTGGTTTTATCAGAGCACACATCACATCTACTCTCAGGTACCTCTTTCCTCCCTAAGCATGTCCTTCTTTTTAACTGTCTGTCTACTTGAATAAATCAAATGTATTTTCCTTACTAATTTGCTTAGTAATTGCTCAGTAATTTCTCCTAACTTACACAATTACTGTAAAAAATAATAATTTTTGTGAGTCATCAAATGAAAGAGAATGTCAAGATTACCTATAAGCAGTCTGGGAATTACCTCCGCATGACTTTTCCTCAGTTTGTCAGTAGTGATGAGTCCTACCCACGTAAACACCAGTCTTTGGGACAAAATAAAACAGAGCCCTCCCCGATGAGTTTATTTGACATTTTCAGACCAGATGAATTTATTTATTCCAAAACTGACGAAGCAGCTCTCACACAGCATATGATACATTGGAGTCCCTCACTAGAAATGATTACAACCAGGGTAGAAGAACTACATTTTAGATCTGATCCATGTGCTCTCTGAAATGGTGAACACTTCCTAACTAAACTAGATGCTCCAAAGTTACACATTTTCGGATCTCGGAGAAAGCACCTGACCTCCCCAAAACCAGTAATACTGCCCTCCACACACCAGAGCAACAAAGATGTCCTACTTCTCCTTTTGCTGACTAAAGAAATCAGACGGCAATAGATTAAGTGAAAATGAAATGAATGATCTCTCTTGGATGTCACTGAAAGGGTTATTTTGACTTATCAGCATCCCCAGATCACTGTAGAGCTCAACCATGGAGAAGCGGAATAATGGAAAAATAGCCCGCGATACAAAACCAGAATGTGTAGCTGAGGGATGGATAACCATACCACCTAGCTCAAAGAAGCCAACTTCAGTGAGTTTCAGCACACACATCAATTCAAGTCATACTACACATAAATCTGCACTGGCTCTATGGGGACACTATCCAATAGAATATCAAAAAATACACACCAACATCCCTTTCACAATCATATCGGATGCCCCACTAAACAATATGAAAGACAACCAAATACAACATCAACAAACCATTTGAATTCTAGTCAAAAAGAATCCCAGAATCTAGATTTCAAAGTGCTTTGGTACTATTCAACTTAGGAATGCACTATACAAATGCGCCAAAAATAACTTAAAATGAAGGGACACAAAAGGTAGGTGAGGCAGAAACCGAGTTTGCTTAACATCAGTATAAGAGCAGTGAATAATGGAACTTCATAAACGGAGACTGTTGTTGATTCTGGTGAATTTTACAGTCACAGCACAAGCAGTGCAAGTTGTACTTTTTTAATAGGAGTAGTAGTGGAAGTAGATATCGTCGTTCTGTTAATCATCCATCGATGGATTACTTGAAAATGTGGTGATTTCTAGTCTAGTAAGTGTTCTTAATCTATTGGTGACATTTCAAGAATGTATGGTCTCACTGACTACCTGTTCGGCTGATAATTCATTAAAATTTAACTCTGACAAGACAGAGGTCTTGTTTTGTTTGGGTCATGATTCTCTTCAAGCTCTTCTTCAAGGTTTCAGGCCTGCATCCTTAGAAGCAGCTCCAAGTCAATTACTTATTCGCCATTTGTTTCTCCTTCATGCGACTGTTCCTCAAAACCCTTCCCTTACTTCCTGCACAAGTTCACCCACTGGTGCTGCAGGAGATGATTCTGAGTAACTTAGATTACTGTGATATAATATTTGTTGGATTAACTATGGGGTTGCTGGAACACCGCCAATGAATTCAAAATGATGCGGCAAGACACACAATAGAATGGCCTTGTTTGTCATCTACATCGATGGCCCTGAACATGCCTAACTGGCTGCCAATTTCCAAATGTTTTATTTTCAAGTTACTTCTTGTGCCTTTTATGCGTGTGGCGCTTGTTATTTCCAAAAGACCTTTTGTTACCTTCAGACCAAAAAGCTGAGATCCTCCTGTGCTCACCTGGCTATGATTCCTTGGTTCAGTGGCTCTAGTAAGAGTGATTGTACTTTTTGGTAAAAGCAGCAGAGCTTTAAACCTCTGTCTCTCGCTCTGTGAATGCTTCAGCAGCTGCCATCTTTTGTAAACCTTTGAAGACCTGGCTTTTCACACAGTCACTTGATCTGTGTATGTTAGCACCAGACCCCAAAGTCAAGTCACCTTTTCAGGTAGCAGTTACCTTCTCTAAGTTATATTTACATTACAATGCTCCATTCTCCTTGGAACCTTTGAAAGAGGTGGTAAGCAATACAACTTTGTGATTACAACACAGTCTTAACAAGCAGAACCCTAACTACCAAGTAGTGATACCTACCGCAACTCTGTAAGTGTAAACCAGCCGTGATCAGCTGCATCATCTGCAACTTCACTAAAGGTACCCTTTTCCAGCACCCCAAGTGTCGTAACCCTATGCATCCATGCAATACAGACTCAGCTCTTGCCTGTTCCGGCCCCTCAATGCCAGGTGCTAGTAACCCCACACTTCTCTGACTACCAACTATGCTTGAACCTGTCAATTCAGGCGCACCTTGTCATGTAGTGCCCGCTGTTGTCCCAGTTCAGGTATCCATGCATTCTAATCAATGAATTCAGCCTGGACCTACAGCCCGCTCCCACCCCCCACATTCTAGTAGGGATGCTGCATGCAGCTGTCAGTCAACTTTCCTACTCCCTGATACTACTGTGCTGCAGCCACCAGCTGCAAGAGAGACACTATTCTTTACGGGACGTGCAGCCATTTTTCTGATATTATGTTCCCTGTTTGTAGAATTTCCAGAGCCTAGTTCACAGCATCACATAAACACATCGCATCAAGTGCAAAGAAAGGAAGTGTCTTACCAGGCTGGAGTTGGAGGAGTTGGTGTCATCTTCGGGCATGGGCAGGAACACGGCCAGGGCGATGCAGTTGGCGAAGATGGTCATGAGAATGATGATCTCGAAGGGTCTGATGTCTGAGGTTAAGGCAAAGAACACAGAAGGATCCCCCCTACTCCACACATATAAGAGGAAAGTGAACCTTGTAAAGGGAAGTGAACTGCAGACAGGAGCATCCCTAACACCATATACCAGATATGCAAGCCTCCGAGGGAAGACCAGTGCTGCACAGCACAAACAGACAGCACGAAGGACAAGCACAGCAAGGCGGGAATGCTCATACCATCAAAGTACTTGAATGTTAATCTGTCGCCATTCAGGGGAGTGCTGATGTGCATTATCCAATCGAAAAAGGTGAGATGGTGCTTTTGAAAAGAAAAGCAATAGGTAATGAATATCGTTAAGGCAATCAAAAGGGTAGCAAAGTTACTTTGAAGCCAAGGTATAAAGTACGGGGAAAGGGGCTGTGACGACACAAGAGCAAAATAAGCGCATCTCCGAGCACTGCCAGAGCCAACCATGAATACAGCCACCAGTACACGTCACTTCAGTGTTGCGTGATGGACACAAGGCAGAGGAGTGTAAAATGGAGGGCGGGAGGGTTTAAGGAAAGGAGGGGAGGTGGTCAGAATACTAAACCAGTGGTCTTCAAAACATTTAGGGCCAGATGTATGACCAGCAAAATTGTGCCTCGCAAATGCGACACATTTGCGTGTCGCAATTTCGAGGTGCAATTTGCCATGTACAACAGTGTGTTTAACACTGTTTGCGATTCCCAATGGGGTCACAAATTGCAAGACGCATTAATATTAATGAGCCTCTCGCAATTTGCGAGCCCATTGGGAATGACAGGCCCTCCCAGGTATGGTGGCCTGCTGGGCTCAGCAGACCACCATGCCTGGGACTACTTTTAAATGAAGCAGTTTAAAAATAAAAAAAATACAGCCAGTATTCTTTAACCCGTTGACCGCGGCTGGAATTCCACTGCGGTGCGGGTGATTTATTACTGGGCGTGGTCAGGACAGCCCCCGGTCGTCCTCCGCACATGCCCACGGTGACGTCGTTTCATTTTTTAGAGGCAGGTAGTGGTCCCTGTGACCACTGCCTGCCTTTAAAAAATATTTTTAGAGACAGTCACGAAGTGAAAGGGGTCCCCTGGGGACCTCTTCCAAATTGCTTCTGCATTACCACCTTCTTGATGAGGGTAGTAATTTGCAAGTGTTTTGTGACCTCAATTGCGGTCACAAAACATTCATACTTTGCGACTCGCTATTTAGGAATTGTACATGGCCCTGGGCCATTTTGCATGCACAAACGGGTCACAAAGCCATTTGCGCATGTATTTTAGGGCCGTACATCTGACCCCCTAATGCATACAGAAAATAAAATGGTCAAGCCTCTCAAAATAACGAATCTATTTTTCTCACAATGAGTAGGTAAAATAAACACAGAAATGAAAGTAAAAATTATAGTGAAGCATGAAGGAACACCCTAAGATTAGTGTAGACATAACTGATACCTGTAATGCTTTTCAAGTTAATACAACAACTATGCAGTGTAAATCATAACAAGCAGTCAACCATTAAGGGCATTTGGGGGTCAGTGGAGTTTAAAAGAAAGTTCAGAACACTTGGTTCTGAATGGCTTTGTTGCAATAAATTCTGATTAATTAAAAAAATATTCTGTATGAAGGGACACGAAATGTCTAAGGGACTTTGGGGGCGCATGCCAGAAGTTTTCAACAGAACATTCTTCGGTTTTATTTTCTTATATTAAGTGAAAAAGCTGTCAATTGGTCTTGCTTTCGACAACTCCTATATCTACAACTTACATTTTAGTCAATGGCATTCTCTACGCTGGGATTGGATTGTTGGGCGCACACTTACAATTTTCAAAGTGAAAGTCCAAAATGTAATGCGCTGTGGGCTAGACGTTATGACTGGATAAAAAGCTCCACACATCACCCGGGTCACTTAGCAGGTATGGGTATATTTAACATTTTAGACGTTGCAGAGATGTTCGATTAGCCCTTAACCACAGCAAACGACATTAGCCACAAACTACCGACCAACCTTGGAGTAATGTGCCTAGTGTGATTCTTTATCAGACCGAGCACAGGGATTACTTCGAGGGGTTCTCCTTTCAGAAAATCTAGCCTCTGTTTAACAGAAGTTTGTTACAAATATATTGGCTTCAAGGCCGTGGGTTTACCAGGCAGTTCTGAAAAGGGACTCATTAGATATTTTAATACTGTATGTGGCAATTAGAAAAAATGTGCTCCGAAGAGGGATGGGTTGGATGGCTAAAGGTACCGTTCTAAGTGCCCACCGAGACGCGTATTCTATGCCTTATTTGGTGCGTTGTGAACCACTCGGTGAAATATGAGCGCTTTTCAACTGCTGATTATTTTGTTTCGAACGTGCTATATATAAAAGGCAGCTAATCATGACCCTGCATCACCCATCCACTTTTTAGGTGTGAACTCCGTTGATGCTTAAAGATGGAACAAAGAAAATCGGATATTTGCATAAAGTAGGAAAGGTCAATGGGTATCAGTGGTGGTGATCCATTGATTATTGACTGTTCTCTAAACCTCATAGCAGGCCTGTGTTTTATACGGACAATTAAAAGTCCTTGTTAAAAAAATCATTTACAGTGTAATTCCGAAAGGCTAAATTGACTACAATACATTTGGCTTTGCATTTTATTCTATAGATTACATTTAATAGGACACCTAAAGCACCTAAAGCACCTAAAGACTGTTTTGTAACACTTTAAACAATCTTGAGAAGCAGAAAGAGAAAGAGAGAGAGAGAAATAGAAAGAGCGAGCGAGTGAGAGAGGGAGAGAGAGAGAGAGAGAGAGAGAGAGGGAGAGAGAGAGAGAAAGAGAGAGAGAGAGAGAGAGAGGACGGTACTAAGCAGCTGCGGCCCGTGCAGGTAAGAGAGGTGGGGCCGGGTTGGGGGATTTTGAACAGTTGACCAAAGGAGAAATTTAAATAAATACTTAATTTTCCCTTGGCGGCGTCAGTCAAAATCCACTCCCCACCCAGCCCTGCCACCCCATCGCTCTTAGCTGCACAGGCAGCAGCTGGTACCAAGTGGTGTTCTCCTTTGACCTTCCACCCAGTCAGAATGTGACTGACCAAAGGAATTTCAGGTAGACCATCACAGGGTGAACAAGGTTCACCATGTTTTCTTTAATTAAGCATGGGTCTGTTTCATTGCACAATAGGTTTGTCCTGAGGCCCCTCGGATAGAATAAGGGCTCCTATATACACATCCCCATTCATTCTTCCTTGAAATCCCTTTGTGTCCCTGATGAGAGGGAGGTGTGTCAGGAGATAGGTAGCCACTTGTTATGTTGCCCTTTAATTCCTTTAGAATGTTTCTGTATGTATTCTACTGTATCCTAGTTTCCCCTCCCTAGCAACTATGGTAGTTGCTGATTAAGAAGTCCTGTGTAGGTTGTTCCCTACCTTGCTCCTGTGTTCCTTCAATAAACTACACTTCTAATCCTATTTGTGTGGTTTCAACTTTACAATTTTGGCGACTTGGCTTCAAGGAACACCAGGAATCTGAAGAACCCAACTCTACTATTATTTTTCATTTTCTACAATTCCGTTATTTCCCATTTACATGGAGAAAAGGCTTCAAAAGAACTAATTTTCTTTATTCTGAAGAGGAAATTTCATCTGCTCAAGTCTACTATTTATTACAGTTGATTTTCCAAGATTTCATCGTTTTAAGCCTTTCAGCAAGAACTTTGTGAGTAAAAGCTCTGCAAGAACTTCGTGAGTAACTTTTACTTATTTGCGCACTCCAGCGGCTAACATTCTTTCCTCGCACCCCAGCGAACATTATTCTGTCCGTTTTGCATCTTTGACTTTTTACTCATTTCCGAGGCTTAAAGTTACTGTGCTTGCATCTTTTAAAAACACAGCGAGACCGTTACCTTCTGCGCGACATTCTCCTTCAGCGCGCTCTGAACTGGCTCGCCCTCCATTTCTCTCTCTGCCACTTGTGACGTTACCGACGTACCTCGTCAAGCTACGTTGCTCGTCAAGTTGAGCGCGTCATGACGTCTTAAAAAGCGCTTCACGCATGGACGCTTCAAGAATAGGAAATTATCTCCATGACAACACAGTAGCGCGCTCCACGCATTGACGCTTCAGAGAAAGGAAATCATCTCCATGACAACACAGTAACGCTTCGCTTTTCTTAACGCGTTTGAAGAGCGTTTTTGAGTATATCCGCTCATTAATTAAACGGAATTGTCTAATTCTTTTTACAAGTACTGAAAAATAATTTAAATAAGTTTAATAAGTAATTTTCTCAACTTACTTATTTTCGTTTTTCATTATTTTAAAAGCGTTCTATTCTCAAGCAATCCTGTTGCACCTGTCTTCTGGAAACTCCAAGTAAGATTTATTTATTTATTTATCACTCATCTAATTCACAATGACTTCTCAAAACTTCACAATTCAATCACCACAACCCTTTTGGCCCTCTGGTTTGGAACCTTGTATGAAATGGCTTCAATGGAAAGCGTATTTTATGAACTTTATTGACACTATTGATGAGGATGGTAAAATGAAACCTGAAAGAAAGAAAAAACTATTTTTACACTCATTAGGTGCTGGTGGTCTTAAAGTTTATGAAGAAATGCCTAAAAGTGGTGGTAGTGGTGATTCTAATGTTTTTGATGACATTCTAAAAGACTTTGACAGTCATTTTTCGCCAAAGGTTTGTATAGGTATTACTCGTTACAAGTTTTTTCACAGGAAACAAAGACCTGGAGAAAACATTGACGTTTATATTGCTGAACTTAAAAAAATAGCTGAAGATTGTAAATTCGACCATCTTCAAGAACAGTTTATCAGAGACCAAGTAGTTATGCATGCTTCTGATCCTTCCATTCAGGACAGACTTTGGATAAACGGAGATTCAGACCTCAAAGATATATTAGCCATTGTCAGAAAGGCAGAACTTTCTGGTCGAAGCTCTAAAGCTATTAAAAATGAAGTAAAGGCTATTTCTGATTCTAAAACTACTAGCGATCAAACTGTTTCAAAAGTTCAAGGAAAATCCAACTATAAGCAAAAACTTCAATATAAAAACAAACCTACTGAATTTAAAAAGAATGATAATTTAAAATGCTTTCGTTGTGGGAGCAGTTCTCACTTAGCTAATTACAAGTTTTGTCCAGCATTGAAGGAAAAGTGTTCTAATTGCAGTTTAATTGGACATTACTCCAGAGCTTGCAATAGACTGAAAAGTAAAAAAGTTAAAATTGTTTATGATTCATCTTCTGACGATGAAGAAGATTTAAGTAACAAAGTTATGCATTGTTATGTTGATAATGATTGCGTGAAGAGTATTACTCCTTGCTCTATGAATGAGACCTGCATACCTAAACCCCTTGAGAAAGTTTACATTTTTAATATTAATGACTCAGGGAAAAGGAATGTCCTTAAGAAGCCTATTTGTAATATGCTTATCGGTGGGGTCCCTATTGATATTTATGCTGACTCCGGTTCCCCATATACTATTATCAATGAAAATGTTTGGAATTCTAAATTTGTTCGTTATTTAGGAAATGATCTCTATTCTCCTGACATCTCTGCTGAAGGATTTTCTGGTGGTAAGATCGATGTAATTGGTTACAAACCTTTATTATTCAAGTTTAAAGGTAGAGAATCCTTGTGCAAATTGTATGTTGCTAAAGTTGGACCTTCTGTCCTAGGATGGAGAGATCAGTGGGATTTAGATATTGTTTTGAATCCCAACAGTCCAGATCCTGTTTTAGTTATTAATGAGGGAACTGAAATTGGTGATGCTATGCTTAAAAAATTTCCTAAAGTTTTTAGTGGTAAAATCGGAAATTTTCAAGGTTTTTCCCACCACATCGTCCTGAAAGATAATGCTAACCCTAAAATTTTTAAAGCCAGAAACATTCCTATTCTGGTTCGGGGCGATGTTGAAAAAGAATTAGAAAAACTTGTCAAAGAAGACATTATTGAACCAATAGAGTCCTCTAATTGGATTTCTCCAGTAGTTATCGCAAGGCGTGCCAATGGCAAAATCCGTCTTTGCGTGGACCTCCGCCACTTAAATGAGAATATTGTCGTAGACAAATTCCCATTACCCAAAATTAATGAAATGCTGTCTCTAGTTAATGGTGCTATGTATTTTTCCACAATAGATTTATCCTCCGCATACCATCAGATTTCCCTAGACACTGAGAGTAGACAACTTACTGCGTTCATCACTCCCATGGGGTGTTTCCAATTTAAACGCATGCCATTTGGTTTAGCGTCTGCCGCTGCCATTTTCCAGCGCATCATGCACCAACTTTTTGGGAAACATCCTAAGGTTAAATTCTTTCAGGATGATATTCTAGTTTACGGTAAAGATAAAGATGAACATAATACCATCCTAGAAGAAGTTCTAGGCATTCTTGAGAATAAGGGTTTAACCATTGAATATTCTAAATGCCATTTTGCAGTCAAATCTGTGACTTATCTTGGACACGTGTTGTGTTGTGATGGTGTTTCAACCAAGGCTAAGTTAGTTGATGCCATAAAAGATGCTCCTCCTCCCACCAGTAGAGATGATGTAAGATCATTTCTAGGAATGGTAGAATTTTATTCTAAATTTGTTAAAAATTTCTCATCCAAAGTATTCAATATTAGACAACTCCTAAAAAGCAAAGTTAAATTTGAATGGTCTCCTTTTTGTGAAGATGAGTTCAACAGTATCAAACTAGACATCATTAATGCTCCTGTGTTATGCCCTTTTGATTTAGATCTAAGTTCTGTAGTCACAGTGGATGCTAGTAATAAAGGCCTGGGAAGTGTTTTATCTCAAATTGACAGCTCAGGTAAAGAACGCATTGTAGCATTTGCGTCAAGAGCACTTTCTGTTCCGGAGAGTAAATTCTCAGTTATTGAGAAGGAAACTTTAGCTGTAGTATGGGCTCTTGAGCACTTTCGCAGTTTTGTATGGGGAAGGGAGTGTATTGTGCGATCAGACCATAAACCTCTCACTAAACTCCTTTCTACTGAAGGCCTTTACAATGCCACTGCTAGAATTGCAAGAATGTCCATGCGGCTACAAGATTTTATTGTTAAAATTGAATATCTACCTGGTAAAAGCAATGTTATTGCTGACTTTCTCTCCCGGATGCCTACTGATCTACAAGAATGTGAAGTGAATGAGTGGGATTCCCTTCATGTCGCTTATATTCTTGATAGTAATCCCTTTTGCATAGATAAAAAGTTGTGGAAGGATGATTATCTTAAAGACAATATTTTAATTTCTGTTATCTCCTTAATTCGGGAAGGTTGGACAGATAAGAAAGATTTATCGTCCGATCTTAAGCCCTATTGGGAGGTTAGAAATGAACTAACTGTTTGTGATGATACAATTTTTAGAGGTTGAAAAAGCCATTCCTCCTTCTTCTTTAAGGAAAGGCATTATTGACCTGTGTCACAAAGATCATTGTGGTATTGTGAAAACCAAACAAAATGTTAAACAATGGTATTGGTGGCCAGGTATTGATGTTCTTACAGAAAGAATCGTTCGTGAATGCGTCACTTGTGCCAATTCTGATAAAGTTCTCAATACGCTCAAACCCGACATGTGTGAACCCTTGGTTCCAGAGGGTCCTTGGCATACTGTTGCCATAGACATTATGGGACCAATTGGAGACGATCATAAATTTATAATCTCTATGATTGATGTATTTTCTAGATGGCCCAATATCACCATTGTAGACAAGGTTGATTCTTCTTCTGTTTTGAATTTTATTGACAGAGTTTTCATTGAAGAAGGCCTGCCCAACCAAGTCATTAGTGATAATGGCGTTCAGTTCACGTCCAAATTAACTAAATCCTATTTTGAGCGTGTAGGTATTGTCCATAAGACTACCTCTCTTTACAACCCAAGTGGTAATGGACTTTGCGAGAGGTTCAACAGGGTCTTGAAGAATGCAATACAAATAGCTGTACAAAATGGTGAGGATTGGGAAACCTCAGCCTTCAAAGCTGTCTGGTCCTATAGGACCAATATTCATGATGCCTTAAAAATGTCTCCTTTTGAGATCATGAGAGGTCGTGTTGCCAGAACTAAATGTAATCCCAAATGGTTACACAAAAAATCTTGTTTAGACATTTGCATGAATAAAGTCAGATCTGATGTTATTGATAAACACCTAGAGTATAAGAGAAATTTTGATAAGAAATGTTGCTCTAGCACTGCCGATGTTAATGTTGGTATGTGGGTTAAGGTAAAAAAAACCTGGAAAGTCCGTAAGGGGGATTCCCAGTTTTCTGAACCTATTATGGTCAAGAAAATACTTCGCAATGCTGTCCTTCTTAGCGACGGTAAAGTGTGAAGTCTTAAAAGAATTGCCATCTACAGAGGAAAAAATTGTCTAACTGATGACTCTGTTATTTCTCCTAATCCATCTTGTACTACCACTCCTAATTCTACTCCTTGTGAGGATCATGGGGGTTTTAGTGTTTCTGAAAATCTTTCCTCCAATTCAAACCCTTCCTCCTCCGATGTAATTAATGTTCCTCCCTCTAGTGTTCCTGCTACCCTTGATTCTATTCCACCGAATCATGATTTCAATTCAACATCTGTTAATGAACTTCCATGTAGTAGTGATGTATTTGTAAACCGGAAACGCATTTGCTCTAAACCCAAGTGGCTAGAAGACTTTGTTTGCTGATTGTTTTATTTTTTGTTTTCCTTCTTTTCTCCATTTATAAAAGGGGAAGATGTGTTATGTTGCCCTTTAATTCCTTTAGAATGTTTCTGTATGTATTCTACTGTATCCTAGTTTCCCCTCCCTAGCAACTATGGTAGTTGCTGATGAAGAAGTCCTGTGTAGGTTGTTCCCTACCTTGCTCCTGTGTTCCTTCAATAAACTACACTTCTAATCCTATTTGTGTGGTTTCAACTTTACACCACTGGTGTATATATTCCAAATATCGGGCAGTTAGGTGCTCCTCCTACAGGCAAACTGTCAGGAATATCTGCTCCCTGTGCTAGTTCACAAGAAGACACCCAGTTACAGAAATCTCTGTCACTAGAAGCCTTAACAGATAGTTCATCAACATTGTAAGCAATGTTTGATTGTGAAATGTATATAGCTCTGTTTAAGGGAGAGTGACAAGGGATAATATAAAAGATGGAGGAAGTGGGAGGTTAGAAGAGAAAGCCTTGACAAGGAAGGAAACGATGGATGGACAGATATCAAACTGGGCCGACTCCAGCTCCCCTCCCCTGATTCCTAAAACCTACCCTCCTCCCTGAAAAACGACCCCCCCCCTCCAAGACCCGGCCCCAGCCCCACTTATCTCACCACGTACCCTCCCTCTTCCTGATCATCCTTCCTCTTCCTGCCTTCCTCTCTCGCCCATCACTCTGCATCTAGACCGCGCATTGCCTTAACCACGCACAGCATATGCATGGTTATGGGAAGAGTGGTTCTGCTTGCGGGCAATCAGCGCGCGACTGAGCAGACATTGTTAAGGCTGTTTCCCTGCAGAAGATGCTGCTGTTCAATAGATGAAACGGATTGTTTGACCCAGAAGTGCTACTATACCTGATCTTTTATAGTGGGTGTAAACCACAGTTGGATGGACTGTTCCATACATATTCATGCAACAAATATAACTGCAATGCATGCAGTTTAGATATGCGTTTGTGGCTAGAAGACATGATTAAACACAAAATATTTCTGTCGCTTTCTCTCTCTCTCTGTTCCTGTCTCTCTGGTCCACCTCCCATGAGCAATGCTTAACAAAGGTCGGAGGCTAGGTATTTAGCAGTTGACGGTGGGCGGTAGCAGTGACACCGATTGGTTACAAACATTTCTTATGTATATATTTTCCAGAAGTATTCCTGATAATCTATTTAGGGTAAATATAGAAAACAAGTACAAGGGACACACAGTTTTGCTACACTTTGCGAGACCAACCACTCAAGTCCACCCAAGCATATCGAATATTTTTTCAATTTACCAATCGATTGGGAGAGTATGACCAGAATTTCCAAAACTTTAAGGGTCTGCTTACCAGAAAACGACCTCTGTTTGTTTGTCAGTTTCATTGGTTGAATTAAACAAGCATTTGCAATGCAATAGGTCTCGCATTAGGAAAGTTTGAACTATTGGTATTGTAAATGACAATTTTTTTATTCATGTGTTGGTTTTGAAAATAGCGCAATTAATAGCTTTGTCATTTACAATGCCAATAGTTTTAACTTTTGCAAACGTGACACCTATAGCATTTGTAATGCAATATGTGTTGTATTTACATGACTTAGATGTATTAGCCCCTTCGCTGCGGTGGCTATTCCGCCGCAGCGCTAAGGGGGTGGGGCGGCCGCGCGGCGGTTCCGTGCTTGTGACGGAACCGCTCCGTCACGGCTCGCGGGTGAGCTGTGCTTGTGACGGAACGGTTCCGTCACGGCCCGCCCGTTCTTTAGAACGTTAGCGCAGGCGCGGCATTCGTGCCGCGCAGGCGCGGCGGCAGGGCCGTGACGGAACAGTTCCGTCACCAGCACAGCCCACCCGTGGCTCGTGACGGAACGGTTCCGTCACGAGCATGGAAGAGGTTAATATTACAAATAACAATGGCTTTTATTTTTTTTAATAACTAATACTTAAATAACTGGTATTGTCATTTATAATGGCAATAGCTTAAACTTTTGTAAATAACTTTTGGGAAGATTATGTTCAGTGTATTTTATTGTGATGAAAATCCAAGAACAGAAGTGAAACATTAACATCTTTTTGTGACATTTGTAAAAAAGATTGAAACATTGGAGAACATATTAGAACCAGTTGTTGTTGAATGGTTGCACAGAGTGATGCTGTGGCGTTCAGTGGTGCCGAGTGATGCTGTGGCCTTCTGTGGTGCTGAGTGATGCTGTGGCCTTCAGTGGTGCTGTCATGCTGTGGCGTTCAGTGGTGCTGAGTGATGCTGTGGCATTCAGTGGTGCTGAGTGATGCTGTGGCATTCAGTGGTGCTGAGTGTTGCTGTGGCGTTGATTGATGCTGTGGCATTGAGTGATGCTGTGGCATTGAGTGATGCTGTGGCGTTGAGTGGTGCTGAGTGATGCTGTGGCGTTGAGTGATGCTGTGGCATTGAGTGCTGCTGTGGCATTGAGTGATGCTGTAGCTTTTAGTGATGCTGTGGCATTGAGTGATGCTGAGGCATTGAGTGATGCTGTGGCGTTGAGTGATGCTGTGATGTTGAGTGATGCTGTGACGTTGAGTGGTGCTGTGGCGTTGAGTGGTGCTGTTGTGTTGAGTGGTGCTGTGGCATTGAGTGGTGCTGTGGCATTGAGTGGTGATGTGGCATTGAGTGGTGCTTTGGCATTGAGTGGTGCTGTGGTGTTGAGTGGTGCTGTGGTGTTGAGTGGTGCTGTGGTGCTGAGTGGTGCTGTGGCATTGAGTGGTGCTGTGGCATTGAGTGGTGCTGTGGTGTTGAGTGGTGCTGTGCCATTGAGTGGTGCTGAGTAATGCTGTAGCGTTGAGTGATGCTGTCGCATTGAGTGATGCTGTGGTGTTGAGTGATGCTGTGGCGTTGAGTGATGCTGTGGCATTGAGTGATGCTGTGGCATTGAGTAATGCTGTGGCATTGAGGGATGCTGTGCGCTGAGTGGTGCTGTGTCGTTGAGTGGCGTTGTGGCTTTGAGTGGTGCTGTGGTTCAGGGGTGCTGTGGCATTCAGTTCTGCTGAGTGATTCTGTGGAACTGAGTGATTGTGGCGTTGAGTGTTGCTGTGGTGTTGAGTGTTGCTGTGGTGTTGAGTGGTGCTGTAGTGTTGAGTGGTTCTGTGGCATTGAGTGGTGCTGTGGCATTTAGTGGTGCTGAGTGATGCTGTGTCGTTGATTGATGCTGTGTCGTTGAGTGATGCTGTGGTGTTGAGTGATGCTGTGGTGTTGAGTGATGCTGTGGTGTTGAGTGATGCTGTTGCGTTGAGTGATGCTGTTTCGTTGAGTGGTGCTGTGGCAATGAGTGGTGCTGAGTGATGCTGTGGCATTGAGTGATGCTGGGGCTTTGAGTAATGATGTGGCATTGAGTGATGCTGTGGCATTGAGTGATGCTGTGGTGCTTAGTGGTGCTGTGGCGCTGAGTGGTGCTGTGGCGTTGAGTGGTGCTGTGGCGTTGAGTGGTGCTGTGGTGTTGAGTAGTGCTGTGGCATTGAGTGGTGCTGTGGCGTGCTGTGGCATTGAGTGATGCTGTGGCATTGAGTGGTGCTGTGGCATGCTGTGGCATTGAGTGATACTGTGGCATTGAGTAGTGCTGTGGCGTTGAGTGGTGCTGAGTGATGCTGTTGCGTTGAGTGATGCTGTGGCTTTTAGTAATGCTGTGGCATTGAGTGATGCTGTGGCGTTGAGTGATGCTGTGGCGCTGAGTGGTGCTGTGGCATTGAGTGGTGCTGTGGCATTGAGTGGTGCTTTGGCATTGATTGGTGCTGTGGTGTTGAGTGGTGCTGTGTCATTGATTGGTGCTGTGGAGTTGAATGGTGCTGTGGCGTTGAGTGGCATTGAGTGGTGCTGTGGCATTGAGTGATGCTGTGGCATTGAGGGATGCTGTGGCGTTGAGGGATGCTGTGGCATTGAGGGATGCTGTGGCGTTGAGGGATGCTGTGGCATTGAGGGCTGCTGTGGCGTTGAGGGATGCTGTGGCATTGAGGGATGCTGTGGTGTTGAGTGGTGCTGTGGCGTTGAGTGGTCCAATGCAGTAGGTCTCACAATTATGCGGGTTTGAGCTATTGAATTGTAAATGACAATGCCTTTTATTTAGGTTTTTGTTTGTAAAACATAAATAAAAGGCATTGGCATTTACAATGGCAATAGCTTAAACTTCCGTAAATGTGAGACCTATTGCTTTGCAAATGCTTGTTTGAAGAAGGTTTTGCAGTGTGTGGCCATATTGTAGGAGTGCTGACTATTGGCAGTCACGGGAAGCACGAGGGGAGGAGAACCTGGCATGGAAGGGTGGTTTAAATTTACAGATGCAGCAGTGCGGCGAGGTACTCTTGGATGCCGCTCAAACACAAACAATTTGTTTTTAAAGCTGGCTCCACTAAACAAGCAATGCGTGCAACTAAATAAATAATTAAAAGCGGGCAGAAGTGAAAGGGGAGAAGAACCTGGCAGGGAATGAGGGGGTTTGAATTTACAGATGTAACAGTGCAGAGAGGGGATCTTGGGTGGCGCCTGAACACATAAAAAAACAAGATATGTTCATGTGGGAAATAGATCTGGAGGTATTCTATTGGAGAAAATATCCAGTGGTTTAATTGCGCAGGAGCGGACTATGGACACCTATAGATTAATTAGATTGTCTTCCCATTTTTTTGTGACGCTGCAACATAAATGTAAAGGATAATGTTTTGTATGTCTTAAAATGCTTAAAAATGTGTTAAAAGTAGTCACTACCTGCTCCCCCTCAAAGCATGCCACAAATGTTATTTTGCTGGAAAATGACAACTTTCCTGAAATGCAATAGTCATGTGACAATAGAAAACAAGAGGCTCCGAACCAAATAAAAAACGAGTCTTGAAAGCATGCCTGTGCCTCTGCTATTGGGAGTGCTTAGGATCAGTAGTGGGAAATTGTGGAAAGTTATCATGTTGGCTGTAAATATGCTTTCAGTCTTTGGAAATGGGCCGAGGGAGCTTGAGGCGGAAATAACATTGTTTACATCACGTCTCTCTAGAGAGGCTGTTCGATGAGAAGCTAATGAGAGTCGGTAGGCTGCATGTAATTGGCATCTAGATACGTGTCTGACAGGAAGAGAAATTAGATTCTCTTATTTAAATGGGAGCTCAGATGCCAGCACCGGAGGGGAAAGCAATGGGTGTGGAATATAGGAACGAGTTAAAGAGACACAGGGCAATGAGAAATGATTTGGCATCTGGGCAGCAGTCACAGAAAGTGCATATATATCTGGTTTTCCAAGTTAGATGGGTGGGAGGGTCAACCAGTGTCAATCATTTTTTCAGGATACAACATAATCTAGTCAGTGAGGCGTCGCGCTTCAAGAGCCTGGTGGGTGGGCGGGGGACCCAGCGAGTGGGAGGGAGGGAAGGAGCATATGGAGATGGGGTTTGAGTGAGGGGGAGCAGAAGCCTTTGATGTGGTGTGCGAGGCCAAGCGCGCGCTGGAGAAGCGTCACGCTTCAAGAGTTAACATGTGAACCCAAGAGTTAACCCAAGTGAGCAGCACATCACTGATCTAGTTCTGTCAAACTTTAAAAAACGCCTGTCTGTGGCCCGTCAGAAGTGTGAGAAACTGAAGGCATGTACGAGAATAAACACGCAAGTAGATAACTATGAGGCCGATTGTTTAAACCTCAGACGTCATATAAATACCAACATGATTGACATGGAAAGAGGAGTTGAAAGGATCGGCCGTCAATAGGAGCCATATTGTGATTGGCTGCAAGTATACATGTATAGGGATGTGGCTCGAGATGCCGACTTTGAGGCGTAGGTAACAGTATCGCTGGCTCTATTTTAAAAATGCAGACGTAATAATTCAATTTAAAGGCATCCAGGATCCGGTAAACAAACATTCTGGAGCAAAATAAAACAAGGGTTGGGGGCAATGCACGGAGCAGGCGCCCTCAAACCGCCCTGATCAAAGACATTCAAATGCTGCTCGAAAGCCAAAGCGGGAGGGGGAAGTGCACGGATGCATGGAAAAAAGCCCTGGAACCACGTTAGATTAGAAATGCCCTCTGACTGAGTCAGATTAGCAGGAAACTTAGAAACGCAAATGCTGTGTGTGAGCTCTAAAAGTGAAGAGTCGACCAAAACAAGCTGGGCCTGAAGAGCAGATAAATTCAGAAGCGAGCTGCCGACTTTGGGCGTAGGAAACAGTGTTTGAGTCCCAAAAACAAGTCGGATGGGGGTGGGAGGCGGGGGAGAAGGGGAGTGAGCGAGTGGGAGGGAAGCGCTGGTGAAGCGTTGTGCTTCAATAGCCTGGTGGGGGGGGGCGGGGGAGCCAGCGAGTGGGAGGGTGGAAAGGAGCATATGGGGATGGGGTGTGAGTTAGGGGGAGCAGAAGCCTATGATGGTGGTGTGCGAGGTCAAGCTCGCGCTGGAGAAGCGTCACGCTTCAAGAGTTAACATGCATTGTGATAAATCCGCATGGAATCTGCTTGGTCAGAGAGTTTGTTTCAACTACATTATTCACGTCTATTTATCCCTGCGGGATATAATAGTCGAGACCTAAAAAGCTGTGGCGAGAAGCCAAGTCTTGGGTCAACCATATCATTAAAACTACATTGATCTTTGTAATTAAATAAAATACAAATACGGATCCATGCCAGATAATAATGATACTTACATCGAATACATGGACATACTGTACATTCACATAGGAATTATTTATACAGTCAGTGGTTATTTATTCAAAGTATGGCAATGATCAGTACATTGTCAATCAATATTGGGCAAACTGAAACTAATATAGTGCTCTGAAGCAACCAAAAGGAACTCTTAAATAATTCAGTTATGACAACTTGACCCTGTAATATACACCAATCGAAAGTTTGGACTTCAAGGACTTCCAATGTGACATTTTATATGCTTTAAAATGGCCATCCAATTAGTAATATCACAACAATTCAAAGTGATTCCAAATACTCTTGTCTCAAATGGGAACATTCTGAAATCTTTATAGTGGAGCATGGTAGTGGTACAAAATTAATATGGATTTTTTCTTTTTCTTTGATTGGACCCTCTACTGTAAACTTGTTGGAAGGAGTGTGTTATTCTGTATAAAATACGAAGAAGAAACCTCCATCATTTACCACACTCCTTTCTTCCAACCTTAACCTTAGCTGATTTTACCCTTCCACCTCATTTATTTATCACATAATATTGTTATACCCATCCCCAAATGTGAAACCAGACATGCTTTAAAAAAACACAGAGCGTTCACATAGGTGAGCCACTTATATGAAGTTGTGCAAACCTACAACCACATTGTGATACGGCCACAAACTGTGCCTTACCAGGTTAGGAGAGGTTGAACTATGGCACATTGAATCCACCCAGTTGCCGTGTTCACCTCTCTCCTGTCAGTTCCACAAATGGATATTCAACACACAGCATCTCAACGGGCCACTGTTCAGCCCGGGATAACGAGTGGGTCTTCAAGACACCGTAACACATGAACTAGAATAAATGTTACCATAGAACATATATTCTCCTTACTCTGCTGCTTAGGTCACTGCATTCCCAACCATTAGAAACAAGGTCCTGAATCAAACCTCTGAAAGGATGCCAAAAGATGCAGCTAGGTGAATTATCAGGTGACCAAGAACTCAGCTCGAGCTGGTCAAACTGGAATTACATTCATCATATGGGAAATTGCAGCGGGCGTCCATGGGAGGTCTGCGTGCAGGTGCAGCCCAGCGCCAGCCTGGCAGTGTTATCACCCTTCACAGGGTGGCACACAGTCCCGGAAGACCCACGGCACAGAAATAAGTTCATTTGCTGCACAAGGTTTCCAAGCTGATGGAGAACAAGCCTGAATATCCGGAGTATCGCCATGACGCCATTTTAGATGGGCGACTGCTGCCCACAGTAGCTGTATGGGCAATCCCATAAGCAGCTGCTTGTGGGAAACACTCCCACTCAGGATTCCCAGCACAGGAAGTGTGGGATGGCCCCAGAGGACCCGTCAAAAGCAAAGGAAGAACCCTTGGAGGTGGACGTTCGGATGGGACCTGTTACAGAAGAGATGGCCAGATCTGTTAAACTTGGAGGCTTTGGGAACACCAGGACCTGCGACAATTCTCCTCACGGAGCAGGACAAAGTCTGCCATCCTGCTTTACATAGTACGTCTATGGTGCACATGTCTGCCCTGGGCATGATGGCCCCTCCAGAATGTCTGTGGATGAAGCACTCTTCTCTTTCTGGAAACAACCAGGGTACTCTGGGGCAACTTCTGACCTGGGGCCTGAGCACAGAAAAAAATGCACCGGACCACGGTCTGATTTAGGGAGGGACCAATAGCAATAGGGCAGCAATGGTGTGTTAGGGTGCACTCACGTATAATATCACACCAGTTTAAAGCAGTGAACAAGAGAAACCAGCAATAATCGAGTAAATATGGGATGCTACATCTTGATGAAAACCCTGCCACACAAACGCAGAAACTGTTGCCATAAGAGTGTGTGGCATGGAAATATATCAGCACTCCACATACTATTAATTAATTAACAATAGGCCAACGTGGAGAAACCCTTCAATTACAGATACAGCAAATGCAATATTTGTATACAGATAGCAATAATACATAAAGGAAATGTACGTAGAGTACTTGCACTAAAGTTAATATGCTTGATACAGTTACTGTGCAATATAGACAAATACAGCAAGAAAATGTAAAGGACTGTAGATAAAGATCGCTACAAGAAATGTACGTCTAAGCCGTAACAAAGGCTTGAATACTATACCGATTGCACCCACAACCCTTCAGTCTATCTTTTGAAGTTTTCGCTATAACTTTATTGGACAACATTTATTGTCAGAGAGGTTACAGAATGCTATGTCCATTTTTCGATTAGGTAATAATATATATATAGTGCATGGTGCAATGAAAGTTCTTTGTATGGTGGCTTGTGCGACTTTTAGAGGTCTGTGTGGATATCTGAACTTTAGTAGCAAACTTGGGGAACAACGCAGCATGCCAATTCAGACACAAGCTCTGCTGAGGTCTGGATGTCCGCTAGTATACCAGTTTTTGGGAAGCATAGAAAAGGACTACCAAAATGTCCCCTATTTAAAGCATACAATGAATTATTCAAATATTTAACTCCCTCCAAAATGTTTATATGATGGAGAGGGCCAGTTTAATAAACTGGTTAATTTGAGGTTTATCCGTCTTTGGGGTTTATCTGTCTTAGTCCAGAACCAAAAATTACTTAGCCATGATGACATAACAATAGGAGGGACCGCACATAAGCTACCACCATGAGCCTATTGGGTTGCCGTCTCAACCAGCCACTGCATCCACCGTAGGCAGATCACCTTCCTGTAGGGAAAAAAAATCAACCCCATAGAAATGAATTTCCAAACACACAAGTAGGGGAACAAACAGAATGGCCATTTCTGCAGGGTTTTCCCCAATTTGTTTGCCTTCCTCCGCCCGTTTTACTGACCTTCTTTTAGCTGGTTTTAGGACTTTGGGCACTTTACCACTGCTAATCAGTGCATGTGCTCTCTCCTCTAAACATGGTGGGATTGGTTTACATCTGTTTGGCATATTTGATTTACTTGTAAGTCCCTTGTAAAGTGTTTTACTGTATACCCATGGCCTGTAAATTAAATATTACTAGTACACTGCTCGTGCCACCCACAGAAGTAGCCTTTCAAACCTGTCTCAGGCCTGCCACTGCAGGGTCTGTGTGCACAGTTTATTGCCACTTCCACTTTGTATTGAAAACTACTTTCCAAGTCTTAAAGTTACCTTTTGTTACACATAGGTCACCCCTACGGTAGTCCCTAGGTAGACCTACGGCTAGGGCGCTACGTAAGTTAAAGGTAGGACATGTGCCTTTATGTGTGGCATGTCCTGGTAGTGAAAAACAACCTATTTCATTTTTCACTGCTGAGAGGCATATTCCTCAGTTAGGCCAGCATTGGGAGTTCCCTTATATACATAGTGGTGATATTTATGCTAGATCTACCATCTGCATCGAATGAGATATGTTTAAGCCTGGGCAGAGTTTGAGAAGTGACAAAAAAACTCTGCGGTGCTACGCGGAGTCCCGCGAGTGGCAGAGTGCATTAAGGTCTTGCCGTTTGTGGTGATTTTGAGCGCCGGGTGTTTGTCCTGCGCTGTAAAATCATCGCGAATAGCACCATGCGCAGCACAAGAGGGCACATCTTCCTTTCTGCTGCTCTAGTAGATTTTCTATTTGAGCGGCAGCTTTCTCAATGCAAATGGAAGGTTTCTCAACGCGGGTGGTCGTGACCTCGCAATGAGAAATCTGACCACCCACGTTGAGAAATCTCAGCAGGACGTTGATTTTCCTCACTCGTGCTCGCCATTTAACGTTGGGGAGCGAGGAATTGGAAACTTTGCGTGCTCCTTGGAGTGTGGAAAACTCGGCAAACTTCGCAAACAGAGCGGAGTTCACCGCCCAGGGTTAGATATGTTAAGATTGCGTACCTGGGAAAGTACCATCATGTTACATTCCTTTTTGAGTGAAATGTGCACATCTCCATGGAGTATTTGTATGGCTCATATTGGTCATGATAATAAATGGAATTGGATGGCAACAGCCTTAAATGTTCAGAAAGTGGAATGACTTCCCACAAAGGGTAAATGCGCCAATATTAGAACCGTAAAATTCCTCTCTTGGAATATCGCGGGTGCAAAAAAGGAACTAGAGGAAGAGAATACACCAGCGTATTGGGAACATTATGACATCATCGCACTCCAAGAAACATGGATGATGGAGTGTAAGGATGTGGCTAACTATACACTTCATCAAGTAAAGGCAACTAGAACATACAAATATGGAAGGCCAAAGGGTGGCTTAGCAATTTACTTTTCAACTGCTCTAAATCTAAAAACAGAACAACTACCGAGTACGACAGCAGACCTACAAGTAATTAAAATGGTTCAGGGGAAAAAAAATCAAACAACAGTAATACTAATAAATCTCTACCCTCATCCAAACTTGAGGAAAAAAGAGGTTCACGAGTCTTAAATGGGAGAACTGAAGATGATACTCCTCCGCGCTGGACCTATCAGGGTGCCCACGCGCAGTCAATCTTATATTATACCATTTTAACGCTTCCTCTACTCGCTCGCGTGACGAAGTATCAGATCAAATATTCCACCCGAAGTGATCATTCATATCAGGTATTCGAACTGGATACAGGCTATTAAAAACATCATCTAGCTCCCATCGAGATGGGTCAATTGACCCCAATAAATTTGAAAAGAATAAGATGGTCAGCAGAAAACTTACCAAAGCTAAAAGCATTAGCAAAAGAAATATTTGAAGCTAAGATTACATCAGGTAAAAATCTCGTAGAGAGTGGGCCCATATTTGCTAATGCACTATTGATTCATGCACCCAAAGTTAATTATGACCTAGAAGGATCAAGCCCGATATAAAGAAGTCCAGGAAGGCCTATGTGCTAAGAAAAGAGCTGGGAAAGATGGTGAGGAAAAACAACACACAGAAAGTCCCAAATCATTTATGGCGGGATATAAAGACCATCAAGAAGCGGTATAAAAACCAAATCTGGAAGGATCAGAAAACATAGCAGGAGACCTTCTGGACAAAGCTACTCTTTAGTGCTAAGCAAGAAACAATAAGCTCTTTTGGGAACTAGTAAACGGCACAATAAGATCAAGAAAAGCGATCAACAATGCCTCGGTATCAGAGAATGTAGGGGGCAGTCCATCTAAATAAAATATTTGAAGATCACACATCGTCCACGGAAGGTGCATTCAATGTTAATAGCAAAACCCTTATTACAGAACTATTAGGGAAGAACTACCCACAATCCCAAGATGCCTGTACTATTATAGCCCTGGAAAGGCAATGCCACACAGTAGAAGATCCTTCCAGAATAATAAAAAAGGGTCGTAACGATGGGGCCCCAGGCCCAAATGGCATCCTCCAGGCCATATTCAAGGCTGATCCTGACTATTGGGCAAAATCGTTATCAGGTCTCTATAACGAAATCAGTTTAACAACGACCATCCCCACAAGCTGGAAGGGATCAATCATAAATCCGATCTTCAAGGGAGGTGATAGAGCTGATACGGCAAATTATCGGTTAATTGCACTTATGGATGTGGAAGCGAAATATTTTGCCTCATTAATCGTGGAGGACCTGGTAGAATGGTCAAATGCAAACGGGCTGATTCCATTAAATCAAACCGGATTCCGTTAAGGATGTGGCACTACAACAAATATCTTAGCTCTCACCATAATAGCTGAAAAGTGCAAACGCCAGCGAAGACCGCTACAATTGTGTTTCATAGATTTCAAATCCACATTTGACCGCGTGAATCGCGGACTACTTTGGACCAAACTACAGAATTTCGGTCTCTCAAAAACAATATTACGTCCCATTATACAACTGTATACAGGTATGTGGGTCCGGGTCAAATTGGTGAATGGAACTAAATTATCCAAAAAGATACTGAGACTGGATTAAAACAAGGCTGTGTATTAGCCCCCCATTTATTTAATCTCTTTATGTCAGACCTTTCACCCCGACTGGATCAAGCAAATACACATCCACCCCGCTTGGGAACATTGCCCATAACGCACCTCTCGTATGCAGACGATATAGTTTTGTTTAGCCTGACCCGAGTAGGTCTCCGAAGAGCACTTAATGAACTTTTGATGTTCACTAATACCAACGCATTGGAAATAAATAATACGAAAACAAAAACTATGTCACTCACGAACTGCACACGTTATCAATATCAATTCAAAATGGGAGAGACGTGCCTTGGAATAGTAAACACCTACAAGTATTTGGGGGAATACATAGACAAAAGACTAAACTTTCAATTTCAGAAACAATATCTTGAAAAAAAAGGAAATGGAATTATTTATGCTTTTTGTGCTACCGTAAAAAAGCTATTTGGTCCGTCATTCACGCCACTATTTTATTTATTTATTTATGGTCTTGTATCGCGCATGAATCAGCCCCGAAGGGGTATCTCCGCGCGTGGCTTCTGAGTGAGTTAGGCAAAACTATAAATCAGAAAAGGCAGAAGGGAGGCTGAGTTAGTCCTGTGTAAATAAGTAAGTTTTCAATTGCTTCCTGAAATTAAAAAGGTGATGAGTATGTCTTAGCTGGGGGGGAGGGAATTCCACAGCATTGGACCTTTAAGGGAGGGGGCACGGCCACCCTGTCTTGCTCTGTTTACTTTAGGCACATATAGCAACATAGTGTTGCTGGAGCGTAAAATGCGTCCAGGGGAATAAGGAAGAAAAATGTCCTTCAGGTATCTGGGACCAGAGCCATAGATACATTTGTGCATGATACAGCAAAGCTTAAAATGAATCCGCTGTTGCACTGGGAGCCAATGAAGGTGGGAGAGGAGGGGGCGGGAAGGGGTACGGGGGGGGGCATTCAGGATAAGTCTTGCAGCGGTGTTCTGTACCACCTGCAGTCTGCGAAGTTGTTCCTGGTTGGCGGATATGAGTAAGCTGTTGCAATAGTCCACCCGTCCAAGGACTAGTGCCTGAACCAGCGTCTTCCTATGGGTGTTTGGTAGGAGAGGGAAGATACGCCGTAGAAGACCAATTGTGCGGAAGCACATTCCTGCAACCTGACTGACGTGATCTTTCATGATCAGGGTTTGGTCCAGGCGTACCCCCAAGTTCTTGATGGTTTGCTTGGGCGCTGGGACAGGTCCGAGCTCAGGTGGCCACCATTCCGGGGACCAAAGCAGGGTGGCCCCTCCAAACAGCATGACCTCAGTTTTGGTCACGTTGCATTGGAGGAAGTTCTGGGCCATCCAACCTGCCACCGCTCTCATGCCGTCTTGGAAAGATTGCATGACTGCAGGTGTAATGGTTTGAAAGGGGAAAAGCAGCTGAGTATCATCAGCATAAGAGATTGGTGAGAACCCGTGAGATCTAATGATCTCTGCCAGGGGGGCCACATATACGTTGAATAACGTGGGGCTTAGACATGAGCCCTGTGGCACCCCCTTGGTGAGCTTCCTGCAGACAGATTTGTAGGAGCCTAATTTGACCCCTTGTTGTCTGTCCTCAAGGAAGCTTTCCAGCCACGCAAGGGCGGTCCCTTCTACTCCAACTCCCTTCAGACGGCCGAGAAGAACTTCATGCGACACCGTGTCGAAGGCAGCGGACAAATCCAATAGCACCAGAATCACTGAGCTCCCTCTGTCAAGTGACATTCTGATGTTATCTGTCACTGACAGAAGGGCTGATTCGGTGCTATGGTTGGGCCTAAAACCAGATTGTGAGTGGTCTAGGCCGCCCGCTGCCTCGATGTAGTTGGACAGGTGTGCGTTGACATGCTTCTCGTGATGGCTGCGAAGCTGCTACCGGCAATAACCTATCCTAGCATAGTGTTAAATGGTAAAGACGAAAAAATCCTTGACTCTTTACAAATTAAGGCCTACAAAAAAGTCTTTGGTCTACCGCAGTCAGCAGCTCCGGCATAAGTCCGATTGGAATTTGGCCTTATCAAGCAAGAAATTGGGAGAAAATATGCTGTGATTAAAACTTGGTATAAACTGGCAGAATCGATCCAATTTATTAAATGACGCCTTGTGGCAAGCCCAGGACGACCCAAACTCAAGTTATGGCAAATTCTTGAAAATAGCATTGAACGACACCGAGACGATGGATCTATGGGCAAAAAACCCCTCCTTCCAAGTCTTCCGTAGAATACCAAATAAGGTGGCAAAACTACAATCACTACTGGAAGATAAAGGTACCCTAGCAAAAAGATCCCACGCCTGGATGGTTCTGCAATCTTACACATCACTCCGACAGGCGGAATATCTCGGCGCAACATACTTGCCCCACTTAAAACGCAAACTAATGGCAACTACATTTGGGGTATTACCAAGCCTGGCTGAACAACCATCATGGAAGCATACCGGCGTCAAATCGTGTAGCCTATGTGGTATAGCAAGGCAAGATATTATCCATCTAATATGTAGCTGCCCCTGCCTAAAAATGAAACGCATTGCTCTACTAAAAAAGGCTTTTAATGATAGAGGTATTCGAACTTGTAGATCTGCAATCATTAGAGGACTTGGCACTACAGACCCAAAGCTGACTTGTAAATTGATGAAATTCCGATTGTTTTATGAAAAAAATAATGTCTCACTACAAGATCAATAATGTCTAGTAATCTAAAGGAACATAATAACAATGATGTTCAGAACTTTATTGCAATTTTATAAAAATGTTTAACATGTTTTATATGTCATTTAGCAGCAAAAACCATAATTTGACAATAATATGATCTTGTAGAATTTTTAAACACATTTTTAAAGTGCCTCATGATAAGGACACCGCTATTGGTTTTCAGGTCTAAAATAATTAATACTTTTTTTAAACTTTTGTATATAGTTCACATGGATTCCATATTTGTACTATGATATTGTTATGGTTTTAAATAACTTAAACAATAAAGATTATTATTATTATTATTAAAAAAAAGACTCACATTGGTTATCATATATGAGCCTTGTCTTTTTTTGCAATATGTATGTAATTTAACCTAATAATCTGCATTATATGCAAAGTATTTATGATTCTGTTGCTTTGGTCAGGTTTTAAGTACAATATAATATATATTTTATATAATGCTGTGTGGAGTCTATTTTGTGATATGTTCAATGTGTCGCTGATTGAGTGTGTTGCACAAATGCTTTACACCTGCCTGCTCTCTGCCAAGCTACTAGAGGGTGAGCACAGGTTATCTTTGGTGTGTAACTGACTTGCCCTGAGGGGTGGGTTCTGCTTGGCTGGGGTACAAACCTTAGCCAACCAGAACGCCCATTTCTAATAGTCATCCCGAGACAAAGAAGCTGTTAGTGGGTGCAATTTACACCCCAGTGAAATGGGGAAGGGTGTCCCAGGGACCCCCCACGCAACACCCTGCAAGCAGGGGAGTCTCTGTCCCACTCTGAAGTGCAGACTATGTTTTCATCTGCAGAGTGAAAGGAGGCCCGCTGCTTCAAAGAGCTAGTCCGCCTTTCAATTAATGTGCTTTACCTAGGACAGATACAAGTTGGATACTGCCATGGGGAGGGCATTAACTGCAATAGGATACACTGACCTGATCTGTGCCTA
The DNA here is from genome assembly GCF_964263255.1 of Lissotriton vulgaris. Classification (NCBI taxonomy): domain Eukaryota; kingdom Metazoa; phylum Chordata; class Amphibia; order Caudata; family Salamandridae; genus Lissotriton; species Lissotriton vulgaris. The sequence continues at coordinate 1,288,650,958 of NC_141693.1, read as the reverse complement.
GTGCGCCAGGTTAAAGGTGTGCTGTAGTGCCCTGTGCCTTATCTGTGGCATGGACCCAGATCAAGCGGAGAACAAGTACACTGCTTTTACAGGTAACGATCAGAATAAGGAAACTGCAGGGTAGATAAAGATCAGAACATACACACTGCTAACCAATCCAATATCAGCACCTGGCTGCTGTATCACTGGAGGTGGAGCTGGAAAAAAACCAAGGCAGAAGCAGGAACAGACTAAGGACAGGGGCAATATTAAACCCAGGAGATGTATATCGGTTTCCACAAACAAACAACATAGTGAGTGGTGTTCATAACAAAGGGGCTGTGAAACAGGTCTGGATCGAAACCAGGTGAATGTTAGACCGAGACATACAACCAGAACGTGACATGGGCACAAGCAGGAATACATCCAGGACAGCACCTGGACCAGAACCAGGACTGCTGACTCTGCGGAGCGGGCCATATGCAAAACTACGACACAGTCAAACAGCCACAGTTTCACATGCCTCCGCCCTGCCCCGTGGTTTAATATTAGGCGTGCATCAGCTGGCATTACGACAAGGAATAGTCACCCTAAGCTGAAAGAGGCCGTCAAAATAGAAGTGATGGCATTCCAGGCTCTGCTGACCGACCGCCCCGCCCATGGACCTCTGCTCTCCACCCACAGTCTCATACTACAGTCCCCCTGTGGCTGTTCAATCACCCTGACTGCCTTGGAAGGGGCTTAACACTTGCTGTGATGTCAGAGAGCAGCTGTCCTCCCACGAAAATACTGTGTCTCAGGAATCCTTCTCAGAAGAAGGCTTTATTGGACTCGACAGTGGTGAAATCGGGACATTTCCTGTCAGACAGCGCCCTAAAAGGCTGGCAGGGCTGTGGCAGAATCAGACATACATAGGTCAGGCCTTTCCATTTACACACACCATTTTCTAAATGTATCACTGCATTATCAAATGTGCTTTTCATTTGATCATCTCCATAAAGGTAACACGCCAAGTTGTCCCTGCTGGCTTTAAACCTGCACATAGACCACCGACCTTAACCCCCATACCGACTTAATCATCCACATAGCTTTCAAATGTACCAAAAGCGAAACAAATGTATACTCTAAAAAAGGATTTAATTAGAAAAAAAACATATGTTATGAGATCATAAATACCAGAAAACAACAAAAAAGGTTGGTTATAAGTGTAATAAAATTGTACGGACAAATCGAAGGAAAGCTGACTGGCAGGGCATAATATGCTGCTAAGGCTAGTCAATTTCTGTACATTATACTGTTAGGACGCTCCCAAAGAGCTTAATTTGAACCATGCCAGTTGGGGATAGCTCATTGAAACCTGAAACTTTTTTGTAGTCTGATACCTCCAAGTTTGATTTTGCACTTACAAATGCAGCACTACGTGCGTTTCTTAACTTCGCAAGTACTTATTCCTCCAAGTTAGAGCGATGAATGACAGCTGAAAGCAAAAAGACTGCACTTCCTTAGAAAAAGAAGGTTTTATTTTTGATGTTCTGTAACTGCCCAAGCAAGAGGCCGAATGACAACATAAAAATGGTATCTTCCATGAAAACTCTCCTGGGTTTTTGTTTTTTCAAATGAAAGGTTGCTGATATGTATGCCTTATTTCCTCCACACTTGTTGTGTGCACTAAGTGATCATTTTGCCTGAGTGTTTTCACTATTGGTGGTAAACGCTTCAACTATGTGAAGCTTTGCACAGCGTTACAGAGGTGAATATTTCAGCAGAAAGAGTTTTCTTGCCAACTATTGTTCTGTGAAAATAGGTTTTTTGTAAACGTTACAAACCTTAGAAACTCAAAATGTGCAAAGTTAAAAAAAAAACGATAAGAGAATTTTTGGGGGACTATTGAAGTAGGCCCTATTTCTTTTGCACTTCACAGATCACCTTACCCTACTGCACATTAATTACTACCTCATTATTACCTCCACTCTACATAATCACACATACACATACCTTATTTCCCTACACACTGCACAACTAGAACCCTCTGTTACATTTGGACCTTGATCCCCGATAACTACATCTATCACTTACAACCTACGCTACTACCTAAACACTAATAAGCAACCAATAGTGTCACCTACTTCACAAACATACACACTGCAATGTAAACTACACCTGTAGTCTTCAACCTTTTATTTCAAGGCCACTCACGTAAAATAAATAATCTAGGTCTCCCAATATGCCACAATATTGTCTTACAATTCCAAAAATTTATTTTCTGTGTTGCATTTAACTTACAATAATTTGGTTTGAGTATTTAAAAGTGGTGTGAAAAAGCTCAAATATTTGAGGCAATTTTTGTTGAACAGATTTAAAAAAAAATGATGATATGTTATGTTACAGTGATTTATAGCGCGCATGGCTACTCATGAGTGTCCCGGCGCGAGAGCAGAATCGAAAACTGTAGGGAACTAAGAGAGAGTACCGATTAGATAAACAGCAGAGTTTTTTGCCTTTTCTTGAACAGAGAAGAGTCATGAATACTACACAGTTCAAGAGAAAGGGAGTTCCAAGCTTCGGCCGCTTTGAAAGATAGAGAACTGCCACCAATTCTAACCAGCCAGAAGCGAGGGATCGATGCCAGGCACTGAGAGGCGGAGCGCAGATGTCTTCAAGAGACATAGAAAGTAAACCATTTCCTCAAATAGAGTGGCCTTGATCCATAAAGGGCTGAGTGGGCCATCGTGAGAGCCTTAAAGTTGACTCTTTGAGCCACTGGGAGCCAGTGCAGATCCTGCAGATGATGTTTTACGCTAGACCTGCCCGAAATGCCCATCAGAGCTTTGGCCGCAGCATTCTGTACTACCTGGAGTTCCTTGAGCTGATATCGTGGTAGGCCAATATAAAGTGCATTGGCATAGTCAAGGCGGCTGAGGATCAAAGCACGCGTGACCATCTCCTTAGCAGTCCTAGGTAGTAAAGGTAGAAACTTCCTAAGGGACTTTAGTGTGCCAAATCACTGGCCTGCCAGTTTCTTTATTTGAGTAGCGAAACGGAGATTCTCCTCGAACCAGACTCCCAAGTTCTTAACGGCCTGTCCCGTAGAACTGGGAAGGGGGTAGTCTGGCGGCCAGAGGGCTTCCCTGAATTGTGGGGGAAAGGATCCGTATAAGAGGATTTCTGACTTCTCCTTGTTACGCTTTAACCCCTTCGATGCTCATGACGAGCTCAGCTCGTCATGAAGTACACTGGTCGTGTGCTCATGACGAGCTGAGCTCATCATGATCCATGAAGTTTAAGATTCCTGAGCACAGGGGGGGAATTGCTGCAGCACTGATGGTGTTAACTGAGCTGCTGCAAGCCATTTAAATATGGCTTTTAGACAGTTTTTGGTTGCGTTGGAAAAGTATGAGACTCCTTCTATGTGAAGAGGAGCAGGGTATCATCTGCGTAAGCGATGATCTTAGCTCCCAGCTCCTCAGCAAGATAGACCAAAGGGGTGACATATAAAATAAAAAAGGAGCGGGCTCAGGGTAGAACCCTGAGGTACTCCAGTAATCACCTTTTGTGGGGCTGATGAAAAAGGGGGTAATCACACTTGTTGCGATCTATCTTGCACATCTGACACATAAGGCAAAAGCTACTTCCTGCTCGCTGTGGACTCGTGCTTGTACTTCATCACGCTAGCTGCTGCAGGTCGTGTTTTTATTCTCGCTCCTATTTTAAAATTACTGTGTTTTGCAAGCACTTTTATTGTGTTAAATTTACCTAAGTGCCTGATACTGCTGATCACTGCTCACTTGCTTCACCAGCCACTCCGCCCCTACCCCGGTCCACCACGGGCTAGTCCCGATTGTTGTGGAGGGTAGGGCGGCCAATCACCACGCAGAACGCTGGGCGGAGGGAGGGGGCAGCGTGTATGACACGTAAGGCAAAAGCAACTTCCTGCTCGCTGTGGACGCGCGCTTGTACTTCATCGCGCTAGCTGCTGCAGGTCGTGTTTTTACTCTCGCTCTTATTTTAAAATTACTGTGTTTTGCAAGCACTTTTATTGTGTTAAATTTACCTGTGTGCCTGATACTGCCGATCACTGCTTACTTGCTCCACCAGCCACTCCGCCCCTACCCCGGTCCACCACTGGCTAGTCTCGATTGTTGTGGAGGGTAGGGCGGCCATCACCACGCAGAATGCTGGGAGGCGGAGGTAGGGGGCAGCGCGTATGACACATAAGGAGACTCACTTCAGGACGCGCAGGGGACGCGCGCAGCTGGCGCCCCAAAGGCAAGCCCGTCTGCGCCCGTCCGCGCCTGTGCCGCGGCCAGCGCCAGCCATGCTGCCGGCAGCCCCACAGGGAGGCGAATCTGCTGGTCGAGGTCCCAATTATGGGCTTTGAGACCCAAGACTGATGCCAGAAACTCTAAATGCAATCCCCTCAGACTGCCTGGTGAGCACTTGGCATGTAGTAATTGCTCATTCTCCCTCACCTCGATTCCTATCGGCCCTCAAGCTAATATGAGTGAGGTATCTTGCCAAGTACCATTGCGAAAGATAAAAGCATGCCTCCTTAACTGTCGTTCTCTGCCACGACATGCGAGTGACATCTCGCTATCCCTTTCCACGCACTCCTGGGACATGATGTTTCTAACTGAAACTTGGATAAAAGACGCTTCCAACCCTGACATCTCCTTAGCAACTTCCCAGACTATCAGTTTGTCGGGGTCAATAGGCCTGGCTCTAAAATAGGAGGAGGGATTGCTATAATTCTACGTTCCCACTGGAAAATATCCTCAAGGAGAATAGTCAATACAGGCCCAATTGAATCAATGTACTTCAGTATCATTGATGCTTCTCAGTTTATTCTGGCAGGGGTACTGGTCTATAATCCTCCTAACTCTCAGCCCTCTCATCTTACGGAGTTACTTGATACCCTCGCTGGCCTATCCCTGAAACACCCCCATTTCAACATTTTGGGTGATTTTAATCTGCATGTTGATGATAGGTCATGTGCAAAAGCTTGGTCCGTGGTTGAAACACTGGCGGGCATAAATTTAGACCAAAGAGTACTTGGCCCCACCCACAAAGCAGGTCATACCTTGGACCTTGTCTTCTCGAATCTCCCGGCTCTCACTACCTTGCTGCCACTCCCCCTGACCTGGTCTGACCATTGTCTTGTCCCGGTTAACCTGACCATTACCCCCCCTCTGACCTCTTACGGTAGGCCAGAGAATTGGGGGAGAAAATGGTATAAAATTACCGGTGATGCGCTCGAACCGGTGACAACCAACTGGAACTGGCAACTCTCAGACAGTCTGAATACCTATGTTGAGAACTTCAATAAGTATCTTTCCACTGCCATTGACACCATTGCCCCCTTACACTCCTTCTCATCGGCCCGAACAAAACCTTCTGCCCCCTGGTTCTCCCCTTTGTTGCGTGAAGAAAAATCCAAATGCAAAAGACTGGAACGCTCTTGGCGAGCTACCTATGACCCTGCCACCAAAATCACTTACAGATCTGCTTTGAAAAAAATTCACAAATTAAAACAGTCTGCTATGAAAGAACACTTTGCTCATAAAATCAGCACTGCAGATAACTCAGCAAAAACTCTATTCCAAATTGTGAAAGATTTCACCAAACCGACGGCTCTTACTCACCCTGTAAAACCTAGCCAAGGGCTCTGTGATGGGCTGTCTGATTTCTTTCATAAGAAAATTGTGGATATCTTTTCCTCATTCAACCACCCGGACTCACCCGGTGAAGTGATCATAGCCCAGCTTAACTCACCTCCCAGTACTATCAACAAAACTCCCAAACATTTCAATGTCGAATATTCCCATTTTTGAGCTCATAAGGGGTAAACAAATCTCTAGGATAGGCACACTATATGAATTAATGCTCGAACAACAATATGATGATCTGGAGAGAACTGAATCACTCTGGTCATCAAAATTGAACAACCCGAATGCCGACATTGATATGGTCCTTTTGCTCTCTACCAGGGTATTCTTAACATCAACCCTTAAGGCCCAACTCTATAAGACTATATATAGCTTATACTTTACACCCGCAAAACTGCATACATGGGGGAAAAGAATAGATGACAACTGTCCCAGGTGCGGTATAGGTCCGGCCCATCTAATACACATGTTTGTGGAATGTAGTAAATTGACCACCCTTAAATTAAAAATTTCGGAATACTGGGAAGAGGTGTTCGGGCACAGAGTCTCTGTGTCCCCAACTCTTTTCCTGTGAGGACATGACAATACCCTTGGGCATAGCAAAGAAGAAGAAATATGCTTGTTCCTGGGTATGGCTGTATATAGGCTAATTCTGGCTACCCGATGGAAAGATCCCGATTCTCCTAATTTCCAAGTTTGGATAACCCGTTTTTTGGGGATATTCAATCAAGAAATGGCAATTTATACAGCTAAGGGTAAAAAGGCTAGACAGCGTGGGTTACAAATTTGGCACCCTATTACCACCTGGAAAGATAGGTTTTAGCCGTACTCAAGGTGTTAAGTTTATCTATTTAAACAAATGTAAAAAAATAGGTTTATGTGAGATATGCCTGTGGTAAGAATTTATAGTTTTTTTTAATGCATCAATATGTTTCTATTGTATTATATATCTCTTAATGGATTTAAGTATATTATTGAAATATTTTTGTAATCTTTTTTATATTCTTGTATGCACTGAAGTTGCTAAATAAAAATTTATTTAAAAAAAAAAGAAAATTGTGGATATCTTTTCCTCATTCAACCCCCCGGACTCACCCGGTGAAGTGATCATAGCCCAGCGTAACTCACCTCCCAGTGAGAATATGCTTCGTAAGTTTAAAACTATTTCCCTGGACACCGCATTGAAAAAAATGCAGCAGTGTAAATCAGGATCACCCTTTGAACCGGTTCCTGCCAAGGTGTTCACCTCCCTGGCACCAATCATCATCCAACCTCTTATCACAATATAGAATGCCTCCCTTCTTTCGGGTCATTTTCCGCTAGCATGAAAACAGGCTATACTGATGCCCATTTTTAAAAAAACAGAGGCGGATCTCATAGTCCACATTAACTACGGGCCTATATCCCTTCTCCCCAAACATGCAAAAATTTGGGAAAAAATTGTTCAAGAACAGCTAGCCAACCACCTGGAGATGTGCAACCTCCTCCACGACTCACAGTCTGGTATTAATTCCGGCTATAGCACGGAGACGGCACTACTAGAGGTCACAGAGACTATTAGGAAAAGCGTGGACAGAGGCGAGATAGCAATGTTGGTGCTCCTCGATCTGTCCGCAGCCTTCGATACCGTCTCCCACTGCATACTGCTGGACAGGCTCCATAATGTAGGGATACGTGACATACCTCTGGCCTGGATAAAATCCTTTCTATCAGAAAGAACGCAACAAGTATGGTGCCGCCCCAACTTTTCTAAAGATAGAAAGCCCCTTGACTGTGGAGTCCCCCAGGGATAGGCTCTCAGACCCCTTTTTTTTAACGTGTACCTTTCACCTTTGGCTGAAGTCATAGAGATTTCGGAGTCAGAGTGGTCTCATACACTGATGATACACAGCTAATTTTTTCTTTTAGAGACCACTCTGACAATGGACTCCAGAATTTTAAAGTTTGTTTATCCAACATTGTATCATGGATCACCCAAAACACCTTAAAACTTAACACTGACAAGACGGAGGTGTTGTTTTTCAATCAAGTAACACCTCTATCACCATCCATATGGTGGCCGTCTGAGCTGAACCCTCCCCCCTTCCCAGTGAAAGTGGCACGAAACCTTGGCTTTCAAATCGACAACGAGCTATCGTACAAAACCCAGATTCACAAAGTAACTTCCGCGTGTTTTGGCAAGTTGCATATGATAAAAAAGATTTCACCTTACCTCCCTGCTGATGCACTGAAGACCGTAGTGCACGCCCTTATTACCACTCACCTAGACTGCTCCAATAGTCTATATACGGGTTCCCCGGCATATCTTCTTCAACGGTTGCAGACTGTTCAGAATGCTGCAAAATCCCCTACCGCCACTCTATCTCCCCCCACCTAAGGAACTTGCACTTGCTCCCGATATCCTCTCGCATCCGGTTCAAGGCCCTGGTCCTTGCCTTCAGGGCTCTGAATGGCAGGGGTCCAGTGTACCTCAGACGTAGACTGAGGTTAGTCCACTCTGCTCGCGATCCTAGATAAAACCACCTCCGTCTTCTACTCCCCCCTCGATTTCATCGGGTTAGAAAAGGAGGTAGAGCCTTCACAGTGGTCAGGTCAAAACTGTGGAACTCCCTTCCACTCAATCTCCGCCTGCTAAAATCCGAATCCCTGTTCAGAGGCAAATTGAAGACATGGCTATTCTCTGGCTACTAGTTTTGAAGTTCTTGTTGTTGCGGTCCACACCGCCGGGACAACCCCGTCGGGGGTAGCCGTGCGCTCAATAAATGTTATTATAATAATAATAATTTAAAAAATGATTTAATCCAGTCCCACGCTAGGCCAACAACTCCAATGTTTGCAAGGCGGGATAATAATAAAGAGTGTGGCACCGCATCGAAGGCGGCAGGGAGGTCTAATAAAATCAGTGCCGCTCTCCCTCCCCCATCCAAGCACTCTCTGCAGCCGCGGCCGGTAGTGGGAGTACTGGCCAGGGGGTGACGTGGGGAGGGGCAGGGTGGGGGTAGTAATGTATGGATTACGGAGTTTAACAGGTAAGTAAGCATATAAATAAAAAAACAAATTTCATTGCGCGCACTGCATCGCATTTGGTGATACAGTGCACGCAACATATTTGTTTTATGTATTTATATGTTTACTTACCTGTTAAACTCCGTAATCCATACATTGCTACCCCCCACTCTGCCCCTCCCCCTCCCCACGTCACCACCCGGCCGGTACTCTCACTACCGGCCACGGCTGACTCTCAGATAGCTTCAGATATTTCCACAAGCGCTGTCTCCGTACAATAAGTAGGTCTAAACCCTGACTGAGCAGGATGTAATGAGCCAGAAGCTTCTACAAAATTGGCCAACTGCTTCAAAACCGCAATTTCGCACACCTTAGCCACATCTGGAAGAAGGGAAATGGGACGATAGTTTGCAGGGTTGGCCGGGTCTAGAGAGGGCCTTTTTAGCAGAGGGAGAAGTTTGGCTTGCTTCCACTCAGGCGGAACCGTGGCAGATTGGAGGGACAAATTGATGAGGAAATTATCTTCTGGGTTGACAACTTCTGCCACAGCAGCCAGCAACCGAGCCTGACAGGGATCATTTGAGGGAGCCCGATTTCAATGATTTCAAAATAGTCCGTGCATCTTGGTAAGCAACAGCAGAGAATTCAGACAAGAAGAAGGACGAGCTGGAGGCATCTTGACTAGGACAAGAAATATTCAGATGGAGAGACAGTTCCCGGTCAGAGTTAGATGCATTAAAACTAGCTTGTATCAGCTGAATTTTATCAATGAATAAACTCGAAAGTTTCTCACACTAAATAACTGACGAAGGTAGGGATTTATACCCTGCGCTGGGGTCACAAAACTTTGAACAATGAAGAAAATCTCCTTAGCATTATTTCAGGACTGGGCTATGCACTCTGCATAGTGCCAACTTTTAGCTACGTTTATGGAAGCGTAATATCCTTTCTGGGCCTTTCTGAATGCTATTTTGACAAAAGGGCAGTAGGCCACTCTCCAATTACGTTCCAGTTTTTGCAATATCCTTTTTGCTCTTTAAGCTCCCTTGAAAACCAAGGCTTGGATGGAGAGATTCCAACCCGCTTCGAAGAGCCGGGCGGGGCTAACTGTTCCCCCCCTCTGTGAAATCCAACTCTTAAAGTTTTCCACTGCTCCATCCAAGCTGGTAGAAGATGGAGGTCAGGAGCCTGACAAGGGTAAGCTTAAGGCCGAGGGATCAATTCTATGATGAGCCTCCCCTAGACATGCGTACTTGGAACATGAGGCACCGGAATGGTTCATTGAAAATGTAATCAAAAAATGATCGAACCATTATACTTGGAGGAGCTCATTTATGCATAGGGGAAAATTGCAGCAGACCAGATCTAAAGTAGGCCCTCCCCAATGCATAGGGGAGTTAACCCATTGAGTAAGTTGAACAAGGGTCAAAGAATCATATAGTTCCCTGGTGTAACTCGCCTCTACACAGTCCATATGGGTGTTAAAATCCACAAGAAGTAAAAAGTTAGAAAATTGCAGTGCTTGAGGGACAATAATATCATCAAGTGCCTTCAGGAAAGCTCCAGTGGGGCTCGGGGGGTCTTTAAACCACCGTACCACCCAACGTAAAATGAAGCGAGATAATAATAGAGAAGTCGAGAACCTCTCCTTCTTCAACTGCGGAGATCTCGCCACGCCGGAAGGTCCATTTGTCTTTAAACACCACTGCAATGCCCTTTCTTCCCATTTTTCGATCAGCCCTGGAGATATTTTACCCCCTTGGGATAGCAAATTCAATGGCAGGATTAGAAAATTCATTAAGCCATGTTTCTGTAATGAAAAATAGATCCAACTGTTCATCAGAAAGTAGTTAATAGATTTCCTGGGAGTGTTTGACCAAAGAGCGAGCATTGATCAATGCAGCCTGGATGGTGGGCCCTAAAATGATGCTAGGAGCTCGAGAACCCTGTAATGTAGAATTAGCCCCTTTAGTATGCAAACTAAAATTGCAGTTCTCGCAGGTCAGATGCAAAGCATCTTTGATGCCCACCCGCCAACACACTTACTGCCCTTTATGGTGGAGCGCCCACTGCTCATCACAGCTATAAGAGAGACCTGGGCCATGCGCCTCCACAGACAAACGGGCAGCATGGCTGGCGCTGGCTGCTCTCGGGACGCGGACGGGCGCAGACAGGCCTGCCTCAGGCACGCCTTCGGCATGCCAGCGGCGCTTCCGCGAAGCGTGCCTATTAGTGAGCATTCCCCGGTAACAACTAGAGCGCTGCCTGCCTAAGCATTAGGTTATTGTACCCTTCTTTTTTTTCCTATTAGGCTCGTTAGTGTTTGGAACATTGCAATGATGTTCAGTTGCCCGTTTTAAAGTACAAGTACCCCAAAGTAGCTTACTTTAACAATACCAGCACATACACCGATCCAAGTAGATACCTGTAACCACACCAGCACATACACCCATCCCACTTACATAACCACCCTTGTCACAATTTTATACCTATAGGCTCAAAGAATTCCGAGAGGCCTCCGAATATCCCTCAAACCGTCACTATGCAAAAACACCAAACAATTCACAGAAAAATGGTATGCCATACTCAATAAATGTAGTCTCGACTTGATTCTGTTAATAATAGAAGAACTGTCCAAAATATTGGAGGAACTAAACATGGAAATTTAGAATGCAAAGGAAGAATTGAATAAACTAATATCACCGGAAGAATTGACCAACATATTAGAGGATATTAACAAACAGCTGGCAAAACACACACAAGAAGTCAATGACAGAAAAATAAGAAAATATTGACGAGACACCTTGGATTATAAATTGGAAGTGGTATACACTTGGGCAGACATATACGCCAAAAGGAGACAAAACAAACCATATATGTCACAAACGGATACCTCATCAACAGGTAGAGAATCATTGACCACCCAAAGAACCAGTCAATCGAACACACAAAAAACACCAACAACAGCCACTACATCTTCGGACCAGTCTTTTTTAGAAAGACGCCAAGAGGAAAGGGGAGACCCCGGAGGGGACAAGGAAAAAGAAAAAAATCTCCCACAAACAAGGACCGTAACGGCCAGGAAGGACAAGAAAAAACATCAGACAACCTAGTGTTAAATATCTCACAGTGGCCTTTAAATGAAGTACAATCCAACACTCTGCAAAAAGGTACATCATTCGTTCCCACAGCAGGCACCAATGTCTTAGAACTAGACATTAGTTTATTCAAACTGACGAGGAAAATAAGATTGAGAAACTTTTTTGACAACATCATGATAGAGAACAAACAGCAAGAAGAAGATCAACTTAAGGGACTAAAACCATCAAGCACATTTATGGCTCCAGTGAGCCATAAAACGATAGACTTATTTGAACAATTATGTAAACAAGACATTCATCATCTTAACACCAACAAAGCGAAGAGGTTTCAGAACATGACGACAAAACAACAGGGAATAATCAGAGCTATCAGCAACAACGACAATATCATATGTCAAAAAGCAGACAAAGGGGGAGCCCTAGTCATAACGGACAAGTCATACTATGAAACACAAGTGATGGAACATCTGGAGGATGAAAATCTGTATAGGCGATTGGATAAAGACCCAACCCAAGAGATACAAAAAACATTGCAACTCATCATACAAAAAGCAACAAACAAAGGAGTTATACAGGAACGTACCAAAAAGAACATCCAAAGATGCCAACCTTTTGTATGGTACCCAAAGTGCATAAAGACTTCAAACGACCGCCTTGTCGACCTATTGTGTCCACCAGAAACAGCATACAAGAACCCATAGGGAAATTTTTAGATAAATATGTACAACCCTGTGCCATGGCAGCGCAATCATACATAAAGGACACGACAGATTTCTTGAACAAACTATCCAACACAGTCATTAATGATCATCAACAAATCATATTGGCAACCATCGACGTCAAATCTTTATACACTTCGATACCACACAACTTAGGCCTGGAAGCAACAGAGAAAGCACTTTTAGAGAGCAACTACGATCAAGATCTGAAAGTATTTCTTATTGAACTATTACAATTTATACTCATGCACAGCTATTTCACCTATCAAGGAAAATGGTATCTACAAAAAAGTGGTACTTCGATGGGGAATCCAGCTGATCCTACTTATGCCAAAATTTTCATGAAAAACTTCGAAGAAACCAACATTCTACAAAAACCACCATGGAAAAGACACGTTCGACTATATGCACGATTCATAGATGATATCTTTATAGCGTGGGAAGGACCACAAGACACCCTGATCAAGCAAATAATTGAACTTAATGCCATAGACGAGAGGATTCAATTCACATGGGAAACCAGCAAGGATGTTATACATTTCTTGGATGTTGAAGTGACCAACAAACCTACGGGTTTCAAAACCAACCTTTTTAGGAAAAACAGACAGAAACAACACTCTCAAGTTTGAAAGTTTTCATCCCCCATCCCTTAAAAATCACTTACCTTACTCACAATTGATGAGGGTCAAGAGAGTCGTTTCGGAACCAGAAGACCTAGAGATCCAAACCAACATTATGATTAACAGGTTCAAAACCAGAGGGTACCCAGACACAGTGTTACAAACAGCTCAAGAAAGAATTTCTAATAAAACCAGAGAAGAGCTATTAATCCAACAAACCAAACCCGAAGAGCAAAGAATCACATGTGTGAGCAAATACTCCACCATGAGTCATCACTTCAAGAAAATCATTAAAAAAACATTGGCCCTTACTAACAGCAGAACCAGACTTTAAAGGGACATTCTCAAATGAACCATTGTTTGCATATACCCGATCAAAGAACATCGGACAATTGATAAAACCAAGGAATTTCAAGACACCAGTGGAGAGATATAGAGGGACAATACCCTGTTTAAACTGCCATAATTGTGCAAACATAATGAAAGGAGATAGCATTCGACATCCCGTCACTGGAAAAGCCTTCAACTGAAAGTGAATGGAACTTGTGATTCCACCAATATAATATACCTCTTAAGTTGCCCATGTGGCAAAGGTTACGTGGGGCAAACAGAGAGAAAACTGAAAGTAAGGCTCAATGAACACAAAAGCAATATACGAACTAAAATGATGAAATCCACCATTGCTACACATTTCATTGAAGCCCAACACCAAATGGACCAATTAAAAGCTTGCATTTTAGAACAGGTGGAAAGACAAGCAGGAATGGACAATAAGAAAACCATGCTCAAACGAGAAAACCACTGGATTTATTTTTTCCAGACCATGAAACCGAGAGGTGCAGCGGTTAAACATCGTTTACCACAATATGATGAAGAACCAGAATGTTTTCATAGCATCGTGTTTTGACAAAATGTATAAAACAGTCACGCTTCTAAAATCAGTATACTCAGTCAGGGAGAACGTTATTTAAAATTACAAGACAGATGTAAGAGCATTTATCAAACATGTTATTATGTTTATATGGTGGCATCAGTAAGCGTAAGAAAATTCTGAATGTTATATCGTTTTTTTGACAGATTAATCCCTTGATAAAGGCGTATGACGCCGAAATGCATCCGGAAATGGCAAAGTGGTATATATATTATTGTTGAAAACGATACAAAGCATGAATATGTACTACAAAAATGAAATCAGATGTGAAATGAACATCTAAAACTATGAAACAACGTTGAATAAACAGATTTACGAACAGTATCTTTCAAGAACTTTCATTCTCACTAATATAGAGCTGAGTTCACAGCATACACAGTGCCCAGGGAGACAGACCGAGTGTTTGGGATCTGCAAATCACGATATTATCACACTCCAGAGTAGGGAGTGATACCCAGGAGCACGTAAACTAAAGAACAGAAAAGGAAACAATATCGCAGTGCACACCCACTATCCATTAATACCTACACTTACACCATGTATATCATCATCCACGACGGAATTGACAGAGTTCCGCTACAAAGAACTCCGCAAAGTGACAAAAAAAATCTGCTGCACTCTGCAAGCGGCATTGTAAGGTAAGGTGCGCTGATAGTGCTGATTTTTAGAGACGGGCATTTGTCCCGGCATGTAAAGTCAGCACAAACAGCACCATGCACAGTGCTTGAAGGGCGCAGCTTCTGCCCCTTGAGTAGATGTTTACTCGAGCTGCAGCTTCCTCAACAGGAGCAGCTGGTTTCTTAACGCAAGCGGTTGTGACCTGCTGCAACCGCCCCATTAAGAAATCTCGCCGGGAGGTGGTCTAGCATTAGATTTTCCTCGCGCTCGCCAACTTAACGTTGGCATGCCGCAAGGGAAGAAAAACTCTGCATTGCTACGCTGAGTTTTTCAGAACTCTGCGCTCTACACAGAGCATGGAGTGGGAAAAACTCCACAAACTCTACGAGCGGAGTTTACAACCCAGGCCTAGTATACCTTACACAACATGCAACAGGCACAAGCTGCGCTCAATAACTACATACAACCTACATGTAAACCACCAATGACGATCACACAGCACAGATATCCAATTCACAATGCAGAACCTATACCACATGTACCCTTTATCCTTTCAAAACTAAAACCTACAAGACCACTATACCATTACCTATACAACCATTTTATACTATGTTCAACACAACCTACTTCATACACCAACTACAATCTGCTTAAAAACCTACAAAGTATGGAATCTACAACACTACCTAGACATTTCACCGCCACGTCACCACTAAATGATGCCTACATATGCACCCTACATTACCTAGACCTTATGTCGCGCACTACAAACTGCACATTCTAGTTGACTGAGATGAGGCCCTAGCCAGGCAGAACCTATCACTCCAGTCAGGAGTGGGTGATTACATTCACTGTAAAGCCTGCGCTCACCCTTGGGTAGCTTGGCACTGAGCAGTCAGGTTTATCACAAAGGCAATGTGTAAAGCATTGGCACAGCACTCTCACACAATAAAAACCCTGGGCATCACAAAAAGAGACTTCACAAGTGGTGTATGTAAATAACATTTGTATTCAACACTCACATTTACTAACACAACATGAACATCGTGTTTTTATGGGGATAAATCACATATTGCTAGCCGTACTAGACCCAACTGTGTTAAAATGTCTTCAGTAATATGCACTCTTAGGAAAGGTCCTATTTTATCCCCCTGCCCCCCAGCACCCTTCTGCGGTGTGAAATGTTGTCAGAACGAGGCTCACCCTAGCAATTGTTACAATTCAATACCACAAAGTTACAGAGTGCACCCCAGATCACTACAATTTCAGAATTGTGTACAACTACAAACAGATAATTACAATACTTTTAAGCAGCACCCTGGGCTAAGGCTGCACGGATCAAAACCAATGTTAAATGTAGTATTCCTTGGCAAGGAATTAATGTGTAATGCAACACTGCCATGAGGTGTAATTTTATCACAGGCAGTCACTCCAACACACTTCCTCTGCAACGATTTGTGGGGCCACAGTTATCAGGAAGGTCTGTATGGAGCGCACTCGCACACACATGCACACAGCACTGTGATGCGGTGCAACTGATATCCAGCAGGTCCGTTGATAATGCACATGCTGCCCCATGGGCCCAAACCCTCCTCCACCCTCCAGCTAATCCCGACTACCCTACACCCACGGGCTGGAGATAGAGACAACATTCCCCTTGATACTAGGCCGATTGTGGACAGAGTCACACTCAGTCAGGGTCCCAGGGCAGAAGATGTCAGTAGGCAGCCCAATTCTGGCAATGTTACCTGACTACATAAAGTAATCGGGCCTGGTGAGGAGAGGGCAGTTTGGTCCATGCCACTGAGGGAACAAAAAGTAGAATGCGGGATGAAGCAGGGGAGCCTGTCGGAAGAAGGAGGAACCCTGTAAGACCCTTGCCAATCAAAGTAGACAAGGCAATCCGGGCCCCACCAAAACACGTATCCGCTCCTCCGTACCTTCATCAAAATGAGGCACAGCGTCTTTTGCATGCTGGTATGAGTCGCACCAGACAGTTCCGGACATACAAAATGTCATCACAACTTCAGTACCTCTCTGGAAATGAGTAGGCATGGGCGGACTTCAAGGAGTTCCACTGCATGGAATGCCGCAAAGTGACCCAAAAACTTTACCACAATACGCGGAGTTCCGCAAGCGGCCAAGTGCATTGTTGCGCTGGTAGTGCTGATTGTTTGTCTCACGGTGGAAAATCAACTGCAACATGAGCAGCCCAACATGGCACTGCTTCTTTCTGCTGCCCAAGTAGCTGCTCTACCGGAGCGTCAAATTCCTCAATGCGAACGTAAGGTTTCCCAATGCGAGTGGTAGGGCCAACCCAGAATCCCCGCTTTGAGAAATCTCACTGGGAGGTGGTCTGGAGTTAGGTTTTTCTCACATGCGCTCATCAATTCAACATTAGTGAGTGAGGAAAATACATTCCCGGAGTGGAGTTTTTGGGAACTACGCAGAGCTTGGAGTGGGAAAAACTCTGCAAACTCCGCTAGCGGATGGTAAGTTCACGCCCAGGCTTAGATGAGGCACAATTTTTGGTGCGCATTGAGCTGAGTCACACCATGCATTTCTTGTCACACACAAAGAAGAGTTCCTTACCTCCCTGGAAATGAGGCACAATGTCTGGTACACGTTGATCTGAGTTGCACCAGACAATTATGGTCACACACACAGGAGCAAATTCAGACTAGGAAGAATGAGGCACTACAATGGGCACACTCTCAGCGCTGAGGGCTGCAACCTGTGAATCGGACACCACATGCAAATAGCATGCAGTCGGCGTGTTGCACAAGGGAGATGCAACATGATTGATGAAGTAAACCTCGCAGGGTCCTGCAACTGGTGAATCTGCTCACCATTAACAAGACACTTATGCGTGTCATGGCCCTATGATGCAGGGGTCACACTCCTAAAATGCAGGCAGTTCTTTTGATGCTCTGCACAAGGCAAACCAGTTCTACGTTCACACCATGCTCACAGTTATGAAGCTTGAGTCCGGTCCAGGGAAGACATGGCTTGGCAGTTCGGGCTGGACTGTTCCCATGAGGCACAGGGTCAGATTGATTTGCATATGGCCATGTCTGAACTAGGGTGGCGGAGTGAGCTAAAGAACGGTGATGGATTAAACCCAGATCTTATGACTGGGTGTGAGTGTTTGATTGATTCAGATGCTCCGTCCATCACCACCCCCTTTTGTACCGCTTGATTGACACTGGGCATTGTTGCCAGGGCTATCTGTTTGGACACTGTGTATATTGTGAATTTGTTTTGTGGAAAATTGGTAATCTCGGTGTCCAATGCTGTCTGATTTCAGAACAGTGCCTGCTGTACGACTTGAAGCCTGTACACATTTACGAATGCTGATGTGGCCACTGCAAGGATAAGGCAAGCCACCAGGCTCCTGGAGCCAGGATATTATTTGGTAGTCTGCAGGGCCCTGTAATGAATGGTCATTGTCATAGCAAAAAGAGGACAGGGGCCAGCAAGTGACAACTTGGTCACAAGGACATCTGTGCCGCGTGCAGTTGAAGTGGCCACCGGAAAAATTATTTTACAGCATTCAAGGGATGGAAAATCTGGCTATAAAAAATCTTCAATTTCGTCCGAACCTGAAAAGTCCCCTCTTGTCTTCTGAACGAACCCCCCCCCCCACTCTCCCCTCCCCCCGAACCACCATTAAGATGTTTGAGCTTGCTCGCTCGCCACGGTACACTCAGAGAAAGTTAACTCCTCACCACTTTCAAATGTCACCAGCCGCCCCTGCACCTACACAACATGCCTACACAACTGTCTACACAATACAGCTACTCACATGCTACTACACACCAAAAACTACTTATTAAACAATCCCCACTCCAACACCCACAACCTACCCATATCCTACTTTATCTATTTACTGCACCATCAACTACATATTTCACTCTGATCTACATATTGTATTACCTATATCAGCTTTCTACACATTACACAACAACATACCCCCAAAACCACCACCTACAACTTGCATAAATGCTTACACCATTGACCACAAAAAAAGTTTTTTGATTTGAGATGCCAGAGGGAGAGAGCGGGGCTTCAATTTGAGCCACTGCTAACACGTATCCGTGTTTGGTTGTGAGACGAGGCAGCACTACATGACGGTCGCCCTGTCTTGACTTTATTTAAGGCGGAAATATTGTCCGTAGCAAATACTCAACATAGGACTCGCTGCATTACTGGCGTCCCGCCAATTGATTTGAATAGACATTCCGGCCTCCATATAATCTTTATCTACTTTTGCCCACCATAAATTTGGTTACCCTTCCGGGTTGGAATTATCACCGGAACTGGGCCTTGCTAATTTTGGATACAGCGATTAAGCCCTGAGGAGTTGTAGAACACTGTTTGTCTACAATGAAACACGTGTCGGCTGGCTGTATGGAACCTGTATCAGATGACCAATTAAAAGGGAGAACTTATACTCCAGAATTTACGACAACGTTGGATGATTTCTATAGAACATTGACTTACACATTGTGTGTTGTTATAATTTGAGTGTGCAGGACTTTTGTGAATTTATGCGTCTGCCTGTGTATGTGTTTGGCATTGCATTTCCTCCTGATAAATGGGTTTGCTCCCTGAAATCTATGCCTGTCAAGGACTACCCAAGCATATGTGGAATCCCATCATACCAGGTTCATATCTAGCGCAGTGTTTTAAGTTCCTGGCACAATAATTGTCACGCTCAAAATACTTTCTGCTTTCATGGCCTAATTGTGCATATTGGCAGCCATCAATGATATACTGTGAAAATAATTTCAACCACTTATGACATAATGACGGCCATCCCTGGCTTAATAATGGCCCTGACTGACTTATTATGAGCATTCTAGCCATTATAGTGTCCAACCCTGGCACAATGGTGACTCCGGCATAATGGCGACCATTATTGGCACAGTAAAGGCATCCTTGGCATTATGCTGAGCATCCACAGCATTTGATAGTAAATCTTAGACATTCAAAGCAGATTCTGTCTATGTGAAGCATTTTAATGAGAGCACTTGATGAAAATGATAATCTGATGTTTGGGGACCATATATTTACTAAAAAATAAAAACAGAATTTTTAAATTAAAAAATAATATATTTATTTTTAGAATTTTTATTTTTTTACCCAAAATATAAAATGTATTTATAAAAAAAAGTTTATTTCCAGGAACTGATATGCTGATGAAATAAATGTTTACATTTCCAATACATATTTAAAGCTGATAATTGAATGGCGCTCAAGTAGATTTAGAGAGAGTTACTGCTCGCAGTATATTCTTTGTGCCAGAGAGCGCTTGCTGCTTCAGCTGGTATTTCTTTATTCATGCAGAGGCATTACATTTATAAAACATGTCCTTACAGTTCTGTTGATAACTCCACCTGAAATGTCTGGGTGATCACTAGTGTTTCGTTAATGCATATTGTCACCATTGCACAGTGATAAAAGAAGCTCGTAGAGACTTTCCTTGAGCAGAAAGCCTGCATTATAGAAAAGGTTAGAGACCCTGTATTATTACATATACCACCTACACCCTTCATATGCCCCTCTACCGATGCACCACATACATCACTAACTACACTCTACACTATCGCCTACTTCCCATATGCAGCAAACACCCTAAACCGCCTTCTACACCACAACATACAACCGGATGCACTGTCCCACCCTAATATCAACTACATCCTGCACCACAACCACAAGCTATTCCATCCCAATCAATATGCGAGTGTCTAACTCTTCACTGACACCAACACAACCACCCAATGCAGTATGCAACAGCCACCAAAAACGTATTCCCACCATCATCCAATAACATCACCTAGAGCACATAAAACTGTATCACAACCTACGATATACACCATCTGCACCCTACTTTACTAGCCCACTAAACAATTAAAGACACTTTTTAATACCACTTAAACCTTTCACTACCCTTAAATGCTTCACTGCTTACACCATCCATGCGTCTTCTACACAACACACTGCCTACACTCGATGCTACAACATATTTCATACATTACTTACGCAACATAATCCCTACACCACCATCAAAGTATTCTAAACCACCTACACGTTTTACCGTAACAACCTATGCCCTATTACATACACCCCTCACCCATCTTTCACTCCTCCCCAGTACCTGCAGTACCCAGTCTACATTCTGATCAGTCTGCCTGTACCACTTTCATATTTCTAAAGAATGTGATGAAATGTGATGCTCTTAAGTAATTCAACTGCATTTAGCTTTCTATATTGAAGCCAGAGGTCTCCCGATGGATCTTTATATATGCCATCAATTCCAGCGAACTATCTTGCACGTTTCTGAAATATTGAAACGCCTCTTTTTACCTCCAGGACACCAAATAGGAACTAACTTGAAAAACATCGCTATCATTTTGCTGCTTGAAACTTCGGGATTAAGTGCTGAACAGAGACATCCTCCAAGTTTAAAATATTTATATAGGTATGTTTTTGGCATTAAACTAAACCCATTTCTGATACCATAAGGACATACCACTGGTTGACGATCCAAAACAGGATCAAGTTTAAATCACTTTGCATAGTCTATAAGGCACTTCACGATCAAGGACCACGCCCCCTCAAGGACCAGCTTACTCCTTATAAACCGGTCAGACAGCTCCGATCTACAACTCTCAACCAATTAGTGGTTCCACGTTCCAGAACAGTCTCCTGGGGTGACCATCGCTTTTCAGTTGCGGCTCCTAAGATATGGAATACCTTGCCACAACACATCAAAACCAGTCCCTCACTTTTGCAGTTTCGAAAGAGACTAAAAACCTGGCTGTTTAACCAGTGACAAGGCATAGCGATCTGCCTTAGTTTCTAATCTATGGGGAAAGACATCTCAGTAGTCTAGCGCCAAGACGCCTACGGGTATTCGTTCGCGCTCAATAAATGTCAGTAATAATAAATAAATTATAGCTTATTGTCGCAAACAAGTTTCGGTGATTTAGGGACAAGGCTTTAAAACGACTGCAGAGATGGACTGGGGTCAGTCAGGTATCTGGTATTGTCCCTATGAGCAAATTCATCTGATTGCCAAAACTTTCATGGTCCGATTTACCAAACAATTATTCGTGCATTTTTCATGCAATGCTTGGAGTACGTTTCTGAGTTTTTGGAATTAACAAAAGTTGTCAATAGTACTCCTGATAACCTTTGACAGTCGGAGCTTCCCATGAGTACACCTGGAAACACAGGGCGCGCCTACATGTATGTCAAATGTCCCTCAAGAGAGCAATAAATAAATTGAAGGGCTCACATTGCAATCAATTACATTTCACACGGAACAAACACTACGCCATCTCTTCCCACCACAGATAGCACATCCCCAGCAGTCACCACAGGTGCACTGGGCCCACTCCAACTCGCCACACCCACATAGGGCTCTAAATCGGCCAGCTAACGTATGTCTCTGCACCCACACAGGCCACACTGGTGTCACTCCGGTCCCAGGCGAAACACCACAATCTCATTACACATGCGTACAGTACAACCAATCCACCCAACTTCAGCAAGTTGAAAATAAGAAAGCGCCCATTAATTGACCCAACATTAGCAATGTGAATTCATACTGATTGCAATGGTGAGCACACGTTCAGCAAAGTAAAACTCACACTGTACAATCTGGTACACACAACGTCAGGAATAAAGATGAGCACTCCACAGTACACATGCTAGTGCACACAGCTTCCTCTCTGCAACCCCGTGCGCTCAAATACCATAATACAGCAAAAATGAAAATTACACTAATGGCAGCCATCACGTGTAAAGTCTGCGCCGCATTGTACACATGTTCAGTAAAGTAACCACATGTTCAGTAAAGAAATAAAACACTCCTGAAAATTCCTTTAGATTATTAGCAATCCAGCATCACATGTAACAATAAAATTTGACAAACTGTTGTTTTAAATTATAATTATGAAGGGTCAGTCAACCGAAAAGATGCCGAACCATTTCAGTACCCTTGCAAAGAAAATGTAGGTGCCCAAAATAATGTTTTGGCATTCAGGAATCAATGTTTAACATTTCATTGGTACCCAAAGTCAAACGTGCTGGTGCACTAAAGTAATACCTGCATCAACCATGAACTCGCTATCTGCTGCTGGAGGCATAAACTGACCTCTGCAAAGAGTCAAGACCTGTTCAAACATAACAATTCTCATTTCACAGTGGTAATGACTGATAATCAACTGTTCAGCCACTAATATAAAACCATTGGTCTGGGGCGTGGCTTAGCGCCCGATACGGATGGATGTCCCGGGGTAGAGCTCCGTCTAAACCGGAGTTTCGTGGCGGTTCTACCCTTCGTAGACGACAATGCCCTGCACCGAACGACGTCGGAACACTCCGTGCTCCTCCTAAGCTGTCTTCCGCTTCTAGACCCCCTCAGCCTCGCCCAGCAGCTCCCGTTTTCTTTCGGTCGCGGCTTTGCTTCAGCCGCGACCGCCATTTTGTCGTTTCTGACGGCGCTCGTCTGAGGAGCGAGTCTGCGACGGTTACAGCCTCCTGACACCAGCGCTTCACCGAAAATGTCGCAATTCACCAGGAAATGAGGACAAATCACCAGAACCCTCACAGGTGACTTTATTCTTTTTTTTTGGAACCGTTTTTTTTTCTATTTTTACTTGGATTCCTGCCTTCTCCTCAGTATCGGCTTGGCAGCCATTTTAGGTTCCCTGTTACCTCAGTTGTGAACTGCTTCTACTACAACCTGACTTTCCTCAGTTTCATTGCCATAATTCACCGATTCCTTCAAGTATCTGTTGCATTTGGTGCTGGCTCCTCCTCCTATTGACTCTGTTGCGTCTTCCTAATAACTGCAGTGCTCACTAGCCCATACTTTATTGCTGACTCTTTATCTCAGTGTTCTCATGGCGGAGGGCCCTGGTAAAACCCCCAAACGGAATTTCATCAAAAATTCAAAGCTTTTTACTGCGTTGGCTAATTTAGACGCTTCTGCAGAGTCCTCCATTGGTGAACCATCTCTTACCATGGAAGTACCTCCGCAACCAGGGTCGAAAAACACTATCAAGAGGCTGAAACAAAATCCACCGTCTCCCCCAAAGTCAACATCAGCCATTTCTATAGAATTACTCCTCGAGGAAATAAGAGCATTGCGCCCATTCATGGAGGAGACAAATTCCAAGCTGCAAACTTTAACTGACAACTGGTCCTTAATGGACACTAGGGTCTCCAAGGTGGAAAAATCTGTCTCATCCTTCCAGGAAGCTACCACCAAGGTTGTCCACATGGAAACGCAAATCTCGTCACTCCAGAAGCAGGTGGAGGACCTTGAAAACAGAAATAGGCGCAATAACCTACGCCTCTACGGCCTGAAGGAAGGTTGCGAGGGGAATGATGCCATTGCCTTCTTTACATCCTTCCTGCCCAAGCTTTTGCACCTCCCTGAAGGCACCTCTCTCAATATTCAACGAGCACATAGGCTAGGGCGAGCGCCTTCCACCATCTCCCCTACAACAAAGCCTAGAGGTGTAATTATTTATTTTCTTGAATACACAGATTTGCTGAAGGTTCTACTAGCGGCTAAAGCTATATCTCATCTCAAATGGTCGGATTCCACCTTATTCTTCGCCCAAGATTATGCCAAGGCTACTGCTTCACGCCGCAAAGCATTTCTTGATATGAGACCGGAACTGCGTTCCATTGGAGCCAGATATGGACTTTTCCATCCATGCTTATTCAAAGTCACTCATAACAACAAGACTATGACTTTTGAGGATCCTCTCCGACTTCGAAGTTTTCTGAATTCCTTTGGTACAGCTGACATGGAGTGTTCTGGCCCTTCCTCTTCATTTCCACCCTGACTCTTGTCGCTGATATTTTTGGATTACCTTGAAACTCATGGTTCCTAGTTTTTCATATATTGTTATGTTCTTTTTTTTTCCCACAGGTTCCTCAGTTATCGCATAACTTTCATGTTCATTGCCTGTGATGGTCCGTTCCTGTTACTCAACTGTTTAATCTTGTTTTTTTTTTTTTTTTGTTCCCTTTTCCTTATGTACCTGGAAATACGTCGTTCACCTGGTTCTAATAATATTGTTTTCCTTATCTTTCACAGAACACCTCCCTATGTTCCGTCACGTCTCTCCGGTTGGACGTCTTGTGGCCCCGTTTACCTACCCGCCGTTGGTTGGTCTTCCCCCCCTCTTCTCATCTCCATTTTTCCCCTTGTGTTCAGCCCTCTGAACGTATCCACTTCCCACCATCCCTTGTAAGTTTCGCCCTGTTTTTTCCTCTTCCATTGTTGACATGCTCCCTATTGTTTTACATGTTCTTGTCTTGATTTTTACATGGTTATTGTTTAATCCTTTGACATCACTCTCTTACAAACTACTCTTCTTCTTCTTTTTGATCTTACTATTTCATTCTCTTACTGCTATTCTGCTCCTTCTCCCTTTTTCTAGTTTTACTCTGCAATTTTCTGCTACACCCTCTTTACTCTTATGTAATATTCCACAGTTCTCTCCAATTTTTCTTCTTTTTCCAAATCTTATGGCTTACTTCTCTTCTTGCCTTATGTTCTCTTCTACTCAGTTGACTATTATCCTCTTATCACGATTTTCTTCTTATCTCCCAACGCTTCTCCTCTCCAATGTCTTATCTCATTCTCTTATATCTGTTCTTCTCTTCTTCAGGCTTTCTTATTCTTTTTTCTCGTGTCCCTCCTTTCTCGATTTATATGAGGCTTTCTTCCATTTCTTATTTACATTCTCTCTCTCTAATTGTTCTTAATGTCAGTGCGCATTGTTTCTTGGAACGTTAAAGGTTTAAATTCACCTATCAAGAGGCAAAAGATCCTTTCCCATTTAGCTAAACTGAATGTAGATGTTGCCTTTCTTCAAGAAACCCATTTATCTGATACTGAGGCTGCTAAGCTCCAAAGAGGTTGGGTGGGAAGGGTTTTTTCAGCTCCGGGTGATGGCAAAAGAAATGGTGTTGTTTTGCTAGTTCGAAAGTCCTTTTCTCACTCTGTATTGCACTCCGAATCTGATCCCGAAGGCAGATGGTTATTTGTTAAACTTTCCTCTAAAGGTGTCCCTTTTTCCTTGCTTAATGTCTATGCCCCCACAGGTGGGAATCCTACTTTCTGGAGTGCGTTTGCCTCTCGTATTACTCAATGCATTGAAGACAACTTTATTCTAGCAGGCGATTGCAACCTGCCACTGGATCCCTTTTTGGACAGGAATTCCAAATCTTTTTTTGTCCCTAATAAATCCCATAAGCTCTTCACACACGCCATTTCTCAGCATAAACTGATAGACGCCTGGCGACTATGCAACCCAACCAGCAAAGAATTTACATTCTATTCCCCTGTTCACCATTCCCAGTCACGTATTGATTATATTTTTCTCTCTCACCACTTATCCCAATCCCTCACCCAAGCTGAAATAGGCCCCATTGTGTTTTCGGATCATGCCCCAGTTCTAATCAACATTGACATCTTACCCAAATCCACTGGTCCCAAACGATGGCGTTTCAATAATGCCCTCCTTCTTGATCCCAAATTTACGGCCTCCTTTATTGAGTTTACTACCGAATTGTTTGTTATAAATGATACCCCCTCCTTAGCTACCCACACTATATGGGACGCTTATAAAGCTGCAGCCAGAGACTTTATCCTCAGACATGTTGCTGCAAAGCGTAGCCTTGCCCGTAAACGCACCAATGATCTTTTATCTCAGATCAAAGCTTTGGAACATGCCTTTTATACCTCTCATACACAGGAAAGTTTAACAGCTCTTGTTAATGCGAAAATGAACTATAACAAACAGTCTACTGATGATGCATCATTGTACTTATTGAAATCCAGCTCGAAATTTTATGGTGGGAAGAATAAGGCGGGGAAAGTTCTCGCTAACTATTTGAAGGTTAAACAAAATAAGCTGAATATTGAATCTGTTTTTGATGCTAATTTAGTTCTGCAACATAAAGATGCGGATATTTTAGAGGAATTCTCCAGCTTTTACTCTACACTTTACTCTTCTGGCACTCAACCTTCTGATCACTCCCTTTCCACTTTCTTCACAAGCATTCAACCTCCCTCCAACTTTCCCGTTGACCTAACCTCCCTTGAAACTCCCCTCACCGTTCGGGAATTACACACGGCACTTCAATCCCTCAAGAAAAACAAAGCTCCAGGTCCAGATGGTTTCACTGTCGAATTTTATCAACATTTTGCCACTCTTTTGTTGCCCAAATTATTTCACCTTTTGGAGTCTTTTAAAACTAACGGAGCCTCTTCAGGCACTTTTTCTGATGCTTATATTTGTACTATACCAAAAGAGGGGAAAGACACTCAATACTGTAAGAATTACAGACCGATATCACTGGTCAACATCGATTACAAGATATATGCCAAATCTTTAGCCATTAGATTAGACTCCTTTCTCCCGGAACACCTTGGCCCTGAACAATCTGGATTTGTTAAAGGGCGCTTCATTTCAGACAACACTAGACTCCTCTTTAATGTCTTATCTAAGTCATCACGCTTCAGTAATTCCCTAGCCGCAATTGCTCTTGACGCCGAGAAGGCATTCGATAGAGTAGAATGGTCATTCCTATTCTCCGCATTAAAATGGTTTGGGTTTGGCCCTAATTTTATTTTCCTCATCTCCTTTCTTTATGCAAACCCTAGAGCAGCGGTCTGTGCTAATGGTTTAATTTCCTCCTTTTTCAACCTTGGCAGAGGCGTAAGACAGGGTTGCCCCCTCTCCCCCTTTCTTTTCAACCTTGCTCTAGAACCTTTCCTATCTAAATTACGTCAAAATCCGAACATTCACGGCTTCCCTCTATCCCATTCGCAAATCAAATTAGCTGCCTATGCTGACGACATTCTACTTTTCATTTCGAACCCGTCGGTTTCCATCCCAGCTTTTCTTGCCGAAGTCAATGTATATTCTCATCTTTCCGGTTATAAATTGAACAACGACAAGTGCGAAATTTTACCCCTTACCAAATTCACCTTTAAGCCTGACTTTGCAGCTTCTAACTTCAAATGGAGCCCATCCCATATAAAATACCTCGGTTTGCATATTACCCCTTCTGTCTCGGATACTATCTCCTTATGCCTTACTAAATGTACTCAGAAGTTATCTGACCTCACCTCCAGGTGGCATCCCTTATATCTTTCCTGGTGGGGTCGATTTGACACCATTAAGATGATGCTCTCCCCAATTGTCCTCTACACCATTTCTAATATCCCCGTTTCCATCCCTGCCAATTTTTTTGCCAAAATCAATACCACCTTATCCTCCTTTTTATGGTCTGGAAAGAAACCGCGCATGTCTTTATCAAGACTGCGTCTCCCCAAAGCGGAAGGTGGGGTTAATTTTCCAAACTTTCCCGCTTATCATAAAGCCTTCCTTCTAAAACAGGCCGCTATCTGGCTTAAAGATCCTACCGAACCTCTTCCCCTTTGGGCTAAACTTGAGCACCTTTCTCTCTCTCCCTCCTCCTTTGCCGAATATCTCTCCTTTTCTTGCAAACCCCAATTCGTATCCACTCCAATCCACAAATACACTACGAAACTACTTTTAGCCTTTACCCCGCCTCCTACTTCTTCTACCGCTGAACTTCTCACCACCACGATTTGGTATAATAGCAGTATTCTTATCAAACTAAAACCCTTCTACTGGAAATCTTGGAGGCAACGTGGTTTAATATGGGTCTCCCAACTTTTTACTGGTTCTGTCTTTACACCTTTTCCTGTTCTAAGCCGAAACTTCTCTCTCGCATCCTCTTTTGCCCACAAATATATACTACTCAAGACTGCAGTCATGTCCGCATATGACTCCCTTTCTCATTCTCCTCCACTTACGATTTCTACTTCTCCGATTTCCTCTTTACATTCCCAATTGCGTTCCAACCCTTCAGCGTCTTCCATTTATCACTCCTTTCACAATCCCCCATTACCCCGGCCTAAAACTGCGGTGGAGGGGCAGTGGGAATCTGAACTCGACGTCTCTTGGTCCACCTCTTTATGGGATAAAATTTGGATTAAGCTTCGCAAGTCTTCCAGAGCTGCTTCTCTTACACAAACACTTTTCTTTCTTTACAATCGACTCCTTTACACGCCATCTCTCCTTCACAAAAGATTCCCTACAACTCCGGACCTTTGCTGGTCTTGCTCCGCCCCCAATGCCACGCTTTTTCACATGCTTTTCCTTTGTCCTCTCACGCAAGCATTCTGGATCAGAGTATGGGATCAAATCAATTCTATCTTCCACACTTCTATCCCTTTCTCTATCACTGACATTTTCCTCGGCTCACTATCCTCTTCCTGGACTGAAGTTGAAATGAATATTCATATTATTGATTTGCTATTAGCCGTTGCGTTTCAACAGATCACTTTTAACTGGAAGAATTCTGAGGGTATTACGTTTAAAGCCTGGTGGTTCAATGTATGCTATAATCATAGATTAGATACTGCATTTGTTTATCCCATTACCCTGGCCCCGAAAAGACATGCGTTGTGGCTCCCTGTTACCCTTTACTTGGATGTTTGCGCCAAACGCTCGTCTCACCTTTCCCCATTGCAGCAAGAGGTTTCGAAACCCCCATAAATTACCTTTTGTTCCTTCTTTTTCTTTAATACTTAACTTCCCGCATATATTTGCATTGTCTCCCGTAGTACAAAGCCTCATCGAGTGTACACTTTTCATTCCAAGCCTCATTTATTATTTTTTGTTTCCCCTTTTCCTCTTTTTCCCCCTACACTCTTTAATTTGATGTAACTTATTGTTGGTACCCTAGCTTATTATTCTTATTGCTATTGTTGTATTCCATATCACTTTTTGTAATGACAATTTTGTTTACCCTAATAAAATTTTATTTGAACTTAAAAAATAAAACCATTGGTCTGAAAACGAGGCAAGTAACTTAGATTGTAAGAGAGCTCTGTACCTCTAGCAGGGCTTTAAGTGGGCCGGGTCTCAAGGGGCCTGAGCACCGGCAGTTTTTTAAAGGGGGCCTCGAAAAGGGTCTCTATCGGGCTCTGTTTTGAGCCCTGACACAGGCGGTCCCTTTATTCCGGACAGCAGTGACAGCAGTTTGCAGTCCGGAAAAAGTGCCAGGGTGCAAAACAGCCCAATAGAGACCCGTTTCGAGACAGCAGGCACATCGATGTGTGCTGCCCTCACTTCTAACTAGCGGAGAAGTTACGGCATGACGTCATGCCAGGTGAGCGTTGTGGGGGAAGGGAAATCCTTTAAAGAGTCATTTTCTTTCTGGATTTCCCTTCTCTTTCTGAAACGCAAGAGGAGCAACATTGTGGTAGGGTCACCAGGGTTTTAATTGGAAGCTTTTTCAATATTATATGTAAAAAGCCATAGCTGCAGCTTGTTTATCTTATGCATGCAACTAACACCTATTGTCAACGCCAATAGTCCTGACTAGCTGTAGGTATGATTTTACTTGTTGTATCACATATCTGGATGCACTGACAGAAACAGCAAAATACAAGTCGGGCAGCACACTATGCTAAACACAGATTTTTAGCGTAAGTGTTTTAAAGCCACGCCGCTAATTACACTGGCCACGCCCCTTTGAGAGGCAGCCCAGTTTTTTCATCCCACTTAAAGCCCTGACCTCTAGCCTCCTGGATCAATCCACTCAACATGGAGGCTTAAAAAAAACCATTTATGTGTCAGACAAAAAAACTGTCCACCGTGCCCATGACTGCTCAACATACGACACAATGCTCGCTGCGTGACGCAAACAACCTTGTGCAGTGACAATACTATGTGCATGCACACAATGTACGCTAAATATTGCGACTTAGATGTAGGGGTAGGCGGAACTCGCAGAGTTTTAGTCTGCTGGCTTTCACAGAGTTACATAGAAACGGTGCGTCATTCAACGGAGTTCTGCCTTCGGGTAGAAAATATACATGTCGCACTGCTCGGCCTTCAATTTAGCGTCAGTAGCATGAGCAGTACAGAAAAATCAGGGTGAACTGCACCATGTGGTGTACAAGAGTGCGCAGACTTTCAAGTTGATTATGCTGCCACTAGAGTAGAAAATCTACTTGAGCAGCAGCAAATCTACTCAAGAAGCAGCCCTCTGACTGCTCACAACCACCCGCATTAGAAAATCGTGCTAGGGAATACCAAATACTGCTCAAACTCGCCAGCTCGCATTTCCGGAGCCGAGCAGGCAAAGAATTCCACCACAGGGCGATTGGTGGAATTTGGCTGGAATTTTGCGTTACAAGACTAACATCGAGTTGCCAAAGTCCACCAGTTCTATGGGCAGAAAGAAGCATTCCGCTAACCCCTGCTGAGCTATAGCAAGTTTTCTTGCTACAATAGTGCCTCCCACAACAAACAGAGAGAGGAGCACAGCAAACCCCTTCAGCATTCAAGCCGTACCCTAGCATTTTCATGGCAGTTGTCACGATACAACAGCATCTATATTACTGGTGTGTCATTGCGCAGGCCCAGTTTCCTACTACACAGCTCGTCGACCTCCGTGTCCCCTCTCACTAGTCTCTGTCCCAGAAGAACTTTGCTCATGACATAAGCTGGATTTGGACCTAGCAATCTTGCCAGATCCATGGATATAGAGTCTTCTCGGGACGAGTTATAGCATTTAATCTTTCAGCAGGCAGCAACATTGTATGTCTTCTGGGTTACACCTTCACGAGTGGCATTAACTTTTTAACTGCAGCAGTATTTTCTGTTTTATGCACTAGAAGGGGCTTCCATAATTTTTTGATAAATTAAATTCCTTTCTAATGGACAGCAATAGACCTCTTAAGTATTCACTCTAGCGACTCTTGTTTTGGACCAACTCACATAGATCTGTGATAGGAACACACACAGACATCCCCTCCACCTCCCAGTATAATAATAATAATAATAATAATAATAATAATAATAATGATAATGATAACGATAATAATGACAATGCCTGTGTGAAAAGTAAGTAAATAATTATGAGGATTGATGCGTAGAATCTGGACTATGTGAGTCTTCGCAAAGTTAGCACAAAGCCAAATCAATTTACTTGTGCAAGACAGGATCAAACCTGTTGGACATTGGGTTACTGGTTGAAGGAAGTGAACCCCTACTCAAGCAGCAATCACAATCTCTTTCAGGGCGAAACACAAGCAAACCCTAAATTAAACTGTGCTTAACCCTCTGGTAGATTGGCACAAAAGTTATCAGGCTTACCTTAGATCCAATGTGTAAAGTATTTATGCAGTAATTCAAACAGTACTAAATTGTGAACACAACACACAAAACACACACCAATTTAGAAAAAGTGAGCACCATTTAATATATTATTTGACAACATAATGACAAGAATCCAATCAGCAGAACCGGAAATAAGCAATATAAAATATTTCAGGTAAATAAAGCGCCTAAAAGCACAAAGCACCACTCCCTGTATTTGGTTGTGCGAGACAGGGTGAAAGTCACAAGTACAGGCCAACCACGATTGAGTGCGGACCAGATATAGGGACCAGTTTAGTCCCACTGACATAGTTAACTATAAAGCATGAAGAGTTCTATTTGTGATGGAAGTGTCAGGGACAGCATTGTGGATAGTCATCAATCTAGCTCAAAGAGCAGGCCAGGCATTACAGATGGTTGTCACTGTAGCATGAAGGTCCTGTCAGGTGTCGTGGACGGTCATTGCTGGTGATTCGTGTAGGCGCTCACCACAAGCTGTAGCCTGATGTGCAGGTCTTGCGCTGCCAGGTGTCATTAGTTGTCACTGTGGAGCGAAGAGTCGGGTTCTCCAGAACTTTGCGTTGGCAGCCTGTGAGGGCAGCAAGATTTTGTATCAGTTTGCTTCCATGAAGAGCCCAAAACTTCAGGATTTATGTTTTTCTCAACTGAGCCACACACAGGGTCCAGGACAAGAGGGGTACCACTTGGGAGTCAGGAAATCACTCCAGCTGAGACCAGCTGTGCTCAGGCAGGTCCAATTGCAGGTCCAGGCACCACATCACCGGGCTGTTGCAGGGAACCTCAGGAGCTAGTTATGTCCCTGTAGCTTAAAACAGGAAGTCAGCTGCTGACCCTTGGAGTCTCTTCAGCCTGGATGAAGGGTGCAGGTTCATTATTCCTTTTAAGAAAGTGTGGCAGCTGGCAGTACAGCAGAAGACTAGCTTGGATCCCTATTATACCAAAATATTAATGTTCACACATTTTTGCTTGGGATAGAACCATAAGTATTAATATGATTTTTAACCTAACACTGAATAATAATTTTCAGGGACAAATATTTTTATGTAAAATTATTACTTTGGGAAAAAATATTTTGCAACTTTAAGAATATTAAAAACAAATTCTCAGAAATGTTCTGCAATTTAAAAAGGTGTGAAAAATTGCCTTGGAGGGCCTGTGGTTATCTAAACATAATATGTTACCAT
Organism: Lissotriton vulgaris; assembly: GCF_964263255.1. Classification (NCBI taxonomy): domain Eukaryota; kingdom Metazoa; phylum Chordata; class Amphibia; order Caudata; family Salamandridae; genus Lissotriton; species Lissotriton vulgaris. Next base: position 1,288,617,876 of record NC_141693.1, on the reverse strand, counting down.
TGCAAAGTTGAATCCTCACCAAACGTGTGGGCTAGGCATCGGTGTAATTCACGTAATTTTGGAAAATTCACATTTTGCTCGTTACACAAAATTCCAGAAATTATGTAATTGTACCACTTTGCGTGAGTATGCACCATTCATAGTAAAAACTACTACGAATGCGCTATTTGCCCTAAAACTTTACGTGAGCGGCTGTTTACAGTGCCTTTTTTAATTTTTTTTGTTACCGCGAAATGTGTTCGTGTGTCAAAAACTAATGCTAGGGCGCATTTCACACTAAAATATAGAGTTAAGTATCAGTTGTGCATTTTGAGAATGTATACATAATTTTGCAGCTATTTAGCTTACACGAAAGCAAATTAAGCACCTTTCACAAACCCTACGCAGATACTGTGTCCAATTGTGTTGGTCTGACCTCCAGAAAGCAGAAATTGATCACTTTAGATAAAGTCAAGATGCACTAGAAATTACCTAAATAGAGTTAATAGGGTTCCGTCTAGAAAGTCTGAACGAAATGAGAGAGTGAAAACAAATTTAAAACATTTGTAATGCCTCTGCTACAGGCAGATTGTTTGATTTAATTATAGTTGGATTAGCATGCCAACTCGATTTTAAGTATATAAAGTGATTTCTACAGTAACGTATTGTTGCATAAGAATTTATACCCAGTTTCCTGTAAAAATATTGAGTCACCCTAGCATATTTGATTTTTTTTTGTTATGACAGGGCGGGGCTAAAGGTAACCGAGAAATCAGGAGTCTTTAGGTGGGAGGGATAAAGGAACATGGAAACAAGGAACAAGGAAGTGCTAGGAGGAAAATAGTACATGATCACACCGCTAGCAGTGGATAGGCAGCAAAAGGGTACTAATCAAGCTAAATCGTCAGTAATTTGTCCATGCTCAACAAAAAAGAAGAAGAAGTGAAGCTGGCATGTGCTGGGCAATTAAGAGGCAGCAAAGAAGAGTGACAATGAAGCCAATGAATGGTAAGCAATGGACGGGCTACATTCCCCTTATAGGAAACAATGTCCCTTGCAGCGACAGCACATGCACTGTCTGCTGGCGAGCAAGGAAAAAGGGAATGGGCATACAGGGGGGAAATAATTATGTATTAGCAAGCCAATATCTAGTTCTGTCTTTAGAAGGGATTATTAAGAGTCATGTGTGCACAATCAATGATCTTGGGATGGAAAAATGTTTGAGCCAAAGAAGTTGCACCCTTATTAATCCTTTCACCCTAGTGTGGGTAAAAACATATGTGGGCCCTCTTGCAAGTTTGGGGCTCAATTCCGATCTCTGTGCAAACAGCAGGGATCAAAATTTCAAGGAATAATCACACCCTACTAGGGATTGCCTGTTAGATACCAGCAGTAAAACCTGGCTAAATTTACGTATGGAAAAAAACAGAAACATTGAATTAAGTGTATTGATTAATGATTCTAGGTAGGATGTATGACACCTAGCTTTTACTGTCTGGCAGAAGGTGTTAGGAAAACCCCAAGTGCGGTTACCTTCTACATGGCTTGGAAACCCAGCTCTAACAAAACTATTCTTTTGATGTTATAGCTCTTTCTTTCGTCCCCTCTCCTTTTACTGATGCAATTTGTAGATGAGATATGGCTTTTCTTATTATCAGTACTTAACTGATGTGATGCTGCTGAGTGCTGTTTCTGTAAAGCACCACACTGTACCTATTATGAGGTTTGCATTATGCAAATATATTAAATAAAAAGAGCTTAAATCTATATAAACAGTATTCAATTTATTAAGGATGCATTCTGTGAGAAAAATGTTGACTTTGCCAAGAAATAAGTCTTGAATCTGCAAACATTTAAAGTGCTCAAGTGTCTCTTTAGGACTGGGGCGGGAAGAAGGTGTGGTTTTAATGTGGTCTCAAAGGACTTTATTTAGAGTTTTAGGAGAAGATACTCCAGCACAAACGTGGCAGATGTCCTGGCTGCTGTACTAAAAACGTTATAGGCTATAATAATAGACTTGTAATCAAGTGGACGGGATATCATCAGTTGCAGCCAGCACGACTAGCTTGGGGGGGTCGCGCACAGGTGGGGATGGGGGTGCTGGGTTCCGTGTCTTCTCTGCTCTCCTGCTCTCCAGGAACAGGAAGCAGAAGCGGTCAGCCAGGCTCCCTCCCTCCCCTAAGCCAATCACAATGCTGCTCAAGTAGCGTTGTGATTGGACGAGACACCGACCAGCCAATGGCTAATGTGGAGGCCATTTTCACCATATCGGCTGCATGCAACCTACATGGAGAAAAGGCAGAGTGTGCATGACTGATTTGTGCGGCCCTAGTCTTTGCGTACTCTAGAGAGGGCAGGCACACCACTCCTCCCCTCCCCTCCCCTGCTGTCAGAGCAGCCCCGCCCACCTGCAACCAAACATAAAATGGTAATAACGGAAAGTTATTACCATTTTAGATGCTGCTTCCCGCACTGTGAGAAGCAGTGGAGCAACGCTCCTCTGCCGTAATGGAGAAGCCGCCCCTGAATATCATCCACGTTTGTGAAGGAGTATCTGTCCATCAAACTTTTAATCAGACCCCAAAGGTATGGCCCTGCTCTGTTGTTGGACTGTTACATAAAGGGTGATCTTCAAAGCCATGCATTTCAGCCTCCTCATTTAATGTAAAATTTACCGTCATGGCCAGATGTGACTCTGTCCGCATGGGAGGAGTTGCTTTAGGTTGAGTGGTGGGATTTTGGCCAAATATCCACCAAGCCCTGTGATGGATCCCAGCTTTGGTTCTGAAATTTGTGGCAGAAAATTTGGGGTACATTGTCAATGCCCATGTATCTGACCTATCTAACATGACGGGGTTGCTTCCTTGCATGTTACGAACACAACACAAACCTTTTAATGAAAAATGTGCAACCTCGTGCACGATGCTCCTACATGGAGATAAATAAATATATGAAGAAACATCTATGGCAGAGTTACCCCCTTGGTGGACCCCATGCCAAAGCTGGAGTGCTGTCTGCCTGTGGGATGTCCGCCATGTAGCGAGCTTCAAACTGGGTGGTAAAACTTCTGGAGGCGTGGACAATCGCAAAGATGAAGATGTGGACACAGGGTGTGAAGTGTTTTTGGCAGATTTCACATTACTGGAGAGACCAAAAAGAAATCATTGTAGTTTCAATGCAGTTGAAGGTAATTCCACTACCGATTTCAGGTTGTCCTGCATCATGAGTAAATTTGAGGATGTTTCTTCTTTTGCATTCAGTGACTCTATATATATATATTAATATATATAAAATGGAGCCATACAATCTGAGCAAGGTTGATGGTCTAGATGATAATAGAAAGGGAAAAGGGTACTTACACTGAGCACTTAAAAATGGTCTAGACCCCAGGGACTCTATGGTCCAGTGGAAGGCTAGGAGTAGTCGAAACGCGTAGGCCGTCCGTTTTGATGCAAGCAATTATCTTGCACATGGTGTGTTAATAAAAAACTATTTATAAAAAATCTTACCTGTTGCTGTGCCGTGACTTCTGCCGATGGATGTAAGGCGAGGAGAGTCTGAGACATATATATATATATATACATATATAGTCACTGATAAAAACATAGGTTTCAGGGACGATATATTTATTTGGAGATTTCACTCGTACAAAACCTGAGAAATTCCGCCGTTATAGTTAGCTCAGCTAACTATAACTCGCGCCCCCTCAATGCACTGCTGATGACGTCACATACTACATCATTCATGACATGGTCAGTGACATCACTGATGACATCATCCAGTGACTGGGTATTTCTATGAAGTTTAAATAAGTATAAATATGTTTTATATATATGACAAGGTGTACTGAAGAATGAGTGGGTTTATAAGTGTCGGGATGGAAGATTTAGTAGGTGCGTGACTGACTGTATAAGTGAGTGATTAAATGTGTTTTACTGAATGCATGGGTTAGCGGCTAAACTGTGTGAATGTCTATATCAGTCTGTCTGTCATTCTGTAAGCTGCTGCATGGGTTGGCAAGTAGCAACATGAGTGTCTATATGGGTTATTGATTGGTTGCCTGAGTATGTGTATGGGTGCCTTAGTGTATGTGTTGATGGGTGGGAGGTGTGTGACTGTGCACAGATGTGTGAGTGGTTGATTCACTGGGTGTAAGGGTTCGAGAGTGCATGTGGAAACAGCTGTATGGGTGGGGAAGTGTGTGTATGGGTGTGTTGGTGAGTGAATGGATGGCTCAGTGGTCCATGTCCAAGTAACTACATATCTAAAAGGCAGTGTATGTGAGAGTTGGAGTATATAAATGACTATACATGAGAGTCAGTTATTGTGGGAGTCGCTGTATGGATGAGTGTGTACTTGTATCAGTGACTGTATAAGAGAGTAAGTATGCATTAGTATCTGTATGAATAAGTGAGGTGGTGTGTTTATAACTGTATAGTTGAGTAAATGGAAGTGTGATTGATTCTTTGCATGACTGACTACGTGTGTGTATAGCTCTGGATGAGTGGCGGTGTGTGAGTGCCTGTATAGGTGTATGAATGTATATGATAGTGTTGTATTGATGAGTGACTGTATGGGTGAATGAGTGGATGTGTGTATAGACCTAGGAATCAGTGAGTGCTTAGGGAGTAATTGGTATTGGTGTGTCTATAGTTTCAAAAATGGTATTTTAGAGTGGGTGTATCAAAGGTTATATTAAAGTGTGAGGAGGTGCATCAGATTTTCATGTGGATGATGTCATCAGTGATGTCATTTGAGATGTCATCAGTGATGTCACTGGCCATGTCATGAATGATGTAACATGTGACAACATCAGCAGTGCATTGCGGGGGCGTGAGTTATAGTTAGCTGAACTAACTATAATGGCAGAATTTCTCAGGTTTTGGCTGAGTGAAATGTCCAACTAACTATAACATCCCTGAAACCTATGGTTTTTTCAGTGAATTTCTAAGGTTTTTTTAAATGCTAATTTCCAACTATAACGTGCATGAAACATAGCAGTCGCGTTTGCAGAGTGGTGGAGAAAGGGGAGCGTGACCTCCAAACACCTTTTAGCAATGCCACTGTGTGGGATTTAGCGGAGGTAACAGGAGGGATAGTTAGCCCCCAAAGTCACCCTCAGGGGCCAACTACCCCTTTTATTACCTCCAGTAAGTCCCACACAGCAGGATTGCTAACTTGTTATATCAGGCCCCACCCCCTCCCTGCACCACTGTGGAAAGGCGCCTCCTGGCTCATTGTAAGTTGGGGATTAAGTCCCCTTGAATCTTGAGGGTCCCTGGGGGCCAAGTAGCACACCAGGTACCTCCAGTAAGCTCCACAGAGCTGCGTTGCAGAGAGGTGTACAAGCCACGTTCCTTTTTACACCACACTGCAAACACGACTTCTGGCGCACTGCTGCTCAGAGTATGAAGTCCACTTGTGTCCTAAGGTCCTCAGGACACAAGAGGACCTCATCGCTCCACCAGCAGTGCACCAGATGCCACGTTTGCAGAATGGTGTAAAAAGGGGCATGAGCTCAGACCACGTCTCCTCAACGCAGCTCTGTGGCACCTACTGGAGGTACCTGGTGGGCTAGTTGGCCCCCAGGGCCCCTCATGATTGAAGAGGACTTAATTTCCTAATTTACATTGCGCTAGGGGGGGTGTTTGCAAACTTGTTATATCAGGCCCCTCCCTGCACCACTGTGCAAACGCGCCTCCTGGCGTGTTGTAAATTGGGGGATTATGTCCCCTTAAATCCTGAGGGTCCCTGGGCACCAACTAGCCCACCAGGTACCTTTAGTAAGCGCCACAGAGCTGTGTTGCAGAGAGGTGTAAAATGGGACGTGGCCTCGAACCACCTCTCTGCAATGCAGCTCTGTGGTGCTTACTGGAGGTATCTGGTGGGCTTGTTGGCCCCCAGGGACCCTCAGGATTGAAGAGGACTTAATCCCCCAATTTACAACGCACCAGGGGGCACAATAGCACATTTGTTATGTCAGGCCCACCCCCTCCCCGCACCACTGTGCAAATGCGCCCCGGCGCATTGTAAGCTGGGGTATTAAGTCCCATTGAACCCTGAGGGTCCCTGGGGGCCAACTAGCCCACCAGGTACCTCCAGTAAGCGCCACAGAGCTGCGTTGCACAGAGGTGTAAAAAGGGGCTTTGCCACAGACCACCTCTCTGCAACGCAGCTCTGTGGCGCTTACTGAAGGTACCTGGTGAGCTAGTTGGCCCCCAGGGACCCTCAGGATTCAAGGGGAATTAATCCCCCAACTTAGAACGCACCAGGGGGGCGCGTTTGCAGGGTGCTGCAAGGAGGGGGTGAAGAGGGGCGGGGATTCCGGCGAGCTGCCTGTTTATTTAATTCTTATTTTCCGGGAGGGGGTTGCGTTGCCCCACTTCTCTGGGCCAGGTTTGGCCCCGGGGACCCCATCCACTGGGGCTTGAGCATTTTCTTATTTTTTTAAACGGGAAGGGGGCCACATGGCCCCCTTCCCTGGGCCACTATTGGCCCTGGGGACCCCATCTCCCAGGGCCTGGCCTGGTTCATGTTTTTTTCTTATATTTGCGGAGAGGGGGGCCGCGCTGCTCTCCTCCCCTAGGCCATTTTTGGCCCCGGGGACCCAATCCTCGGGACCCGCCCTTTTTTAAAAAATTAACACGGAAGGGGACACGTGGCCCCCTCCCGAGCCACTCCTGGCCCCAAGGGCCCTATCCCCCAGGGCCAGCCCTTTGCGTTGGGGACCGTGGGGGGAGCCCCAATGCCCCCACGGTCTCGCTGGATCCCCGCCTCCTGCGGGATCCGGCATTGCTTTTGAGCAAGGGGAGCTGCTGACATGCAGCTCCCCTTGCTCAAAAACAATCACCTGCTTTGCTTTGTTGAAGTGAGAGCAGGTTTCCCTGCTCTCACTTGAACGAAGCAAAGCAGAGTTTGCTATGGCAGGGCGGGAGCAAACTAGAAAAGTGAGGAGTGGTTTGGACTTGCATTGATGGTTAATACATTCAACAATAACCACTTTAAATTCTCAAGTGGTTATGGTGCTATTATTCCACCTCTATTTATTTCATTTAAGTACAAACATGGTTAATATTGAAATCATGTCATCGAGAAAGATACTACACAAAACAATTCAAAACTGAAATGATACCGACATATTAGACATTTTACACAAAACACACACATCAAAAAGCAAACACATGTTTACAAATAACACAATGGAACAATGGACAACAGACTAGTCCTTGTTTGTAAGACAGTGCAGAAAATTACAGTTTTTTTTACAAATTGCAACATGCTAGGTACAGCTAGACCACACACTAGCTGAGAGGGGTCGATGCGTTTCTGAACCCCATTCAATTTGGGGGTTCTCCTAAGGATCAGGACGTGGTCAGATGCTATAAAACATAATGGAGAAAGGTTCATGAGTTGTGGATCCCTGTGTTATGAGAGATGAACTTTTGTCTAGTGATGCAACAGATTCTTACTAATTATAATAGAAGAATCCGTATACAACTTTGTTAGGCGGAGAGTACAGCATGGAGTCACGGGATTAGAAAGCTATTCTAAAAAATAAGGGAAATTGACTATAATGGAAATCAAAAAACTATTATCCTATGGAAACTAGGTCCTAACTATAACTACCTACTAGCGACAGCCAGTAGGTAATATATATATATATATATATATATAAAAAAAAATTCATCCTGACAGCGTACGCAAAACAGGCACCGACTCCGTGATTCTAGATGACACAGGTAGCTTTTATTTCATATTTACAATGTCAGACGCGTTTCGGCGGTATAACCGCCTTGGTCACTGCATTCCGAGCACTGTTGGAATGCTTCTACATATATACAAGTGGATTCTCCCTTGGTTGCCCAGGCAACCAGAAAGTCAGCCGTAGACATAGAAAAATGTTATCTGGCTGTACTTAAATGACATTGCATTTTCAAACTTAAGAAAACAGAATAAACGTAAAACATGTAAAATAATAATTACACAATTGGGTTGAATCACCGCACTCAGAATTGTAGTAAAAATCAAAAAATGAAACTTTTCAATTACCCCATTTTACGCGCTGCTTTGTTAATGCACTGTTGCACTAGGCCTGTGTGCCCATAGCGCTGTGTTCTCTCTATGTTGTTGATCGGCCCCCACTGACAATGATACTGTCTACCTATAAATATATATATATATATATATATATATATATATATATATATATATATATATATATATATACACATACATACATACATACATACATACATACATACATACATACATACATACATACATACATATATATATATATATATATAAGATATATAGATATATATTTGATTTGAAGTTGGAAATTCCACCCCAGTGGGCTGACGATATCGAGTATGTCAAAACTTCTTTATATTCAATTACCTATAATAGGGCTTAGTGACTAGCAGAGTCATTTCTGGGGTTGAATTTGGAATTTCAAATACCAACGTGCATTGCTCACTTGAGGCCTGATGTGAGCAAAATTGCTATTAAAGGAAGTTTGTGACGTTAATGAGCATGTGGCCAGTGATAAAGGACTGAACGGTTTGAAACTCGAATGACTAATGAAATATTGTGTTACTCACCGGAGTTGTTTGAGCTGCATTTATAAAAAGATAGCCTGCAAGAGGAATGCGCATCCGTCTTGGGTCATTTGTGCATTTGATATAATATATATTTTTTTGTTTTGAGGAAATCAAAACTAGAAATAAAATCACGACTGGTTGAGAGGCAGCACATAGAACTGGGGTCACAGAGATCTCTTTAGGTCTTTCTTCTTTGCACAGTGTTGTGGATGTTTACATCCAAGCCATCCTTCCTTAATTCTTTTCCTTCCATTCTCACCCGTGTCTTTGCATTATTTTATGTTAAACCTGAAACGTCATCGGTCTGGCGCGCCCTTTTCACCCACCGAGGCATTTCTCTCCCCCCACCAATGAATTTTCTATTTAAAATAGACGTTACGGTAAACCTCTTAAATTTCACTGACCATGAACATTTCACCGAGAGACAAAAATACACTGGTGAGGCCTAGCATCTCCAGCTCATCAGCACTGAGTTCAGTAGCAGCAAAGCTCTGCTGCTCTCTTGCTCATTTCTTACTCAGTCTGTGTAGCACAAACCTCTTCTTTCTTTTCCTTATAATTCCTTGAATTTTTCTTTGAAAGGTTTTATCCGACATTTTGTCTTTGCCAGGCTGTATTGCAGATGCTGGAAAGTATTAACAAAAACAAAAAAAAGAGCAGACTGATTGGCCCCAGTGTGACGACATACGCATGCCCTTACGTCACCTTGATTGCACACATATGGGTTATGACGCTGCAGCCGGTATTATTCTTTTTTTACCTTGAATTTACAGTTTCAAGATAGTGGATGCCTACGTTGGAGTGACTAATTGACAGATACAACGTGAGTGAAAGTTCATTAGAGAAAAAAGGAGTGACTCGTAGCAAATTGCAGCTGCTAGTCTCCCCAAAAAGGAAAAAAAATGTAAATTAAAAGATTAAACGGTAAGAAGAGGGATGAGGTAGAAACTCAGATCTGCTGAGCAGCGGGGAGTAGCAGTGGAGCATGGAGGGTGCAGAGCATCATTGCGCCGAGCAGGAGAGCAAGAGAGCAAGGGAGGACCTGAGGAGGGGTCAAATATTTTTTCGGTCTCGGCTAGCGTAGGCTGCGCTTGCGCAGCCTCGCTGGTGAGATTTTATGTTTTCTAGTACGGAGGTAAACAAGATAGCTCTTCTCCATTGGCTGGCTTCCTAAAGGGCGGCCAGCCATTAGAGAAGAGCTTTGTCTGTCACTTTAAGCCTCGTCCGTTTCGGATTGAGGGGCGTGTTTTTTGCTGTCCTTTCTCTCCGTGACGTCTTCAGTCACTCAACAAAAAACACGCCCCCCCCAGTCCGAAAAGGACAGGGCATAGCTGGCTCCTCCCTTATTGGTTGCAACATATCATATTTGGCTCTGCTCTTGCTGGCAGAAGCATGCTAGCTGCAGTCCACACAGCTCTAGAGCACAAGCCTATCACAGACAGCTCTTGGCCACCCCCAGGATGAGAGCTGTGCACCCCCTCTATGCATCGCACGCGGAGTGATTACTCCGCCCTTTATTCTAGCGTGGCCGGATGTGTCACAACATATATTAACCCGTAACTGGTCTGAAGGGGTCTCAAATGACCAGTTCCCGTTCCCCAGCCCTGCATCTTTAACAATCAGCACCAATGGGCGTTCTAGAATGGTCTTTTGTTTGGTGACGTCAACAGAAGTTTTAGCACCAATTGTGTCACAGGATGGCCCATTTAGGACTTCTACACGCCCTTTTATTGTTGTGCGTATGTGGGCGTACATTCAAATGAAATATGTATGTCGGGAGTTTTGAAATTTTTTATTTGCATCATAGCGTTTTATTAGGTGTTAAAAACACGTTTCTCGGACAGCATTCCTAATCCGGAGTGAACCCCTTAGATTTAGTTTAGACCCATGGAATTGGTATGGCCGTCACTAGAGAGTCTAAGGCCCCTCCCAGTTCTACAGACAGGGACTGAAGGGAAGCTGTTGACAGACCAGGAGAGGGCAGAGGAGGGACACGTGTCTGCCCTCATACAGAGGGCTTTAATCCCGCCTGCAAGGAAAGCAGCACTCCCTCGGTGCACCCACGGGGAACAGGGACAGATAACCTCTGGAGCTACAAAGAATGGAGACAAGTTTTACTTCTGCCCCCCCTAGACTACAGCCCTTTCCCAAGTGTTTGCAAAGTAGACCCAGCACGGTAGGTCCAGGGTGAACAGAGGCCATTGGCCGGCACTCTGCAGAGGAGACATTGGCGCGCTGGAGGCGGGGGCTCTCTAATGTGCTTCCTGGCACCGTGAAATCACATGTCCCTGCAGAGACGGGACCCCATCGGCGCAGGTTGATTAGTAAGAGCACACAGGTGGGGGCCAGCAAAAAGTTTGCCGTCAGAATGGTCCGGGATGCGGGCCCTCCGAGGACGCAACTGAGTCTGGAAAGAACGGTCATTCCCTCATGATGAGCGTATCACCTCCACCAATGTTATTTCCTAAGTGCCGATCCAGCTTCAATGTATGCGGTGCGAGGATTCAGTGACGTGGCCTAACGTAGGCTCTCACTGGTCACACCCAGTGCTGTGCAGTGATGTTTGGTCACTGAGACGCTCTAAGACTTCTCTTCATTTTCCTTTCTAAAACTCTTCCTAGTATCTTATAAAGTCTTTCACTGGCCAGATGGTTATTGTGCTGGCTGCTTTCTACCTTCGCCTCAAGTGACGTCACACCTTACAGCTTGGCCTCTGCTTTCAATGGTGAAAAGAGGGCCTTTGAGTGAAGCCTCGCGCCGCACATCTGCCTGTCCACTCTTGCACGCTCAGGCATTAGAAGATCAGGCTACACCAGCCCTGATGCCACAACAGTGTCCCTCTGGTAGTGGCGGAGTCTGGCCAGAGTGCCGCATTTCCTTGCGGGTGCTGTGCGTGGACTGGGCATACTAGTGACCGGCTCTTCCAGAATCAAACCCTCGCTCTCTGCATACGTGGGGCCCAGGCCTCAAGAGGTTCCAATGGCTGATCCTATATGCCGGAAGTTTTGCTTAAACGCGACATTTGCTTTTTTGTGGTGCACGAAGAGCGAGGCACACAGCCTGCATAAATAAGAGTGATTTGCATGGTGAGTAACTGGCCAGGCCTCATCTACAACATGCTGTACACCTCTGGAAGAAGGCATACTCCGTGTAAAAGTAGTAAGATAGATCAGTGTGTTGAGCGCATGCTGCCGAGATCTGCGCATACGGATGTGGACGGAAATCAATCCCATGAAGCTCATGGGGGAAGTCAATGCCGGGGAGATACACTGGGACGTCTATAAGGAAAGTGTCAAGAAGCCCGAGGAATAAACCCACAAATACGTCACATGTGCAGAGTACACTGCAGAACTGAGGAATACAGGGTGGAGTAAGTAGGTGCACGGGAGCTCAGCTCCTGTCAGTGGCATTGAAATGCACACTTCTGCGACAGTACCACTCAATGGGTATTAATATCACTGTTTCGGTCACTGAGTTTGATTTATAAAACTAGAAAAACCCTAGCCCCTGGGCTGAGAGTGGAGTTTAGTTACCTGCGCTGACAGGTAAGGTGATACCTGACCTTCACCTTTAGTGAGGGTACTGGGGGGCTCCCTGCAGGAACACCCTGATAATATGGGGAAGGAGTGCACTCAGGAGAGCCACCAACCCCTGGCTAAGAGTGGTGTTCAGTCACCTGCACGCACAGGTAGAGACAACTGACTTTCTCCTCTGTAGGGATGCTTTTGGGCGGAACCCTGCGCAGGCAGACCCCTCTCCCGCTCATGTGAAGAGGAGGGTGAGGTGCACCCAGAACAGACTCCCAGTCCTCGGGCTGAGATTGGTGACATGAGTTACCCGCATGGACAGGTAGGGAGATACCCAACCTCTGCCCCCTATGGAAGGTGCTCTCCGGAGAGACAATTTCTTGTGTTAGGGGTGTAGTCAGGTTTATGGAACCACTGGAGAATCCACAACGCGCACTGGCACACTGTGAACGTGCAAGCACTGGCACTCGGGGAAGGCGCCATCACTGGCACATACTGAAGGCACGGCCACCTGTCAGGTGAGAGCGGCTCGCGCCATCGGTGTCCTGTCACTGACGGCTGGGGAGGAGGGAGGCTGTCAGTCGGGGGTTTCCAGCCAGGGCCAGGGGGGGGGGGGGGAGGGGGCGCTGCTCCTGTCACCGAGGGAGCGCTGGCTGCTAGAGTGGGTCCCCAGGACCGCTGTCCTGAAAGGGGGAGAGTGCTTGGGGGTGGGGGGGCAGTGTCTTGAAAGTGGGAGAGTGAGCGCAACTAGAGCCAAATTTCGGGGAGGGGGGCCTGAGGAAGAAATTCGGTGGGGGGCTGAACCTTTAATCAATAGGCAGAGTGGAGCTGCAGGGGCTCTTAGAAGGGGTGAAACAACAGCAAGGCCTCATTAACATATAAATTGTCTTAAAGACCTGTGAAGTGCTCGGGTGCGGTGGTGTGTGTGCCCGGGAGGCTGTCTCATCCTGGGCTGCAACACCCGACGGGGGGACTGAAGCCCTTTCTGTCCAATGGGTGTTGCACGCCTGCGCCAGTGTCAGAATGCCCTGCAAGAGGGAGACTGAGCTGTCAGTGGGGAGGGAGGGCTGCGTCATCAGTGGAATGCTGTGACACTCCTGAAAGTGCCCCGTCAGTGGAGAGGGCAGTGGGAGAATGCCTGGTCAGTGACGGAATGGCATGCCAGTGGGAAGGGAGTGTGCTACAAATGTAATAATGGCCATCAGTGCCCTGCAGGGGGAGACTGACCTGTCAGTGGGGAGGGCAGACAGCTACCAGTAGGAGAATGCCCCTCAGTGTCAGCAGGGGGGACAATGCCATGCCAGTGGGGAGGGCAGTGTGCTACAAGTTGGAGAATACCCTCAGTGTCAGCAGTGCCCTGCAAGTGGGAGAATGCCATGCCAGTGGGAGGGAAGTGTGCTATAAGTGGGAGAATGCCCCTCAGTGTCAGCAGTGCCCTGCAGAGGGGGGATTACCTTGGCAGTGGAGGGAGCAGTGTCATCTGTGGAATTCTCCGACAGTGTTGAAAGTGCCCCAACAGTGGAGTGGGCAAGAGGGGGAATTCTTGATCAGCGAGGGAATGCCATGCCAGTGGGAGGGCAATGTTTTGCAAATCAAAAAGCAATGCACGATGAATAGCCCTTTGTGATGTAATTTTAGCATTGCACCTTAACAAAAAAAGATTTCAGAAGTCTGTGTGTGTGTGGCTCTGTGTGTGTGTGGCTCTGTGTGTGTGTGGCTCTGTGTGTGTGTGTGGCTCTGTGTGTGGCTCTGTGTGTGTGCGGCTCTGTGTGTGTGTGGCTCTGTGTGTGTGTGTGTGTGTGGCTCTGTGTGTGTGGGTGGCTCTGTGTGTGTGTGTGTCATATACTATATATGACTCACTACACTACATCGATTTCTATCTACTAACTTTCATTACTCACTACTACTCTGTCTCTGCTACTCACTAACTCATACACACTCTCTACACACTATCTACTACTTACTCTATACTACTCTCCACTAATCACTAAGTATTATTGCCTACAACTCACTCCTACACTACTCTATAAAAGTATACTCTCTATTAATAAACTCTCTACTAACAATTAATCACTACTAATACTCTACTACTCTCTAATGCTTAACAATTGCAATTGTAAATGGCAATACCATATATTTATGGGTTAAAAACATGAAAAAATAAACATTTGCAATACCAATAGCTCTAACTTTAACAAAGACGAGACCATTGCATTGTAAATGCTTTTTTAAAGCTGAAAAAAGCCAAGGGGGACAGGAGGGGCAGGGAAAGCTAGAGACAAGGTTCAGGGGAGCTTGACAGAGAGCACAAGGTTAGCAAGAATGTGAGGGGGAAGCAGTGCACATGGAAAGCAAGAAAGGGTAGTGAAAGGGTATAACTCATCCACACCGATACACTGAAAAACGAATTATGCTCCCCAGGGGAATAACAAACACAAGAAGAGGAAGAAACTCCACTGAATAAGCAGCACCAAAAGAGGTATACAGAAAGCTAACCAATCATGAGTAATGGGCTGACCCAGCATCCACCCTATCAGTACTGATATTGTACACAATAGGTCTTTTGACAACTAACGGCTAAAGCTGCCTGTACGCAAGACCTTAAAACAATTGTATGATTGGAAGAGGAAGAGAGATGGGTTTTTTCACTTGTTTGCAATTTTGGAGAAAACCCTCACCCTTTCGTCAAATATTTCCGAATTCTTTTTTCAAAATGAATCCTGTGCAAGCCCTTCTTTTTAATATAATTTTTGCACTAATGTCTATTCACATGATTACAGACATGCATCTTTAATGACTTAAATCAACCTGCACCCCCATCCTGCCTTACCTCTATCTACCCTTTTTTTGTGTTATTTGTGGAGAATACCCACACTCTTACGCATTTTCTTACTCTGCTCTTAATCATTCTATTCCTAACCCTATTCTGCAGTTCATCTATCCTTACATACCGTAGTGCCTATAAAGTGGCCTAGAGTCCCGCAATGCATTGATCATCATCTGATAGATTATGTCACTGACATGGATAACATCATCAAAAACATCACTGGTGACATCCCATACAACCATTAGCAACTACAAGAAGCATCCATAAAGACTTTGATGGTGAGTACATGGTCTGGTCAAAGTGCAATCACTGCATCTACAACGTTACACCCATCATCAAAAAATAAACACAATTCTGTAAGAAAAAGTGCATATGGCACACCAGCAAAAAAGACTCCAGAAGCGAAGAAATTCCACACCTAGAAAGAATTATTACCAAAGATAACAAGTGATAAAGCCCTGATGAGAACCCGTAGAATGAGATAACGAGTTCAAAACGCGTCGGCAAAAAGGAGTCAATTAACTTCTAGCAGAAAGGAGCAAATTAATCTTTGGCTTGGCAAAAAGGAGTCAATTAACTTCTAGCAGAAAGGAGCAAATTAATCTTTGGATTGACTATAATATTGATTAATTCGTATAGTCAAATATATTTTTCTTTAATAAATTTGTTTCTATCTCCTTTTGAACGTGACGTTATCCTTTAAATATTTGATGAAACACAATGCAAAGATTGAATATTTGCTGCATAATAATGGTGCAATATGTATATAATGTGCATAGAATGAACTGTTGCATTTATGTATAATGTTATGAATTAAGTATATGTGTAATGTCTAAATGTTATGTTTTTTTCTCATGCAAACAAATTTCTATTGACCAAATGAAAAAGTAAAGAAAAAGTAAATGGTATAAATAAACTATACCGAACAAATTTAGAAATAAGACTGATTTGTTGCTCTAATTAAAGAGCTCTAATAAACAAACTGTAGGGCCAGCACCCTGTTTTTCAAAAAGTATTCAGTCTGAGGGCTTTCATTCCGCCCCTAGAATCCCATTGGTTAAAGTGTGTGCCATTTGGAAAAGCTTGTTTCTGTATGGTTTGGTTAACTATATGTCATGCCTTCTCCTGTTTAGTTTCCTCCCCTGGAGTATTTGTCTATTACGGGAATCCTATCTCAGGAGTGTTTTTCCTTTTGTGCTCAAGCACTCTTTTTTGTGTGTTTTGTTGCAGAGC
The DNA here is from genome assembly GCF_964263255.1 of Lissotriton vulgaris. Taxonomy (NCBI): domain Eukaryota; kingdom Metazoa; phylum Chordata; class Amphibia; order Caudata; family Salamandridae; genus Lissotriton; species Lissotriton vulgaris. Next base: position 1,288,601,707 of record NC_141693.1, on the reverse strand, counting down.
ACACGTGTTTTCATTGATCAGCACAGCGCCCTCATCTTGAGCGCCATGCTGCGCTATGTTTTACAGATGCTCGCTCTCCTCCCCCTGCAAGTATTTCCTGGCTCAGCGCCAGTCATGCATTTGTGTTTCGATTTGGAGAAAAAAATGCCAACAGCTGTCAAGTGTGAAATTTACAAGAAATGCATGCCTTCTTGAATAATTGAACATGCCAGCTATGCCAAAATGTTTTCTTTTTAGTAAAACCCCCGTGATGTAACAATACGCCATGGTCCTGTCACTCTCTTATTTATTTTATATTGAAAAATCATCACTGCGTTTCAATAAAATAACATGAGTGACCTGCATGATGTTGATGATTTCTAGGGGTGGCCAATATTTGTTGTGTTTGAATAATTTAGATTTTTATGTTGACTGATCTTTTGATCATAAGTCTGTCACTTTAAACATAGGGGCAGATTTATGTTGGGAATGCGCCACGTTTGCGTCACGCAACTGCGGCGTAAACGTGGCGCATCCCTATGACCCATTTACAGCGTGACGCATCTAGGCAGATGCGTCACGTTGTAAAGCCCTGCGCCACTTGTGGGCGTTCCGGCGCAGGGTGGGCGTTCCGGGGCAGGTGCGCCTCGCAAAAGTGGCTGAGTGAAATCTATAAGATTTCACTCAGTCACATTCAGGCCAATGCTGCGTCAAAACCCTGCGCCTGCTTGAAGCAGGCGTAGGTCTTGACGCAGCATTGTAAAGATGGGGCACCCCCGAGCCTTGCTGGAGCTGCGTCGCGCTTGCGACGCAACTCCAGAAATGCGCCACCTTTATGGCACAGATGCGTCACGCATCTGTGCCGTTTTTGCCCCATGGTGCGCCGCATTGTAAATGCGGCGCACTATGGGTGGCGGAGCAGCGGCGCAAAATAACTGGCGCATCCCTGGGGATGCGCCAGTTATCATAAATCTGCCCCAAAATTCCTAATTTGGGGAGCCTCGGTCCTTTGATAAAAGGGGACACTCCAAGATGGCGTATATGAAATAGCTATTTTTTCATTTACGGTTTTCAAGATACTTACTGATGTGTTCGGTTCAATCAAAACGTGTGCTTGATGCAACATGAACGACTGTTTGCTTTAATTGTCCTTTCCGGCATCTGAGTATTATTCTCGTCATCTGATCGTTTTAAATGAAATATGGGAGGTTAAAACACGTGCTTATTGAACACAGGTAATACAGCGTGGGTTTAAAACTCTGATGTTGCAACCAATGCACATATTTCATTCTGAATCACTGGATTTGTGTAAGTTGGTGTGGATATGATAACAAAGATTGGTTTATAAAGGAGTCAGAGGACTTATCATATTTACTTAAATATTCCAAGATGGCGAGTGCGGTTTTGTTTGTTCATAGCATATCCCCCCCACCACGCAGGTAGTGTCAATGATCAGAGATATTTAAACTGTGAAATTCCCAGTGCAGCATTTCCGTTCGTTTCAAATCTGTCAAGGGGATGATGTTGAAAGCGACCATGATCATTAGTAAGGAGCAGCAGGGATTGGGCTGGGTGAGGGTTGATGTGGCTCTTGCCTTTCACTCTATCCGCACTAATTTTGAGTTGGTATATGCTGTACCGCATAGGGATACTGTCATGAGATGCATGCTCTGATATGGTGAAATCACTGAAAATACTGTATTCGGCCTAAAACAATTTGCTAATTGGACAGATTTGATTTGAGAGAAATAAGATCTATAGTTCCAGGCATAAGCCCCTTACCTCAGTGTCTCTCTACTGCTCCTTCCCTCCTTCCTTGTTAGGTACAATACATTACCATTTACAATGCCAATAACTCTAACTCAAAGAAATACGCGACCTAATGCATTTCCAATGCTTGTTTTTAATGTTAGCACATAATCCTGGATCCTCATGGAAGGTCTACGTAACCTTACACTCCTAGGAATCGTAACACTGTTCGCACCTGTGTTTTTGACACAATACTTTTCTGTCACATCTAGAAAGACATTGCCCATGCAATAGCAAGAACAAACTCTCTTTTCCTTTAACAGCGACACACTGTTGAGTTTCCAGACACTCCCCCTCTCTACTCACACAGCATTCCTAAAAACTTCAATGACCCATGTGGGAACCAACCAACATGCAACCCCTTTGCCATCCACTTTTCCTTTCTTGAGGCGAACCATGTCTCCACTCTCCACCCCTTGCTGCTTGCTAACAGCTGCATTTGGTTTCTTAAAAATGTTTCTAATTTTTAACTTATGTTATATTCCTCCACTCTACACCAGGTCCCGTTAAAATCCACCTCCGCAGCCTCACCAACAACTATCTTTTTGATGATTTTTAGCCACCAGGGAACTCATTTTGTGCTAGGTTTCCATCCCTCAATAACTTAAAGGACTCACAGAAGTCACTGAATTGGGAGAAGTCCTGTATGCCATCAGCTTAGACTGTAATGCATTCCTCCAATTCAAACCACCCTTCACAGGCCACTGCATTACTTCTTTAACTACGTGTTTGAACCTTTCTACAGGACCATTCGCCTTGGGATGAAACATAGCATTTCTTTTATATGTCACCCCACACTTCTCCAAATAACTCTCCATGTATTTACTGGCAAAATGAGAACCATTATCCGTTACCACTTCCTGGGGCATACACCCTCTGCAGAAACTTCATCGAAGAACTACATGACATTTTCTGAAGTGACATCCATTGCCATTTTACCTTTTTGGCCATTTTGAGTAATAATCAACCAATACTATGTCAAACGCCTCCTGTCTAGGTAACACAGAAAGTGAGCCAATGATTTTCAGACCCAACTTCCACCATGGTGCGTTAGGAAACTCAACCAGCTAAGGGTCAGGAGTTAATGCCTTGGCCGATTTGTTTCTTGAAGAACACTTACTGCACATCCTTACTTGGGGTTCAACAAATATGGCTATTCCTGGCCAGCAAAAATTCACCCTGACTTGTCTCCTAGTACTTGAAATGCCCATGTGTCCTTCATGAGCAATGTCCACAACAGGCTTCCTTAGATTGAAGCCAGCAATACATTTGTCATCTCTCACCATAATACCGTTTTCCACTGCCAATTCCTCCTGTACCTTAAAGTAACCAATGAATTCGCCTGAGATCTTCCTTTCCTCTGGCCAACCACTCATAATAAAATGGACTACCTTGCTCAACTCAGCAATCTTCTCCATCTCCTCTTTCCATATAGCTTCCTGAACAACAGGCTGCTCTAGGCTTAATAAATTAATATTCTGCAACATGAATGCACCCTCACATTCTGCGTCATAGTGATCATCTCCCAGTAATGGTAACCTGGGCATGCAATCTGCAAGCATGTTATTTGTTCCTGGCACATACTCCACACGACACTGAAAACTTTGCAATCCAGAGGCCCGACTGGCCAATCTTGCACTCCCACACCAGCTGCATCATGTGCAGCCACAGTTTGTGATCTGTCTTTATAATAAATTTGGTTCCTCACAAAAATGTTCAAAAATGATATGCCCCACACACACAAGCCTACAACTCCCTATCACTGAGTGCTTCTTCTTAGCATCTCGCAAAGCTCTTGATGGATAGGATACAATCCATCCCCAGTCAAGATCTCTTTGTATTCAAATGCCACCCAATTCACAGCTACTGGCATAAACATCCTACACCTCCAGAGGAGCGCAAATCCTTAGCCATTTGGCAGAGCTTTGACCCCATCTCTGAAGATGCCCTTCTCAAGTGCATTCACGAAACAAAGCCCTCCAACCATTCTCTTGACCCTATCCCCAGTGCCATTGCCTTGGACTTCTATACCCATTCCCTGTCCTATTGGACCACTCTGATCAACCTCTCCCTCTGGCAAGGCTCCCTTCCTGTCTCCTTCAAAACTGGGCAGGTCACCCCTCTGCTTAAAAAGCCCACTGCTGATGCGAAGGACCTCAACAACTTCCGCCCAATCACTAACCTTCCCTTCCTTGCGAAGATCACAGAAAGATGTGTAGCAAAACAACTCTCTCGTCATATCAAGGACAATGATCTTCTTGACAATTGCCAGTCTGGCTTCATCCAAAACGGCAGCACTGAAACAGCCCTACTGCAAGTGGTTGATGACGCACTGAGGATACTCGATTCGGGGGGGTCCTGTCTTCTAATTCTCCTTGACCTTTCCACAGCCTTTGACACTGTCAATCACAACACCCTCCTCAATATCCTTCAACAGAGAATGGGCATGGAGGGCACTGTGCTTAAATGGTTTGCATCCTTCCTCTCTGACAGATCCCAAATGATCAAAATAGCGAACAGTCTTTCTTCTCCTGTGGCGGTAGGTCAGGGTGTTCCTCAAGGCTCTATACTTGCACCCACATTGTTCAATCTCTACTTAGAACCACTGGGAAACCTCCTAAGCAAATCCGGGATTCACTATCATCTCTATGCAGACGATACTCAACTCTACCTCAAGGTTGCCTCCACTCATGATCTCTCCTTCCTAAGCTCTACTCTGGACTCCATCCAAAACTGGATGTCAACTCATCAACTGATTCTGAATCCCTCCAAAACTGAATTCCTCCTCTTCTCCTCCTCACTCTCTCCTCCCCCGGTCCAATCATGGATGGATCAGATGAATCTACTAAACAATAAACCCAGCATTGTCGACAGCGCTAAATCCCTTGGAGTCATTCTAGACAAAAAACTCAACCTAAATCCCCACATCAATTCTATTGCTAAATCTGCTCGTTACCAACTGCGCCTTCTTTGGGGAATCCGACGCTTCTTCCCGGAGCAGGACCTCATCACCCTGGTGCAATCGCTGGTCCTCTCCAGACTTGACTACTGCAATTCTCTTCTTACTGGCCTCCCCAAATCTCACCTGTCCCCACTTAAGTCTGTTTTCCATTCTGCAGCTCGCTTCATTTATGGGGCCAAAAGAAGCGATCACATCACACCAATGTTATCCACCCTCCGCTGGCTTCCCTTCGAGGCTAGAGCTATCTACAAGACTGCTTGTATCACCCACAAAGCCTTGCACTCCTCCTCTCCTCGCTACCTGGCGAATAAACTGAAACTCTCTGGAGGCTCTAGACCTTCACGCAATGCGGAGAATCTACTACTTGAACCTCCCACTTTCAAGAAGGAGCGAACAATGGCCCAATCCTTTTCAGGCAACGCAGTGAGAATCTGGAACTCCCTTCCGCCTCAGCTCCGGACCACCGCCTCCTCCCAGGCCTTCAAAAGGGACCTCAAAGTTCTCCTCCTCCAGAGACACCTCCAAAAGTAATTCACGTCCTCTTGTTATTTGGAGGAAGGCTTCCCACTACTGATAATTTCCACGACCATGGAAGTGCCTTCCCAGTGTATTCCTGGGGTTGGAGTGTCTGCCTCTTTGGAGTATTTTCCATGTACCTGTGTTTTGTGCCCTTTTGTAACATGCACACACCACTTTGTCCTTGTAACACACGATTTGCGACCTCTCACATGTTTTTACCTTTGATACTGGCACAAGTGCCACCTCTGCCTACATAACACTTGTTCTTGTGCCGGAGTGTCTAGCACCTTTTGCAGTATTATACCCCAAATGATACTTTGTCTTCTCTTGTAACTGCACACTTGTCACTTTTTCCTCCTGTGCACTTTTTACTACCTCATGTATTTTTGGATGTGCACTATTTTTACTACCTCATGTATTTTGTTTGCTCACAATTGTCACTATTACCTTTACTACCTCATGTATTTTTGATTGCTCACAATTTTTACTACCTCATGTATTTTGTTTGCTCACAAATGTCACTATTACCTTATGTACTGTAACGTATGCGTTTGCAATCTGTTCTTTTGTAATGTTTCTCATTATGTTTCATTTCTGTTCCTTATGTGAAGCGCTCTGACACCTTCGGGTAAAGTCCGCGCTATATAAAAATGCATAAATAAATAAATAAAAAAATAAAAAAAATAAACCATTACCATTACCACACTCTCCTTCCTTACTACAAAGGGTTTAAGGCAAGGTGCATCCACTATCAATGCTTTCAATGCATAGAACACTTCTGACATGCTTTCAGTCCATTCAAACCTCACATTTGATTTTAGCAAACACGTAAATGGGTCCACCATGGATGTGTAATTAGGGTTGAACTTTGAATCGAATTTGGTTAACCCAAGGAAAGCCACACGCTTCTCTTTGCAGTTGGGAACAGGACCATTAGTGATGTTTTCCACAAGATTATGTTTGGGTTTAATACCCACCCCACAAATGCAATGCCCAAGACACTCCACTCCACGTTTCTTACATTTACATTTGTCTGAGTATAGCGTAAGACCTTTAGAGGACAGTGCTGTTAAAACATTTCTCAAATTGTTATCATGTTCCTCTGCATTTTTGCCAAAAACCAAAATCTCGTCCTGTGGCTTTTATTCCTTTCAAGAGTTTCCTTTATCAGCCTCTGAAATACCTATGTTACACTGGCCAATCCAAAAGGCATCTGGCAAAAGCTAAACAACCCTTCTGGCGTGATGAAGGGCGTAAGATTTTTTGATTAATTGTTTAGTCAAATTTGGTGGTATGCACTTGCTAGATCTAAGCAGGAAAATACTAGTGTTCCTGCTAGGGTGGTAATCATCTTGTGCCAATTAGGAAGAGGGTTGGCATCCGCCCAAATTGCGCTGTTAAAAGCAATTTCAATGGCCACATAGAGCAACAGGTCAGTATTAGTCCATAGTCTTTCCAGGATTTTCTTATTGGTCCTCAATAAAATGTGATCCCTCAATACTTGCTCATACATGATATGTTTAAAATCACAACATTCAGCGAGTGATCTAAGCACAGATACATAAACCTCTATGGACTCATCAGGACTCTGTTTCCTAGAGTAAAAAGTGATCCTTTCCATCACTACCTTAGTTTTCGTTCCGCATCGTATTCATAACTGATTTGATGTATACTGATAAACATTAATGTTTGCAGGATTAATTAATGCTGGCAAAATTCTTAAACTCCTTCAACTCTATACCTCCAAGATAGTGTTTTAAAAGGGCCAATTGTCTTTTTGGCCCACCATCATCCCCTAAGACTGCATATGCCAGAAAAAACACCTCCCAGGTCTCCCAGTCCATGGGTGGTTCACCAGGTGCTGTGCGAAATGAAGTCGGAGACACAATACCAGACATGGTCCTTTTGAAACATTAATACCCCAAACCACACCACAACAGTTGAACAGTTTGAGAATAACACAATATAAATGGTCACCGTCATCAATGTTACATAGGAGGTGTGTGTGTCACATCAAGAGAACACGCTATTAATAATCCAGTAGACAATCCATACGTTCTGAAACTCTCATTGCTTTAATGACAGCTGCGACCACAAGCAAAATTCCTCCAGAAATGCTTAGTTAAGGAAACACTCCCCGTAGTAAGACATAGAAAACCGCAGCAACAGACAGGTAAAAGACCAATCAGCATCCACATTTAACCAACCAAAGTAGACCAATAACACAGTGGTAACCCCAAAGGCAATGCTGCTACACTTGTTACCCCTTTAATGGGCGATAACATTTCCAGCCAACTAATCGAAACATATGGAATACACGAGCCAATCACAGCACCTCCTTGTGCACCAATAGCATCACAGCCATGAGTCCAGTCGAAAATCTGGAAGATATTCCTGCGTTAGTCCATGCCATTGCCAGCTCGTTGCCGGTGTAACAAAGAGTGCCTATGGCACACCAGCAAAGAAAACTCCAGAAGCAAAGAAGTTCCAAACGAAGAGCGTGTGATAAAAGTCCAGCAAAGCAAGTGATACCAGTAACTGCCTTCCCACTGTACATGCATATATTCCAACCGGCCCTCCAACTCCCCTTTGAAAATACACCACCCCCACGTGTTGTGTACCAGTGTATGCACGCCTGTGACGCAACAGGCGTGCGGCGTGAAAGACACGTGATAGGCATATAATAAAAGGGGCCCCGCACGTACGTCGGCACTTGGGGTCGGCGTGCAGAGCCACACAGACGTACCCCAGTGTCCGCAACATATTTATTAAAGTGGCCAGGTGAAGGCCGTAAATCATGCTACAGGTGCCCCCTGAGAGTAGGCCCCATAGAGCTGGTCCCTAGCTGTCCCTGGCACCGCCGACACAACAACTGGCGACGAGGGTGGTCGTGCCCTCGCTGTGCGCGCCACGTGTGCATCTGGGTGTGGGGCGGCTGCAAGACGCTGATCACCGCTTGCAGTGCTCGTGCCCCGATTGCTGCCCATGCTGGGTGTGGAGGAGTGCAGCCTTTGACTCCCATCGTGACGCAGGTGAGCGATTGCCTGACCTTGTGCCTCGCCCCCGAGCAAGACGCCGCCCGACACTGCCCGCTGGCAGCGAGTGTCGCTGCACCTGCCCGGGGCCACAACATCCCTGCGCCTGCCCCCAAGTCCCGTGCAGCGCCGCACCCGCGGGGATTGCTGGTGCGTGAATCACGCTGCACAGGGGAAACCGGTCCGGTCCTCGGATGCTTGATTCTATTCTGGGAAGGACATGGCTTTTGTAGTTCGGACTGGACTATTACCATGGGGCACAGGGTCAGAGCTGATTTGCATATCGCCATTGTCTAACCCAGGGTGGTGTGGAGTGCAAAAAAACGATGGATTTGGGCCCAGATCTTAGGACTGGGGTGAATGTGTGACATTGATCCACATTCTGTCCATCACCTGTTTTGTTTGCAATACCACCATAAGTGCGCTGGGGATGCTCAGACGTGGGTCCCAGGCACTCCACACCACTGGAGTCAAGCTAGCCGGGCTGATGAGAGGTGTTACCTCGAAACCGGTCCGGTCCTCGGATGCTTGATTCCGTTCTGGGAAGGACATGGCTTTTGTAGTTCGGACTGGACTGTTCCCATGGGGCACAGGGTCAGAGCTGATTTGCATATCGCCATTGTCTAACCCAGGGTGGTGTGGAGTGCAAAAAAACGATGGATTTGGGCCCAGATCTTTGGACTGGGGTGAGTGTGTGACATTGATCCACATTCTGTCCATCACCTGTTGTGTTTGCATATTCCGCCCTAGGTGCGCTGGGGATGCCCAGACGTGGGTCCCAGGCACTCCACACTACTGGAGTCAAGCTAGCCGGGCTGATGAGAGGTGTTACCTCAAAACCGGTCCAGTCCTCGGATGCTTGATTCCGTTCTGAGAAGGACATGGCTTTTGTAGTTCGGACTGGACTGTTCCCATGGGGCACAGGGTCAGAGCTGATTTGCATATCGCCATTGTCTAACCCAGGGTGGTGTGGAGTGCAAAAAAATGATGGATTTGGGCCCAGATCTTTGGACTGGGGTGAGTGTGTGACATTGATCCACATTCGGTCCATCACCTGTTGTGTTTGCATATTTCGCCCTAAGTGCGCTGGGGATGCCCAGACGTGGGTCCCAGGCACTCCACACCACTGGAGTCAAGCTAGCCGGGCTGATGAGAGGTGTTACCTCGAAACCGGTCCGGTCCTCGGATGCTTGATTCCGTTCTGGGAAGGACATGGCTTTTGTAGTTCGGACTGGACTGTTCCCATGGGGCACAAGGTCAGAGCTGATTTGCATACTGCCATTGTCTAACCCAGGGTGGTGTGGAGTGCAAAAAAACAATGGATTTGGGCCCAGATCTTTGGACTGGGGTGTGTGTGACATTGATCCACATTCGGTCCATCACCTGTTGTGTTTGCATATTCCGCCCTAAGTGCGCTGGGGATGCCCAGACGTGGGTCCCAGGCACTCCACACCACTGGAGTCAAGCTAGCCGGGCTGATGAGAGGTGTTACCTCGAAACAGGTCCGGTCCTCGGATGCTTTATTCCGTTCTGGGAAGGACATGGCTTTTGTAGTTCGGACTGGACTGTTCCCATGGGGCACAGGGTCAGAGCTGATTTGCATATCGCCATTGTCTAACCCAGGGTGGTGTGGAGTGCAAACAAACAATGGATTTGGGCCCAGATCTTTGGACTGGGGTGAGTGTGTGACATTGATCCACATTCGGTCCATCACCTGTTGTGTTTGCATATTCCGCACAGGGTGAAGCAGCGCCGGGGTGCGCACCGGCCGGGCCCCGCCCCTTGCGGCCGCGTAGACTGGGCGCGGCCTGCCCAGCCCCACGCATCTCGCGGGCGTGCCTGCCAAGGGCGAATCTCGTTGCCATCCTCACTCTGAGGGACACCGTGGGGTCATCGCGCACTCAGGGGAGACAAAAGGAGGACGTGCACGTCGTCGAACGCTGGTGGGAGAAAACAGCTCAGGCCGGCCCCAGGACAGCACACGCACCTGGTACACTCCACCACCAGCGCCCACCTAGCACGAGTTGCTGCGCCCTCCCCCATCACCTCACCACAAGGGTAACGCACTCCATAGAATCCACGACTTAAGTGACACTCCGGACACAGTAACACCACACAAGAATCATGGCCACAATACCCCCCATCGAGCCGTTTGTGGTCGAAGGCTCACCATCCTCGCTGGCCCCCAAATGGAAAGACTGGGTGGACCGCCTACTCATATTCTTTGAGGCCACAAAGGTTCATAAGGAACAGAAGAGGGTCATGGTGCTCCATCTAGGAGGCAAAGATGTCCACAACATTGCTAAAACCTTAGTGGAGGCCACACCAAAGACTCATAGTTCACTCATCAATGCCCTGAATGCGTACTTTGAGCCAATGGCAAATCAGGATTATGAGAGATTCATCTTTAGACAAGCCAGACAACTGCCGGAGGAGTCACTAGACACGTATCATGCGCGACTGAAACGATTGGCAATGTCGTGTGGGTTTGTGGATGTCACTGAAGAGATAAGGGGTCAAATAATCCAGGGTTGCGCCTCGGCCAAGCTCAGGGAACGAATCTTGGAGGAGTCAGGGAAGCCCTTAGCCGACATCCTGACCTTGGGCCGCACAAAAGAACTGTCTAAAGCTCGAGCTGCCCACATGGAGGCAGCTCTCCAAGCACCGGTAAAAGCTGAACCAGTTAACAAGATCCAAGCAAAGTCACCGGCCAAATGGAATAAGAAGCCCCCTGGAAACTCGGTGGGAGCCGCGGGAAGTCATGTGGATACTGTGGAGGTTCACCCCACCAAGCATCGGAATGCCCAGCCCGAGGGAAGAGGTGCTCAGGATGTGGTCGATTCAATCACTTTGAAAAAGTGTGCCGATCAAAGAAGTTCCGCAAACCACGGCAAGTGGTGAACGCCCTACCAGAAGGGGACCCCAGCCAGAGTGATATGGACGATGATGAGGAAGAGGAAAGGACAGTGCACAAAGTGCACATGATTGGCACGGCCACTCGACGAGCCAGGAAACTCCCCAGTGCTGTATCAGAGTCGCAGACCAAGAAGTTATGGCGGTGGTTGACACAGGAGCAACAATCAACCTCATGAGTGCAGCCCTATATCGGACAATGGACTGCCCACCAACACTGAGCCCCTCGCCCATCACCGTATTTGCCTATGGTCAGGACACTCCGTTACAAATCAGAGGAAAATTCAGGACAGCAATCAATCATGGCGACAGGATTGCACCACTAACGTATTCGTATCAGAGGACGGACAAGGCATGCTACTTGGATGCCGAGCCGCGGAGGACCTGAGAGTAGTCACATTCGCATTCGGGGTTCACCAAGAGTCAGTGCAGCAGCTTATAGCTGACTTCTCAGACATCTTCAAGGGAATCGGGAAATTCACAGGTCGACAAATACACCTACACGTTGACCAGGCGGTCCAACCAGTGGCACTCAGGCATCGCCGCATCGCGTTCCATCTCCGACCACTGGTAGAAGAAGAACTCAAGAAGCTGGAGGCAGCGGGCATCATAGAAAAAGTGATAGGCCCCACCCCTTGGGTATCACCCATCGTGGTCACCCGAAAACCGAAACAACCGGGCGCCGTCCGGATATGCGTAGACATGCGCCTCCCCAATGTTGCCATCAAGAGGGAACACCACATCACGCCCACGATCGATGACCTCATAGGGGAAATGTTACTATAGAAAATGCCACCCCACTTTGTTATGTTTGCTCTTAATTATAAGCAACAGATCAATCTTAATTTTGATATGTTAGGTATATTTATTTTTACCTTTTCTTTAAATTCTCTTTTTTGAAAAAATCGTTGGTTCTATGTCAGAAAAACAACACAACATATATAACACATATGTACATCAACTTATATGCAACATTTACCCAAAAAAATTATTACATCAATATATACAATACATTCACTGTACACAACATGACTTATGTATATCTATTTTGGGCTGTTCCAAGAGGCAAGTATCAGTTCCTCGCCTTATTAACCATCAGTGATTTACAATGAAAAGAACAGTAGTGGACAAAGTCACGATCAAAAGGAGATAACACACAACATTAATTCTATAAGTCATTAATTATTAGTATTTTTAAATTTTATCTCCGTTCTGCCGACGCGTTTCGAACTCCATACAACAGTTATGGGTTCTCCTCAGGGCCTTGTCACTTCTATCTGGATGTGTGTAGGGAAAAGAAAACACCAATCAATGTTTCAGTGTCAATTCCCATAGCCTCATATTTTCACTCGGCTTACATTCTACTACATATAAGGTCCATGTTACCTTTACTGTAGCTGTAGTTGTCCTGTGTCTGATTCTAGGTCTTTTGAGCTGCAGTCTAAAGGATATTAACAAATCCCATTAGAGCCAAACTCAATTCTAGCCTCTCGGTCACTTTAGCAAAAACACTGAATTGACACTGAAACATTGTCCACTACTGTTCTTTTCATTGCAAATCACTGATGGTTAATAAGGCGAGGAACTGATACTTGCCTCTTGGAACAGTCCAAAATAGATATACATAAGTCATGTTGTGTACAGTGAATGTATTGTATATATTGATGTAATAATGTTTTTTGGTAAATGTTGCATATAAGTTGATGTACATATGTGTTATATATGTTGTGTTGTTTTTCTGGCTTAGAACCAACGATTTTTTCAAAAAAGAGAATTTAAAGAAAAGGTAAAAATAAATATACCTAACATATCAAAATTAAGATTGATCTGTTGCTTATAATTAAGAGCAAACATAACAAAGTGGGGTGGCATTTTCTATAGTAACGTATATATAAGGCCCAGCCATTCCCACACTTTAAGGGCCTAACTCCTTTACACGAAAACTCATAGGGGAAATGGCGGGGGCGTGCTGGTTCTCGAAGCTGGATCTCCGATCAGGGTACCACCAACTAGTCCTCGATGAAGAGTCGCGGAATATAACAACCTTCTCGACACATGTGAGACTCCGGAGGTACACTCGACTTAGTTTTGGCGTGTCCAGCGCAGCAGAAGTATTCCAAAACGTGATCCAAGAATTGATTGTGGACATACCAGGGGTAATCAACGTCAGTGACGACATCATGGTGCATGCCCGCACCATACCCGAACACAACCAGAGGCTAGCCCAAGTGTTCCGGAAATTGAGAGATGCTGGTCTCACCCTACACAGGGAAAAATGCGAATTCCTGAGGCAGAGAATAGGATTCTTTGGGTACACGTTTTCAGCTGATGGAGTCAACCCTGACCCGGAGAAGGTAAAAGATGTTAAAGAGGCTGCTCCACCTACATCGGTCACCGAAGTCTGCAGTTTTTTAGAGATGGTCAACTACTGCGGGCGATTCATTCGGGACCTGGCCAACTTGACATTACCACTGCGAGAACTCACGAAAGAGTCCATGCCCTGGACATGGGGACCGGAGCAAGAAAAGGCTTTCAAGGACATCAATGCCGCTCTCTCAGATAACACCACCCTGGCATTCTTCGACCCCCGGAAACAGACCCTGGTGGCGGTGGATGCTGGTCCTGCAGGATTAGGAGCGGTACTCATGCAAAAACAACGAGACGAGATGGACTGGAACCCCGTCGCGTTTGCCAGCCGTTCACTTACAGACACGGAACAGCGGTATTCCCAGATCGAAAAGGAAGCCATTGCCATACACTGGGGCTGCAGACACTTCCACCTATACCTGTACAGGAAACCGTTCACGGTAGTCACAGATCACAAACCACTGGTTGCCCTATTCTCGGGGACCTCTACAAAACCCCCACCTCGCATAGAAAAATGGATGCTACAGCTACAGGACTACAACTGCCAGATAGAATACCAGCCAGGGTCCCGAAATCCGATGGACTACCTTTCACGACACCCTAGAGCAGCCACCCCGGAGGAAATAGAAGAAGCCGAGGATACGGAGGCCTACGTCAGGTGTGTCACCGCGCGATCCTGCCCGAGGCCCCTATCCATCAGCAACATAGCGGAGGCCACCCTGAAGGATGACTGTCTGCAGAGAGCGAGGAGAGCCCTCCAAAGTGGGAATTGGCGTCGGGCCAAGGACGAGTGGAAACTACTCACACCACATGCTCAACGCATCATGGAAAGTCTATACAATGTGAGAGGAGAACTGAACGAAGACGACTCCGGATGCCTAGTAAGGGGTCACCGGCTGGTGATACCCTCGGCCCTGACAGATCAGGTGGTGCAACTGGCCCACATTGGCCACCAAGGGATGGTAAAAACGAAGGCAAGATTAAGGACCAAGGTGTGGTTTCCGCTCATGGATGATCTAGTGGAGGAGACCGTAAGATCCTGTGCGGCCTGTCAAGTCACGGGAGATGCCCCGCGGGAAGCCCCCGTCATGGTTGAGCCTCGACCTCAGAAACCATGGGAATGTGTCAGCATGGACTTCGGAAGTCTCCCAGATGGACGACACACTATAGTTGTGATAGATGATCACTCCAAGTATCCAGAGGTTGAATTAATAACCACTACTAGTGCCACCGAAGTGATACCCAAATTGGAAAAGATCATAGCGGCTCACGGGGTAATGCGAGAGCTCAGGACGGACAATGGTCCTCCTTTTCAAGGTCAGGAACTAGCCAATTACTTGCAGGCCCTAGGAACACGAGACCGGCGCATCACTCCTCGCTGGTCACAAGCTAACGGTGCAGCTGAGCGGTTCATGAGAACGCTCAATAAAGTCATCCGAATTGCACATGACAAGGGACAATCGCTGGAGATGGCAATATTCACATTCCTGCGGAGCTATCGCCAAACACCCCACACCACCACAGGGGTAGCTCCAGCACATGTTCTCATGGGACGGGTAGTGGCTGATTCCATTCCCCATCACCCCCAGTGGACACCCGCGATAGCCAATGAAAGCAGGATTGAGGCGAAGCGACAAAAGTCATATGCCCAAGTCAGCCTGCGGAGGCGAACCACTCATACTCGAATTGAATGAGGCGATCTTGTACTGCTGAAGAACAGAGTGACCAGTGGAAAGTTTAGGCTAACGTATGAGAAAAGACCGTGGAAAGTCATCAGTGTGAAAGGCTCTCGCATCATTGCAACCCGAGGCCGAGAAGTAGTAACAAGGAGCGTGTCCCATTTCAAACCATTTCACCAGGAGGCGGAGATGACCACCAATGCAGAGTGTCTAGCGCCGCGAGTGACAGTGAGCCCAGCTGCTGAGATTCTTCAGGAACCCAGCAATGATCCCTGGAGAGCCATCTCTCCCACTACAGTGAGCAAAAACCCAGATGAGGCCGAGAGCGCCAGTGCACCCCCGTAGGCTCCGGAAGATGAACCTGTCAGCCACAGCCCCACTCCCCCGGCCGGGGGTGATGTCCCGAGAAACCGGGGGACTGCCACCTATAAACTGAGAAGCAACCCGGCATCGTCCTGCCGCCTTCGGGACCACCTCATGTAAGATTGTTCCATTATGCTAGACGTGTATTTTGTATTGACTTATCCTCTATGCAGATCATGAGCCTGAACAGTGCTGCAAACGCTGTGGTGCGGCATGGTGCACTCAGAGACTAAGCTGATGTTTCAGATATCTGTTTTTTTTTTTTTATATTTTAGGAGGAATGTTGTGTTCCAGTGTATGCACGCCTGTGACACAACAGGCGTGCGGTGTGAAAGACACGTGATCGGCATTTAATAAAAGGGGCCCCGCACGTACGTCGGCACTTGGCGTCGGCGTGCAGAGCCACACAGACATACCCCAGTGTCCGCGTCATATTTATTAAAGTGGCCAGGTGAAGGCCGTAATTCATGCTACAGGTGCCCCCTGAGAGTAGGCCCCATAGAGCTGGTCCCTAGCTGTCCCTGGCCCCGCCGACACAACACCACGAGCTGTACAAAACCCATTACAACTTGAAGAACTGCATCATACGAAATAGGCATGACCATAACATAGTACGTCACGCTTGTGTCTATATCGTTACAAATGCAGCAGCATATGAAAGAACACACGAGAACATAACACCCAAAGGCATGATATGAATTTGGCATTAGAGTAACATAGCATGTCTCGCTCGTTCATATTAAACCATATAACAACGTTCCTGATGATTGCAGCGTTGAGCACAGGGTGTAAGAATTTTCCCATCTCTCCGACTGCCGGGATGTGCAGCGTAACTTCAGAGCCTAGTGGACATGTATTAATTATTTACAATGGTCCTCCATGAACTTTTGTGAGTGAACCAAATGCATCAAACAGTTATTTATTGGTCACAAAATTCCGAAACGATATTGGCTTCTGGAGGTGCGCTTTTCCAATTGAATTGGCTCTTTTCAAGCCCTTGAAGGTTTCTTGAATTCTTCTGTGTGGGCTGATTTATTTCATAACGATGTAATGAAATATTCGTTATCTTTTCTCCATTAATATCTCTTCAGCCAACTTCTTGAGGGTTCCCAATTTATTTCCGCCTACTCGGGCTGGATCTTCCTTCTCATATGAAACAGATGTTTTACCAAATTGTTCAGGATGCTCAGAAAGCTAATTTTATGTGTTGATGATGACTGTGAATGTTTACAACGGTCGAAATGTCGCCGACGATATATGTGGCCGCAAATAATGAAGGACACATTTTTATGTTTTTGTGTTGTTTCAGTTTTGTTCTGAACTCCCTAACCATGTACAAACCCTTCCCACAACCACTATTTTGAATACACATTGTATTGTTGATTATCTTTATTGTTTGTGTACCGTGTTGAGAGTCATTGTTTTATGTGTTTGTACTAATACATTTTGTATGAATTTATAATTGTCTTTGTTGTACATAGGATTCTTGATTATCTCCCTTCCCTTTTTCCTTCTATATTGCTTTTCTTTTCTCTGATATGTTAAATTGATATATTTCTGTGTAGTTTAAGGTATAGTTATTTTTTGTTGCCTTGAACCTCTGTTAGGATTCCATTGTAGGTTCCTGCGGCAGGTGTCAAGGGAGATCACAGCCCTGCTCACAGAGCTTACTATGCAAGATTGAAGGTCATATAAGATGAATATGTAGCATTGATTAAATGGTCCTGGTCCTTGTCCTTTGCCCAAGGATAGGCCTTGCACCCAAATGCATGAGATATGGTATAGAGGCAGGCCATGTGGGCTCATGTGGTGGGGTCACTGAATACAAGTCCTTAAAAATGATTGGGTTGGCCATCAGAGCCTATTTATCATGGCTTAAATAGGCCCGGGGCTAAGCAGCCCTTCCCACTCACCATGGAAGTGGCCATCGAAAGGCCAGTGGCTTACACACAGGTTTTTCTCGGAGAATTCTAATGTAGAGCATAGAGGGCGTAGCAGGCCAGTGCCTTTGAGTAGCGTCAGGGATGCCGAAGTCAAATTAACAGGGTCACTGGTGACACAATTATGTCATTTGTGACATCATATAACTGGTCATGACCAATGTATTTTTGAAGAATATTTATGGACCCATAGTTCTACATAATCCTCGAATTTCAGTGGTTCTTCAGTTTTTGGGCTGTAACCACAAGCAAATATTTATGAATTGAAGTTTTTTTTTTAGGTTCAAACTTTCTCTATTGGTTATTCAAAAGTATATCATTACAGGACATCCATTTACAGTTTCTGTTTCACAATAAATAGTCTCTTTAACCACCACAATATCATTTGAGCTACTATAGGGAGATACAGCAAGCCCAATTAAGGTAATAGCAAATCAAGGAGTTGTGTGCTAACCAAGCAAATACTCCCGACCAGATCGAAATTCTTACCCGGAGCCATGGCCACGAACAGATCCTTTAGGGAGACCTCTGTCAAAGGCATGTTGAAAAACAATGGATCCAAATCAGATAATGCAGCAAAATCTCCCTGGGGACTGACAAAGCTGTGGTCCACCAGCATATTCTGGAGTTGCCATTGCAGAAGAATTCCTCCAGAAGTTATTAAAAGAAATCCAGAATATGGACATGATTCACCTCAGAGATCTGCAGTATGAGGTACCTATACTATGTAGTAGTGCAGACGACTTAATACATACAGCTTATGAACGAGCTGAAGAGATGCCTAAAGCAAGGAACACTTAAAGAGCAATACGACAACCTTGCTCTTAAATATGAGCACTTATAAACCACATCCAGGCAAAACAACATTAGAATAAAGGGGCTTCCCGTGCCATTCTGCCTCATCCGACATTCAAAGCTTCGTCCAACGACTTCTGAAACACATGCACAACAGACCTGATGACCTGGGTCAGACTTCATCGAACACACAGGACGATTCCTGGGACCCAGTAAACGGAGGCACCCCTTGACATGATCACAAGAGTCGATTTCCTTGACGAAAAAGTAGATATGTGTTGTACATGGACGTTGCCAAACATCAAATTCGGGGTCGTAAGTTTTTACACTCCATAATAATAATAATAATAATAATAATACTGTGATTTATAGAGCGCGAACAGCTACCTCACAAGGAGGTGTCCCGGCGCTAAAACGTACTACAGAGGTCCAGGGACAGGAGTGGGAGACCTAGCGAGGCTGGGAGAAGAGCCAAGTCTTTAGCAACTTCCTAAAGCAGGGTTCAGATGGAGCCTGCTGGATTGCTTGAGGTAGGGAGTTCCACAGCGCAGAAACATTTGCTGAAAAGGTGCGACCACCAAGGCGTGCCTTTTTTGCTCGTGGGACAGCCAGCAGGATTCGGTCATTAGACCGTAAAACACGGTGTTGGGTATACCTTGGAAGGCGTTTTTTTAGGTAGAGTGGGCAGGAGCCATGCAAAGATCTGAACGCGAGTGTCAGGGCTTTGAATTTTATCCGGTTGGCGACAGGGAGCCAATGCAGGGTTCTAAGATGCGGAGAGACTGACTGTTTGAAAGGAATTCGCAGTAGCAGCCTCGCAGCCGCATTTTGAACTACCTGCAGTTTATGGGTTAAGAATTTTGGGAGGCCCAGGTAAAGACCATTGGCGTAGTCCAGCCGTGAAGTGACAGTTGCATGGACTACCATTTTTCTGCAGCTCTCGGGGAGAAGTTTAAGAAATTTACGGAGGTTTCTTAATTTACTTAGGCAGCAGCCGGCCACTTGTTGGATATGGGAAGAGAAAGACATCTTATCATCCCATCTCACTCCAAGGTTTTTTGCCGAATGACTGGGCAAGGGTGAGGGACCCATTTCCACCGGCCACCATAGCTCTGGGGCGGGGACAGGGCCTTTACCGAAGAAAATGACTTCGGTTTTGTTGGCGTTTAATTTTAGTTTGTTGGTATTCATCCAGTGTGCAATGTCCTGGAGACAGCCTTTAAAATTTGCAAAAGATTCCTGTGTCATTTCCGTGTAAGGGAATACCAACTGGGTGTCGTCGGCATATGAAATTGCCTTAACACCCCAGTTGGCAATGAGCGTGAAGAGGGGGGCCAGGTAGATATTGAATAAGAGAGGGCTGAGGGCCGAGCCCTGCGGGACTCCACAGTTGAGGGTTTTAGGTGTGGAAGAGATCGTCCCGAGTGCCACCTTCTGCGTTCTCTGAGATAGATACGACTTAATCCAGCTCAGCGCGTGGTCTTGAATGCCTATCTCTGCCAGCCGACTAAGTAATCTGGCGTGGTCCACCGTGTCGAAGGCGGCCGATAGATCCAGGAGTACCAGCATAGCTGAGCTTCCTGCATCCAACGACCACCTCACTGACTCGGCTACCTCTAAGAGCGCTGTTTCAGTACTGAAACCGGGCCGGAAGCCAGTCTGAGTTTCATGGAGAATGTTGCTGGTTTCCACAAATTTACTCAGTTGGCGTTGTATCACTTTTTCCAGCATTTTTCCCGGTGCGGCTAGAAGGGATATTGGGCGGAGGTTCGTCAGATCATCTGGATCCCCATTTGGTTTTTTCTTTAGGGGGAGAAGCGTGGCATGCTTCCAGACGTCAGGGAAGATTCCTGACGTAATGGAAGAATTCCAGATACTTTGGAGTGTGGGCGCTACAGAGTCCGCTATGGTGCTCCAAAGTCTAGCCGGACAGGGGTCATCAGGTGAACCGGATTTGCAACGGTTGAGCTCTTGCCTCACCTCGTTCATAGGGGCAAGCGCGAACTGGATGAGGGTTTCTTCTGACTCGCTATTGTACGCTGTGTCCTGTTTCTCAGTATTTATAACTGGACCAAAGGAATCATATACTTTCTTGATTTTATGGTCGAAGTATTCTGAGATTTGCTCACAAAGTAATGGTGTGGGGATAACCTCTCTTTCAATGCATTGAGGTTTGAGGAAGGACTGAACTACTTTGAACACTTGTTTGCTGGATTGTTCTGCCTGCCTAATCGAGTCAGCATAGAAGCGCTTTTTATTATTCCTAATGGCTTTCCGGAATTTTTTTAATGCATCCTTATATAAAGCTTTTTCTTCTAGACCGTAATTTTCTCTCCAGAGTCTTTCCAGTTTTTTACAGGCCGCTTTCTCCTCTCTAAGTTCCTGCGTGAACCAGGGCGCTGAGGGGGATTGTCTTTTAGATAGAGCACGAGAGGCAGGGGCAATAGAGGATACCATTCCTCCTATCCATTCATTAAGTAGCACTGCGTCCCTATTGGGATTATTTGTCAGGAGGGGGGTGGTACGCGCCAGAACCGGGAGCATAACCTCGGGGGTCAGTTTTTTCCACTGTCTTTTCATAAAGTAGCACTTACTAGACACCTTGATATCGCTTCGGATGTTCAGAGTGAATGTGATAAGTGAATGATCTGACCATACCAGGGGGAGAGGTTTTTCAGGTCGCACATCCTTAATATTAGTAAAGATGAGATCAATCGTATGGCCCCCAGTATGTGTGGGGCCCTCATTGATCAGTCTGAGGCCGGCCGCGTCTAACGTTGTACGGAGTGTCTCTGCCAAGGCACATTCTACTTTATCCATATGGATATTGAAATCACCCATCACTAGAAAAAGGGGATGAAGAAGTGAACTCTGTACTATTGTATCTAATAGGGTAGTGAGGATGGAATCCGCGCTGGCCGGGGGGCGATATATCACTAGCCCTGCTAGTGAGAGCTGAGGGCTTACTTGAAAGCAGAAGTGAAGACCTTCAATACCTTGAATCGTCGTGGCAGCCGAGGATGTCAGTACTAGGTGCTCTTTAAAAATAATCGCTACGCCACCGCCTCTTTTTGTCCCAGGTCGGTTGGCGAGGCATATTTTAAATCCCAGAGGGATAGCCAAAGCGGTAGAGGACAGGCTGTCCTCTTTAATCCATGTTTCAGTTAGGAACAGGATATCCCAATTCTGCTCTTCTAATAAGATCCAGATCTCATCAGTGTGTTTAACAAGGGATCTACAATTGAGTAGGCCCGCTTTGATGTTGGTTTGAGGGGGGGTTTTAGGGTTGGGCTGTATTGCGGGGGCGGCGCTGACGAATGTTATCCCACAGTTGCTACAAGTTTGGACGGGGTCAGGAGTTGCTGGGTCTATAGAGTGGGGGCAACAGTTGGATGGTAGGTTGAATACCTTTAAATCCTCACCGGACCATACTATCTGTCCTCCAGATGTACCGTTTTTGGCAGCATGTCTGGCCCCGGCCGCAGTCTGGTCGCGGACGGGCGCAGACGGGCTTGCCTTAGGCGCGCCTTCGGCGCGCAAACGGCGCTCCCGCTGCGCTCGTCCGCTGCGCTTCCTGGCGAGGCACATAATTTATGACTGAAGGGGAGGGCGTCACGGGGGCGTGGCCAGCTGAGGTGGGCGTGTCCGATGACGCGCCTCGCCCTCGGTAGTGGCGATGTCAGGGGAACGTTGCAGCGTTACAACACGCTGTTCAAGAGAGACAGAGCAAGTTTTAAAAGGTGTTTACAAAGTATCACAGACAATAATTAAAATTCGTGACAGCACACTCCCGGCTTCCGCCTCAGGAGACTCGTGGATTCGTGGGAGTCGCGCTTGGAGCTGCGCGCTCTTTTATAGTCAGGGAGGGGGAGGGGGTAATGATACAGCAGCAGCTACTCTCCAGATGTGATGCAGCATAAAAACAATAATAAACCATCGCTGCACACACAAGGTTCCTTACCAATGGGCTTACCCTTTCACCAGGGGAGAGGAGATGGCATAACTAGGGCGGTCGTCCTCGAATCTGGGGAACTGGGTTTGAGTCTCGGCAGTAACGCTGAACATTCTGTGATTCTGGACAAATCACTTAATTTTCCCCGTGCCTAAATAATGAATGTGTCCTCATGTAACGCAACTGCTGCTGTGTAAAGCGCTCTGATACCCAATACCGGGTCAAGTTCGCTCTATATAAAACTCTGTAAAAAACAAAAAAACTTGTCATTATCCTGGGATGGTCAGAGGCACCGATCACAACACCATAAGAGGCACTACGAATTCTGGGTCTCATGGGTGTTGACCCCGCCAGTGACAGCCACCGACAGTGAAAGGGGTAAGGCTCTGGCTGCAAATGGCATTCCATCAAGAGGAATCGCAATGATCACTCTGCCCTATATTTTAGAGCAAGCAAAAACAGCAGCCATGAAGGTAGATGAAAAGGTGGTGGACAAGATGGGAGTTACAATTTCTACCCCCCTCAGAGAAGAGCATATTCCCGAGATCTCGCCCAAATAGCCCCATGTAAGCCACCCAGCAGTTTTAGGACAAGGCGGTACACTGGGTAGTGAAGGAGTGTCTGTCTGGTGGAAGATGAGGGCAGCGAGCCAAACGTAGAACCTGAAGGAAGATGACCATGCCAATCTTTTCCACAAGTAATGAATCTCTCTGTAATAATGTTTGTTTGTCTTACTATAACAGATTTCATAGGAAGACGAAGTGAGTGGGAGATAGAAGTGGTCCATCTAGGCTTGTTCAAAATGTTCCCAAATAAAGAATACTTACCTTACATGGAAGGTATCATTACAGATACCAAACAACACAGACATTTTTATTGACCTTCCACATGGTCAATATTATTAGTCTGAACGTGAAGGGTCTAAACGCCCCTTTCTAAGAGAGTGACAATTCACAGCTTTCTAAAATAATCAATAGCAGACATTTACTTGCTTCATGAGATACATCTCCTATCAAATGACATCTACAGGCTAAAATCCTACTAAACAATTCTTCATCTTGACAGCTACAAAGTGTGTAGGTGTAATGTTCTTCTGCAGTAAAGATTTCACTGATGATATCCATGATGATATTTTTGTAATACACTCAGAGAAAGTTTTTATAGACTAAGGGCCATATGTATCAAGATACCCATTTGCGATTCTTAAATAGCGATTTTTAAGAAATCCCTATTTGAGAATCGCAAATGGGTATGTATGTACAAAATCGCATTTTGTTTGCGATTC
This sequence comes from Lissotriton vulgaris, assembly GCF_964263255.1. Taxonomy (NCBI): domain Eukaryota; kingdom Metazoa; phylum Chordata; class Amphibia; order Caudata; family Salamandridae; genus Lissotriton; species Lissotriton vulgaris. The sequence goes on along the minus strand of NC_141693.1, from coordinate 1,288,578,109 downwards.
CTTAGAATTCCCTAATTGCGATTAGCAAATTGCGAATCGCAATTAAGGAATACTTTCCCATTCATTTCTATGGGCCAGAAGGCCCATAGGAATGAATGGGAAGTAATTCTCAATTTGCGATTCACAATTTGCTAATCACAAATTGAGAATAATTTCAAGGGTGCAGGGGTGTCCAAAGGACACCCTGTTGCACCCCTGAAATATGCATGGGTGCACATGTGGCGCACATACTTGCCCTAAGGGCATGCATGTGCGTCACATGGCACTTTGAAAAATGCACAAATGTGCATTTTTCAAGGAATTCGCAACTTACCACCAACTAGAAGTTGGTGGTAATTTGCGATTCCTTAACCACATCCGTGCAGCGCAGATTTCCCCCCGGTGCTGGGCCTTAATAAAAACGGGCGTGGTCTTGACGGAACGGTTCCGTCATGAGCACAGCTCGACCAATGCTCATGACGGAACCGTTCCGTCATGAGCATCGAAGGGGTTAAGGGCATGTTGCTAATTTTTTTTGCTACATACATTGCATTTAAGGAATCGCAAAATTTGCGATTCCTTAAATGCAATTGCAAAGTAAGGAATCGCAAATTTTGCGATTCCTTATTTTGCACCAGTTTTGCATCATACATTTCATTTAGCAAATTTGCATTCGCAAACGCCGAAATTCGGCGAATTTCGGCCTTTGCGATTGCGAATTTGCGTGATACATATGGACCTTAGGCATCACAGTCCTATTGGGCTCTAATCTCTAAACAATCCTTAATGTCTATGCGCCCAACACATGCCAATAATAATTTCTTAAAACATGACAATATACATGGGACAACCTCTCAGTGGGTGGGTCATGCAGATTGCCATGGACAATACAACTGACAGGACACCCATACAATATGACTCCACAGGGATGGCCTCTACCCAAACTCGAGAGAGGCTGGGGGTATTAGGTTACATGACTGGTTTGGCTCCACGAGTGCGACAGGGAATTTACTTACTGCTCTACCACACAAAAGTCATACAACTGAGTGGATTACTTCCTCTTAATGGATAAGGTGATGGAGTCTGTGTCTCAACTAGAGAGACTAAGTCACCTTGTCAGATCATGCCCCACTCACACTATTGTTTGTGGTACAGAAATGTGACGTTCTCACCATGGAACCTCAATAAATACCTCCTCCACGACGAAGCCAATCAGGCTCAGATTGAAGAAGAACTTGACTCCTTTGTGCTAAACAGTGATACTGCAGAAGTTTCCACTAATATCCTAATGGACTCCAGACTCATAGGAGATAAGAAAAGACTAATTGAAGCAGGCCACAGATCAACACCTACAATTCACCTGAAATAAAAATTGGCATAAAGTTACAGCAGCTAGGATTCAGCTCTGGGCTTTAGATTGGGACAGAGAGGCTTATGTGTTACTCCTCACTAAAGATAGATACTACAATGCGTCCAATAAAGCAGGGAAGTTGCTAGCGGCACAACTATGAGCCGGAGCAGGCTCAGAAAGGGTTCAAAGAATGTCACGTCTAAGAACACCCTGATCCAAGGAGACGCAGAGTAGAAGATTCCTTCAGGTCATTTTATCAACAACTCTAAGCTAGCCAACCAGTCGAGTCAGACTGGGTCTCTCAAAATAAGGAAACTAATCTCAGGGATACTATGCCGCAAATCTGGCAACAGTCCTTAAATGAACCAGTTGGACTAGGGGAAGTAATAGCCGTCATTAAAAAAAACATAAACCGGGCAAGGCGCCAGCTCCAGATTTTATATAAGCTGTTTCAAGCTAGTCCTGATCCTCATGCGCCTCTTTAATGAGATAAGTGACACTGGCCTGCTTACTACTTCTATGTGTGAAGCACCAGTAATGTTATTCCAAAACCGGCGAAAGACCCCACACAAATGTGCTCCTTATCGACCTATCTGGCTGTTGAATGTTGATGTTAAACTACTAACCAGGATACTAGCAGCCAAATTAGGCCCACTCTTACCAAAGATAGTGCGATCAGATCAGGGGGAGGATTTATCCCAGTAAGACAATGCCGTGATCATAGAAGAAAATGCTTCATATTCTAGAGAACGTCCAGAGAAAACTCAGGAAAATCAGCCTGATAGGGAAAAAGCATTAGATAGAGTGGAATGGACATACAAGGGTTGTTTTACATAAATTAGGCCTGGGTCTGTGCTTTATTGGGTGGGCAATGGGTAATTATCGAATGCCAACAGCAAGCAGCTGGGTTAAGGGGAGGCTATCACAAGCAATCTGTAAAGAGTGAGAGAAAAGGCAGGGCCACCCACTCCCACTCCCTGCTTTGCCCTCTCATTAGAAGAACCTTTGACAAAAGCTATAAGAAGTTGGGAAAACATAAGAGGCATCCAGATACACAAAGTCACCTACAAGCTGACAATGTCTGCTGATGATGTTCTGCTTTCCTTGATGGACCTCTAGACTGTCCCACAGCTATTGGAGGAGCTGTGGACCTTTCAAGCGATTTCCAGCTTTAAAATAAATGTAAGCAAATTGAAGGCAGTCCCTTTATACCCGGCTCTGGGCCAGCTAGACCAACTGCAATGACTTATACCCATCTCCTGGTCATCAGAGATGGTGATGTAGCATGCAAAGAATAAAGGTATGCATATTACCTCAATCTCCAGAACACATAGAATATGTAGCGGTTGATAATGTACTGCAAAGAGGTCACTCCAACAGAAACAGAAACCATGCCTCTTAATAGCATAGAGTATTACAATAAAGAAACAATCTTCCAATTTTTCTGAACCTATAAGCACATCAAGTGTCAGATCCATTAAAATATTAATGTTGTTATTGAATCCTCCAGGGGCAAGGTTCATTATGAATGCAATATTTGATATGAATTTCTCTAAAATTCCTTTGAGAAGAATGACCATATTTTCTATAAGAGTTTCCTCCTAAATGCATATACTAATTATAGTAATTAGCCTGGACTGGGAAGCAAATGGGCATCCTTGAGTGGGGCACAAACGAAACACCCGGCAGACAACATGGTTATCAGTTTGCCATTGTGACACTCGAACAAGTAGGGCACTAAGGAGTGTTTACATTGTGCAATGATTTTGCATTGCCAATCTATTATACAAAATATCAGAGTTATGCTGCTTTTGGCTATCTCAGGCTTAGTTTGACAGCAGGATAATATTTCTCAAACATTTAGCAGCCAAACTACACTAGTTTAAAGATGCATGGCACACTGATACAATGCCTATCCCAGGAGAGCACTTTTGTACTTCCTCTGCATAGACACCATCTCGGGGAAAAACACTCAAGCTATATATTAAAGCAAATTCTATATATTAGAGCAATGCACTCTGAGAAACTGACCTTAGAGGTGATTACTTTAGGCAGAAGAGGGATGAGTCTGGTTAGATATAAAGTGTATGTTCAAGCTTCATGTAGCTGGGCTATGTCTCAGTCTACGCACGGGTCAGGCACCAGATACCTGAGCGATCCCTCATGTTACAATGCTCTATCACCAATTGAACGAGTCACATCTGCTCGATTTCTTCTAAAACTGCCACTAGGTCCATGTTTAGTGCATGAGGATACCCACTACATATATTGAGAACCTATGTATGCAACATATGAATGGAGTTGTTATTTAAAATGTGCAACAAACATCCTTAGGCATCTATGCAATGAACTGACTAACAACATCAGAAAATACGTGAAGATAATCAATAAAACAGAAGGATTTTAACCCTTTGACCACGGCGCCATGCTCATGATGGAGCCACTCCGTCACGAGCCAGGGGCGCGCTGTGCTCATGACGGAGTGGTTCCGTCACGGCCCCGCCCGCTCATTAAAACGGCCGCGCAGGCGCGGAATTCCTGCAGCGTGGGCGGGGCGGCCGCGCCGTGACGAACCACTCCGTCATGAGCAAAGGGCACCCATGGCTCGTGACGGAGTGGTTCTGTCACGAGCACCGAACGGGTTAAAGCCTTACTATACATATAATGGTCCTCTATTTTCGGTGGGTCAAGGTGGAGTGCATTTCAAATTGAGGAAGCAACAAAAGAGATGGAACTTTGTGACAAGCCATACTGCCATATTCTGAATGCCTTGAAACTTGTAAATAACTGACTGAGGAAGGCCAATGTAACAACACAAGATTTAATGCAGCTTAGAATAAAAAGACTGTTGTTCTTGAGGATCCTCATTTGGAAATAATAGAACAACACAATTGCAACAGCAGGATGTGGCATGTAGAAATGTCATCAATGTAATTTCGTCTGGCATAGTTCAGTAAACCACATGGGCAATCTCAATGCCTAAACCAGAATTTAAACTCAGCTTGATAGCATCTAGTAACTGGTGCTCTTCAAGACGTTTCCAAAGCTGGTGAGTCTGAACTTCTCACCGATGGTATTCACTGCTGGCAAAATAAAGAGAAACCTTTGCTAAGCTTCTGCCCTGGGGCCTAAATTTGACTTCTTTAAAATGGATTAGACAGCTCCTTTTTTCCATCCACTAGGGACAGTGAAAGATGAACAGAGGGGTTAACGAAAAAGGTAAAAGAAGATGTAGCAAGAAACCTATCTGGACATTCAAAATCGGGAGTACTCGACTATAAAGAGTTAAGCAAGGAGTAAACCTTTACTTCCTTTATCGTTGGAAAAGCAGTGATAGGAGTGATGAAAAGAACAAAGACTTGTAATTATAATGCAAGGGGCAAGATGAAAATTTAAGCTGGACGGTAGAATCATGAATGTCCTTGATCTCTTGATCTTCTCATACAAAATAAGAAGCAAAATTGTCACAAACAACTTGGGAGGGGAAATAGTCATTTTGAGACAGGACTGATTGGGGGGATTAGAGCCCTTGAAGAGTTGGAGGCTTAAGAAAAAGAATTTGAAATAAAATACATGTCTTACTAGCAGTAAGAGACAATTTCCAATGCCTGAGCTCTTGACACGTACTTGGTGCTTTCACAGTCTTGGTCTGTGCGTATATACTTGGCATGTGTGTATATACAAGTTTGTGTTTTGTTAAAAGAAAAACTGTACATGTTTCACATACAAAGGTGGTGGGTTTGCAACTCGGTTTTTTCCCCTAACTTCAGCCGGATATGCCTAAATTACCTCCAGCTTGTCCTGTTCTCTAAAGAACGATGCTTTTCTGTTTTTCAGACAGTTTTTGGTGTTTTCTTTAGCTCTATATACTTCATGCTGGCAGATTCAAAGCGCCAGGTCAAAGGTAAAACTAAGGCCTTTTGTTCTTTCAGTCACAGAATGGATCTGGAAGGACTATGCATATCACTGTACAAACATGCATCAACCAGAATTCAGTTCTGCGACAGGTTACAAAAATGGACATCTACAGTGATCACATTAACCAACTAAGCTTTCTTAACATGTAAACGTGCATTTCTCATTGATTACTTTAACACAGTTTCTATACTTTTTAATGAACTTCAACCTGTGGATGAGCTGCAAAACAGTATATACAAGGCACCCACCTGCAGCCCAGACCAGTATACGTGTGTGTCCTGGAAGCTAAAGCAGGCCGGGCTAAGACACATAATGCAATGTGAAACTGAAGCCCTATTAGCTCAAGGTGCAATGCTTGCTTCTTTGGGGCCCGGGACTGACACTTATTCTTATGATCTGGCTTGAAAGCGCATCTGTCACTAGACAATTTTGGGAGAGTCATCAAAAGAGGGGCATTGGCTCTGCCCAAATGTTGGGAGCCAGGAGTACAGATTTTGCTTGGGCTGAAGTTGAGTGCTTCCCCCCAAAAAAGTGCTTGTCCTCAACACAGTTGTGTTCATTTTGTTTACTTATCCAGCTGCTTGAGCTTGAACTTTCAGTAGCCTACACTTGACATTGTAATGCTGTCAAAGTGTCTTAGATAACTAGATAATTTATTGTGTTTTTCTCTGGCAGCAGTATAGATGGGGGAGCACAGTTTCAACCTACATGGATGTTTAGGTCTGGCTTGACAGTGCAACCGTCACTTGACCTTTTAACCTACACCAATATTATTCTACAGTTATTTGTTTCCATATAAATACATATCCATTCTCATGCTATTTACTCTTAATGCATCACATTACCATGCAACATTGCTTTAAAGCCAGTCCGATTGGCTGTGCCTGTCCGTGCCCCCCAGACCGCCCACAACAAGAGAAAGAAAATCTTACAAGGGGTAAAGAAGAAGGAAGAGAAAGATGGAATAACTGTGCCAAAGGGAGAAATCGAGGATGAGAATGAACCTGCAGGAGTAAGATAAAGGTGCAGGGAGTGCCTAGGGATAGAAAAGAGAGGAATAAGGTGGAATCACAAATAGGCAGCCCTGGTATTTGGCATCCAGACACTTAACAGTGGCGGGTACTGGCTCTAAGCAAACCTTTGGTTCCTGACACTCATTCTTTTACAAATGATCCTTTACAGGCTGCTCTGGAACCCTGGACACGAGCAATATAAGAAACTGAAAAAGCAATCCATCGATATTACTAATATCTAAAATAGCTTATATATCAATAATATGCTTACTAGTGATCTCCACATTAACAACTGTAATTCTACAATACACCTTCATGAACATCTTAAAAGATGGCATTTCGAGAGGGGGGCCTAATGGGTCCTATACCCAGCTCGGTTTGTCCTAGTCCCACCCTATAGGCCCCATCACCGTAGTTGTTGAATGTGGCAACACATAAAAAAAGACACTGCATCTTGTCACGCATAGTTGTCTTTGCACCTTTCACTACAAAGCAGTATTTGTTTGAGGTAATGCACAAGCCTACATGTTTGATTCAAAATGTTTCAATCAGACTTTGTATATATATATGTATCTATATATAAATATATAGACAGAGAAATATACACATATCCTTACAAAATCAGAATTATACATTTTAAGCAATATGCCTCTATATATGTGAGTGTGTGTGTGTATACATATAATTAATTAAATAAATAAATTATATATATATATATATATATATATATATATATATATATATTACCTACTGGCTATCGCCAGTAGGTATATATAGTTAGGATTAATTCCCTATGGGATTTCTGAAAATTCTATGTCTAATAACTTTGGCGTTTGTGGACGGAATCGCCTGAAATTTTCAGGAAAATGGCACATTTTGTTTCTGAGCAGCTCCTGGAAATTTGGGGGGGTTTCGTCAAGGGGGGGCTGAGAAAAAAGGGGGGTCCCAAAACGCGTTTTTTACATTGAGTTTTCCATAGGGCAGTTGGACTCACTTTTAGCTCGAACGGCTGAATGGATTTGCACGAAACTTGGCAAAATTGTAGGGACTGTTAGCCCGATGTGCCTTTGCTAGGTCTCAATATATGTGCTTCAGTGGATTTTGAGAAATTAACGTTTAAATCAAGATATATATCTGTAACAGCGCTCCGGGCAGCGATCCGGTCCGCTTACTTTTCGCGTTTTGGAACTTTGCGCGCAGAAAGCTGATTGGCTCTCCGGTGTCTGTCAACATTCTAAACAGTCCGGAGCGGCCGCCATCTTGTCTCTCGGTAGGATCGAGAGAGAAGAAGAGGTGAAAAACGAAAGGGGAATTTAATGAAAGGGGGCAAGGTATCCCCCTCTTGACCCCCTAGGAATGTTGTTGGGGTTATTAAAGGGTCCAGTGGGGAAAAGAAAAAAAAAATGATTTTTCACGGTAGAAGCGCTTCACGGGCCGCGAACTGGGCCGCAAACTGGTAGCGAAACGGGAATTCGCCATTTTGTGCTTCGTTAATTAAATTACTAGGTATAAGAGGGTGCGGGAGACGTATCCTAATCCCCTATGTTTCCTGAGGGTGGCTGAGGAGGCTGATACATGTTGATACATCTCTTCCAGCGGCTGTGCGTGAGCTTTTTTTTTTTTTGCTGCGTGACAGTCCGGAGCGGCCGCCATCTTGTCTCTCGGTAGGATCGAGAGAGAAGAAGAGGTGAAAAACGAAAGGGGAATTTAATGAAAGGGGGCAAGGTATCCCCCTCTTGACCCCCTAGGAATGTTGTTGGGGTTATTAAAGGGTCCCGTGGGGAAAAAAAAAAAAAATGATTTTTCACGGTAGAAGCGCTTCACGGGCCGCGAACTGGGCCGCAAACTGGTAGCGAAACGGGAATTCGCCATTTTGTGCTTCGTTAATTAAATTACTAGGTATAAGGGGGTGCGGGAGACGTATCCTAACCCCCTATGTTTCCTGAGGGTGGCTGAGGAGGCTGATATATGTTGATACATCTCTTCCAGCGGCTGCGCCATCTTGCCTTTTTTCCAATGCCACAATTTTGTCGTGCACGGCAGCCATTTTAGATGCCAGGCTGGTCCCAGGCTATCACCTACCCCTGCGGATGTAGTTTATGGCCCCAGCTGTAGAGAATTCAGACATGCCAACCCTCCCGATTCAGGCGTGTGACTACTGATTTCAGTGCTAGTCTCCCGCCTCCCGATTTCTGCAAGCAAAAACCCGGGGGCATATTACGAACAACTAGCGATAATTTTTGTCTCTAACTTGTTTAGAGACAAAAATTATCGCCGCACATCGGCGATTTTTATCGCAGATAAACCTTGCTATTATCGCAGAAAAGTCAGCGATATTCATGTATTATCGAGCAAATGCTCTTAGCCATGTTATCCACCTCCCATTAGATAACATGGCTAAGAACTGCTCAGGGCAGGTGTTAGATTTTGGAGATATTCGCGCTTAGCGCGAATATCTCCAAAAGTTGGTAATAGAAGATAGCGATGTTAGGGACTGTTTCCAGTCGCTAACATCTTGGCACGCCACTTCGCATGTCATTAGTGATAAGTATCACTGACATGCAAAGCGGGGCCCAAGATGGTCGCTATCTCCTTTTAGCTGTCACTAACTGGTGTTAGCGACAGCTTGGTAATAGGGAGATAATTTTATCTCCGCTTTCATGGCTTTTAAAGCCAAAAAAAGCGGAGATAAACCCCCTTGATAATATGCCCCACGATTCCTTGGGGGTTTCAGCTGACAGGGCTTGGTATTGTGTTACATTGTAATTTTTCCAGGAAACGTCAGAGGGTCGATGCAGGGGTTCTAGAAGAGGTGATAAACCATTTAAGCCTCATGAACAAGCGCATGGTCTTTTAAAGATTTGTGAAGTACTCGGGGCGGCGGTGTGTGTGTGCCCTCTTTCAGGAGCGGGCGGGGGGGCACTGCCAGCAACTTGCCAGGTCAGGTAGTGTTCAACACGTGCATCACCCTTTCTCTGCCTGCTATTGCGCTCCATGCTTCGGAAAGGTAAGAAAAAGAACGTGCATTTGAGTTTGAAATGTCCGATCCTGCAGCAGCACACTTCCAAAGCCCACACATGACAATAACCCGATTCAAGGCCCCATTCACCCGTTTTAAAAAAAATAGATAACACTCCAACAAAGTAAGATTATAAAACTTTATTAACTATTAACTTTAACGAACGGAACAAAAACTAAAAACATTTAAACATTTTTCAACACAAAAAGCAACAATGGTTAGAAGCTGTCTTTTGTGCGAATAGTCCCAAGGCAGCACAATGTGCAGAGTTCTGGACGGCACCCAGGTGATGTCGCCTGGGTGCCGCACTGGTTTTGGGATCCTACAATGCTGCTCCGTATTTTTTGAACACTTTTTTGTTTTTTTTGTTGTTTTTTTAAAGGGGGCATAAGGGGGCATAGTAGATCCTCGCTGACCCCCTAGGTTTTATGTAGAGGTTGTAAAAGGTCCCAGCCTGGTGAGCGCCTAGTACGCGAACCGGAAAGCGTTATGGGCAGCGTACTTTAAGGATATAGAATGATAGATTTTTGTAATACTGTATGTTAATTGTTTGTTGTTTTCGTTGTTTTTTTTGTTTTCTTTAATTTTGAAAATTTGGGGTTAGCTCCCGGTTCGCGTACCAGAGAGCTAACCGGAAAGCAAACTAAAAAAAAACAGCTTGCCAGAGTGTTACACTTTCTAGCAATTTTTGTAAAAAGGGGAGGTAGTTCTGAAAAGAACTTTATTTTTTTCTTTTTATTTTTTTTTTTTTACTTTTTTGAACATTATTTCATTTTTTTGTATTTTTTGAACACTTTTTTGTTTTTTTGTTGTTTTTTTAAAGGGAAAGAACAGAAAGAGGCATTGAAAATGGCTCAACAGGAGCAAAAAAAAAAATTAAAACTTCTTGCGTTTGGAACATTGGTGTTTCTCGAAAGCCAGATTAATCAATTTCACACTCATGTTAGCGCATGAAATTAGTGTTCCACAATACAAGCATGTCAGTTTCAGATGCACAAAATTTTTTTGTATGTTGGGCACTGTTTCGTTCGCCTCTGCCACTGACAGAGACAGATCAGAAGATGTTGAAGGCACCGAAGTTGGGGGGTTTTGTTGCAGTTCACGCATCTCTCCACGACTGTAGTTCATTGGATGCCACCTCTGCATATGTCGGTGCATTGTGTGATTTCCAAAGCTGTATTTTTTATTTGTTCCTCGGGATAATTTTTGTTTGCAGATAAGGCACTTAGCATATCGTGCATTGACTTTTTTTTCTCCAGAAGGAATGCTAAAAAATTGCCATATAAAGCTTTCTTTCCGATGAAATACCCGGGGTAACTCTTGGACAAATTGTGGTCCCTCTTCTTCCTCTCCGTCTTCTTCTTCCTCTTCCTCCTCTATGTTTCCAATAAATTGTGGAGGGGGTCCTCTCTTCCTATTAGGAGATGGGGGTGGTGGTGGTGGGGGTGCAGAAGCTGAAGCTACTATTGAAGCCATCACAGAAAATTTTCAGGTCTTCCTTTCTCAAAGTTGAAAGTCAGAGTGAGAAAAAAGGTGGGGGCTTTCATCATTTGGGAAAAGAAATAGTTCTAAACCAATGAAAAGTGTTATTTTTAGGTCATATGACCTAGTGTTACATCATTAGGAAACCAAAAGTGAAATGAACCAATGAAAAGTTTTATAAACAAGTCACATGACCTGTTCCGCTCACGTTACGCGGAGCGCGCCGCGCCGCGGCTCGCTTCCGGTTCGCGGCCCGGAGCACTTCCGGGAGCGCTAACGCGGCGCGTCTTAAGACGCATTACGCGACAACGTGATACGTCGCGCTTCCGCGACGCGTCACGATGTTGATTTCTAGTTGCGCTAAAGGAACGTTTACCGGTTAGCAGACCGGGTCGCGGCATCAAATTGAGCTAACGGAAAGCTGACCGGTTCGCGGACTGGGAGCGAAACATAAATTTTTTTTTTAAAAATGGATAAAAAACATGTAAAATATATTTTTGGATTTAAAGAAGAATACATTTTACAGCTATAGATATTAGCTTTTAAAAAACCAATGAAATTCACTGAAAAAACCATAGGTTATAGACCATATATAGTTAGGGATTAGCATTTACAAAACCTTATTTTACTCGCACAAAACCATTGAAATTATATATATCGTTAGTTGCACTAACTATATATCGCGCACCCGCAATCCACTGCTGATGATGTCATATATTACATCATTCCTGACATGGTCCGTGACATCACTGATGACATCACTGATGACATCTCAAATGACATCACTGATGACATCACTGATGACAACATCCAGTGACTGTATGTTTCTGTAAAGTTAAAATATGTCTTACATATTGAAGAATGCGTGGATGTATAAGTGTCTGGATGAAGGATTTAGTAGGTGCATGACTGACTGTATGAGTGAGTGATTAAATGTGTCTCACTGAGTGCATGGGTTAGTGACTAAACTGTCTTAATTTGTGCATCATTATGTCTGTTGTTCTGTAAACTGTTGCATGTGTTGATAAGTAGCTATATGAGTAACTATATGGGTTATTGATTGGTTGCCCAAGTATTTGTATGGGAGACTGAGTGTGTGTGTGGGTGGCTGGGAGGTGTATGACTCTGTGCATAGATGAGTGAGCAGTTGATTCACTAGATGTATGGGTTCAAAAGTGCATGTGGAAACAGCTGTATGGGCGGTTGACTGTGTGCATGAGTGTATTAGTGAGTGAATGGATATCTCAGTGCTACATGTCAAAGTAAGTACATATGTAAAACACAGTACATGTGAGAGTTGACATATATAAATAACTGTGCATAAGAGCCAGTGAATGTGTCAGTGGCTGTATGGATCATTGTGAACTTGTATCAGGGATTGTATAAGAGAGTAAATATGTGTTAGTATATGTTTGAATAAGTAAGGTGTGTATAACTGTATAGTTGAGGAAATGGAGGTGTGATTGATGCTTTGCATGATTGACTAGGTGTGTGAGTAACTCCATGGTTGAGTGACAGTCTGTGAGTGTCTGTTTACACTGAGTGTATCTAAGGTTATATTAGAGTCTGGAGAGGTTCATCGTATTATCACATGAATGATGTCATCAGTGATGTGATCAGTAATGTCAAATGAGATCTCATCAGTGATGTCATCGGTGATGTCATTTGAGATGTCATCAGTGATGTCATCAGTAATGTCAAATGAGATGTCCTCAGTGATGTCATCAGTGATGTCATTTGAGATGTCATCAGTGATGTCATCAGTGATGTCACTGACCATGTCAGGAATGATGTAATATATGACATCATCAGCAGTGGATTGCGGGTGCGCGATATATAGTTAGTGCAACTAACTATATATGGAATTTCAATGGTTTTGTGCGAGTAAAATAAGGTTTTGTAAATGCTAATCCCTAACTATATATGGTCTATAACCTATGTTTTTTTCAGTGAATATATATATATATATATATATATATATATATATATATATATATATATATATATATTTACATGCACCACGCATACACTCTTACAATTGCCTTTTGCATCTGGCCCTGGCCCACCCAGATTTACCTGTGGTCCATTAGGTGCCCCACCCCCTAATAAAATCACTTCTAGAGACGCCATTAATTTAATGAGCAAGAACAAGGTCCAGTTCCGAAACCAGGTGAAACTAAAATGGTAACAGCAAAAACAACATCAGAAATAAATATCTTTGCATGTGTTAGAAATGGGGTTTCTGGTTGGCTAATGTAGGCACCTAAGCCAGGTAGAACCAATGGCAGCTCCTCCGCTAAAGAGGAAGATCGTCGCACCACCGCTTTTCAGCAGTGAAAATATAAAATAATAATATTGTAATGTTATTAGCATTTTATTTTTCCATAGTGGCTGAGTTGTAGGTATGGTATGGGGCTGGGCAGTCAAGAGCAGAGGGAGGAGTGGTGGGCACTCCCTAAGTGCGCATGTAGGTTTCGCCGGCCGTCTTGGACTGGCCAAACAGTCATGTATACTTAGCATTTTCTACACCAGGATCTATTGCACAGCCTGGGTGGAGAACTTGAACAGGCTCCCACATCCTGTCTGAGCACCAAACCACGGTGCTCAGACCAATCACGAGGCTGCTGACAGACAGCGTTGTGATTGACCTAGAGGAGCCTGTGTGCTTCCTGCTGTCGAGATTAGTCAGGAACAAAAGCGGAGGAGACATAGTGGAGGAGAGATGGCGGCTGTGAAGAGGCAAGTGTAAAAATTTTTTTTACCCCCTCCCTCCCACTCACTCTCCCCAGCCTCGCCCCCCCTGATCTGTACTTACCGCCAATGGGTAGAACCAACCACTCTAGTCAGGGCAAGTTAGAAACACACCAAAAATAGCCTGTGCTCACCCTCCGTCAGCTTGGTGCAGATCAGGCAGACTTATTATCAGAGGCAATATGTAAAGCATTTGTGCAACACATTCACACAGAAACACAATGAATACACCACAAAATAGATTCCACAATGATTGTATAAAAATATATTGATTATATTGTACATAAAACCAGACCAAAACAATATGAAATATAAGTACTGTGCATACTAACCAGTTACTTAGATCGTACTCAGTATCCTGAACAACACAAGGCAAAACTGACATACATCAGATTCTTAGTGCATATAATGCAAGTTAGATTAGGAACCAAAGCACATGAATCTCAGTAGGCAAACATAGGGCACAGAACACCTGTGCTCCTACTACCAGGATTACAATAACTTCAATGAGCCCCCTTACATCGATTGCAGTCAGACACAAAACATATGGCGCAGAGGCACCTGTACACCTATTTAGCATTACACAGTAATTCCTGCGAGGTCTCCCAAAGATAAGTTAGGAATTACTCCAGGAAAAGCAATCCAGGGCCTTGAGATCACCCATAAGGTGGTCACGTGAGTTAATGCCCATCTTGGGGCAGTCTCCTGCAAGCTATACAAATGTTAAGTGTGACTCAACTCTCCCTCTCCCAGCCCAGGAAGACTATCAGTATGCAGATGTGTCTCCTATCACACCCAGCCCAGACATGTATTGGATTCAGACTGCACAGAACAAAGAGTCATAAGCACAGAGAAATGCCCACTTCTGAAAGTAATGATTCAGAAAAGGGGTCGGTGATGGACAGAGTATCTGAATTAAACAGAACACTCATACCCAGTCAAGAGATCAGGGCTTCATCCATCACCGTTTTTTAGCTCACTGCACCATCCCAGCTCAGAACATGGCTACATGCAAATTAGTCTGTCCCTGGCCCAGTGCATTATGGGAACAGGGCAAACCAAACTACCAAGCCAATTCTTATACTGGGAAGGAAACAAGCTTCCGGGAACCAGTTTCTGGCATTACAGCCGTCTTCGGCCCGGCTTGCTTGAATCCTGATGGTGCAATGAGCAAGGGACTCACATCTGAGTATACCCTTCCACGCTTATGGTGGACAAAACGATTCAGAAAAGGGGTTGGTGATGGACAGAGTATCTGAATTAAACAGAACACTCATACCCAGTCAAGAGATCAGGGCTTGATCCATCACCGTTTTTTAGCTCACTGCACCATCCCAGCTCAGAACCTGGCTACATGCAAATTAGTCTGTCCCTGGCCCAGTGCATTATGGGAACAGGGCAAACCAAACTACCAAGCCAATTTTTATACTGGGAAGGAAACAAGCTTCCGGGGACCGGTTTCTGGCATTACAGCCGTCTTCGGCCCGGCTTGCTTGAATCCTGATGGTGCAATGAGCAAGGGACTCACATCTGAGTATACCCTTCCACGCTTATGGTGGACAAACCGATTCAGAAAAGGGGTCGGTGATGGACAGAGTATCTGAATTAAACAGAACACTCATACCCAGTCAAGAGATCAGGGCTTGATCCATCACCGTTTTTTAGCTCACTGCACCATCCCAGCTCAGAACCTGGCTACATGCAAATTAGTCTGTCCCTGGCCCAGTGCATTATGGGAACAGGGCAAACCAAACTACCAAGCCAATTCTTATACTGGGAAGGAAACAAGCTTCCGGGGACCGGTTTCTGGTATTACAGCCGTCTTCGGCCCGGCTTGCTTGAATCCTGATGGTGCAATGAGCAAAGGACTCACATCTGAGTATACCCTTCCACGCTTATGGTGGACAAAACGATTCAGAAAAGGGGTCGGTGATGGACAGAGTATCTGAATTAAACAGAACACTCATACCCAGTCAAGAGATCAGGGCTTGATCCATCACCGTTTTTTAGCTCACTGCACCATCCCAGCTCAGAACCTGGCTACATGCAAATTAGTCTGTCCCTGGCCCAGTGCATTATGGGAACAGGGCAAACCAAACTACCAAGCCAATTCTTATACTGGGAAGGAAACAAGCTTCCGGGGACCGGTTTCTGGCATTACAGCCGTCTTCGGCCCGGCTTGCTTGAATCCTGATGGTGCAATGAGCAAGGGACTCACATCTGAGTATACCCTTCCACGCTTATGGTGGACAAAACGATTCAGAAAAGGGGTCGGTGATGGACAGGGTATCTGAATTAAACAGAACACTCATACCCAGTCAAGAGATCAGGGCTTGATCCATCACCGTTTTTTAGCTCACTGCACCATCCCAGCTCAGAACCTGGCTACATGCAAATTAGTCTGTCCCTGGCCCAGTGCATTATGGGAACAGGGCAAACCAAACTACCAAGCCAATTCTTATACTGGGAAGGAAAAAAGCTTCCGGGGACCGGTTTCTGGCATTACAGCCGTCTTCGGCCCGGCTTGCTTGAATCCTGATGGTGCAATGAGCAAGGGACTCACATCTGAGTATACCCTTCCACGCTTATGGTAGACAAAACGATTCAGAAAAGGGGTCGGTGATGGACAGAGTATCTGAATTAAACAGAACACTCATACCCAGTCAAGAGATCAGGGCTTGATCCATCACCGTTTTTTAGCTCACTGCACCATCCCAGCTCAGAACCTGGCTACATGCAAATTAGTCTGTCCCTGGCCCAGTGCATTATGGGAACAGGGCAAACCAAACTACCAAGCCAATTCTTATACTGGGAAGGAAACAAGCTTCCCGGGACCGGTTTCTGGCATTACAGCCGTCTTCGGCCCGGCTTGCTTGAATCCTGATGGTGCAATGAGCAAGGGACTCACATCTGAGTATACCCTTCCACGCTTATGGTGGACAAAACAATTCAGAAAAGGGGTCGGTGATGGACAGAGTATCTGAATTAAACAGAACACTCATACCCAGTCAAGAGATCAGGGCTTGATCCATCACCGTTTTTTAGCTCACTGCACCATCCCAGCTCAGAACCTGGCTACCTGCAAATTAGTCTGTCCCTGGCCCAGTGCATTATGGGAACAGGGCAAACCAAACTGCCAAGCCAATTCTTATACTGGGAAGGAAACAAGCTTCCGGGGACCGGTTTCTGGCATTACAGCCGTCTTCGGCCCGGCTTGCTTGAATCCTGATGGTGCAATGAGCAAGGGACTCACATCTGAGTATACCCTTCCACGCTTATGGTGGACAAAACGATTCAGAAAAGGGGTCGGTGATGGACAGAGTATCTGAATTAAACAGAACACTCATACCCAGTCAAGAGATCAGGGCTTGATCCATCACCGTTTTTTAGCTCACTGCACCATCCCAGCTCAGAACCTGGCTACATGCAAATTAGTCTGTCCCTGGCCCAGTGCATTATGGGAACAGGGCAAAGCAAACTACCAAGCCAATTCTTATAATGGGAAGGAAACAAGCTTTGAATTTTGAAGAATTGGCTTGGTAGTTTAGTCTGCCCTGTTCCCATGATGCACTGGGCCAGGGACAGATTGATTTGCATATAGCCAGGTTCTGAGCTGGGATGGTGCAGTGAGATAAATAACGGTGATGGATCAAGCCCTTATCTTTGGACTGGGTAAGAGTGGTCTGCTTAATTCAGACACTCTGTTCATCACCACCCCCTTTTCTGAATCGTTTTTGGCCACTATAGGTGTGGCAGGGTATACTCAGACATGGGTCCCTTTCTCACTGCTCCATCAGGA
Organism: Lissotriton vulgaris; assembly: GCF_964263255.1. Taxonomy (NCBI): domain Eukaryota; kingdom Metazoa; phylum Chordata; class Amphibia; order Caudata; family Salamandridae; genus Lissotriton; species Lissotriton vulgaris. The sequence goes on along the minus strand of NC_141693.1, from coordinate 1,288,560,797 downwards.
TTCAAGCAAGCCGGGCCGAAGAAGGCTGAAATGCCAGAAACCGGTCCCCGGTAGCTTGTCTCCTTTCTGGTGAAGAATTGGCTTGGTAGTTTAGTCTGCCCTGTTCCCATGATGCACTGGGCCAGGGACAGACTGATTTGCATATAGCCAGGTTCTGAGCTGGGATGGTGCAGTGAGATAAAAAACGGTGATGGATCAAGCCCTGATCTTTGGACTGGGTAAGAGTGGTCTGCTTAATTCAGACACTCTGTTCATCACCACCCCCTTTTCTGAATCACTTCTGAAAGTGGCATTTTTAAAATAGTAATGTAAAATCCAACTACACCAGCAAGTAGGATTTACCACCAATATTCTAATCATAGCAAACAAGGCAACACCACTCCGCTCTGATCAGGAATTACCACTTTAAAGTATATATGGGAATTTCCAATGCTTGCCTCTGAGAGGAGTAGGCCTTACAGCAATGATAATGGAATAGGCTGTTGTCACTACCAGGACATGCCACACATGACAGCAAATATCCTACCTTTTACTTACCTAGCACCCTGCCCATAGGGCTACCTAGTGCCCACTTTAGAGGTAACCTATGTGTCCTAAAAGGGGAGTTTAAGGCTTGGCAAGCAGTTTTAAATGCCAAGGTGAAGTGACAGTACACTGCGCACGCAAGCTTTGAAGTGGCAGGCATGATACAGGTTTGAAAGACTACATCTGTAGGTGGCACAAGCAGGCCCACTAGTAGCATTTAATTTGCAGGTCCTACTCATGGTCTATGATAGCAACCGTTTTCTTATGACCCTTAGATCCGAATCCAAACCCTGAGTATTCAGTTAGCTGCTAAAAGTAAGACAGTTCTCTTGCAAGGCATAGGAGAGTGTTTACTCAGTTCATTATCTGTTAGGAGCTAGCACCAGGACACATATTTGGGCAAAAGTTGTGCTTCATTCATTAAGTCATTACCTGCTAATTTATGATAATTTTTTTTATATAATGCTTCATACCACACTTCTGTCATTTCTATGCAGTGTAAATAACAGAGATCACGCTTACCCAATGAAATGGTCCTCAATTATCCAACCACATAAGGAGGGTAGGTTGATTCAGCCTTGCTGGGTTTCAAACTTGTGACCCAAAGATCACATCATATGTGATTGGCAAGTACGCTGACCACTTTATTCTAGGTGAATAGTGGCATGCAGGTGCGGCCAGCACAGGTAAGAGTGGTGGGGTGGGAGTCGACAAACGACTAGGTAGGTAAATCAGCGATGTGGGGAGTGCAAGATAAGTGGGTTTTTTTAATTAAATGTTACCTATACCGTTGTCTGCCGACTTTCACCCCTGCCCCACCCTGCCCACATCCCACTCTACTGCTCTTACGTGGGCCAGCTGTGCCTGCCTGCACGCTTGAACTTTTCACCTGCAAATCATTTATTTTAGGTGCATTAGTCTAACTAGCTCAATTGGAGCAAAGAAAGACTACAACACCTAGAATGGGATAGGATACCATCAAAGTCCCGGATGAAGATAGAGTCATTAATGAACTAGGGAGTGGCAGTCGCCTTATTGGTGAGTCTTGAGTCACTGAGCCGTATTGGAGTATTTTGGTATTTGTTATTTATGCAATATAAATGTATCACCTTGTCAGCAGAAAGTAGTTCAGCCAGTCATGATTTCCATTTATCTACTTGAAGGTTTTTTTATCCTCATCTCAAAGCTAAGACGGCACCTACCCGAAAAAATAAAACTACTGACACCTGATTTGGATCACCTTCATATCGCTGTGCTCTTGACATATATTATTTGATTGATGAAGGAAAGTATCATAGCTGTGGGGAAGAAGGTCCCTCTACAAGACACATTCTTGTATTGATCATAAAAATAGTATCAGATTTCAAACTGGTAAAAAATGATGTATGATGAAGTGTTTAATATGTCCTTCCACATGCCTTCCACATGGTGGCAAGACGAGCAAAATGTTTTACATTTTGGCCCAAAAACCTGATTTTATCTCTTGGATATATTTTTCTTTCCAGGGAGTGCTGTGCTCTGTATACAGTGGACTATTGAACTCACAGAAAGAGACAACAACCGGTACCACACTCTCAAATTGGCCTTTGCCCCTCCACACTGATTCTCAGAGGTGTCTGGCGAATAACAAAAGCAGATCAAAGGATACAAACAACAGAATGTCTATGGTGTTTATCGCGTACAAGTGTCCCTCCTAAATAGTTATTACTGAAAGAAAACCTTCAGCTGAGATACAGGGTTTTAGCAAAAGATTTTAAGAAACATTAAAAAACCTGATTTACAGGTTTGTATGTTGGAATATCCAGTAGAAAAATATCGCTGTACAAAAATATTGTACTTAGAATATTGACTACAAAAATATTGTGCCTTTTGACTCTTGGGGATGTCTCTTTAATTATGAGATGATGCTTCTTTTACTTGTAGATTGGAATTAGGTGCATGGGGATAGATCAGAATACCTTTTAGGTTTTTATTTTACTTGGAGTAAGTGGCAACTGTTCTCACTAACCTTCGCCACCTTTCAGACATAGAGCCAATGAGTAATTTGACATCCATCCAAATTCAGAGTATTATGGATTTTTCGACGTGTTTGAGATACATTGTTAGGTCAGGATTTTTATCCTTATTTTATACTTTTCAAGATACTGACAAGTCGCATTTGAATTTGGACTCTCAGAACCATTTCTTCTTCATATGCACATTTGGTAAATTTGCTTCTTGTTAAATTTACCCTTTCGTTATTTTATTGTTGCAGATTAATAACACAGAAACTATATAGTCGTTAGGAATGGAAGTGTTCTCTTTATTTTGACAATATAGAGGAATCTGGATTTTGAGAGTGCCTCTCCCATTAATGACTCACAGGTTTCTGTGGTGGTCGGTTTGTGGAGGTGAACACTAGTTGTTGGTGTACATATGACAGATTTAGGTACACATATATGTAGAGTTAAGAATACTAAAGCTGTACTTCCCTGTATATACACTGATCGTCACAATATTGTGGCAATTGATACTCTTGACTAGACAACATTCTTATAGGATAATATTTCACTACTTAGGTGAAAATGATGCTTACACTTCCAGAGGATTCCAGTAGTCAGAAAGTCATCCTTCCCTATCTGACTCCTTCATATCAGTCTTGGGACTGAAAGTTCAACTCCACATAAAGCACATGGCTCAGAAAATGTAAGAACTGGATCTCCACATGATCTCTTTCCCACTCCTTGGATAAGGTCATGATAATGAACTTATGGTAATGTTAGGCTTGGGGTTATGTCCTCTCTCTCCCAGACAAAGCATGAATCCAATAAACACTGTCTATGTTAAGGAAGAAAGTCAACCACCCACCACTGAAGATCAGACTGGTTCAATGCCATGATCGCACATGCTTGACGAACGTTTAAGCCATTCCTTTCCAAAGCTGTCTGGGGGCTGGCTGCCATGGACGACATACCCACCCTGGCCACATCATCTGTCAGCCTTCCCATAAGTATCATATATTACTAGAAATCAGCTCCATTGCCTTTGTGTCCCCACAGATTCCCAGTTAGTGGCGGAACTATCAATAATGCAACAGATGCCGTGGCTCTAGGCCAGAGATGTGAAGGGTCAATTGCACCCAAAAAAAAGAATCTGTAGTTTTTTCCTCCCAGGCTGGGCGGAGGAGGGCATTACCTTTGCTTGCATTTGGGCACCCGAAAACTTTGCTCTGCCACTCTTCCCTGTGTAATTGATTTCATCTTAACTGTCCACCAACACACACAAAAGTCAACAGCAATTTCTCAAATAAAACAACAAGTCATAACCCTTCTTAAACTGCCTCTGTCCTAAGCCTTAGATTGCTAATGTACAGGTGGTTCAAGAACACACGACCCTTCAGAAGAGATTTTCACAGCCTACACACCGGCGTATCTAGGGGGGGGCGAGGGGGGCGGTCCGCCCCAGGCGGCACAATTTTGCAGGCGGCGCGAGGCACTGGTGGCCCGTTTCGGCGGCCTTTGTAATTTATTTGAGGACACTCATTGACACTACTGTCAGTCACAGTAGTGTCAGTGTCCCCAAATTAATTATAAAGGCCGCCGTAATGGGCCACCAGCACCGCGTGCGCGGCCCCTTTGAAGACGTGCAAGCGCAGGATCGCACATGACCAGTGGCCGCTTCTTGTAACTGCTGCAGCAGTGCTGCCAATTGCGCCCGCGACGGACTTACCGCGTTTGCTGTGCGCATTTTTTTTTTGAGCTGGGGGGGTGCCTCAGCAGTGCCGGACATTTTATCATCATTGGCTGCCATCCCTTAGCGAATGGGGACAGGTGGCGCACTCGCGCAGCATGACTGGGCTTGATTGGCCAGTATGCCGCACTGCACGCACCACCTTAAAGTGTACCTTGATGTTTGGGTTTCAGGGCCGTCAATCAGGTTGTGCGCGAAAGCGCAACCAATGACGGCCCTGCAAACTTTATTGTCGAGAGCACGCCCGCAGCAGTTAGCAGCAGCACGTGTAAGTGTGTGTGTCTGCAAGCACACCTGCTGCATCGTGTTGCCAGCCACCTAAGTGAATAGTACTGTGGATGTTCAGTGTGTGGGTCTCTCGGCGCAGGTGAAGTGTGTCGGGATTTGCTTTTCCACACTGTCACTGTCTCGTCACTGTACTAGAGGTACAGTGAGTTACTGAGTGAAACCAACGCCGCAATGGACTTCCAAGAGTCCCACTTCGGGAAACAGATAGAAAATCCGGTAAGCAGACAGACAGAAAGGTAGAGGATGTTGACGAGGGTGGAAGAGGGCAGTGAATGAAAAGGTAGGAGCACTAATTGAGGAATATTATGTGGGACAAAGACGTAACTGCTAAATATTGTCAACCCCCCAGTGCTATGTTCCCATCAAAGACTATTTGAATACTGTGAATTCCTCTAAATACAACACAGGGTTCTCTTTGATACTGCGAGAAGCCAGCCTGAATACTGCATGCCCCACCTAAATTACACGAAGACCTGCATGCACCAGCCCCTTTCTAATGCTGAGCAAAGTCACTGTGCATTCTCTGTCACCCAGTGTGACTCCCCCACCCCGCTCCTAAATTCAGTGCCAACAGTCCCCAAAGTCTCTACGTTTATCACTTTAATCCCTACATTGGATACAACTTCTTAGTTTCTGCACATTATTTGTTAATCACTGTTGTCTGGTGTTTTAATCCAAATGATCAAACTGAACTACAACAAGACTACAAGTCCTAAAATTAACGAACTAGGTAAATTAAGTACTAAGCCAGAAAATTTGTGCTTCTGATGGACTCTTAATATGTCGCTATTCTTAATTAAATATACCTCGTGTGTAGTCCTCTCCTACCAATGATTACCTGTGACGTTCCTCGGAATTTCTTAAAAAAGAATGTACTGGGCAGCCAGTGGTTTACTACACGTGCATTTCCACTCAAGGACCATATTCAATCCTGGTCTGCAGGCCTGCTATTTCTGTATATATGCAAACAGTACTCTATGATCATACAATAGGTTGCTGTGTTGTGAATAGACATGTTTGGAACAAATCCACATGTTGCTCTGAAGCACACTTTGGCATTTAATGCATATGTCTCACTTTGGTACGAACTGTGCCAGCATTGCTCCAGAGTGTAAGCTAAAAGAAGGATTCTTCCCTGAGCCAGGTGTTTAGTGATTTTTTTACAGATGCTTTTCGTTAAATGAAAGATGGGAAATTTACAGTGGCAACATTTGTTATCACGTGAAGATGCTGTGAGCCCTATTTATTTATTTGGTTGTTTTTTATCATGCTGACTAGACCGTGAGGTAATGGAGTGCTTTATTTAGGTGTATACACAGTTTAGTATATCCTGTTAGTATTTTCGTCATTGTATACAATAATGTAGGGCGCCATCTCACTGTGACAAAGAGGTATGTTTGATTGATTGACCATTTAGCAACATCTTTATTTTTCCTTACCAGAGTGGCACCTCCTCTGGTCGAGGCGCAACCCTTCATTGCTGTTCTAGGGCAGAGCTTGGCATGCTTGACTGGCTCTAGGCAAGGTATTTCTGCAGATACTGCTACACCTTTACCCCCTCCCATCCCTCTCCCCCACCCATGCTTTGCCCCTAGGCAGACATTGCCACTGCCTATGATGAAAAACATCTTCCCAGCCCGTCACATATGTTGTAGGGGGCAGAGCGGATGACCTGGCTGTAGTAGCATCTGAGCAGCATTTGCGATGTCCCAGCGCTGCTCTGCTACTTGAGGGGCTTTGGGCTTGGGATGGGTCTCAAAATCTAGCAACACTGGCCCTGGGCATCATTTTGGCCAGCCCTCATGATGAGAACATAGCAGTGACGCATCACACGCTTCACCACTACGTGCCTTTGCCTACTCGCCCCCTGGATCCTCCTAGTGGCAATCAATCAAATCAGATGCTGCACAGCATCACTCAGTGGACTCCAGGCCACTCTCTGTCCCATGTGCAACACAGCCCAGGATGTGAGCCCCCAACAGCATGGATCTCTCTCTGTCTTCACAACTGGAGTGCCTAAATAAAATTACAAGTTAGTCAACACAGTCAGCTGACAAGTCGGGGACAATGAGCATTGGGCAAGCCTCAGGCTAAGCCATACAGTCATGTCACATAGCTCCCAGCTGGCAGCCAGCTCGATGTGGTGCTCTCAACCAAATTATTAACATGAAGTGGTTACGGTCGGTGTACCACCTCTGGCTCCAGTCCTGCAGTCAGCAGCACAGATGAGCTCTCAGCTGCCTAAGTATAGTAAGTTTTAAAAGTCTAGCTGTCAGCACACAGAGTCAGTACTACCTGCTGACTGACTCGACAGCAGCAGCACCGGGCTGCATTGCTTGGGCAAGCCTCAGGCTAAGGCACTACAGCGCAGCAAGTGCTGTAATATTTTTAAAAGTACATCTTCGCGGCTATTAAAAAAGAATACATTATAGCAGCCCTCCTGCTGTGCTCTGTGCTACTGGCAGCACACACCCAGGCCGGCAAGTGACATCTGCGGGAGGGCGCAGGCCAGCCACACAGGCACTCAACCAAGTTAGCAGCCTGGAGTGGCCATTAGTGTACTGGAATAGCGCTTTGTGTGACAGCAGAGAGAGTGGAATCAAATGCGTGACTATGAATTTCAATGAGGTGATGCGGCGCACCACACTGAAATGCTTTAGTCTAACGCCTGATGTCACAGATGTATTCAACTGTGTAGCCTTAGATTGTGTCGTCATCTATGTGCATGTAACTTGCATGATCGAGGTAAACATTAGCGGCGATACTATGTGTCTCTCTTTTTCACGAGCACCCCCACAGGGGCGGCAATCTGAGGGATAGCCCCGGGCGCCACAAGCTCTAGCTACGCCCCTGAGCCTACAACTTGTGTTGGTCTCTCCCACAGTACTCCCTTCATTACAACCCGGCCCTCTCGATTTTTAACTTCAATACCTTTAGCTCATGAAAGACTGGGCTTGGAGGCTGACTTCCTGCCGTTAGGCCCACGCTGAGGCCAAGAGCAATGCTCCTAATGATAAACTATTGGAATTCACTACTATTCCCTCACATGCTTCCACATATAAATGTGCCTAAGCACAATGTCAATGTGCACATTTAGCAACACTACTCAGAACCTGACATGTGCCACCGAACTCTTCTCTAATAGGCCCCAGTGCAGAAGATGCCTTACTCATGTGTGTATATTCAATAGTATGTCTATAGCGCGAACCTAGTCATAAGACAGCAGAGCGCAGTGCATGAACAAAGACAATATTTAAGTCAAGGAGTAATAGAAGAGGAAGCCGGGTTGTGCAGGGTTAATGCTATTACTTAGTACAATTTAGGCTCAATTTATACATTGGGATAAGAACTGTCCGGTGTGTGCCTCAGAACATAAACACACCGGAATTAAGAACAGTAATATTATAAAGAGCGGGAAGTGGGGGTCTGAAAGGCCACCCGAAAGGCCCTGTCATTTTGGAAGGTACAGATAAAAAAAAGTTCAGTTTTTGCTTAAAAGTAGAGATGGTCATAGTGAGTTGCGGAGGGTCTGTAGACATAAATAGGCCCCCAGCTTCAAGTCGACTGGGCCCAGCTTGACAAGTTTAGACAGGTTCAGCTTATGGAGAGGCTGGTGCAATCTTACCTCGTTTCTCAGCCATACAACTTCTTCCTTTCCAAATTGCCCCAACAAACCCATAAGTATTACGATTTCCAGGTTTCTTTCCTCCCCACGCGTTGTCCGTCCACTGCGTACAACTTTTTCTGTTTTTATCCAATCAGAAAAGGATACTTCCATTCGACGATGCTGATGCAGGCCTTCCGCAGGGGGTTCTTGAGGTCCAGGCAGAAGAGCGCTCTCGGCGGGCGGAGGGGGGCCCGCGTCAGGGCCCTCTTGGCTTTTTCCTTCTGTTTCCTCTGAAGCGACCCGTCGTCTACGGGGCTCAACTCCATGTTGGCGTTGGGCGCAGTCCTTGCCTCCTCCGGCTGGTGGTTACGGTCCTACACTTCCACTTGTTCCCCTATTTTGTGTCTCCCCCTTATATTTCTTCTGCCCTGGACGGTTACCCCCTTCCCGGTTTATCCGGGGCTTACACTGGTGCCCCCCCGGCTTCTCTCCCTGGCGAGTCCGGTCCTCCGCGATGGCAAGGAAGAGGGTGGGGGCAAAATGAGGGGAGGAAAATAGGACGAACACAGAGACGGAGCAGGGGGGTTAAATTTAGAAGCGGCAGCTCTCCCGCTGCCCTGTCAGAGTTCCTGAGACAGCAAAAGAGCTGGAAGCAGCAGCTGTTGTGGCCCAACTTATTCCGAGGCCAAGAACGGCAGGACGAGGGCCGGGTGCCGAGTTACACTTACTGGAGCGCTAAAGAATCAAACAACACCTGCAGAGCGGGCTGGGACAGGCACCCGCATGGCTTTTTAGTGAGGTGGCTGTATGACGCCACATCACTGGGGCCACCCTTGCCAGCCCGGGTCTTCTCTTTTCTTCTCTTTTATGGTCGGTTTTTACTTTAACCTAGCAGAGTTTCTTGAACAGAACAAAGACTACATCTCCCAGAATGCATTAGTTTGTAATAGAAACTGGCAGAAATGGAACCACGACCTGATTTGGTGGTGTTGCTACCTTTAGCATTGCAGCCTCTATGTCTTGTGCATTCCATAGTGTGCATAGCCTGCATGCACTGATCAATTGCTTGATGCACAGTATACTAGGTACAGGCATTTAAAGTGCTCTTGGCTAAGAAGTCAAATGTCACTCCTTGGTGTGCAAAGGTGGTCTGGGGTTTTTTCGTCCTCACAAACTTTGTGTACTATTTATCTTTGTCTCATTCGCACATATTTTTATTTAGGAGGACTAATTAACAAAATTGTATTCTTTACCTGGGCGATGTTATTGTGAATAGAAACGCTCTAAAAATGCAAACTTGCAAAGAAAAAAATTGCATACACTTGACATTGGGGGTAGTATTGTACAGATAAAAAGCCCATGCTTTCCGGCTCGGGTGGGTTCCATGAGAATGCATGTTATTTCGATATGTAAATCGAATTATCGCAATGTAGAAAAGTACTTTTCGTGTGTAAAGTGAACCTTTGCAACCTTCACGATAGGCATACGGTGTGAACTTTGCAAAACTTCTCTGACAGAAATAACTGCACGGCCGCTAACAAGGGCGACTTTAATCTGTGCGTTTTGTTGTCAGAGAAACAATCCAGTCTCCCACAGCTGTTTACTTCATCCTCTGTCTTGTGAGATATTTAAATATCCGTAACCCCTGCAGTGCCAAACAGGACGGCATCAAAATACAACTACCAGAATGTCTGCGCTCAACCACATGAACATACAACTTTAGTTCTGAATTTACATATGTTTGGAGGCTTAAACGGGACGCTTCTGAAGGTCTATTTTTGTTTCCCAGCAGATACCTAAGTCCACCACCACCCAATATAACGAACTCTCACCCAATAAAAGGACACCACTTGAAAGATAATGGAGCAGAAAAGAGTTCAGGGCAGTTTGTCAAGAATATTTCCCATAGTGCCAAAGAGTAATTGGATACCCATTCAAATTTCCCAGCGTGTTTTTGTAGTTTTGTAAAGAGGTGCTGCTCACGCGGAAGAACTGACAGGTGCAGAAGGACAGGGCGAGGACAGATCTGAGCACCCTCAGTTTTATAAAAGGCTTGCTTTTTAAAAGAACATGAATGCAAGTACAACTCGCGGATATACATCAAAACCCGAAAATACGACACTAGGGGAGAGAGAAGAACAGTGACAACGCCACTCTTTCCCCCCTTTGTATTGCTAAAATATGACAGGACAGGTGTCACATGGCGCAAGAATGCAGGCACACGCAGAGCAAATAACACACCCACACGCAGGCCGACCGCCAACCCCAAACAAAAACACGAGAAAAAGTAGCGCAGGCAGGCTTCACTCTTGCAGATGGTGTACTACAGTGGACGATTGCCTCTGTGGGTCGGGGAGCAGGCCATACGTGTTGCAGCATGTCGGAAGTGTCCATTTGTGAGGAGGCATGGAAAAGAAAACAAGGACTGCAGGCATGGAGGCGAAGGGGTGTTATTTTCAGTTTAAATAATATGTGCTTTTTAAAAACAAATTTTGCAATTGAAACAATACTGCTGTGGTGTACAGAAATGTGTTTTAATTATTCCTGACTCCACTTTGGATTTAGAATTAAACATGTTCTTCTCATTGACACCACACACAGTAATATATGAACTGATGCTTTAAAATGCACAGCGATGCTTTAAAACGTGCACTGATGCTTTACAATGTACACTGATGCTTTAAAATGTGCAATGATGCTTTAAAACGGGCACTGATGCTTTAAAATGTACACTGAACTGATGCTTTAAAATGCACACTGATGCTTTAAAATGTGCAATGATGCTTTAAAACGTGCACTGATGCTTTAAAATGTACACTGAACTGATGCTTTAAAATGCACACTGATGCTTTAAAACGTGCACTGATGCTTTACAATGTACACTGATGCTTTAAAATGTGCAATGATGCTTTAAAAAGTGCACTGATGCTTTAAAATGTACACTGAACTGATGCTTTAAAATGCACACTGATGCTTTAAAATGTGCAATGATGCTTTAAAACGTGCACTGATGCTTTAAAATGTACACTGAACTGATGCTTTAAAATGCACACTGATGCTTTAAAACGTGCACTGATGCTTTACAATGTACACTGATGCTTTAAAATGTGCACTGATGCTTTAAAACGTGCACTGATGCTTTAAAATGTACACTGAACTGATGCTTTAAAATGCACACTGATGCTTTAAAACGTGCACTGATGCTTTAAAATGTACACTGAACTGATGCTTTAAAATGCACACTGATGCTTTAAAACGTGCACTGATGCTTTACAATGTACACTGATGCTTTAAAATGTGCAATGATACTTTGCGTTCCTGAAGAGCTTTGGAGGAAGTTCTTTAATGCTATTGTTTCATTACAAGGTTTCTTCCTGCTCTGCTTACTGCAGGTCTATTGATTTATAAGGCAGGTATTATTTATGAAACCAGATTTGTGGTATCACGTACAGTGACATTAGGTCACAGGATATTCATCAATATTCATTTAGGGGACAGGAATAGTGCTAGGATGATGGTATTATATGACATTTTATAATGTATTGATGGTGTGATGATACATTTGCTAACCCTACACTGAGGTGTGTGGTTTCCATAGCTTTGTATGGTGAATTTTGTTATAAAAAGAATGTTTTCTGGGGTGAGCCAGATAACATCCTCTTGGTCTTTATAGATGCTGTACGATTTACAATCGATTTGCTACATATTCTGGATGTAGACTTTTTCAGATGTTAATTATAAGAAAAAATTGAAAAAAAGAGACAAAATAAAAATATTTTTCTAAGAAAGTATGCATTCTGTGTAAGTATAATTGTTGCATTTCATATCATTAAGGGAGAGCCCAATAGAGCTAGTGTTGGCCAAAGCGAATTAGTGGGTGGTCGAGTGGGAGGTCTATATATTTGCAGTGTTTGTTTCCCCTTTTCTCCAAGACCACCCAATCTTGATTAAGGGGTACCTTATTTTAGTATGACTTTGTCTCTGACTCACTACTCTTTCCATGATCTATCACCATACGTCACTACTCATTTTGCTCCCCTCTGTATTTACCCAGTCTCTAACTTGCATCTCTTTATACTTGTTTCCCTACTTCACCTCCCTGTCTACCTCTGTCCCTCTATTATAACTCACAACTCTTTCTGCCTTAGCCCCTTGTAAGTATTGCCCTTTGGAGTAAATCACCCCTCTCCCTCACACCACATTTCATGTTTGATATCTCTTCGTCTTTCTACATATATCTGTACCTCTTTATCTCTACCTATGTCTTCCCTCTGTCTACTTCTCTGTAGCTTTCTTTTCTAGCTACCTTACCTTTTCATTACTTTACCTCATCTTTCTCCCTACCTCATCTTTCGCTCTATTTCCTCTCTGGGTCTAGCTCCTCTCCCTTTACTTCACCTCTTTTGCAGAACCATTCTCTTTACTTCTCTGCTCTTCTGTGTCCTTCCTCCTGCAATGTTTCTTATTCAGCAGAGCTGGAGGTCACTGTCTGGTCCGGGAAGGGTACAGATAGACAGAGGAAACAAAGCAGAGGAAGATAATTAAGGAGGAAATTATCAGAATCCACCCAATGGAATGCTGTAAATCATTGGAACAGCACCTTGATTTTCTTCGTTGCACCAAGGATGACTGTTGTGAAAGGGAATGTATTTGTATTGAGCGACCACTGCGCCCACCACGGCCTGGTCGCCCCACGCCCCCTGCCTGCTCCTCCATACCTGCTGCCTGTTGCCTGACGCCTGAAGCCGATCCCACGCCCCAGCCGCCACAGGGCCGCCCCAGCGCCCCAGCCGCCGCAGGGCCGCCAGCCGAGCCCCCAGCTTTCCCGCTGTTCAAGACGCGAACCCGCCCCCCCGCCTGCCGATTGGTCCCCGCGCTCCCCGCCTCCCAGCGGACCCTCCCTCCCGGCTCCCTTCTTAAGGGGACCCACACCTCAGTCCAGGAGCGACCACTGCGCCCACCACGGCCTGGTCGCCCCCACGCCCCCTGCCTGCTCCTCCATACCTGCTGCCTGTTGCCTGACGCCTGAAGCCGATCCCACGCCCCAGCCGCCGCAGGGCCGCCCCAGCACCCCAGCTGCCGCAGGGCCACCAGCCGAGGCCCCAGCTTTCCCGCCGTTCAAGACGCGAAACCGCCCCCCGCCTGCCGATTGGTCCCCGCGCTCCCCGCTTCCCAGCGGACCCGATCTCCCGGCTCCCTTCTTAAGGGGACCCACACCTCAGTCCAGGAGCGACCACTGCGCCCACCACGGCCTGGTCGCCCCCACGTCCCCTGCCTGCTCCTCCATACCTGCTGCCTGTTGCCTGATGCCTGAAGCCGATCCCACGCCCTAGCCGCCGCAGGGCCGCCCCAGCGCCCCAGCCGCCGCAGGGCCGCTAGCCGAGCCCCCAGCTTTTCCCGCCGTTCAAGACGCGAACCCGCCCCCCCGCCTGCCGATTGGTCCCCGCGCTCCCCGCCTCCCAGCGGACCCTCCCTCCCGGCTCCCTTCTTATGGCGCCCCCAGAGCGACCGCGCAGTGGACGCGCGCAGCGGGAGCACCGATTGAGCGCCAAAGGTGCGCCAAAGGTAAGCCCGTCTGTGCCCGTCCGCGTCTGGACCGCGCCCAGTGCCAGGACCCCTGGGCCCCGCAGACACCAGCCCACCCGCCGGACCTACGACGCCGCCACCCTCAACGCACTCAACACCGGCCGAACCCCCGGGATGCTACCGAGCCACCCCGAGACGAACCCACGGACCCTTCAGCTGCCACGCCTGCAAGTTCACCTGCATCCGTACCTGCCCCGCACCAGCACCCGCCAAGCCGAACACCAGCAGCAACCACCTCAAGTGCATCCTGCTCAACACCCGCTCCGTCCACAGACACGCCATCGAACTCTGGAACCTCCTCGACACCACAGCTCCTGACGTCGCCTTCCTCACGGAAACCTGGATGAACGACTCCTCAGCGCCTGACATCGCCATCGCCATCCCAGAGGGCTACAAGATCTCCCGAAGAGACCGCGACAACCAGACTGGAGGAGGCATCGCCATCATCTACAGGGACACCATCCGCATCAAGACCAACACCGACGACACCCTGACATCCGCCGAACACCTGCACTTCCAGATCGACACGGACCCCAAAACCACCCTCAGAGGCACCCTCATCTACCGACCCCCGGGACCACGCACACAATTCAGCGAAGACATCGCCGACTTCATCAGCCCGCACGCCCTCCCCTCCGCTGACTACATCCTCCTGGGGGACATCAACTTCCAACTGGAGAACAACAACGACCGCAACACCACCACCCTGCTTGACAACCTCGCCATCCACGGACTCAAGCAGCTGGTGACCACCCCCACCCACCTCGCCGGACACACACTCGATGCTGTCTTCTCATCCAGCAAGGACATCGTCTTCAGCCACGCCACTGGACTCCACTGGACGGACCACAGCTGCGTCCACTTCACCTTCAGAAGATCCACGATCCACCACCACCAGCAACAGGTTGCTCGAAGAAACTGGAACAAGATCACAGCAGACCAGCTCGCCGCTTCCCTGAGCCAGCACCCTCCCGTCAGCTCAGAGAACCCCAGCCAGGCCGCCGACAACCTCACGAAGTGGATCAGCAACTGCGCAGATGACCTCGCCCCACTGAGGACCCCGCCTAGCAGACCCGGCAGCAAGGAGGCCCCATGGTTCACCGACGAACTCAAGAGCTCCAAGAAGAACTGCCGAGCCCTCGAGAAAGCCTGGAGAAGGGAGCCAACACCGGACAACATGACCACCCTCAAGCTCGCCACCCGGAAACACCATCAACTGATCCACGCCACCAAGAAAACAGCATTCAAGGACCGGCTGGACAACAACGCACACAACTTTAAGGAACTCTTCAACATCGTGAAAGAGCTCTCCAACCCCAACGCCGGAAACAACGACATCACCCCGTCGCAAGACCTCTGCAACTCCCTCGCCTCTTACTTCCACAACAAGATCGCTGACATACACAACAGCTTCAGCCCACAAACAACGCTCCCCACGACCGCACCAACGCCCCACACCACCACCCTCAGAGCCTGGACCCATATCAACACAGAAGACACCATCCGCACAATGAACTCTATCCACTCCGTATCTCCGACCGACCCCTGCCCCCACCACGTCTTCAACAAGGCCGACGCTGTCATCGCAACCCACCTACGGGACATCATCAACACCTCCTTCGACACCGCCACCTTCCCTGAGTGCTAGAAGCCCTTCGAACTCAGCGCTCTACTAAAGAAACCAACAGCGGACCCCACCGAACTCAAGAATTACCGCCCAATCTCGCTCCTCCCGTTTCCAGCCAAAGTCATCGAGAAGACCGTCAACAAGCAGCTGGCCGCCTTCCTCGAGACGAATGGATCCCTCGACCCCTCACAGTCTGGCTTCCGAGCCAACCACAGCACCGAGACCGCCCTCATCGCTGCCACCGATGACATCCGAGCCCTGCTGGACAACGGAGAAACAGCGGCCCTCATCCTCCTAGACCTCTCCGCGGCGTTCGACACTGTTTGCCACCGCACCCTAATACAGCGCCTCAGCAACATCGGAATCCAGGAGAAGGCACTGGAGTGGATCATCTCCTTCCTTGCTGGAAGGACACAGAGAGTCCGCCTACCACCGTTCAGATCTGCAGCCACGGAAGTCATCTGCGGCGTTCCTCAGGGCTCCTCGCTCAGCCCCACCCTCTTCAACGTCTACATGAGCCCCCTTGCGGCCATCGCACGCCAACACAACCTCAACATCATCTCCTACGCCGACGACACCCAGCTGATCCTCTCCCTGACCAACGACCCCGCCGCCGCCAGAACTAACCTCCACGAAGGGATGAAAAACGTAGCCTAGTGGATGACGATCAGCCGCCTAAAACTGAACTCAGACAAGACGTAAGTCCTCATCCTGGGCTCCTCGCCCTCCGCCTGGGACGACTCCTGGTGGCCCCCCGCCCTGGGCACCGCACCCAAACTGACAGACCACGCACGCAACCTGGGTTTCATCCTGGACTCCTCGCTCTCCATGACCAGACAAGTCAACGCCGTCTCCTCGTCCTGTTTCAACATCCTGCGCATGCTACGGGAGATCTTCCGGTGGATCCCCACCGAGACCAGGAAGACGGTCACCCAGACCCTCGTCACCAGCCGACTGGACTACGGCAACGCCCTCTACGCCGGAACCACCGCCAAGCTCCAGAAAAGACTCCAGCAAATCCAGAACGCCTCAGCCAGACTCATCCTCGACGTCCCAGACGCAGCCACATCTCCGGACATCTGAGAGACCTGCACTGGCTCCCCGTCAACAAGAGAATCACCTTCCGTCTCCTCACCCATGCACACAAAGCCCTACACGACCAAGGCCCGAGCTACCTCAACAACCGCCTCAAATTCTACGCTCCCAAACGCCACCTCCGATCGACCAATCACGCCCTCGCCGCCGTCCCCCGCATCCGAAGAGCGACAACAGGAGGAAGGTCCTTCTCCTACCTGGCCGCCAAGACCTGGAACACCCTCCCGACCGACCTTCGCCTGACCCAAGATCAATTCTCCTTCAGGAAGAAGCTCAAGACCTGGCTGTTCGAGCAGTAGCAGCACCCCCCCCCCCCCCAAGCATCTTGAAACCCACCGGGTGAGTAGTGCGCTCTATAAATGCCTTGATTGATTGATTGATTGATTGACGAATAACTGGCAATTAATGCTAAAATGTCAAACATCGTGTGCTATTTTACTATAAAGCACTACTCCACTAAGCATCCACCACATCACACTTATCATGACTTTCTAACAATGAGAGAGACAGACTGATTGGACATTGAATTCCAGGTGGATTACCGTGTTGCAAAACAAAACATCCAGATGCAAAGAGGCCCCAAAGCAAAATACTTTATCAATGCATGTTCAAGCTTTGCTTTGGTGATGTCAGTCTTAAAGCCCAGCAATGCTGCTCAATGGGATGATGTAACAGCTGCAGAGATAAGTGTTTAACCTGTGGGTCACAGGTTCACTACACAGTGGGAACTTCCCAGCCCTTTGTTGTTTTTTTTTTTAAAAAGCAATAGATCTCGTTTTTGGGACATATTGGTTTTATCAATGCCTTTTTTACAGGATCAACAACAACAAGATTGCCTAAACTAAACTCTCTTTTTAAGATTTTATAATTCTTGCTTAGTTGCCAAACACAACTTCTTTTTGTTTGTACCAGTATTTTATTTATACCTTTTGATTTCAAATTTTTTTCCCCAATATTTTCATTAGATCATTTACGTGTTAAAAGAAAAAAATTAAGGAAACAAATAATCCATTCTTCTGTACAATATATACAAACACTTAAGCAAAATTATTTACAACAATCAAATTAAGGTCCACATAATCACTAGGACATGTACTTAACAAACTACATCTACATACACAATTTTACATGAAACAAACAAATCAGTTCGAAATGACAGTTAAAATCGCCCCCGATAATTCTGTATATCGGTGGGGGAAATAAAAAAGGAGTTCCTCGAGGGCTTCTAGCACAGATAATCCCAACTGGTGGGGCGTAGAACGTAGATAGATATTAAACACCACCACCATTGAACATCCAAGTATTTAAGTACAATACAGAGGATATCAGGTGAGTGAGAATCTGTTACCTTAACTGAACACCCCAGGTGTGTAGCAACCCAGATACACAACCCCCCGAAGGTCTTCCCTTGGGTCCCTGCACAGCCGGTATATAGAATGTTGCAAAACCCACCCTTGAAGGGGCAGTCAACAGCCAAGTCTCTTGGAACAAGCACAAATCGTACCTGTCCATCAACTCTCCCCATTCTGGGTTGACTAGCTTAGGACCTAGCCCTGCTATGTTCCAGGACCCAATTAAAGATCTGCGAGACTCTGCCCTAACAGAGCTGGCTATAGTGGATAGTAACGCATTAGAAGGAGGAGATCCTATATAGGTATCCGACTCCATTCCAACTCCTAAAAAGCTAGTATTTAAGCTTAAGCTTAGTCGGATTGTTATCATACCCTTGTCCTTAGTCCTAATAGCCATCTGGGGTAAGCCCTCCTTAACTCTCTCGCCCACCTCCACAGGACACCTGACTACATTGGAGACCATTTCATTGGGCCTCAGTGGTTGAGGTAGTCAATCCACATTATTCAGGGCACTGAAACTATGGGCTACGGGTATATTATATTCTAGTTCCTGCCCCCCATGATGGAAATAGGTTGGTGCAGGCCCGCCCGGTGCTGAATCTCGTGAGTAGAAGTACCCCAAGTGGAGAGTATTGATTGAGCCCGGGTTATAGCCGGGATCTCTGAAGTTAACAATCACACAGTCCCCTCTAATATCTTTAGGTTTAGTCTCAGCCAGCTGACTCTTCTAGCAAATAAAATGTCCCTGTGGCCTGAACTCATTAAAGGTCTATATTTGTTCAGCCAGAAAATGATTTTGTTCTTCAACTCAGGGAATGTTTTGCCTCGCTCGCCTGCCAGCAAATGAACTCCTGTTAAAACCACCACATACGGAGAAGCCTCAGGTGGTAACTGGGGGCAAGGAGGAGGTTGTTGGATTCTATTGCCAGAAGGTATCATAGCAGGATTTTGAAGCGCCAAACCCGGTTCTGGCCGCTGCTTTCTAGGTGCTTTTGGGGTCGGAGGTGCATCTCGGGGAATCAGGCTAGCTGTCTCAGGATGGACCCCAGGTGGGATAGCAGGACCAGGAACAATAGTGGCAGAGGTACGTTTGTGCGGGTTTGGTGCCACCAAACCCTGTGCCGGGTTGTCTAGATAAAGGCCTTCATTTAAACTATGGCCTTGAGTGGCCTGATTGATACTGCCTAAAACCCCTTTCACAGTATTATTCCCAGCTGAAATAGGTTGCTTTTCTCCACCTCCACCTTTGTTATTTATCAATGAAACTACTTTATCAATTCTACACATCAAGATTTTAACACCTTGGCTGCTAGGTGTTTTCCCCTCCTGTGCTGATATTTCATCATTCCTTTGGTTTCATGACGAGCTCAGCTCGTCATCAGCACAGCTCAACCGTGCATCATGACGAGCTGAGCTCGTCATCAGCATCGAAAGGGTTGAAGTGAGAATTGATGAGCTGTTCCATTTGGGCTTGGAGGTCAATTAGTAAATGAGTGGCCAAGACCGGGGGTGCTAAAGTGGAATAAAGGAGGCCTGCCTCTGTCAGTGGGGGATCAGGAGTAGGTATAGTTCTCTTGGGAACTTGTTTGAGAGATTTCAGCTTCTTAGTTCTAGGACGGGGCTTACATACCATTTTACCTGCCTGGGGGTCTAGAGACGGTACAGGATTAATAGAGGAGCTAGCATCTGGCACGAACTGTGCACATGGAAGTACGGCAAAGGAGGACACTAGCCTTGAGTCAGGAGAATTAACAGTGGCTAGGGATACATCCCTGGTAGACAAAGGGGGGGCATAGCAGGAGTGAGTGAAAGGCATCTTTCAGTATTCTCTATAGCCGACGCAACCACTCCTATTGTTTTTTGTAGCATTTTGTCGATAGCTGTTAGGCTCGGTACTGGGGATGTTGAGGCCGCTTTTTGCCTTGTGAGAGGGCGAGAGGTTGGGAGGTTAGTTTTGCCCATCTTGCTCAGCATGAGAGTCTTCTTGGTCTATATTTACAAAAACTCAGATTAGCATTCCAAAATAAATTAAATTTAAAAGAAATAAACTAATCATTACAGGATAATAAGGCCCTAAGCAGAGTTTCAATAGTCAATATAGAAATGGCGCAATAGGGCCTAGCTTTGACTGAATAAAATAGTAGCAACAAAAAAGTCCAGTCCATTCACTTCCAGAGGAGCCCGGCCTCCTTCAGTCCCTGACGGCCACAGACGGCCCGCCCTTTGCCCTTTGCCCGGGCTTAGCCCTGCGCCCACCTGTGCGTGTCCCGCGTGGCGGAAGCAGCTAGATGGTTAAATCCACCCCGGTGGGAGGGGGAGGGGCAGGCAGTCCGGTCGTGGCCCGCTGACACCTGGGAGCTATAGGCGCTGCAAACACCCCGCGCTGGCTCTCCAACAAACAAACAGCCCACCCGCGATGCGTCACCCGCGAAGCTGGAGGCGCAAGCAGTCTTTGAAGCTCCCGGCGGGAGGAGGAGGGGCAGGCAGTCCGGTCGTGGCCCCGCTGACACCTGGGAGCTGTAGGCGCTACAAACACCCCGCGCTGGCTATCCAACAAACAAACAGCCCACCGGCGATTCGTCTCCCGCGAAGCGGGAGGCGCAAGCAGTCTTTGAAGCCCCCAGCGGGAGGGGGGAAGGGAAGGCAGTCGGGTCGTGGCCCCGCTGACAGCTAGGAGCTGTAGGTGCTGCAAACACCCCACGCTGGCTCTCCAACAAACAAACAGCCCACCGGCGATGCGCCTCCCGCGAAGCGGGAGGCGCAAGCAGTCTTTGAAGCCCCCGTCAGGAGGGGGAGGGGCAGGCAGTCCGGTCGTGGTCCCGCTGACACCTGGGAGCTGTAGGCGCTGTAAACACCCCGCACTGGCTCTCCAACAAACAAACGGCCCACCGGAGATGCATATTTGATTCGAAAATGTATTAGTGCCCAGACTGGATTGAACAATTTGTTGGAAATATCCAGAATTTAAAAGTGTTCTGCTTTACTTGCCGCCTAATTATTCGATAAGAACTTTGTGCCCCATAATGCAGTATTTATGGTGGAAAGGAATAGCCTGTTTGGTTTAAGCGCTACGTTACCCAGCATTCATAGTAAGGTTATAAAAATAGAGGCTCCGCCTCTATGGAGTCCACTACATTTTTCGAATAGCCGACTTCGGGCTGCAAAGTCGATATGTAGGTATGAAGTGGACTTATACGAGGCTAACTCCAATATTGCGGACGTCCCACTTGGTAATGTATCAAAATAAATTCCCGTTGTTCTTATTGGGACCACCACGATAGAGAGCAAATGATATAAGAAGCAGGGCGACCGACGAAAACGCCATTACAGGGTACACGTTCGTCTATGCTGCTGTAAAACCGCTTGCATTTAACTTGATTCAAAAGTAGCAGGGAAAGATATTTCATATGTATTCCTTTCCCGGCAGTTCCCCGAATTGAATGCTGTGAGGATTAAATTATGAACGTAAATTAAAAAGAGACGCGTATAACCAGGAATGTTGCGAGGTACGCGTTTTCTTTTGTTTGAACAAGTAGTTCTTTTTAAACAAATACCTCAATAGAGGTACTAATATATGCATTCCTCACCCTTTCAGGCGTGTAACGAATATAGCGACGGTAACGCTCTAGCTGAAAACCAACATATTCTCTTTTTTTGGGGAAAAAGAAAAAAAGCCTAGAGGTATGCGTTCCGACAAATTTTAAATACCAGTAATGTGAGACACTGCTCTGCATATGTTTTGAATGAGATTATTCCATTCCTTGAAACAAAGTTCCTTTTTTTGTAGAGCGTAAACATGGTGGACAAAACTTTGATATAAGAAAAGACCCGAAAACCTGAAATAAAGCTTATTTTCATAAGAAAGCATATCTGCAGTTTATCCAGGTATATCATTATGTTGAATGTACAGGTAGTGATAATGCATAGAAAGGCAGGAAGCATAAAACATATTGTAAATGTTTTCTGTTTTTTATACATCTTGTACAGAAAATCAGAAAAGCCCTGATGAGAATCTAGGTATTGATTCCCCTTGATTCGAAACGCGTCGGCACATCTAAGGAGCAAAATAAGACAAGAAATCAAGATCCTGTTTTCAAACAGTTTGAATCAAATTCTGTTTTTGATGAAATATGTCATTATTGTTTTGTAGCTCCTTTTGACTATAAGGATTTGGTCTTAAAATGTTGATAATGATTCACTGATTTGCAATTTATTATATAAGTATTTGTTTGTTTCATGTGAAATTGTGTATTTAGATGTTGTTCGTTAAGTACATGTCCTAGTGAATATGTGAATCTTAAATGGTTTGTTGTAAATAATTTTGCATAAGTGTTTGTATATATTGTCTAGAAGAGTGGATTATTTGTTTCCTTTATTTTTTCCTTCTCACACGTAAAAGATCTAACGAAAATGTTGATTTTTTTTTAAATCAAAAGGCATAAATAAAATACCGGTACAAACAAAAAGAAGTTGTGTTTGGCCATTTAGAAAGAATTATAAAAGCTTTAAAAGAAAGTGTGGTTTAGCAAATCTTGTTGTTGTTGATTGTTATATGGCCCTCCCTAAATCCACTTCCCTTTGGGCCTAACTCCTCATTTTTTTACAACATCAGCATGGCGAAAAGTTAAAAAACTAAAAAGCATGATGATGCGCTGCTTCAATTTGTTGGAGCATGCATGCTCTACTATGCACATGTGCCTACAAATTGCCACGGGCACAAATTTTTAAATTTACCAATCACAGATGGAATGGAAAATAAAAGAAGAACAGAAGTAGCTCAAAGCTCTTTTAATATGGACAAGCTGTCAGCAATTTGCTGTCTGGTCGGCCACAAGAAATAAACTAATTTAAAAAAAATGGCTGGAGAGAGGGTTGCATAGGGGAGCAGGAGTGTGGGAGGGGGGACCAATGGAGAGTGGAAAAGGGAAGCAACGGGGAGCGTACGGGTGGGATTTAGAAGAAGCACTAAAGAGAGAAGTACACGAGCGAGACAGCAAGTGGGGGAGAGCATACAAGAATGAGCACAACACGAAGTGGGGTGGGACAGAAGTTCATGGGTGAGAGAGAGCAACATGAAGTGCAAAGGAGGAAGAGAAGTAAGTACATATGAATTGCTTAACCACAAAGAAAAATGAAGTTCCTGAAAAATAAGCAGTGGAAGCACATACGTAATAAGGCTATGCTCAATTAGAATGACAACAACGAGGAAGGAACCCCACACAAGCTAACAAATAAAAGGCAAACAAATGAGAGTAACAATATATCCAGCAAATAATAAGCAATAGGTGGGATCTAAGCCCACTCTAAGCTGCCAATAAGTCTTTTTGCAAATAGGCAGCTTGACTGTCTGGTGAGCGAGACCTACAAAGAATGAGTGCTGTAAAACTGTATACTAATAATACCACCCTTTTATTTACATTTCACAATATTTGACACACCTACTCTATTATTTGTTCAAGATCAAAAATCTTGGTTTTGATCAGTAATAGTGTTGCCAATACAGCCTATTTGCGTCCCTGATCAATTTTTTATAACACTCTGTATAGTAAAATTATGCAGCCCGCGAAGGAATGTTAGATTTGTCTGATTTTATTTCCCAACTCAAGGATAATACTGGTTCCAGCCAATAAAGGATGAAAAGTTGAGCGTGCCTTGCAAGGTTCTAACTGCTCACCAATGGAGGTCATCCATACGTTAAGCGATCTCACGGGAGGTGGAACCTTGATCTGAATTCTACATCGGATTGATCAACTGAGCTATGTTCCCACTTTTAAGAATGGCGGCAAGCAGGTTTCACACAGATCTCTACAGTAGCTGTATTCTTCTGCACATTTCTCATGTCCTTAGCACTATATGAAGATTTCAGATACAGATGGGCTTAAGTTAATTAAATTATGAAAGAAGTAAAAATGCAATTGTTTTCCAACAAAACTATATTTGAACGCTAACTTTCTTCAAGTTCCATTGTGCACACTATGGGGCATATTCTCAAGGATTTATCGCTGAGTTTTTTTGTACGTTAACGCACCCAAAGTGGTGATAACTTTATCGCTCCATTCACAAGCTGGTGCTAACAGACGATATCACCAGCTTACCTGAGATAGCAGCAAAAAACATCGCCACAGATGACCCAGGCAACTAACGCGAATGAGATGCAGAGTAGGCGTTCCCGTGCAAAAAGCAGCAAAAACACCACTCCGCAACATTCTCAATGACCAGCCATATCAGCGATCCGATCACAAAACAGGCGTAAGGCGCGTTAGCAGCAGGGATTGTAAAGTCGTACGACAACCTGCACCATAAAAGGGAGCCCAGCCCAGAGCCACTGATCATGCAGCTCGGAGCCCCAAGAAGGCAACAATACCCACCACCACCACCCCCAGGCCCGCCACCCCCGCCTCCCCTTCCAGACTACCACAGAGGCAGCACAGACGAAGACAGTGGACCTTCTGGAAATGCACCAGCCTCACAGACTTAACACCAGAGGATGCCATTGCCCACGACAGGCTCAAAAGTATAACCATCTCTCCACATCCTGAACAACATTGCCCACAGGCTGACGGCACCAACACAGCGGACAACCAACATCCCACCTCAGACAAAGCTGCAGGCCGTGCTGCACTTGTTGGCCTCTGGTACCTTCCAACCAACAACCGCCAAAGTCGGAGGAGTCTCACAGCCAGCCCTATCAAAGTTCATCACAACTGTCTTGGATGCCATCATCAGGCTGGTACCCCAGCACCTTCACTTACCCCACACTGTGCAGGCTTCCCCGCCCCTGCACACCCAGGCCTCTCTGCTCACCTGCCGACACCTGTGTGTGTCAAAGAGGGCCCACCACGTACCAGTGCAAGCTCCAAGCCCAAGGCCTGCGACTTTAGCAGCCTCCTCCGACCATCATGGCCTCCGCTACACAGGCCCGCAGTACTCCTTTCTCGTTGATGAACTCCACCGCTGCCTCCGGCCTACATTGCGGTCTAGTAGGTCACACATTTGGTACTGAGTCTTGATTTCTCTATGGCAGAGTTCATATGTTAATGGCACATTTGATATAACTGTACTCCCTTCGATTGGTATGCTTAGACGTGAGTCCCATGCTCTCTCCACACCACTGGAGTCAAGCTATCCTGGTTGAAGACGGCTGATAGCCAGAAACCGGTCCTAGGATGCTTGATTCCGGTCCAGGAAAGACATGGCTTGGCAGTTCGGGCTGGACTGTTCCCATGAGGCACAGGGACAAGGCTGATTTGCATATGGCCATGTCTGAACTGGGGTGGTGTGGAGTGCAAAAAAATGATGGATGTAGGCCCAGATCTCTGTACTGGGGTGAATGTATGACATTGTTCTGCATTCTGTCCATCAATTGTTGTTTTTGCACCAACTCTGTGTATAGCATGCCAATGAACCGTGTCTGTGGTCCCTTGCTGACTACTGTCTTCGGCCTACACTGCGGTCAAATAGGTTACACATTTAGAACTAAGTCTTGATTTCTCAATGGCAGCATACACATCATTGTACGCAAGGAGAGGAGTAAGAGGAAGTAGTGGTTCAGTCCGGAGGAAAAAAAGGATCACCGTTACGGAGTTGATCGAACACTACCAACAACTGCTCTGGTGCCACTAACTCTGTATTTTGCAAGCCAATGACACGTGGCTGTGGTCGCTTGCTGACAGCTGCCTATGGCCTACACTGCGGTCAAGTAGGTCACACATTTGGAACTGATTTATTTATTGCAGAGTTTATATCAATGTACAGGCCTCATCGCAGACTGCATCCCCTTCCTGCCCTCGTGCCACTGACTCTGTGCCCCAGAATACATGGACACTCTCTGGTTGAACTTCAGTGGTGTCTGAGTCAATGGCCTGGGGTTGTCTTCATCATCATGTAAATGATACTGACTTGGTGGTAAAAATGAGTCTTTAGCATTCCACTCCTCCATTTGCCTGTTTCTGCTTGCTTCTGCCCTCTGCATCATGCCTTGGAGGAACACCTTCCACTGTCCCCCGAAACACTCCGCAACATTCTCCTTGGACATCAACGAGGACCCGCTCAGCTCCCGCGGCCCTACCTCAGTTCACCGCAAGTCACCACCCCATTGCGGTGCGTCTGTGCCGGCAGCAGTGCATCCGGGGCCACTAACTATGTGCAGCTCAAGTCATGGACCCTGTGCGATTGAATATTGGATGGCCTCTGGGTCGATGGCATGGAGGTCATCAACGCCATGTGTCTGTGGCCCTGCGCTGTTCACTGCCTCCGGCCTCAACTGCGGTCCACCAGGGCAGACACATCAAATCAAGTCCTGACCTGCCGGGACGTCGCATCACCGCAGGATGCACACACCACCACTGCCAGGACCACCTCTAACCAACAACTGCCAGAGTCGAAAGAGTCCTACTGCCAGAATATCACAGTTGCTCACACCTGTTGTGGATGCCATCATTAGCTTGATACCCTGCTCAGCTCTTCATGTGCCACTAACTCAGTGCACCACAACTCATGGACCATTTCTGATTGAGTTTTGTGCTGTGGACAGCTCATACAGCAATGTCACCTCAGGCAGTGTGGAAGACCTGGGACGATGATGAGGAATATGATGCAGGTGTGACACACCCCACTGCAGCTGCAGCAGGAATATCCTGTAGGGACAAAATCCTTGACAATTTATCACATGAGCAAGCTCAGCTCTGGTGCCCCAACCTCAGTGCACTGCAACTCACCGACCCTTCTGATTGCATATTGGGTGACCTCTGTACTTGCTTCGGCTACCACCATGATGCTTCAGAGTTGTTTCTGTTATACTGGTGTTTTCTGTTTCTGCTTTAATAATGATCACTGTTTAAGTTGTTGCCAACACCAACCACTCCATGAGGGCTGGCTTACACTCACCCCACACAAAGCCAGCACAGGCGTCACTGTACATGTGACCCTGGAAATAAAGGTGCCGGGCGCACGTGCCCTTAGCCAGTTCCACAAACTATCTGAGTGTGTCCATGTGGTCATAATGAATGTAAAAGGCCCTGGGCCCTACAACATTATATTGTGCTGTGTACAGCGGACGCAACCATGTCACCGCAGGCAGTGGCTAAGACCTTGGACATGTTGCTTTGTCGCCCCCCACTCAATGTGTAAGAGGAGTGGACTGGGCCGGCATACGAAAGTTCAGCGTGGGGGTGTGAATGATAATCCCGGGATTCTGGGCGTGGTTCAGTACTGTAAATGTGCAGATGCATGTGTCTGTCGCAGTGTGGGTGTCCGTTGGGGAGTGCAAGTGGTCCCTGATGGGACTTAGACACCCACGTTTGTGAACTAGTTCGGCTTCCATGAGGTCAAACCCCACCTCACCAGTTCGGCCACCTCCTTCTGGCAGTCTAACACCTGACCTTGGAATGCGATGTGTGCTTCGGTGAGGTGCTGGGAGCCAGCCATGGTGGTGGGTGCTAACTGCTGTGTGGTCTGTGCAGAGGGTGGGGTCTCCTCGATGTAGCTGGGCTGCCCTGCTCCTGGAGGTAGGTTGCCTAAGATGTCCATGAGCTTTTGAAGGGCGTCGGTGTCGTAGGTGTGGAGGTCCTCTTCAGCATCACTGATGAGTTGTCTGGTCTGCTCTGCTGGAGGTGTTGTTTGTCCCTCTGCAATTTGAATGGGAGCTGCATTTTGACATTGTGTTGACATGTATGTTGATACCTTGTTCAAGTTTACATACAGACTGCATGACAATGTACATTGTGACTGTTTGGGAGGAGCTGACTATTCGATGCGGGATAGTGGACATTTGTACTACATCACGGATGTGAGGTTGTACACGTACATTTTCATCTCACAGTTTCCTGCTATGTCAGATGTGATTGGCCAGTTTCTACGCACAAGCGGACCCAGTTGTGTCCTCTGTTCTGCAGTGTAAGAGTTGCATTTTGTACCACATTGTCATCAATGTAGATGCGCTGTTATTGCCATGTGTGTGTGCTGCATTGTGGGAGTCGCTCCTGCAGTAGTGATTTTGCTGCCCCTTATCCCTTTGAGGGAGTGTGCCTTTGACTTTTGTTCTTTTACGGTGCTGGGATGTTGGCGACTTGGGTCATTTGTGCTCTTGGATGGTTTTTGTAAACTTGTGCATTGTTTGTGTGCAGATGCATTGTTGTCTTCAGTGGTTGTTTGTGCACATGGATTTGTCAGAGTATGACCTGCTCCTTTCCCGATGTGGTCCACACTCAGTGCTGTGGCGTGCACAGTGTCATGATGATTGTACTGCAGCCATGCTGATCGTTATGTAGTGTCACTTGCATTGTCAGTGTGGCTCACAAATACGCATCTTTGCTGGGTTTCGCCCGTGTGCATGTGTTGGTTGTGAGATTGGTGATGTGTGGGATGTGACCCCTTTGGGCACATGGTGGACGGGAGCCTACTTGGTGTTTGTATGTGTGATGCAGTGTGCCACAAGGATCAGGGACATGATCCATGGTCATTGTGGGGGTGCACATCATTGTACATGTGTTCCATTGTGCCCATCTCCCCCGTAACCCCAGTCCTTGGTCATTACTCACATTGTTGATGGTTGTGTCAGGTCATGTCGAGCTGTGTACGGACTCCCAACTCCTTGCACCGTCTCCACACTGATGACTGTGGACACCATTTTCTCCAGCTCATCCTGTGGGGCAGGACTCCCACATCCAGTCCCCATTGCTGCCTTCCTGTTGGCAGCGGGTTTATGCTTGGTTATGCTTTTCACATCATGCCAGCGCCTCTTGACCCCCTCGACACTCTGAATGCATTCACGTTGTTCACTATGGACTGCCATATTTCCGTTTGTGTTGCCAATGACACAGTGGAGGTGACGAACAGTTGTTAGTAGTGTTCTATCACCTCCGTGATGATGATATTTTTTTTCCGCAAACTGAACCCCGTCTTCCTCTTCTCCTTGGCCTTCTCCGACCCCAAGGTTCGTTGCTGGTAGTCTGTGGAGCTTGTGGGGGTTGCATTGACCTCTGCACTTGATCCAGGTGCATCCAAGGTGGTACGCAGTTTATTTTTTTCCCTTTTTGTTTTGTTCTGCATTTATGATGCATTTTCCCGCATGACGCGTGGGAATTGCAGGCCTGTCGCTGGTTATCGCAGATTTTTGAATCACGATTGGCCTCATCACAACTATTTTCACTTTGTGTTTCGCATTTTACCAGCATCACATTATTTTTAACACAGTCATTTAACACGTTGTCAAGAGACTATCGTATAGTACCGCCGTGTTGACAATACAACATTAACACAGCGTTATTTTCCCGCGATAGACTGCGATGTGAAGAGTTGCGTTAAGCTAATTTTGCAACAATTATCACACATTCTTGAGAATATCCCTCAATGTAGGAAGATCAGTGGGTTGAACCCTTTTTTACTAAAATCTGTGTATGATTGGCAAGCCAGAGGTTCAAGTCCAAGCACAGGCCAATTCAGCCTTGCATTCTCCCAAGGTCAATCAAATGAGTGCACCGGTTTCGAATGATGAGTAAGTTTATGAAACATTATAGGTAGCATCAGCCTGTCAAGCTGATAACACCAGCACAGTTCAGGTCCACACGCACACTGACAACAAACACACAAATGGTGTCCCATGTGAAACAGCATAAAAACCAAACCCTGTCAACTTAAACAAGGATGACTTACTTCAGCTGAAGTATTACACAAATATCTCTGATAATGCATTTATGTACAGAAATTCTGTGCAGAGATATCCATGCGGCTACACATGCTCGCAGTCGGATTCTAGTGACTCTTCCAGAGTGTAGGAAATATCGCTTTGCCTTTGGATGCAAACTGCCCCCTCCCGATGAGGCCGAACAAGGCCGAAACTGGTCTGGCTTGTATTCCCATTCAGAGCGGACCCAACCCGAACAGCCTTGTCTTGACAATACCTCGGGGGTTGGGGCCTCGAGTGGTGTGCATATCGGCCATTGTCTGAAAATTCACAGATTGTCTAAAACCAATGGAATGGAATACATACCCGACCAATTACTGGGGATTGAGATAAACCCAAGCATGCCACCCGTCAATACTGTGCAGTCTAAAACTGAGCTGGCATTTAAAAGCAAAGACTCTTCTCATGTGACTTTAGCCAGGACTGGTTACTGCCGCAGTGGGCAGGGTAGGGGAAATTAGTGAAGTCTCATCAGAGGAAAGCAGCTGCCTGGGTAGAAACTAAGAACCGAGGTTCAAGTGATAATCAGGAATCTTTAATGAACTTTGCATGCCTCTAAGTGTCCCTCGTTCATTTTTTTAATTAAAAAGTGAAAATCATGTTTTACATCTAATCATTTTGTGGACTATCCTGTTAGTTCTCATGATTTTAATAAATGACTGTTTGTTGAGTCTTTAGCTAATCAATTTTAGGCATTTTATGAGAGGGCTGGCATAGAGCAGCACACAATACAAGACCTACCGGCTGTAGACAACCCCATCAACAAGTGTGACGATGCACCCACAACATGCCAACTTTCCACTGAAATCATCCTGGGCTTAAAAGGGGTTTGTAACATGAGTCTAACTTCTCCCTGGCAAGGTTCAGTTCCAGGCCGGGCACCAAAAGCTTTAGGAATGGTGCCAAGAAGTGAATTGGCAGACGCTATCAGATGGCTTGTAGCGGGCAACCTACAGCTGTAGCTGTGCAGACCAAATCCATCAACTGTTGTGTGCACTACATATCCCCCATCACTGCATGCTAGGGGAGTAATTCTATTTTATCTTTTTATACGCCTGTACTGAAGAGTCTCAGCATGGTATATGCCTTTCATGTAAAACCCATGATTAATCTTGGTGTATCACATCAACGCGCTCACAATGGAACATCTCTCCAATCACAACCCGCATGCCCAATATCTGGTGGTACATTTACACAGAACATTTACACACACTTCCATCACAGCACAGATACACCATATAGTTGTGTGCCACCATACTGCCACCAAAACAAACCATTCAGAAAAGGGGGTGGTGATGAACAGAGTGTCTGAATTAAGCAGACCGCTCTTACCCAGTCCAAAGATCAGGGCTTGATGCATCACCGTTATTTAGCTCACTGCACCATCCCAGCTCAGAACCTGGCTATATGCAAATCAGTCTGTCCCTGGCCCAGTGCATCACGGGAACAGGGCAGACTAAACTACCAAGCCAATTCTTCACCAGAAAGGAGACAAGCTACCGGGGACCGGTTTCTGGCATTTCAGCCGTCGTCGGCCCGGCTTGCTTGAATCCTGATGGTGCAGTGAGCAAGGGACTCATGTCTGAGTATACCCTGCCACACCTATAGTGGCCAAAAACGATTCAGAAAAGGGGGTGGTGATGAACAGAGTGTCTGAATTAAGCAGACCACTCTTACCCAGTCCAAAGATCAGGGCTTGATCCATCACCGTTATTTAGGTCACTGCACCTTCCCAGCTCAGAACCTGGCTATATGCAAATCAGTCTGTCCCTGGCCCAGTGCATCATGGGAACAGGGCAGACTAAACTACCAAGCCAATTCTTCACCAGAAAGGAGACAAGCTACCGGGGACTGGTTTCTAGCATTTCAGCCGTCGTCGGCCCCGCTTGCTTGAATCCTGATGGTGCAATGAGCAAGGGACTCATGTTTGAGTATTCCCTGCCACACCTATAGTGGCCAAAAACGATTCAGAAAAGGGGGTGGTGATGAACAGAGTGTCTGAATTAAGCAGACCACTCTTACCCAGTCCAAAGATCAAGGCTTGATCCATCACCGTTATTTAGCTCACTGCACCATCCCAGCTCAGAACCTGGCTATATGCAAATCAGTCTGTCCCTGGCCCAGTGCATCATGGGAACAGGGCAGACTAAACTACCAAGCCAATTCTTCACCAGAAAGGAGACAAGCTACCGGGGACTGGTTTCTAGCATTTCAGCCGTCGTCGGCCCCGCTTGCTTGAATCCTGATGGTGCAATGAGCAAGGGACTCATGTTTGAGTATTCCCTGCCACACCTATAGTGGCCAAAAACGATTCAGAAAAGGGGGTGGTGATGAACAGAGTGTCTGAATTAAGCAGACCACTCTTACCCAGTCCAAAGATCAAGGCTTGATCCATCACCGTTATTTAGCTCACTGCACCATCCCAGCTCAGAACCTGGCTATATGCAAATCAGCCTGTCCCTGGCCCAGTGCATCATGGGAACAGGGCAGACTAAACTACCAAGCCAATTCTTCACCAGAAAGGAGACAAGCTACCGCGGACCGGTTTCTGGCATTTCAGCCGTCGTCGGCCCGGCTTGCTTGAATCCTGATGGTGCAGTGAGCAAGGGACTCATGTCTGAGTATACCCTGCCACACCTATAGTGGCCAAAAACGATTCAGAAAAGGGGTTGGTGATGAACAGAGTGTCTGAATTAAGCAGACCACTCTTACCCAGTCCAAAGATCAGGGCTTGATCCATCACCGTTATTTAGCTCACTGCACCATCCCAGCTCAGAACCTGGCTATATGCAAATCAGTCTGTCCCTGGCCCAGTGCATCATGGGAACAAGACACATAAAGGACCACATTGGTAATTTCCTCAGATTTACACCTACAAGCTCAAGTGAGTCCAGTTCCATCCCTGCTGTACTGGTGGTGCTGTGATCTATGCTTAACACTTCCTAAAGTCTGACTCAGAGCGTGGAACCGAAACGTGTTTGTACAGCTGGCCTGTCCATTATGCGTGACTGGAATGCATAACATCGTAGCCCATCTTAAGCGTGTGGGAATGAATAATTGCTGAGTTCAGTCTTCAACAGGTTTCTATTTGTGAGTGGTTCTCTGCCCTTGATCCTGTGCACCAGTGACCTTCATTTTTAACAGTTTCCTTGCACCGTCTCATCTTTTAGACAGTAAGGTCTAAGAAAGTGGCTCTGTATTTACTGGACCAAAGTAAGGTACAGTGTGCACAGAGTCCACAGTCCCCAGAAGTTTGGCAGAGGCTAAAGTTAGATATAACCTTACTCTCTAAAGACTTTTAAGTACATTAGTTACAGTTGTTGTCATAGGCAATACAATTTCAAATGCAATGTGACATTGACCTCAATGGGAATTTCTAGTTAAATGCAATTAATTACTTTATGGATTACTTTTCTAACCACAGGACTGGATCCTAGATTCAGTCCTGGGATATCTCCTGTAAACAGTTGAGTAAAAGCATTTCGGTTACAGTTGTAATTTTTAATGAATATTATTGTATTTCAAAAGTTGGCACATAAACTTTTTCACATAGAATCACCAATGTTATCCTATTGGAGGAAATTCACATAACAGGTAAGTAGTGTTATTGTTACTTTTTCTTACTCAGTGGTGGATCCTGGATCCAGCACTGGTGCATCTCCTGAAAACAATTGAAAGAATGCGTTTGTTATGCAGGCGATTTTTAACTAATATTTGTAAGTTTCAAAAATCGACACAAAACCTTTTTCAGCAAAAACCAAGCAATGTTAGACTATGGAAGGAAATTCAAGTTACTGGTAAGTACTGTTAGAATTACTTTTCACGGTCAGTGCTGGGCACCAAGATTCAGCACTGGGATCTCTCCTGATAACAGGTGAGTATTTCCGTTTTTGTGATTTGGCTGATTTTTGATGAATATTTTAAAGTTTCAAAACTCCACACTTAGAAGAATTTCCAAGTGAAACAAGTCAATGTTACCCTATGGAAGAAAAGTGAGTTATCGCTTTTGGGTAAGTACTCAACTGGCAGAGTTAAGGTTCTGGGCATAGACTCAGGGGTCTCCCAGGGTCAGGTAGGTACAGTTGTTACACCCTCAGCGGCAAAGGGGCAGCCGGGTGCAGAGAGAGTAGGCCCAATGTTATTTTATAGAGGAGCCTTTGGTTGGTGGCTGCTAGAAGGCAGGCCACGCAGCTGTGGGAGCTGAGCTCCTGGTCACTAACACAGGGCAACTGGGGAAGTAAGATAGGGTAGTTGCTGCACTTCCAGCGGCACTCGGGCGGCTGGGTGCAGGGTGCTTTTGGGCCTTCAGGCGCCCAATGTTAGTCAATGGGAAAGTTTAAAGTTGAACAAAGGCTGCAGGCTCAGGGTTGAAGATTCTTCAGAAGAGACCACCAGTTTGAGAGCTAAGTTGGGACCTAGGAGGATAGGTAGGCACCCAGGAGTCAGGCACAGGGGGCCGTGGGGCACCGGGTACAGGGGTGTCTTTTGACGTTGGGAAATCTTACCCTCTGCGGGTCGCTGTTGGAGGGGTCCCTTGTTGTGAGGTTGCAGGCATCGTCTGGGTCATCGAGGAGGGTCCTTGGGCACTGATTTCATTGTAAAAATTGCTGTGGGGATGTCCTTGTGGTCTATGTCCACTCAGGCACAGGCCGGGCTCGGCGGGTGCAGAGTGTGCTGGATTCGCAGTTCCTGGCTGGCACCAGGGGTGTTGCTTGTTTGAGCAGAACTACTACTCGTGGTAGAGCCACAAGACAGTCAGGTCCTCCTGTCTTTTTGAGGTTGCTGACCACTGAAGGCACCAGATTTTAGCAGGAGCAGGGTCAAGCATCAACAGGCTGGTAGGGCTGGGGCCAAGTCAATTGGTATTGTCCTCTTCTTAGCAGCTGCACAGCAGGTCTACTTGTTTCTTGATCTTCTTGCTTGTTTCAAAACGGGATCTGAGGAAGGAAGGTTCAAGGAGCCCCTAAATAAATGTAGGGGTATTACAGGTAGGGTAAGGGCAGGGACCAATGGGTGCCTCTCCTGGGGTGAGTACACCCCCTATCCTGCTACTCTCCTGTCGAAGGGGGGCAGGAGCCTATCTCTGATTGGGCAGGGCTCCCCATACTCAAGATGGCCGGAGCCCAGAGTTGTGCTTCATCTCGCCTCTCCTACCTGAGGGGTGGAGTTGGCAGAGGCTGGCACACCCCCTTTTCCCACTTAGGGTTTCCCGCCTGTCTTCCCACCAGAGTGGGGGTCGGAAACGGTGGGGGACAGTTGCTTAGTACAGCAAGTGGCCTGGAGAAGCTCACAAAGGCGGCATTCCTTTGAAGCTTCCCCTGTCCATCCTCGGGGGAGGAGCCTTGGCACCTCGTCCCAGGATGTGCATTGTTTCAGGCCCTCGAGAGTAGCCAGCTCTCGACCCAAGGATCCAGAAACATGTCTGGTGGTGGCAGCCTCAGTGACCACGCAGTCAGGACACTGGGAGTTGGTTAGGTTTCAGGGGGCATCTCTAAGATGCCCTCTGTAGTGCATTTTACATTAATTCCCATACTGGCATCAGTGTGGGTTTAATGTGCTGAGAAGTTTGATATCAAACTTGTCAGTCTTCAGTGTAGCCATTATGGTGCTCTGGAGTTCGTAATTACAACCTATCAGCACCATATACTTTTAATGGCATCACTGCACTTACAGTGTCCAGGAATGGCCCTGGGCACTGTAGGGGCACAGGGCGCATGCACCTGTGCCCACACCACTAGCATAGTGCACCCAGCTAGAGGGGTGACTGATGTATGCCAGGGTAGTGTGTTTGTGGGCATGGCACACAGGGATGTGTGCCATGTCAACTCTCTGTTTAGTTCTGCACCAATACATTCAGCCTGCAAAGGCAGTGTGTGGGTGTCAGGGAACAGGACCCCTAAGGGTGGCACAATAAGTGCTGCAGCCCTTGCGGGTCTTCTTTGGTCACAACGCCCTGGGTACCTAGGGTAACATTTACCAGGGGCTGACATGTGGCCAGAGATGCCAATTGGGTTCAGGCTTTAGTACAGGTTTTAGGGAAGGAACACAGGCCCTGGGTACCTAATTGGCAAGGACCCAGGGCACACCAAGGAAAAGTGCTTCAGGTATCAGGGAAAAAGTGGGGGGGGGTTACTGCACCCGGGGAATCCAGGATAGGGTGACTTGTCTGGCTCTCACCAGGTTCTGTTACCCAGAATCCCTTGCAAATTTCAAAATGAGTTTAAAAAAAACACATTTTCCTCAAATTTGTGTGGTGGAACGTTCTGGAATCTGCATGGATCCACAAAAGTCCACCCACCTCGCATTTCCTAAAGTCTTACAAGACAAATGGTACCTCACTTGTGTGGATATGCCTAGGGCTCGCAACAAGAAATGGCCCACAATGCAACGAGGACACACCACATTTTCGCAGTGAAAAAAACGGACCCTTTTTTGCAAAGTGCTGACCTATAGATTTTGAACCCGAGCTCTGCCAGCACCGACCTATATTCAACGGTTACTTTCCATAAAGACACCTTAAAGGATCTACATAAATGAGCCCTTGCCAAATTTAGAATTTTATCCATTTTTCTAAAATGTATAGCTTTCCAGGATCTATGAATGTTTTCATACACATTTCTACCATTAACTGGAAGGAGGTTGAAAACACAAAAAATTGCAAAAAATATGCTATGTCCCAGAAAAATGCCAAAACTGTGTAAAAAATTTAGGTTTTCTGTCAAAAGTCTTTTTGTCCCTGAAAGCTGAGAAGATGGTGATTTCAGCACCACAACCCATTTTTTTATACAATTTGCAGGGAATAAACCAGACACTTTTGTCTGTAGCTCTTTTTCTTCATTTATCCCTAAAAAAAAGAACTTAAGCTCTATTTTTGTTAATTTCTGGGTCCCCTCCAGGGGAATCCCCAAACTCTGGGTACTTTTAGAATCCCCATGAAGTTGGAAGAAAAGGACGCAAATTTGGCTTTGATACCTTATGTGGTCTAGAAGTTACAGGGACCTAAGCTCAAACTACCCCAAATAGCCAAAAAAAAGGCTCACCACAGGAGGGGTGAAAGGCCTAGCAGCGAAGGGGTTAAAAATGATAGCTGAGTTAAAAACAATTTTAGTTAAAAATAGTCCAACTCAAAAGTTCCCACTACATGGAAATCCAGATGTTTACATGCTCCGAGTCGCAGACAAAACACTGCTGTTCCCAGCATCCCCAGGCAACATTCCCAGAGGGGTACCTCAGAGCAAGTTGATAGAGCAAGCATGTTCCCATCCAACCTCGACAGCAGCCGATGGGGGAGTGTAAACAGCCACCTGATGTTCCATAGCGACAGAGCTTAGACACAATCCACCAGGTGCGTAGGCTACCCAGAGTAGCTCATAGCACGTGGTCAGGTGCCAATAAATCCACATGGGACAGCTGCACAGAAGGGCCTTCAGCAGGTCCACCAGCCTGTGTATGTCAGAGGGTTCATCCAATTGCAACCCCAAACACAAATCCAATGCACACTCCTAAGTGCACAAGAAGCAACAGAACACATGCTGAATGCAATGAAGCCACACAGGCCAAAAGGACAGGAAACAGTGCTCATCCAGTTCTCGAAGCAAAGGTACACCAAAGAAATGTACCCTGCGTTCACTGCACAGTTGAACAAGAGGCAGTTCCAGCTCCATTCGAACTTGCACTGCGACATCCACTGCGGTTAAAACATACTAAAAGTAATATCCCTGCAACTAGGAGCAGGACCAGCGGTAAGCCCCCCAAAATACTTTCGAATATGGAATGGATGAACGATGGAATAACTTTAAACACTGTCTGGAAGGTGCTGACCAACCCAGAGCCAATGTTCCAAAAAAACCCTCACAATTCCACTTGTATTGGACATGTTAAAAATACGATGGACCAGCTCCCCAAATTGTCGTAGGACATTAGTACATAGGAGCCCCTGTATCTCAGACGACAAACATGCCCCCTGAAGTTCAAACGTGTCTTTGGCCAAAGTTAAGGCCACATCTTTTTTAAACAATAAGGGTTTCAGTTTGCTCAGACTGTCAAAACGCACATTAGCAAGGTTAATTAAAGTCCACAGTGTATCGTCCCTAGCTGCACGAACAGGTGGAAATACGACTAGTGTGCAACATATTACAATGGAAGAGACAGTAACCACATAAGCGACCTCCGGCTTCCTTCCATAGTAACCCTGAGTGTTCAACATCAGGTAACTCCCATTCGAGAGTAATCTGAAAGTCAGACTGTGAGGAGGGACTCACTGAGGTAGCAATATGGGCAGAATCTTCCCATTGTCAGCCGGAGCTACGAGGGAGCCGGGTCGACCAAAGGAATCCCGATCCTGATTCTGAACCTCCACGCCGTATTTCCATGTCATACAGAGAACCGGGAGTCGGGACCCGGAAGGGGTTGGGAGCAACCTCGGAAGTAGCTATAAGGAACGAATGAAAGGCCGGCATTGTGAAGAGGAGGGCGGGCAGTTATGGAGATCCAGGAAGGACGAGAAGACGCCAGAAGGAGGAGCCGACGAGAGGAATGACCGTGACCAGACCGGCATGAAGGAGCCTCGGAGAGAAGACGTCGGGGAAGAGGAGCTGGACGAGCCGTGGAATGAGGACTGGTGGAGTCCCCCGGAGGATGCTGGAGAGCGGCCGTAACTCTGGAGAGTTACGGCAGGGTCGGTGAGTGAGGGTGTTACGGGAGTTGGAGGGTGGAATTCGGGAGATAGAGGGGAGGTGGTAACAGGAGGGGCACGGGAAGGTGAAAGCGCACAGAAGCATGCCTTAAAGTACAGTACTGTGACTCATATCCTGACACTGATGCACCTTATTTGACCAATGTTTGCACATAAAGCCTGCCTGAGCACAGCATAGCGTTCCTATTCTTATCCTGACATGGTACCTGATTTCGGGTTTATTGAATACTCGGTTGTTCATCCTAATAGGTGGTGTTGACCTGTTTCCTTTAGTTTACGTTCTTTTCTTCACCACTATAACCCTTCTTGATTCACATGCCCAAAGGAAAGACCCGATAACAAACACTCTCTGGTGTGGTGACGGTTTTACACCTTAAGTCACTTTAGGAACTAGTGTTCTGACGGCCCCTTTCTTTTTGCCTCTTTTATGAGCCTCCGGGGACACCCTGTGGATTCTGATGATGAGGAGCCTGGAACAACAGCCTTAACAGCCCTGGTTCAAGAGGAAGAAACGCCGGAAGAAGAATACAGTGATGCACAAACTTTAGTTTCACCTGAACGTAAGCCTATTATAAATAAACAGCCTGTTCGCACCTATATTCTGCCTCCGCGCCTGTTTATCAGTCCTGCGCTTCCACACAGACATATCCTTTCAAGTAGCAAGACAAGTTCATTACTGACGCTTTGCATGCCCCATGCAACTAAACGTCCTTGCGCACTAGGAAATCACTCAAAGTGTACTCACAGTCTATGCCGCTGAGAAAGACATCAGTGTCCCTATTCCTTTCCCGGAATTCAAAAGGAATTTTCCATTGCTCGTGTATGAGCCCTTTATCTGCCCGGATCACTGACAGAATATCGAAATCACAAATATCGACCTACAAGAATATCGAGTCAACAATATCGAAGGCAAAAATATCGACATCCTATCTACAACATGGTAAGTACAAAAATATCGAAAATTTAA
Organism: Lissotriton vulgaris; assembly: GCF_964263255.1. Classification (NCBI taxonomy): domain Eukaryota; kingdom Metazoa; phylum Chordata; class Amphibia; order Caudata; family Salamandridae; genus Lissotriton; species Lissotriton vulgaris. The sequence continues at coordinate 1,288,521,643 of NC_141693.1, read as the reverse complement.
TATCGATGTAAAAAATATCGATGTTAAAAATATCGATATTTTTTTAAATATATATAAATGTAAAATTAAGTATATAACACTAATAAATAAATTATACATATTTAAAAGTATCTAAAAATGTTTAAAATTAAATAATTAATACATATATATTACTAATACATTAATTAAATATATACACTAAATATATAATATATAAATACAGAACAATAAGTATTAATACTTATTTTACTAATTTATAAATTAATAAAATATATTCTAATTTACTAATTAACATTTACAAACATAAAACAATAACATAAATAAAATGTAAGTAATAAAAAATGAAAAAATTTTTTTTTACAATTAATTATATAAAACATTGGATAACATAAGGGTAAAAATTACTATTCCTACTCCAGAGAGTGCAACAGTAGTCAAAACTGACCCTGATCCCTAAAAATACCCCTTTACCCAAAAACTGAAAACTGACCCTGAAGCCTAAAAATACCTTTACCCAAAAACTGAAAACTGACCCTGAACCCTAAAAATACCCCTTTACCCAAAAACTGAAAACTGACCCTGAACCCTAAAAATACGCCTTTAACCAAAAACTGAAAACTGACCCTGAAGCCTAAAAATACCCCTTTACCCAAAAACTGAAAACTGACCCTGAAGCCTAAAAATACCCCTTTACCCAAAAACTGAAAACTGACCCTGAACCCTAAAAATACCCCTTTACCCAAAAACTGAAAACTGACCCTGAAGCCTAAAAATACGCCTTTACCCAAAAACTGAAAACTGACCCTGAAGCCTAAAAATACCCCTTTACCCAAAAACTGAAAACTGACCCTGAAGCCTAAAAATACCCCTTTACCCAAAAACTGAAAACTGACCCTGAACCCTAAAAATACCCCTTTACCCAAAAACTGAAAACTGACCCTGAAGCCTAAAAATACCCCTTTACCCAAAAACTGAAAACTGACCCTGAACCCTAAAAATACCCCTTTACCCAAAAACTGAAAACTGACCCTGAAGCCTAAAAATACCCCTTTACCCAAAAACTGAAAACTGACCCTGAACCCTAAAAATACCCCTTTACCCAAAAACTGAAAACTGACCCTGAACCCTAAAAATACCCCTTTACCCAAAAACTGAAAACTGACCCTGAACCCTAAAAATACCCCTTTACCCAAAAACTGAAAACTGACCCTGAAGCCTAAAAATACCCCTTTACCCAAAAACTGAAAACTGAAAACTGACCCTGAACCCTAAAAATACCCCTTTACCCAAAAACTGAAAACTGACCCTGAACCCTAAAAATACCCCATTACCCAAAAACTGAAAACTGACTCTGAACCATAAATATACCCCTTTACCCAAAAACTGAAAACTGACCCTAACACTAAAAGTACTCCTTTACCCAAAATTAATTAATATTACAATTATATTACTTCCCACCCTATTCCCCTATAAACCCACAACCCGCTCCAGTAGTAAAACATATAATTTACTTAAAAATATACATAAATTATCAATTAATTAATCAATTAATAAATTAAAATAATTAATTGACAATTAATATTTAATTGTAAAATAATTAATCTTTTAAAAAAAATTATTTAATTAAAAATAAATTACTTCCCACCCTATTCCCCTATAAACCCACAACCCGCTCCAGTAGTAAAACATATAATTTACTTAAAAATATACATAAATTATCAATTAATTAATCAATTAATCAATTAAAATAATTCATTGGCAATTAATATTTCATTGAAAAATAAATTAATCATTAAAAAATAATTATTTAATTACAAATAAATTACTTCCCACCCTATTCCCCTAAAAACCCACAACCCGCTCTGGTAGTAAAACATATAATTTACTTTTATATTTCTTTAAGTTATAAAAACATATTAAACACATATTATAACAATTACTTTAAATACTTAACTAAAATTTCTAACACATATTAGTAAATCGAAATTACTTACATCGATATATATGCTATCGATATTAGTGATTTCGATATTACTTACATCGATATATATGCTATCGATATAAGTAATTTCGATATTACTTACCTTAGGGTCGATATTCTGGCCATCGATATTCTGGCCATCGATATTCTGTCCTATCGATATTTGCAACTCGATATTAGTGTGGTCGAAATTACTGTAATCGATATTTTGACTGTTTACCATCTGCCCACTTGATGATGTTGTAAACAGTACTGAAAGTGAAAATTTGAGATTGGCGGTGTAATGTACCCATGGATTATCCAATCCGCGGATGCTATCTCAGCAATCGGTAAAAGGTAACTTGTCTAACCGTTCTATGTGTAGCATTGTATATTTCATATCTTTTCATACCATTGCTATCTGTGGGTCAGAAAGATGGTAAGGTGAAAACAAATTTGTGATGTTAATGTGTTGCCAAGGCATGTGACCTGAATTTAATGTTTGTAGTGTACAGCTTACCAATTAGGTAGACCTCAGTTGGGATTGCCCATGTTGTAATGCAGACAAGACTACTTGAAGCACATCTATTGTTGAAGAAACCGTTACCCCGGGGATCAATTGTAGATGATAAGGTAGTCATACCTTTGTCTAGTACTGCAAGAGCCTTTTTTAAGTTAGCCCTATCAATCTCATGCAGCCTTTCAGCAGCTTCTTGTTGAGATATTTTCCATATCTCGTTATAGACAGCACATAAGAAGCACTTTTGGCGTGGTTTCAGAGGACCTATCAAAAAGTCTTGTAAGTCAAAGTCCTCAGATAAAAGGGACAAGTTCTGTTGTACCTGTAACAGTGTGGAGGTTTGAAGTCAATCAAGGCACAACTTTCCAACACGGTAAGTTGTTACCACCCCCAAATGCATATTACACGTCTGGCCTATTGGCTGTGAATCCATTGATGTTACCCAGGCATCTTTCCTGACACATGTTAGTGTCTAGAGGCCATACTAACCCTCTCCTCCAATCAGTATCTGATGAGTTATGTCTACCCTTACGTAGTACAGAGTCAATTGTTTTTTCATCATAGTGTGTTGACTACTGCCAGTTATCAAACCGTTGAAGGGCGGAAACACTTGGTGTGTTCAAATCCTTCCTTTTGGCTAGGCCAAGACACAATGTCTGTTGCACTGTTTTATTCAGGAAAATCATTTGTTCTGGTGTCAAACAGGCCCGAAATAACCTCAGTTTCCTAAACCTGCCAGTCTTTTATCCCCCAAATAGACTTTACATCTATCGTATCCCTCCAGAAGTCGAAACCCTGTGTAGAAAGTTGGAAAATGAAAGAAGTAGAGTATATCAGCTTGGTATCTGTTAACATATTTTTCTTTGCAGGTGATAGTGCAAGCCTGTAATAAACGAAGATAGGTAAGATGTGTCATCATAAGCAGAAGAATAGTCAAACGTTTGTTCAAACACTTTGGAACTACCCTTTGGTGGTGTTGGGCAATGTTCTCATTGAGTAAAGTTAAACACTTTACGAGGTGTACTAACCTTATTTAAGAAATTATGACCATAATGTTGATAACAGAACATCTCTTCAAGATTGGCTGTACCATCATAAAATTAATTAGAAGAAAACACAGTTGTATGTTCTAGATCTTCTAACATTTCATATACTGTATCAATATCCCAATCATCAGAAACAGTGCTGGGGTGATAATGTAATTCAATTACTTTTTAAACAAATGGTGAATTTGTAAAAGTTCAGTGGGACCATACACATCAAATGATACCTTATCCAATACAATCCCATCCAGACCTGGAAGAGCCAAAATGTTCACCAGGGACAAGTCTCTTTGTTCCTGGTGTAATGATGCATGGTCTCAGAACAAAGTTCACAGCTTGTACTGCAGAGAGTTTGGGGACAAAATGTTAATTTAAGAGAAGAAAGAACACAGTCACACAACCAATTCTGAGAACCAGGAAAAGTGATGCAATTGTAATCCAAAGGTGTAGCCATGAAGCAACAAAGTTGGTTAGTTTTAGCCAGCGATAGAAGACGTCACCTTCAGTTCAAACGGGAGGGGTGATGGTGAAGGAACCTCTGTTGAGTCCCAGGAGAAGTCATCAAAGACGATGATTTAACAAGATGCCATCTGGTCTATCTTTGGCAGCTCAGCAGGTAGTGTTTTACGTGATGCAGACACAATCTGTGAAATATTGAAATAGACCTTGTTTATTTCAGGACTCCGAAATGAAATCTGATGTTCTGTACTTTTAGATTGCATTGTTGGGGTTGTTTTTTGAACAGGTAGAAGACATACTTGATTGTTATTCACCGTAGTTTCATATTAAAGAGAGCAGGCTTCATTGGCTCTTGAAGCTTCCATCTGAATCTCCTGTAGGGCAACAAGAGGAGATCGATAGCTGCTCAGGCGTCCACGCAGCTTACTGTTGAGAATCAGCCACATAATGTGGTTTGATCAGCTCAATCAAGGCAAATCTTTTGTCACGTTGTCTGACAAGGGGCGGAAGAAGTACAGTCCCTGTATCGTCAACAGCCAGAACAGGCACAGGTGCTCTGTAAGATGGCCTGAACTCCTTTTCGTCCAATATCTGTTCTCTGACCAGATCCCCAATATTTTGTATCCAGCCTGTTCTTGCTAGAACAACCTTCACTTCTCCAGTGGCAGTGTATTTTACTTGGAAGTTGCTTTGCTCGTCCCGGAAATTCTTTACTTCATGGTAAACAGCATTTCATTCATTAATGTCAAATGGTGTTTCTGCCGCCACTGTGCTGGCAATATCAACCTCCCTATGAGCTCTTAATCCCAAACAGGATCTCATAGCCTTCTGGACCCCACATAGGTGATGGACCCAACTACTGCCTTAGCCTAATGCCCTTGCTTTTAAAGACTGCTTTAAGTCCCGGTTTTTCCTCTCCACAACAGAATTTCTCTCAGGATGATATGGAGATGGGATACATAGGGCCACACCCAAACTTTCAATGGCCTCTTTGTAAATCAGAGAGCTAAATGCTGAGCCATGGTCTGAATGTAATATGCCAACTGCATATGGTTCCAATAAAGACTCACACATTTTTTATAACAGTTTGGGCGTCAGTAAATGGCTGTGGCCATACCCACAGGAATTGAGAGCAGGAATCCACTGTCACCAAGATGTACTTGCAGACCCGGTCAGACGACAAGGGGCTACAGTGGTCCAAATACACACAAGCATAGGGTTGTTTGAAATCAAAAGAGGTGCCTGAGGTGGACGTGCCAAGGTGGATCCCTTCATCTGCTGACGGATGTCGCATCTCAGGACATAGTCCTTGGTCTGTTTGTAAAGACTCGCAACCAATAATGTTGCTGTAATAGTAAAATTGTGACAGCCACCCCTGCATGTGCAGAAGCCAGACCCTCATGTGCAGCCAGTATTAGCCCCAGCCTGCGATCATTGTTTGGTATTACTCTGTCCCCCACTCCTGGAATCTGAGCATACGGTATGTTTTATGCAACTAACTTGTAGGCGTACTTGAGGGGAAACCCTTTTGGCAGGTGTGTGTCACTGTGCACAGCATTGACCGCCACCATTATGTCTCTGTCTATTCTGGTACTTGAACGAATTATCGCAGTAACCGCGGCAGAAGGAACTGTCGCTTTTGTGGCTTCATCAGCCAATTAATTCACTGCAACGTGTATGTTAACATGTTGATCACTCAATGTATGAATAGCATGAGCCTGTGGCAACCATTCTTCCAGCTTTGCCACCTGTTCCCAAAGCATCTTATGCTTCAGTGTGCAGCCTTTCGAATCCCTAAATCCATTCTGACTCCAATATTGAGCATATTAATTATAAGACTGCACACAGTAATCACACACAATAAGTGTGGGGAATCCAGCATCTGTATTCTATAGTGCAAGTATTAGAGCCTTAAGTTCTGCCAACTTTGCTGTGCAATCACCTAGTGACTGCGTGTAGGGTTTCTCAGGATGGAATGTTCCCTCATGCATACAGCCTTTTATGACTCTGAATGTGGCTGAATGTTGCTGTTTTGTCCCTATGGCAGGTTGAGCAGAACCATCAGTGTAACCGATGTAGTCATAGCTATTCAGAGGCATAATTTCATTAGGTAGAGGATATTCTTGCTCATACTGTAGAAATGCTTGTGTTTGTAGTGTAGAATTGAATATGTAATCTACATCTTCTGCAGTGAGGGAGTTTGCCCATTGTATCCATCTTGTATGCAGAGTCTTTTCAGTTGGTGCAAAATGCATTTCCTCATTTGTATAGAGATGTAATTTCTATACAATTGGTTCCTAGTCACCTTCATTGAATGTGACATAAGTAAATCCTGATGAACCTGCGACTATGCGGGCCACCAAGTTTGGAGTGTTTACACGTGTGTGTAGATGCTTTGAAGCAATCATGTCAGCTTGGACGGAACATACAATTTCTGTGTCATCCTGTGTCCATTGTATCCCTCAAAAATCTGGAAGTATAATATTGTAGAATGGTTTTACACTTTTTGCATAATCAGAAATGTATGTTCTGTCAAATTTTGGAAATCCTAATGTGGATTGTAATCTTTTCAGAGTTGTTGGAGGTTCTAGCAACACACATTTTTCCTAAAAATGGGTTGCCTTCACTTGCGAGCTCATATCCCAAAAACAGAACACTGAGGTGGGCAATTCCTGATTTTCTGAAATTAAATCTTTAGCCCATGTGAGTGAACCCCAGGATTATTTGGTCCACTCTGGACAAGAGCTCCATTAGGGCATCATCTCTTAAGTATATGTCAGCGACATAGGACAATGCCTGTTTGTCAAAGTTCTCTAATAGTTCTGTTACTCTGGCTGAAAACAACCCAAGGCTATCCTTATACCCTTGAGGCAAACAGCAAAATTGCGTCTGTGAACCAAGTGCAGTAAAGGCAGTCAAATATCTGCTTCCATGTGCTATATTTTGTCAGAAAAAAAATTAAAGATGTCTGACATAGTTTTATATCTTTTCCGCACAATATTATTCATTAGTGTGACACTATGTGCATTTTGTACTGCAAATGTGAGAGTAGCTGTCTTCAAAAGTCTGTAGTCTAATACCAGATGGTATGTGTGGTCTGATTTCATTTATGGAAATAGGGGTTTATTCATTGAAGAGGTGCATGTTACAATTAGCCGTTGGCATTCAAGTTGCTCTAATATTTCTCTAACATGTTGTTTAGCTTCAGTTTTTATTGGGTATTGTCTTTGAGGTTGTGGGGTCGTTGTAGGAAGGTAGGATCCTTCTGCATGGTTATCCCCTTTATGCCCGGTGTTGTAATGGTTTCTTACTAGTTTTACTGGGATCCTGCTAAGCAGGATCCCAGTCCTCAGTGCTTTCTCCCCTAAATTTGATTTGGTGAGTGTTAGAAATGGGGGTCTCTATTTGGTAATGGTTTGCCCCTTTGTCCAAGTAGGGACCTTTCTTCCTAGTGAGGGTAAAGGGGGATACACTTCTAAAATAACCCCATCTCACCCCCTTGGTTGCTTGGCATGAACAGACAAGCTTATCTCAGAGGCAGTGTGTAAATAATTTGTGTAAACATACAGCAATATAGTGAAAATACTACAAATAAACACCACATCAGTTTAGAAAAATAAGTAATCTTTATCTAAACCAAACAAGACCAAAACGATAAAAACCCACAATACACTAATGAAAAGATGGCTTTTAAAAGGTCAAAACAGTTACGACACTTTCAACACAAAGTACTTTGAATCCGTCACAGTCACAAACAAAAACTGCCACAGGGAAGGTGATGCGTTGGTTCCTTGCGCCCAGGGAAGGTGATGTGTCAGTGCCTTACTGCCATGCATCGGTTCCTTCCTGAAGGGGGGGGGGGGGTGCATTGGATTCTTACTGGGACCCCAGCGTTCTTGCAGGTGTGGTGCCCAGGTGTGATGCATGATGATCAGGGATGCGTCAATTCGCGATGCGGCGGTGGGGCCAACCCTGCATTGGCATCTTCAGCCACAATGCGTTGGTTCTTGGAGCCGCACTGCAGGGCCTTCATTAAAATTGGTGCAGTGATCTCAGACTTCGGAGATTGGTGCACAGGATTTGGCGTGCAGTGATTTCGCGAGCAGGCATTGCATGGATTTATTCAACCATGCATTAAAAACAGGTGCGGACCTGGGCACACACAGTGCACTGTACTAGGGACTTAGTAGTAAGTCAGACAAGCCAATCATGGAAAGACCAATCCATATTCACAATTTACAGGGAGAGAAAATGCACTTTAGCACTGATCAGCAGTGTTAAAGTGCCCAGAGTCATAAAACCAACACAAACCGGGTTAGAAACAGGAGGCCAAAAAGCAAAAGGTCTGGGGATAAACCCACTGGAAAAGACAGGTTAATAGTGAGTACTTGGTACATCCCAGATTGCCTACTGGTGTACCCTTATAACTCCCTAGTGTATGGCACTGAGGTACCCAGGGCATAAGTACACCAGGGCATAGGTACACCAGGGCTGAAGCATGTATTATGCCACCCATGGAAGACCACTTAAACTATTACTACAGACCTGCCATTGCAGTCTGTGTAAGCTGGTGCTAGCACCACTTACGGCAGATATAACTTTGTGTATATCTGAGGACACTGCACTTAAACCTATAAGTCAGCCCTAAGGCAGGCCTTTCAATCCTGAAGGTGGGTGCTCAGTTCAAAGTGTGAGGGTACCCCTGCATGAGCAGGACACTCCTACAATCTTCGGAATCCATTCTCCTGAGTTGTAAGTGCATCAGCTATTACGATATATAGAGTACTCATGCGTCATTACACAATGACCATCTCTAAACAGGCTGGAACAAACCCTGCTGTGTTTGGTATCAAACATATTGGAATCATAAATGATACCGTGATGGTGCGGGAGGTATAATCCCATGCTCTGTAAAACTCCTCAGGGAGGCCCTCAGTGCTCTCGGTACCTGTCTTCTAGACCCGGACAGCCAACTATGGCTGCTGCTGACCAAAGACACGATTCTACCCTCCTGCTCCTTAGTCAAGCTCGAGCAGAGGAAGGTAGGACAGGTAGGACAATAGGTATCCTGTACAGGGAGGTGTGACCACCTCCCAGACAGGACTTGTTGAATTAAGACAGGGTGGGGCGTCTTGCCAGTGGCACTAAGTCTGCTTGAATTGCACATTTGGTGCCGTTCTTGCATACTCCATTTCAAACCAGCTCAGGGTGCCGCTGGCTCCCACTCTGGCATAAAACTGGACAAAGGCCATGGGAGTATCCTCCCCACTGCTCTGCCCCTCCTCTGGGAATCGTCCCAACCCTTTCCTTAGGGCACTTAGCGGCTTACCTGTGGGTGGGTCCCTAGATTCATCATGGAACAAGATTCATATCAAGACGGGACGTGGATTGGACGGCAGCGGCAATGGCTGCCTAAGCGCGTCGCTCGGCAGACACATAGGCCGGTTTCAGGGGAGAAACCTTCAATCTTGCCTCTACTTGCCACGCTGCACATAATGCTGTTACGGCTTTCAACCTTAGTGCCCGGTAAATGCTGATTTTACTGACCCTACAGCCTCATATCTACTATGCTCAACCTCAAAATGGCAGCTCACCGAAATTCGTAGCCGATCCAAACCTGACATCTAACCACGGAGCTGATGAACCCCGGACTGCCGCACAGCACTGTTTCGCTGCACCAGCCTGGCGCCACTGAAGGTGGGTGATTCCAATAGCGCCCACTGCAAAAGAGCGAGAATTGCACCCAGACTTCGCTTTGCCTGACCTTGTAATGGTGATTAGAAACTAACAAGTACCGGTATGGCACCAGCTTTCCTAGCCGTCTGAGACCATAAGCAGCTTCACGCACAGCATCGCGAGGAGCACAGCACAGCCTTTATCCCCCTCTCGCCTGCTAGCTGCTTTGGGAATAGAGAGAAAGACCTGATTTGCTTTGGACACCCCTCACTCTCTGCCCGGACTCTAAAATGGCGGCGACAACGGATCATGAACCCGCGCTACGCTGATGCTTGCAACCTTCAGCCTCAATGTCCTCTTGAAGTCTCAGCAATGTACACTGCTCTTAATGGTCCTCCCGCCCAGCTCCTGATCTCCAATCTGAGTCTCCGTTTCAGCTTATGTGTTCAGTTCAACTGTTCAGGTATGCTGCAAAACTCCAGCAGTCGCCTGCTTGTATACGAGCTGCAGCTACCATTCACCCTCTGCTGACCTGCCTGCACATGTGCTACTGCTACCATTCAACCCTGCTGGTCTGCTACTCACTTGGCTCACTGTACCCACTGACTTTAACAACTGTAAATTAACTGTGTAGGAAGCTGGAGTTGACCTAGCCGAAAACCATGTTCTGTGCACCATTCTGTTCTCCACTGCACGCATACCAGGATAGAGGAGGCATACCCCTACAGAGACTCTCTGCCAATACTATCATCCCGCCTACTTCACCACTTCATAGCCCGCAGAAAACACTGGTCTCCCATAGGCTGATTGCCTCTCCACAACCCATAAACAACACCACGGGCCCGATTCACAGAATGAACTTAAGACTAAATCCTTAACTTACTACTATTTTGGTATTCACAGAATGCACTTACTGCTTTTGGCATTCACGGAATGAACTTACTACTTTCGGGATTCACAGAATGAACGTACTACTTTCGGTATTCACAAAATAAACTTACGACTAATAACTTTACGTCCGCCGCCGGGCCGTAATTTCCGCCGCCGGCCGGAATTTACGGCTCTTTGGCGGATTTTACAATTCCGGCCCGCAATTTACGGAATAGTGCCGCAATTTACAATTACGGGCCAGAAATTCCGATTACGGGCCAGAAGATACGAATTTTGGCAGTTGGTCACGTTAGCCAAGGGTAAACACCTGTTCAAGTGCCTACCATCCCCCACCATTGATCAGCTGACACACTGCAGCCAATCCCAGCCCACCAACATGGATAAATGCAGAGCAGACACAAACAAACCTTTTCAGGATGTCACTGAACGTGTTCGTAGCACTGCCCCTTGCCATGCGGCAAAACTACTTGAGGAGGAGGAGGAGAGCTGAGAGGATTTTCGGGCAGAGGATCAACCTATTTGGAATGACAAGCCAAGATGTAAGGGCCAGGTACCTTTTCCCACCAGAAGTCATCTTGGATATGGTCTGTGAGTGGGAGCAGGAACTTGATTCTCTGTGACCTGCTGCTCACATGCAATACCAGCATATCTCAAGATCCTGTCTGCCCTACACTTCTTTGCCACTGGGTAATTCCAAAGGGTCACCAGTGACCTTGTGGGCATTTTTCAGGCGAGCCAGTCGCGGTGCCTGCATCAGGTACTGAGATGCATCACTGCTAGACCCCCCAACTACATACAAATGCCACATACACTGGCCATGAGACAAACGGCAGCAAGAGATTTTTATCTCCTTGCACAATTCCCACGTGTGCTGGTGCAATTGACTGCACCCATGTGGCCCTTCAGCACCCCGCCACATTGCACACATCTTCTGCAACAGACACAGATGGTATTCCATCAATGTGCAAGCTGTCTGTGATGCCAGTGGGAGGATCATCGACGTGCATGCAGTGTTCCCAGGAAGTACGCAGGACAGCTTCATATTCTGCATGTCACCTCTTTCCCGGCGTATGGCTGCAGGAGAATTTGGCAACATGTGGCTACTGGGTAAGTACCAAGCACTAAAAATGAGTGAAATGTGCCATTAAAATGTCTGAATGCCCCCCCAAATATTAACCATTGTACAATGAGAATCATGGCCCAACAGACACTGCATGTAAGAACGTATAGATCATGTTCTGTGCAAGTTAAAAAGGGAAACTGCTCTTTCTTCCCTCCTCAGGCGATGCTGGCCATGCACTCTCCCCACATCTCCTCACCCCTTGCAGGCGTGCAAACACTGTACCTCAGCGTAGGTACAATGCGGCACACATACGGACTCGAGCCCTCATAGAGTGCACTTTTGGGCTGTTGAAGTCGCGATTCAGATGTCTCCACCGTACAGGGGGTGTGCTGCAGTACTCCCCAGAAGTCATGTGCAAGATTATATTAGCTGTTGTGTTTTGCACAACATTGCTTTAACGCATGGCTTACACATGCCTTTGGAACCTCGGCTAGCTCTGAATCTGGGAAACCGGGCCATTGCACATGACCGACGGCAGGGCGTGCAAGTCCGTGATCAGCTCGTTGCCACGTTTTTCACATGAGCAACCTGTAGTGTCATGGACAAAATGTGGTTTGCTGTCTGTTGTCAATGATGAAACTTGGATAGACACGACAGTGTCAATAAATCCCACCCTGAGACAACTTTGCAAGCCACACGAACTGCATGCAAATCACAGCCGCTGACAGTAGTCAAAAGGTGGAGTGTGACTCGGGTCATGTACCGATGTCAGCGATCAGTGTAGTGGACATCCCTAAAATCAACTATTCACGCTGATGACAAACAATACATGTCCTGAGAAACACACCTGGACCACATAAGTATGGGTCACCAATTCACAAAAGGTTGCATACTTAGGCCTGTAACCTCAACAGATTTGACTCCACCACAAATGATGGGCCCTGAATGTGAGTGATGATGTCATGGGAGAATCAGGCATGATTGGCCAGATCTACAATAACTGGTGCATCCCAGCATATCAGCAGGGATGCCCTAGTTATTGTACCTCACAGCAGACACCCCTAGCGCCATCATGGATGTGCTGCATTTACAATGCGGCGCTCCATTGGGCAAGTATAGACAGAAGCGTGACGCATATGCTGCTATAAAGGTGAAGCACTGCTGGAGTTGTGTTGAAAGCGCAACGCAGCTCCAGCAAGGCAAGCGGTGACCCTGTGCCTAACATGCTGCATCAATCCTTACGCCATCAACAAGCAGGCGCAGGGTTCTGACGCAACATGGCCATTAAAGTGACCGAGTGAAATCTTTTAGATTTCACTCTGCCACTTTTAGGAGGCGTTCCTGTGCTGGAACCCCCCCCCCCCCCCTCCCTGCGCAGGAACGCTCAACTGTGGCACAGGGCCTGACAACATGACACATTTTCCAGATGCCTCACGTTGAAAATAGGCCACAGCATGGCGTTGGATTTGCGCTGCGGCTGCGTCACAAAAGTGATGCAACTGTGGCGCAAATGTGGCATACAGGGCTCGTACATCTACCCGCATGTGCCTGTGACATATCCACACAGCTCCACACCAATGTTACGTAACACATCACACAACTCTGATACCGAGCACTCAATATGGACTACATGTCCCATAATGCAGAGTATGAGAAAATGAAACTGGGCTCTGATGTTATGCCATTCCCCCCCTGCCTGTGCAGAAATGTCATGAAATGATCTGTTCCCCCTTTAGATACATATTCATGATTCACACCTGCACTGTAATTTCACTTTTTACTACAACAGAACAACAGGATGGCAGTGGATTTGATTACTGATTGTGGATGGACCATGATGAATTCAAAATGGCTGCCAATTACTTCCTGTGATGTTTTTCCTGTCTCCCACTTCCTGTATAACATCTCCTGTATGATATAATGTGTTCCGGGTCATTTTCGGAAGTTACGGCGCAACATCGTAAGTTCCGGTGTCGCGCCGTAGTGCGCGTGCGCGTAAACGACGATCCCAATCCGGAAACTACGTTTCCGGGCCGCAAATTCCGAAAATAAACTGGAGCACATCATTTCATACAGACAATGTTATACAGGAAGTGGGATACAGGAAATACATCACAGGAAGTAATTGGCAGCCATTTTGAATTCATCTTGGCAGCATTTCCAGCAACCACAGATGATTTTGAAGTTAGTTTGAACTGTGTACTGCATTTACCAGGATGCAAAGGGGCAAACAGTGCTGGGACTATGAGGCAGTGTGCTCCCAACCCCCATTAAGTCCATAAAGACTGAGGGGCAGATTTACAAGGCACTTGCACCTCTTTTACACCGCCATTGGGTCACTTTTGTGACGCAGCGGCGGAGCAAACAAAGCACCATGCTGCTGGGTAATTACAACATGAAACATCTGGTGCAGGAACGCCTCCTAAAAGTGGCTGAGTGAAATCTACAAGATTTCACTCAGTCACTTTTAGGGCCATGCTGGGTCAAAACTCTGCGCCTGCTTGAAGCAGGTGTAAGGATTGACGCAGTATGTCAGCGATCGTGCACCCCCGAGCTTTGCTGGAGTGGGTTCGCACTTGCCACGCCACTCCAGAAAAGCACCGCTATTCCACCTGGGATGCAGCACGCATCTGCCCACCCAAGCGCCACGGTGTGCCGCATTGTAAATGCTGTGCTTCAGGGGTGGCGCACGGGTAGACAGATGCGTTGCAACTCTTCTGGCACACCTCTGCTGATTAGCAGAGATGCGCCAGAAGTTGTAAATCGGCCCTGACAACTGTAGAGTGTGATCAGAGGAGAAAAAAATCTGACCTTGGCTTATCTATGTATGTGTATCGTCCTGCATAAAACAACCACCACACCAGGATTTTGCTTACACTTCTGCAGGCACGGCTGGTGAGACAGAAGATACGCAGGAACAAGTCCGGAGCAGGAGGACATCAGTCTGCCGGCGGCTACACCCTCTTTCCACCAGCGAGGAAGAGGAGGAGGAGGGGCCCTCTACATCTCCAGACCAGGGGGTTGCGCCCACCCGGGATGAGGAAGAACAAGACTCTGGTACGAAGTCCCGGGTGGAGGCTGTGGACATTGTAGGGGGGAGGACCGGACACCTCGGACCATGATGTGGTGGAGAGCTACTCACCACCCACACACTCTTCACCAGTGGGTCACAAAGAGGTGTCCCCGGGGCAGGCCAACATTCAATCTGGGTCTGCCACCTGCCCATCCCTAACTCTAGAGTCCCCCATGCCATCGGGGGCTCCAGCTCGATCCCCTGAAACCTGTCCTCCTCCTTGTAGCCGCCAAGCCGAACAAATCAGCTCTGGACCAGAGGCACCACATCCCTTCTGTCCCCCGACCTCTCCCGGTGTTGCTCCTTCTGTGGCTGTGCCAGGGGACTTGAGTTGGATGGTCAAGGGTCAACCTGACAGGTCCGCTCGCATGTTCCTACAAGTGTGTCTCAAGATATGCTCTGTGCAAGCGGACCTTGTCCAATCAATGGACAACCTCGGCACCCACATGCAGTCCATGAGCACAGCCATGTCGTCTTTTGTCTCCCAAATCCCTTCCCATACCACCGTCAATGTGTCCCCCGTCCGTTGCCCCACACAGTTTTCCCCCGTACTCCTCGTGTGTCATGTCCCTATTTGGTGCCTGTTCCTGCACAAGCCAGCCGTGTGGATGTGTCAGACCCTGAGGATCTAGACAATGTGGTCCTTGAGGATGACCAGAAAGACACTTGACTTTTGGACTGAGACATTGTTCTGGACGAAGATTTCTTTTTCCCCTTGTAAATAGACTGGTTTCCCTGACGCTCCCTGATGTATTATATTTGTTTTGCTCCACCCCAATCCAAGTTCCCTTCTCCTTCTGCATTAAGATCATCATTTGCTTTCCTTTCTCCCTTCCAAACAGACTGTCAGTTTTTTTCCTACATAAATATCTTTGAGTAACTCTACTTTGTTTAACTTGTTTGACTTCATTTTGAATGTCTGTTTCCAAAGATGGACACATATTTATTGAGTCATATGCTATGCACATAATAACGTGTTGCTATGATGTGTTACACTTGTAACTGTCTCACACACACACACACACGCCTACGTTGTTAGACAGGACATGATACACAACAGGATATTGGAGAAGTGTGGCTCACTGGTTAGAGGAGGCATACCTGGAAGCAGAGGTCTGCCCGGGACCAGGGTTCAATTCCCGGCTTGGCAGGGTCTTGAGTCCTAAAATGTCCATGGACTCGACAATTCTTGCTCCGGTGCCACTCGATTCACGGGTTCACACTCTGCAACTCTGGGCAATAGCTTACTTAATCTCCACAGCGGCCCCTCGCGGCGGGATGCCTGGCTTTCACCTTGCGGATACCCTGCCAGGGTTATCTCACAGGGGAATACCAGGACGGGTTCCCTAAGCAAGCGCTTAGAAACCGCTCAGTGATTTGCGCTATATAAATTCCTGTACATTTACGTCTTACTTTTGTAGATCTTTATTTTCACGATACACCTAAGGACCCCAAGACAAATTGCCCACGTGAATGTCACTGGCGATCGTGTTTGTGTCTCCGCAATAGTGAGGGTGATGAACGCGGTGAGGGGTGAGGTTGAGCTTGTCGCCTTCGTGTATGTGGGTGTTGTACAGGCTGATCAAGAGGTACAGGCAGGGCTTTAAGTGGGCCGGGTCTCAAGGGGTCTGAGCACCGGCAGTTTTTTTTAGGGAGCCTCGAAACGGGTCTCTATCGAGCTCTGTTTTGAGCCCTGGCACAGGCGGTCCGTTTTTTTCCGGACTGCAGTGACAGCAGTTTGCTGTCACTGCATTCCGGAAAAAAGTGCCAGGGCGCAAAATAATCCTATAGAGACCTGTTTCGAGACAGCAGGCACATCGATGTGCGCTGCTCACACTGCTCACTTCTCACTAGTGGATAAGTTACGGCATGACGACGTCATGCCAGGTGAGCGTTGTAGGGGAAGGGAAATCCTTTACAGAGTCATTTTCTCTCTGGATTTCCCTTCACTTTCTGAAAAAAAATGTAGTTTCTTATATAGCGCACGTATCACCACAAAGGGTATCTCGGCGCTTGCTTTGGGAACCTGTCCTCTTTTTTCCCTGTGGGATAGCCCAGCTGGGCACCCCCAAGGTGAAAGCCAGGCATCCCGCCGCGGGGGCCGTAGTGGAGATTGAGCAAGCTATTGCCTAGAGTTGCAGAGCGTGAACCCCTGATTCAAGTAGGCACCAAAGCGAGAATTATCAGGTCCGTGGACATTTGGGCTCCAAACCCTGCCGCGTCGGGAATTGAACCCTGGTCCGGGCCGACCTCTGCTTCTGGGTCTGCCTCCTCTAACCGGTGAGCCACACTTCTCCACGCAAGAGCAGCAACAATGAGGTAGGATACCGAGGGCTTTAATTGGAAGCTGTATCAATATTATATGTAACAAGCCATAGCTGCAGCTTATTCATCTTATACAACTAATAACCATTGACAAGGCCAATAGTCCTGGCTTGTTGTAGGTATGATGTTACTTGTTGTATCACATATCTGGATGCAATGACAGAAACAGCAAAATACAAGTCGGGCGGCACACTATGCTAAACACAGATTTTTAGCCCAATTGTTTTAAGGCCACGCCCCAAACTACACTGGCCACGCCCCTTTGAGAGACCCCCTAGTTTTTTCATCCCACTTAAAGCCCTGGGTACAGGTGCAGATGGTGTCTGCACATTTGGTGTCTGTACCTGGACAAGGGCTGGTTGTGCAGTTGGTGGAAGTGACTTTCCAGAGGTTGGTGGTGTTTGTGCAGGTGGTAGGGTGGTGGGAGTGACTGTCCAGAGGTTGGTGGTGTTTGTGCAGATGATGGGGGTGGTGGGAGTGACTGTCCAGAGGTTGGTAGTGTTTGTGCAGGTGGTGGGGGTGGTGGGAGTGACTGTCCAGAGGTTGGTGGTGTTTGTGCAGGTGGTGGGGGTGCCTGTTCATGGTGCTGGTGTGTTTGTGTACCCTAGCTGTGGTGCTGTGCAGTTGGTGTTACAGGTGTGTAGATGTCCTGCAGGCCGATATGATTGTTCTCCTTCCTGCGTTGGCCGTGAAGGTAGACTTTGGATCACTCTCACCATGCCCTCCATCATCTTCATGGCCAAGGCATGGCGTCTTGCACTCTCTTCCCTTTGGATGGATATCAGGTCAGTCATATTCCTAGACATTTCCTGCCAAGTGCTATCTATCCTATCCAAAGCTTGGCACACCCTGTCCACCCCCTGAGGGAATTGGACCATGTCCTGCAGGGACCCTGACACGACTGACAGTGTAGCCCCTATGGCATGAATGTCCTGCCTCACATCTGCCTGCTGTTGGTAGAAGTCCTGCTCCCACTGGCCACCATCGCCACGTGCAGGCCCCCTCTGCAGGTGTCTGCCAGGGATAAGATGAGCAGGTCGAACAACAGAGGGGTGGCAGGTGGAAGACTGTGGGCAGGAGAAGGGTGCCCAGGGGATACCTACACCACAACAGGGCTGGTACTTTCCACAGATAATAGAGAGGATGGCAGGGATACACTGCGTAGAGAAGAGCGGGTAGGGGAACCACCATGTTGGTCCCGGACGTGAGAGCTGTGAGGGAGTGATGTCTGTGATTGGATGTGTGTGAGCTGTGGCTGGTTTGATTTATGCCGAGTTTGTTTGAGAAGAGGCAGACGAGCGTTGCTTGGCAGAGGATGTGATGCCGTGACGTCAGTACCGTCATCCCCAGAGTCAATGTATATGTGCTCATCATCCTCCTCAAAGTCAACGTCCTCATGATCTCGAGCCTCCTCTTGGGCATGAGTTGCTGCCGACATTACTGCCTGGAGGATCAGGGGATTCTCCCCTCTGATTCCCTGGCCCGCAATGATTGTCAGTCTGTCAGCCTCTCCCTCAGCATCATCTGAAACACAGAGGTTGCAACCTTATTAGTGATAGACCAGGTATTACATGTGCTGCAACACCAGGGTTGTTTTACCTGTACTTTGCATTAGCAGATGAGGATCATGTGATCTGGTTAGGGTACCACCACAAATGACCGCTCACACCATAGCACTGAGGTGTTACACAGAGATGTACATAATACTAGCAAACTCACCAGCTCCAAACACAACTCTCTGTCCCTTCACATTTCCCCCCTGGTGTATCCTGCTGCACCTGTCTCCTCATAGTTGTTGTAGACATAGCTGTAGAGGGTAGAAACTACATTCTCAATGATCTGCATCACCAATTGACAGACAGGCATATGTGACACTCCTGGTTTGTATTTCACTTTGTAAACAACAACTGTTGATTCCATGCAGAAGGGGATCTTGATCTCTGTCATGGCTTAGTAATCTAAGCTGGTGACACACCTCATGCCCGATTTACCTAAAGGACAGGTGCGCAACGGTTTCACAGCTGCAGCCAGGATCTCATGTATCCCCCGGGATGTTGTCTGCTGCGGTGGTCTCATCCTGTCAGCACCTGTGATGGTAAAAACATGTCCATATTTTAGTACAACAGATTGTAGCTATGAGCCAACATGTTATTCTCATTAACCATTTGCGGATAATCAAGGACGATTTGCAGCATGTTTACCTCATTGACTTTACATGTGGGCACCTGCTCACAAGCAGCATTTGACAGCTGTTACATCCATGCAGCACTGACACCAATAAGATGACACATCAACTGACAAACTTGTATTAGAAGGTTACTGATATTTCAAGGAAGGGGATAAATGACCCTGACTCATCTGCATCACACTGATTTCACCTTTACCATTGAGACTAACTTTTATCATGGGTGTAATGTTGTCTGTTAACAAGCCAGAAAGGAGTTCATATGTGAGATGTGCAGTTGTCAGGAACATGATGTTGCCCATTTGTGCTTACCTACCCATGAGGTCACACAGCTCATTTTTGAATGAGAGAACACAGATTACTAATGTCAATCCTTTGAGTGTTCTCTGTTCCCATACTCCATTTCCAACATCATGGTACTACTTACATGACTACGGATGGTGTCTTGTGCAGCAGACATCCAAACCTCATTTGTCAAACACTCACCTATACATGTGAATACAATAGAAGGGAGGCAAGAAGAAAACAACATTTGGTGATGATCACACATTGCAGATGAGGTGAGAAGCTTTGAGGCTTCCCGCATGCACTGGATTATCGTGTTGCTCTTCAGCCAATTCATTTTGCAGGTGTAACTGCATAAAGAGTCACCTTTGCAGCCCCTACACCCATCTGAAAGGTACACAAATGGCACCAGTGTGTGACTCAGCCATACCAATTTAATTTTGATTTAACCATGTACAGTGTGCTAGGGATTCATCCTATCATTGAATTGCAAGCCTATAGTGTTTTGGCCAGTTCATTTGACACATTATTCTATTGTATGTCCATTCTGCACACACTTGGCATACATTTGTGCCAGCCTCTCATTTGCCACCAGGGTCTGATCGGCCATGTGTTCAAATGTCCTATGTGAGCATATTGTGATGCAGGACAACAGTTTTGTACAACACATACGATGGAGGTAAAAGGCACAATTAATGAGCATTCAGCCAGGTTGACCTTGGCCCGGCACCGGAGCAGTGTGTGGTCCCTGGACAGATGTCAAGTCCAACCTAGTAGCAGAAGTCACTGTGCGTCTTTGATTCTGGGAGGACCGCATTGTACCTACAATGATAAGTGTGTTTTGCAACTCTACATTCTTGCTGCCACATGTGATGCATTCAATTTCTGGCACAGAGGACAAGCACAAGCAGTTGTGGGCACCGCCGTTGCAGTAGTGTGTCTTACATAATGTAAGCAGTGAACCCACATATCACTTACAATGGGCCCACTACATTGATGCTACCTATACCACAATGACATGCCTACGAATTCAGAGGTAAGGTCCACTGTTGTGTTTTGTTGATGCCCAGAAAATTATCCATCCAATGTACGCAGTACATGACCAGCTGTGTGGACTGTGCAATTTAATGTATGTTGGTAAGATTTAAAGTTGGACAGTGCATGCATTGTCAATACTACAGAGACTGGTATCTCTCCGTTTGTTTTTCATTTCCATATCTGTGCAAATAGACTTTCTTGATTAGGTCTACAGACACTATTACAATATAGTGGGTACACCCTTTTGACTAGTTGTGGGCCTAGATTACTGGATTGGTTTCCCCGGTCTGGGTCTGTTGGTGAAATGCATGTTGTGTACCACAATTACAAAGGTATGATGAGCCAAGACATTTTATATTTTATCTTTCACTGTTGACAAATGTCATATGGTAAAGGTGAATATCCATTGACAACTCCAATTGAAATTAAGCAAATTTTGCATCACTCGTTGACTTACATAGGTGTCCTTCTGCCGTCTCCTGACAATGTATGCACTTTGACCATCTCCTGGCCAGTTTGACTTACCAGTTAATGTAGTTGTCATGCCTTCCTCTGTACGTTGCTGATTTCTCCCATTAGATGCGGTGACCTCTGCTACTGCAGTTGTCTGTGCTCTGGCTGGATGTGTCAATGGGTGAGAATAGAGAAAAGTGAACAAATGGGTAATGTGCTTGTGGAACCTTTCAGGGATTTACCCATATCTTCTCCGTGCTAACAGGGTTGTGGAGTACTGACACAGATGGGGCAGGTAGGAGCAATTGTGTGTTGGGGATGTAATGGCGTGGCAGAGTGGAAAATGGACAACAGAATATGTGTATGACATATTTACATCTGATGATACTCTCACCTTCTGCTTTGTGATTTAGGCAGGCACAGGGTGATGTACTTCTTGGCGAATTTGTGGCAGGTTTACAAGCCCCTTGAATAAGATTTGCACTGCTGTTGCATCACTTCTGTGACACAACGATGGTGTACAACAGACAACACATTTAGAATTATTCGCAACGTGACGTTTCTATAGTTAAGCTTTTATGGTGAAGCGTCACATTGTGAGGCTCTGCGCAACATTGAACCTGCATCAGCTTTGATGTAGCCAGGGTGGGCATTCCTTTGGGATATGCCGCGTACAAGTGATTCAGTGAAATCTACAAGGTTTCACAGAGTCACTTTTCAGAGGCCGCTGCGACGCAACCGTACGCCTGCTTGAAGGCGTAAGGAGTGGCGCAGCACGTTAGGTATGGGCAGTGCATGGGCATTATTGGAGTTGCATGGCTCTTGCGACATGACTCCAGCAAAGCCCCCCCTACACACCATCAGATTCAACACACATCTGTCTATCCCTGCACCACAGTGCACCACCATCTGAACAAAACGCATCTGTGTTTGCGCAAGGGTTGAATTGCATGTCAAATTGGTACTGGCCCTTCCCTGCTAATAATTGTCAATAGCTATTTTACATTTCGTACTTTACTTAGCATTTCCATATAGCATTGCACGTTTTCAGTCAATATGAATAGTTATTGAATTTGCAGGGTTGTGTATGTACGGCTGCAGTAATGTGCCAATGTTTTCAAAAGGGGGAGAGGGATTAGCCATTTCTAATGCAAAGGATTCTGGGACTTGTGGTGCTACATACAGAGGGTGACACATGAGTCTCTAACTGACTATATTTTTTTATACACTTTGGACAAGTTCCTTAATACCAATGACAGCATAACACAGACAATCTTTTCATGCACTTTTTCTTTTCATTCCACTTACCTGGTACCACGTAGCAGACGTCACTGACAGGCAGCCCATGGATCAAACTGGGGTGTATTGTTGTGAGGATATCCTCCTCCAGTGGGGTGAGCCAGATACGGGGTCCAGGGCATGCAGCAGGGAGGATCTTGCTTAGTTCAATCCAGGAGTATTTCTCCTTCACCCTCTGCCTTTCGTCCTGCCACTTTTTTTTTATGTCCTGTACTGTGCGCCTCTCCTCCCCCAAGGCTGAGACAGCAGTGGCTATCTGCTGCCATAGCTCTGCCTTCTGTGCCCCACTGGTGCAGTAGGGTGGGAATCCATATAGGCGCTTGTGGTGCCTGACTATGAACTTCACAAGCATGGTGGTCTCCTCTTCTGTAACGTTCCTTTTTCTCCTCATCTGTGAGCGCTGTAGACACACCTGTTCCTTCAATGTGTGCTTCTTTTATGCTTCTTTTATGTCTTTTCTAGTGCTGGTCAATTATTGCTAGTTGGCTTCAGCTGGAACGTGGAGGGGGATGGTAGGCACTAGCAACATTCACCATGCCAAAAGGCAGCTGTTGGCTGGGATTGGCTGCAGTGTATCAGCTGATCCATGGTGGGGGATGGTAGGCACTTGGACAGGTGTTTAACCTTGGCTAACATGACCAACGGCCAAAATTTGTATCTTCCTGCCCGTAATTGGAATTTCCGGCCCGTAATCGTAAATTCGCACTATTCCGGAAATTGCGGGCCGGAATAGTAAAATCTGCCAAAGAGCCGTAAATTCCGCCCAGGTGGTGGAAATTCCAGTTAGTCGTCGTAAGTATATTCTGTGAATAGCGAAAGTAGTACATTCATTTTGTGAATCCCGAAAGTAGTAAGTTCATTCCATGAATGGCAAAAGTAGTAAGTGCATTCTGTGCATACCAAAATAGTAGGAAGTTTAGGATTTAGTCTTAAGTTCATTCTGTGAATCGGGCCCCGCATTCCTGCCTGCTATTCACCATAGCTCTGGAATAATAATCTATACCGGGTCCCTGCACTCCGTTCTCTTCGCATCCACTAATGCAAACGCAAACTTTTGGAACAAAGTGGGACTCAACAGAGCCTGTCCAGTCTGCTCGAAGGTGCAGAAGTACGAGAGCGTACGAGAGGGGACAGGTGGGAAGATAGCGAGACCAATATCGAGTTCACTCACAATTGCGACCGAACAACCTAATTCACTCCTACACCCGCCTACACCCTCCCTGACAATGGCTGACAGAGACAGAGACAACAGAACCAACAACAAGAAAGTACGCCCGGAACTGTCACCCTCAGAATCTCCAATCAAAGCCAGACCTGACAAGCACTATGGACATGATCTTAAAAAAGCTAGCAGAAGTCCATGATTTAGCGAAATCAACTAAAAGCAACATGGACACCATGCAATTAGAACTTACGGCGATCCGGGCAGATATGAGCACGATGAATAAGAGCATCAATAAAGCCTAACAGCACCTAAGCGATGTGGAGGACAGAACCTCTCAGTCTTCCAAAATCATAAAGCATCTCCAAAGCACTACAAATGAGCTTAAAAGACAAAACGCCAAATTAGAAGATCGAAACAGGAGAGGGAACATACGCATCTTCGGTGTAGGATATTCAGAGTAGGATGTGGGATCGTGTGTAGCCTTCCTTGAAGCCTGGATACCAATGATCACAGGGATCAAATCCCAACACGGCCTGGAGCTTGACAGAGCACATAGAATTCCAACTTTTAATGTCCAGGGGAGGAAAGGCCCTCGACCCCTGATCTGCAAACCTCTCCGGGACCAACACGTTGAGACCATTCTGCAGTTCACCAGGAGAAATCACCACATCACCTGGGAAGGTCAACGCATAATATTCACCCAAGACTACTCTAAGGAGACCGTTGAAATGAGGAAAGGTTTCCTTCTTCTAAGGTATAAGCTGAGGGCAAAAGATATCCAATTTTCCTTTGCAGGTCCATCGAAGTTCAAAATCATTGAAAACGGCAGAGCACATCTCTTTTCGAGTCCCCAAGATCTTGCACACCTTCAGGAGGCCTCCCCAACACAGAGCATGGATCTGTCTAGCGGTTCTTCAAACAATCCAGGACTCTCTCACTTCATGATCTGCCGGGTCGTGCACCCCACTGGTATTGTTGTTTGTCCTAACTTGTTGGCTTCCTCCTAGCCAGGTGCCTTTCTAAATTGCTTTCTGAATTGCTTCCTGTTGTTAAATGTGCCGACTTCACACCATTACATGCTCCTACAGGGGCAGTTCACCAGAATCCTCCAGGTTGCCCTAGACGGCGTTTATGTACCTCCAATCCAACCTCGCTGTTTGCCAAGGGTGCATTTTGCCGAATCCGTTGCGAAGGGCTAGTCCACGTGCTAGTCGCTGGTTTGGATCTTTGCTTTAAAGAGTTCTTTCACGTGCCAGACTCTGCTTTAGGTGTTCTGTGTCTTGACACTTACATTCTTGCATTGTAGTTTCAACGTTGTCAAGTTCTCTCTCAGATATACCCTAAAGATATGTTAGTCATGTGTTTTATACCACCTGTGTTCCTTAGCAGCACCATGCCTATGCTGTGATGTAGCTCTCATTCCATAAATCTCCTGAAAATTCATTACTCCAGTTTACCTCTCTATGCTGCCTCCAGGCGGTACTGCCGGCGCAGCTCCGTGTGTTCGATTCTTCCGGGTGGGAGGGGGTCCGTAGGGAGGGAAGGGAGGGATGGAGAGGGAAGGAGGGCAGGAGGGAAGGGGAGGGTGGGAGTTGGAGGGTTGAGTGTAGATGTGTTAATGGTTGTTCCCCTTTTGTTTATTTGTTGCCCAGTATTTTTTGTTGACATCATCTCTTCCGTAGTATCACACGAAACATACACCATTTGCAGGCTCCTACTCAGACATCACACTTGTCCTTGCAGGAAGGAATGTCCACAAACTACCAGGCGCGCACTTAGCCGCGCTTACTATGCAATGGATGACACTCATTGGCATCGACGACCGAGTATAGCTTCCATTAGGACATCCACCCACCCAGAGATCAACACCCTCTAGATGGCTAAAAATAAATCCTTGCTGGGAAACCTCACCATAGTGTCTTTGAACATAAAGGGCCTCAATCACCCAGTGAAGCATAGGAAGGTCTTTGACTACCTAGCAAAATCAAAAGGGGACATCATCCTACCCCAAGAGACTAAGCTATCGGAGGAAGATATGAGTTTTATAAGGCTCAACTGGGTTTTTCCCACACCTTATGCTCCCTGGCCACACACAAGAAGGGAGTGGTGATCACACTAGTCTCAAAGAAATCAAATATCACCATTATCTCACATCTCATGACACAGACGGTAGACTTCTAATCATCCACATGATGACAGACGAAGACCCCATTCATGCAGTAAATATTTATGGCCCTAACTCTGACGACACAGACTTCTGGGAAGCTGTCTCATCCTCCATTGAAAGCATTCCCAATGATGAACTCTTGATTATAGGGGGCGGCTTCAACCTCCCGTTAAACCCCCTAATAGGCCGCCAATCCAAATGCACTTACCAGCCATCCCATTCCCACGAGGCGCTCACGCGCATGTGCTTCAAATTTAACTTAAAAGGTTCCTGGAGCCTCCAACACCCCGATGGGAGGGACTACACATTCTATTCGGCCCCACATAATTCTTACTCCAGAATTGACTATATCCTAATTTCTAGCCCCTTCACTCATCTTATCGACGAAACAGATATTGCACCTAAACTAGTTTCTGACCATTCTTGCATCAGTACTAAACTCGCAGGCTCTCACTCCATATTTACCCCCTAAGCGATGGCGCTTCAATGAGGAAATCCTATAAATCCTGAGAATAAGCGGCAAATAGAAAATTCTTTCAGGGATTATGTTACATTCAACGATTCCCCAGACACGAACACCTCCATCGTTTGGGATGCTCTTAAAGCTACAATCAGGGGCGTCATTATAGGCATTAGAGCGCGCACCAATAAAAAATTAAACAAGGAACTTGACACACTTGAAAAAGACATCAAGGCTCTAGAGATTGCCCATTTAGCCAACCTAGACAGTAAACACTCTCTGGACCTGCTTATTAAAAAGAAATATGAATATAATGCGATAGTAAGAAAATGCGCCAGGGTATGGATCAATAAGTTCAAGTCACTCAAACTGTGCGAGGGGAACAGGGCAGTAAAACTGCTCGCGTCTTATGTCAAACACAGACAGAAACAATTTACAATATCTTCTATTAAAGACTCTGCCAATAATGTCCACACCAAACAAGACAAAATTCTAGCCATGGTTCAGGCCTTCTACGAGGACCTCTACAAGAATAAGCTGGCATACGAGCCAGAAGATTGCGTTAATTATCTGGACGCTCTAAATCTCCCTAAACTCTCATAAGAGGATAGCACCACACTAGGATCCCCCTTCACAGACAAAGAAATTTCCTTCGTTATTAAAACTCTCAAAAATAACAAGGCTCCAGGCCCAGGCGGCTTCTCTGCAAGCTTTTACAAAGCATTTGATAAACCTCTTAACCCCATATTGTTAAAAGTATTCAACTCGATTAACACAGGTAGTGCCTCAGACTCAATGGGTGAAGCCACCATAATTTTTATTCTGAAGGAGAGTAAAGACCCCCTCTTAACGAAAAACTATCACCCTATCTCACTCATAAACCTGGACTGCAACATCTATGCTAACATTTTAGCTAACAGACTTAATAATCTTCTGCCAAAATTGATCAGCAACTCACAAGTTGGTTTCCTTAAGTACTGCATGTCCGATGACAACACAAGACGTCTGTGTCATATCCTGGAGAAGGGTAAAATAACCTCCCCCCCTCTGTCGCCATCACCCTGGATGCAGAAAAAACGTTTGACAGGGTGTCCTGGTCTTTTTTAAAACATTGTATGCATGCTTTTAACCTAGGGAAGCCCTACATTGACATGGTAATGGCTCTTTACTCCTCTCCATTTGCCAGGATCGCCATAAATGGCACCCTGTCGGACCCTTTCCAATTAGAACAGGGAACCAGACAAGGCTGCCCTCTCTCACCAGCACTTTTTCTCCTGGCCCTCGAACCCCTCATAACGGATATACAACAAAGCAAAGACAATACGGGGGGGCTTCGGAAACATGCGGCTGAAACTGGCGGCATACGCGGACGATATCCTGGTGGTTATGGAGAACCCAGAGACTTCCATCGAGGCTCTCATGAACACCACAGAAAGATACTCATCCCATTCTGGGTACAAATTAAACCGGGACAAATCAGAGGTTAAGCCCCTAAACATCCTTGGAACCAGAGACATGCTGGGAACCTCTGGTCTCTCATGGCAGACTGGCTTTCTTAAGTATCTAGGTATCGAATTTGGCAGCTCCCTTCTTGAGACCCTACACCGCAACGAATCCACCACATTAGAAAAAATTAAATCACAACTAGACGGCTGGTCTCCCGCTTCATAACTTGGTGGGGAAGGGTCGAGACCATCAAAATGATGATCTCTCCTCTAGTAAACTACCTCTTCACAATGCTACTTCTCACCCTGTCCCAAGACTTTCATCACAAATTAGACATTTTACTCTCTAAGTTCCTATGGAAAGGAAAAAAGGCAAGGATTAAAATACAAAAGCTTTGTCTTGATAAATCCCTGGGAGGGGTCAACCTGGCGGACTTCAAATTGTACCAGATGGCCTTCCTTGCCAAACAAGGCTCCTATTGGCTTTCACCCCCTACTGGCTACACCCCTGTGTGGCTAGCCGTAGAGAAAGCTATTTTTTGGGACCTCACCCCAGCCGCCGTCCTAACTGCTAACCCCAGTACGGCCTCTTGCTCAAAACCTATCTCTCAGAATACGAAAAATGCCTTGTTAAAAATTGTTAAACTCCTGGAGCGTAGTATAAGACATTCTAACTGGGAATCGCTATGGCCTAACCGTGCAATACTTTACAAAGTGAAAGCGCTACACAACGAGCTATAGATCAGAAAGAGTATCTTCTTCCCGTACCAATTACTCTGTAACTCCTAACCCCTCTCCTTCAAGGAACTCCAATCCATCTATGACTTAGACTCGCTGGAGTTCTACAATTTTCTGAGTATTAAAGCAGTGATCTCTAAAGCAAAACTGTCCACAAATCCCTCCTCTCTTATGAAATATCTAGCTAATCTCAATAAACCCGGACACCAGATCTCTTGGCTGTATAAATTACTACGGCCGCAATAGTCTAACCTCAATAAACACCTCACTCAGTTCTGGGAATCTCACTCCTCTCTTCCAATTTTGGATTTGGATTGGTCCTAAACCTGGGAGTCGACTACGAAACACAAACTAAGCCCTACACTCTCCCAGACGAAGTTTTGGCTTCTCCATAATGCTTTCTGGACCCCGGGGCACCTCTTCTCACACAACATTAGAGAAAATCCAACTTGCTGGAATTGCAACGACAAAGACAGAGACTTGGAACACCTATTATCGCAATGTGTATGTGTGGTACCCTTCTGGGACAAGTTCTTCACCTTTCTCTCAAATATTTTCCCCTTCTCTCCCACTAGGGAGTTATCCACCTTAGTTTTCGGGTTTTTAAGAGACGACTCTCTCACAGATAACGATAGGGCCCTACTAGACTTACTTCTCACTGCCGGTGTTAAAACTGTTCTTTACAATTGGAAGCACATCCGAAAATCCTCTTTTAAATGCTGGTTGAATTGGGTTACCTGCCTTAGAAGGGCTGATAACATTTCACTTCAAAATACTCCATGGCGTCCTTCCCACAGACAAACGTGGGCTTCTCTTGATGACTACTTCATCAGGCACAAACCTTCTTGAAGCCCTCAACTACTCCTCTGCCCCACCCCATCACAATCGCATATACTCTTTGATGACTCTAAAACAACTTGCCCTTACACTCTCTCTCTGCGCTACACCAACAAGTCCATCGTTCTCAAAAAATGTAATCACCTGCAGGCCACTACACCTGGGTGGATACTACTGATGCAATACACTTGTGTTAATACTACCTATGCAATGTACTAGTGCTGATCCTACCTATGCAATGTATAAGATTGTTGTCATGTCTTTTCTTTTCTTTTCTTCTCCTCCTCCTAATTTCCATTTTGTTTCCCTAGACTCTACTATCGCCCGGACATTTATTTCTGATTATTTATACAGCAGGCCGCCATTTTCATTGTACCCATCATTGTCTTCTATGCTTGCTTTATTGTATTTACATGTCTTTTGTATCCTTTGTGAAAGCAGCCAATAAAAACTTTTGAAATGAAAAGATTCATATCAAGACACCACTTCATCTTTTGTCACCAGGCAGGTCGCTCCCCCCATCCGCCACGCAGCCCCCTGTGGTCTGAACCTCAGCTGACGTTTTTCTTTCCACCTGACTGCTCGCCCCCTTCCTTTTTTTATACCCCTGCGCCGGCCTCTGTGCCACTTGCTTTATTTTTCTCATTTTGTGCCCCTGTGTTTGCTTCTGTATCCCTGTGCCCTGTTTTCCCTCTCCCGCCATCCCTTTCCCGCCGTTTTTCTCCCGCCGTTTTTTTCCCGAGTTTTCCCCGGGCTCTCCCTCGCCGCTGAGCCCCTGCGGCCCCGCCCCCTTCTCTCCCATTGGCTGCCCCGCTCCCACCTCCCAGCTGCTCCTCCCTCCCTCTGCCCTCATATGGAGGCCGCGGAGCTGCCGCACGCAGCGGGCGCGCCTAAGGCAAGCCCGTCTGCGCCCGTCCGCGCCTGGACCGAGCCCAGCACCAGGACCTCTACCCCCAACGATGCCAGCCCACACGACAGACTTACGACACCGCCACCCTCCACACACTCAACGCCGGACGGAACCCCGCCTGCTACCGAGCCACCCCGAAACGCACCCACGGCCCCTCACCTGCCAAGCCTGCAAATTCACCTGCCTCCGAACCTGCACCGCTCCCGCCAAGCCAGACACCAGCAACACTCACTTCAAGTGAGTGAGTGAGTTAAAATTTGTATAGCGCAACTTAGCCCATAGGCATCAAGGCGCATCGAGATGGTACCGCTGTTTGAGATGTAAAGACATGTGCCGACTACAGGTAAGCTTCTATGAAGAGCCAGGTCTTTAAGGCTTTGCGGAAGAGCACGAGGGATGCCTGGCCCTTGAGCTCAGCTAGAAGCATGTTCCACAATCTGGGGGCAAGGGAGAAGAAGGCCTTCCCTCTCCATCTGGCCTTGGCAGTTCGGGGAACAGACAAAAGGTTCTTGTTGGCAGAACGAAGAGCCCTGCCCGGAGCATAAAAGGACACAGGAGACCTAATGTCCTTGGCTCCAGACCCTTGCAAAGCACAGTGGGTAAGGCATAGGACCTTAAAGTTTATCCTGGCCTGCACAGGGAACCAATGCAGATTTTTTCTAATTGAGGAGCCAGATGACCGTCTAGGGGCATCCACCACAAACTTGGCTGCAGCATTCTGCACTATTTGTAGGCGTTGAACTAATCTTTTATTTATGCCTAGATATAGTGCGTTGCAGTAATCAAGCCTCGAGGAGATGAGATCCACCGTGATGTGTTTCCGGGCTTCAGGGGAGAGGTATTGCGTGATCTTTCTCAAAATTCTTAGAACACCACAACAGGTAGAAACCGTCCTGCTGACTTGTTTGTCAAAGGAGAGAGTGGTGTCAAGAATTACGTCCAAATTGCGGGCGGTTTGAGACGGCGTGAGACAGGTTCCAAGGGCCGGAGGCCACCACTCCATTGACCAGACCTCCGGTTTACCTCTGAAGATGAGTACTTCGGTTTTTTCCCCATTTAATTTCAGGAAGTTCTTAATCATCCAGCGCGCAACTGCTTCCATGCAATTCCTGAAATTAAGGGTCGTGATGTCCACTGATTGAGAGCGAGAGATACCATAATCTGGGTGTCGTCAGCGTATGACAATACTATCAACCCGAACGAAGTTACTAGCCTGGCAAGTGGGGCTACATAGATGTTAAAGAGTGTGGGGCTCAAGGACGAGCCATGAGGGACCCCACACTGCACAGGCTTAACGGGGAAAGGAAGTCACCCAGCTTGACCCTTTGTTTACGCTGGTTGAGAAAAGTCGTCAGGAGGCTCAATGCTGGTCCCTCCACTCCCATCTCACTAAGGCGGGTAAATGTTGTATACTTGTAGCGCACAGCTGCCCACACCGCAGGCGTCCCGGGGCTGTATACTGCTGGGGAACCCGTCCTGGCTTTCCCTGTGAGATGGTCCCTTCTGGGCACCCCCAAGATGAGACCAGGCATCCCCTGCGTTGAAGGGGCCGTTGTGAAGATTAAGCAAGCTATTGCCCAGAGTTGCAGAGTGGGCCCCATGGTTAGAGTAGGCGCCGAGGCGAGAATTATCAGGCCCGCGGACATTTTGACCCAAGACCCTGCCGCATTGGGAATCGAACCCTGGTCCCGGGCCGATCTCAGGTTCCGGGTTTGCCGCTCTAACCATTGAGCCACACTTCTCCAGAATGGTGGGGGACAGGGTGTCAAATGCAGCTGTAAGGTCGAGCAGGACCAGAAGGGTGGTCTGGCCACTGTCGACCTTAGCGCGAATGTTATTGATCACCACTGTAAGGGCGGACTCAGTGCTATGCGCCTTCTGGAAGCCGTGCTGAGAGGGGTCAAGCAGGCTGGAATTATCCAGGAAGGTGCTCAGATGATGATTAAGGTGGGCCTCAAGCATCTTAGCGGGGGCAGGAAGCAGGGAAATGGGGCAAAAGTTTTTCAAGCTTGCGGGGTCTGGAGTAGCCTTCTTCAAAAGGGGCTTGACAATCGCCATCTTCCATGAAGCAGGGAAGACACCTTTCGAAATTGCCAGATTCATCACCTCCAAAAGAGGTGGCAGCAAAACCTCTCTGCACTCCTTAAGAATCTTTAGAGGACAAGGATCCAAGGGGGATCCGGTTTTAAGCTTATCCAAGAGTCGATTCAGGTGTTCAGGAGTGAGAGGGGGGAAGTTAGAGAGGTTGTTGCGAGGTCCATTAGCCGGGCCTTCCAAAGGAGGAACAGCCAAGAGGGGCATAGCCTCTAGATCTAGATTAAGGACTTCTAGGGCTGTGTGAATGTCCATAATCTTGGTGTAGAAGAAAGTGGAAATCTGATCGCACAGATTCTGGGTTGCAACAATAGGATCGGGTGGCTGAGAAAGAGACAGAGCATCTACGATTTTAAATAGTTCTCTGGGGGAGCTAAGGGAGGCAGTCATTTTAGTAAAATGTGCTTTCTTTTCTGCCAATACCGTGGCTTTGTACCCCTTAAGCAGACTTTTATGTTTTGCCCTTTCCTTCAGATCAAGATGGGGCCTCCAGAGTCTCTCTTGTTTCCTACAATCCTGCCTTAGCAGTCTGAGGGAGTCTGAAAACCAGGGGGCCGAAGGACGTTTCCTGGCGGAATAATGCTGCTTAGCCGGGGCTCAGCTATCAATAGCATTTGAAATAATATTGGCCAGATCAAGGGCAGCCGTGTCAGTGTCAATTGTCAGAGGGGGCTTGAGATTGGTCATCACAGTGGCAAGGGACTCATTATTCAGGCCCCTGTAGTTCCTTTTCAGTTCCCAGTTGTTGGGGTCCACTATGGGCACAGAGAGAGGTCAAGGTATGAACTCAAGTGGGACGGCCATATGATCTGACCTAGATAAGGGTAGGGGAGACCTATTTCCAGCCTGGGGTTGTTAGTGAATACCCCGTCCAAGGTATGGCCGGCTGAGTGAGTGGAGCTTCCGACCCCTTGCGACAGGCCACAGGCCGCCAGAGAGTCTAACAGGAATACGGTGTCACCCGAATTCGAATTTTCCAAATGGAAATTGAAATCACCAAGGATAGTCAGGTTTGGCTTATCAATGTACGGTTCCAAAATTCCCAACAGGTCGTGGCTAAAAGCGGACCTAGAGCCCGGAGGCCTATAGTGCATCCTTCTCAACACCCGCTCCGTCCACAGACACGCCGTCGAACTCTGGAACCTCCTCAACACAACATCACCAGACGTCGCCTTCCTCACAGAAACCTGGATGAACGCCTCCTCAGCCCCCGACATCGCCATAGCCATCCCGGAGGACTACAAGATCACCGGGAAGGACCGCGTCAACCAAACCGGAGGAGGCATCGCCATCATCCACAGAAACACCATCCGAATCGCGACCAACTCCGACGACACCATCACGGCCGCCGAGCACCTCGACTTCCAGATACACACTGACCCCAAGACCACCCTCAGAGGCACTCTCATCTACAGACCCCCGGGACCACGCACACAATTCAGCTAAACCATCGCAGACTTCATCAGCCAGCACGCCCTTACCTCCTCAGACTACATCCTCCTAGGGGACCTCAACTTCCACCTGGAGAACAACAATGACAGCAACACCGCCGCCCTCCTGGACAACCTCGCCAACCTCGGACTCAAGCAACTGGTGGACACCCCCACCCACTACGCCGGTCACACGCTTTACCCCATCTTCTCCTCCAGCAAGCACATCTCCTTCAGCCACTCCACCGGACTACACTGGACAGATCACAGCTGCATCTACTTCAACTTCAGGAGAACCACTACCCACCACCACCCGCAACAGGTTCCCCGCAGAATCTGGAGCAAGATCACCGCCGACCATCTCACCACCTCCCTCAGCCAGGACCCTCCCACCAATATGAGGGGCCCCAACGAAGCAGCCCGCAACCTCACACAGTGGCTCACCAACTGCGCCGATGACCTCGCGCCACTGAAGAACCCTCCCAGCAGACCCGGTAGCAAGAAAGCTTTGTGGTTCACCAACGACCTCAAAAACTCCAAGAAAACCTGCCCCACCCTTGAGAAAACCTGGCGCGACGACCAGACAACAGAGAACATGACAGCCCTCAAGAACGCCACCCGCAAACACCACCAGCTGATCTGCACCACCAAAAGGACAACATTCAAAGAACGTCTGGACAACAACACCCACAACAGCAAGGAACTCTTTAGCATTGTTAAAGAGCTCTCCAACCCCAGCGCCTGCAACAACGACATCACACCCTCGCAAGAACCTCTGCGATTCACTCGCCTTGTTCTTCCACCGCAAGTTCGCTGACATACACAACAGCTTCGGCGCACAGACCACACACCCAACCACCGAACAAGCACCCCCCACCACCACCCTCGGCAAGTGGACCTCGGTCAGCACCGAAGACACCACCCGCACGATGAACACCATCCACTCCGGCTCCACAACCGACCCCTGTCCTCACCACATCTTCAACAAAGCCGACTCCATCATCGTACCCCAACTCCGGGACATCATTAACAGCTCCTTCACATCCGCCACCTTCCCGGAGAGCTGGAAACATGCCGAGCTCAGCGCCCTCCTGAAGAAACCCACTGCAGACCCCACGAACCTCAAGAACTTCCGCCCCATCTCGCTCCTCCCCTTTCCTGCCAAAGTCATTGAGAAGATTGTCAACAAACAACTCTCCGCCTTCCTCGAGACAAACGGATCCCTCGACCCCTCGAAATCCGGTTTCCGAGCAAACCACAGCACCGAGACCGCCCTCATCGCAGCCACCGACGACATCAGGTCCCTGCTCGACAACGGGGAAACAGCTGCACTCATCCTCCTGGACCTCTCAGCAGCCTTCGACACCGTATGCCACCGCACCCTGATACAACGCCTCAGCAACACCGGAATCCACAGAACGGCCTTGGAGTGGATCATCTCGTTCCTCGCCGGAAGAACCCAGAGAATCCGCCTCCCCCCATTCCGATCCACGGCCACCGAAGTCATCTGCGGCGTTCCGCAAGGATCCTCGCTCAGCCCCACCCTCTTCTACGTCTACATGAGCCCCCTTGCAAGCCATCGCACGCCAACACAATCTAAACCTCATGTCCTACGCCGACGACACCCAGCTGATCCTCTCCCTCTCCAACGACCCCGTCACCGCCAGAGCCAGCCTCCAGGAAGGAATGAAAGATGTCGCGGAATGGATGGAGCTCAGCCGTCTGAAACTGAACTCAGACAAGATGGAAGTCCTCATCCTGGGACCATCCCCCTCTGCCTGGGACGACTCCTGGTGGCCCCCTGCCCTAGGCACTGCCCCCAAGCCAACGGACCATGCACGCAACCTGGGCTTCATCCTGGACTCCTCCCTCACGATGTCCAAGCAAGTCAATGCCGTCTCGTCATCCTGCTTTATCACCCTGCGCATGCTCCGAAAGATCTTCTGGTGGATCCCCACCGAAACCAAGAAGACGGTCACCCAGGCCCTCGTCACCAGCCGTATGGACTACGGGAACACCCTCTACGCTGGAACCACAGCCAAACTCCAGAAAAGACTCCAGCGCATACAGAAGGCATCTGCATGAATTATCGTGGACGTCCCCCGTCACGGCCATATCTCTGACCACCTGAGAGACCTGCACTGGCGCCCCGTCAGCAAGAGGATCACGTTCAGACTCCTCACCCATGCACACAAGGCTCTCCACGACACGGGCCCCAAATACCTCAACAGCCACCTCGCATTCTACACACCCACCTACACACCCACCCGCCAGCTCCGATCCGCCAGCCTCGCCCTCACCACCGTCCCACGAATTCGCAGATCCACCGCCGGAGGAAGATCGTACCCCTACCTGGTGGCCAAGACATGGAACTCCCTCCCCACCCACCTACGGCTGACCCAGGATCATCTCTCCTTCAGGAAACAACTCAAGACCTGGCTGTTCGAGCAGTATCGACTCCCCCTTTCTCCAGTGCCTTGAGACCCTAGCGGGTGAGTAGCGCGCTTTACAAATCTGCTGATTGATTGATTGACCGTCTGGGCACTCTGGACTTTACTCTGGGCACCAAGACTGCAACTGGGAAAACTCCTGCTGCTCGCCGTCCTGCAAGTCTGCTGCAGCGTCTGTGCCTGTGCTCCATACAGGATCCTTCCAAGGGATGTGGGCATCCAAGACACCTGAAGGAATCTCCCTTGGAGTGAAGGAGTAACTTCCAAGCAACTGCAGGCACCACAATGCAGCTGACTGGTCTACTATTCCTGGGCTCCCACTGACTCCGAAAAGCAACACAGGTGGTGGTTCTTCAACTCCTTCGAGGTCTGTACTGTCTTATCACTGAGTTTGCAGCCAGTATTCCTCATCGGAACCACAGGAACTGAACCCCTGTGCACTGCTTAGACTTGTTGCAATGGCTTGTTGGTTCTCTTCGTCAGAGATCTTTGGGCTCCAAGCAGCCCCAAACTCAAGCATCTCCTGTGACCAAGATCTTCATCCTCACCGCATCTCTTGCATCGTGAGCCGAATCTGTGGTGAGCTGCTCAATGACTGCTTATGACTCTGTATCTCCTGCCTGTGGGTCGTCTTGTGGGTTTCTTGCACTTCAGTGGGCTCCCCTGATTGCTCGGGCCTGCTCTGACTCCCCATCTTGTGGTGAGTCACCAGGATCTTGCTGGTCCCGACACTGCACCTTTTTCACTTGCCACGCTGTTTGCAGTTGACAAGGCTTGTTGGTACTCCCGGCGAACACCGACCCGTCAACTCTGGACATCCGACGTGGGACAGCTCATGAACAGCTCCTGGTCTTCTGCAGTGTCGCCTGGTCCCAACAGCTGCAGCTCCAAGGTCACTGTCAATTCTCCTGCAACACTCGACATCGGTGGGCATTCGTCTTCCATGCCTCCTGATCACTCCTGAGTGGCATAGCGTCTGTCCCCTCTGCTTGCAGGTACATCTTAAATCCACCTTGGAGTTCCACCGGACACTTTCACTTTCTTCACCAGCTGCATCTTCCTGAAGTCCTCCTTTGAGTTCGACAGCTGTTTCTGACGCCACTTCACACCTATGCACCTGGCTTCCCTGGTATAGGTATCCTGGTTTCTAGGGTATCCAGGGTTGGGGAGGTTCTCCAACCATCTGTCTGCCATGAGGTTTCTTCAGGATCCACTGGGAAGGGTCCTTCTTCTTTAAAATTGCAACCAAGACTTACCCATTGACTTGAATAGAGCACACGGTTGTGTTCCCACTCTGCACATGGCCTCCGTGGGGTTCCTGGTTACTTACCTCGGGTGATTCCTTGGGTCCCCAGCACTTCTATGTCTTCTGGGTATAGTCTTGACTTGAGTCGTGTATTTGTGCTACTTACCTGTTTTCTCTGCAAGGGATTGTGTGCATTGTGTATATCTCCAGGTAGGAGATATCTGTGTCCGTTAGTGAGTGTCTTATAATGAATTTATATTTTAATATTTTTATAAATACTTAAGCTATACCAATAAGATTACGTTCTGGTAAAACAAGCTGCTTTACACTCCTTCTGGACTAAGCCTGAAGGCTGCTCTCCTAAGCTACCACTTAGAGTGCTTTCTAAGTTTGCCTAAGACCACTAAAATCACCATAAGGGTTGTTTGGATTAGTGCAGGGTGCTGCACTTACATAAGTGAGCACCATATACTAAGC
This sequence comes from Lissotriton vulgaris, assembly GCF_964263255.1. Classification (NCBI taxonomy): domain Eukaryota; kingdom Metazoa; phylum Chordata; class Amphibia; order Caudata; family Salamandridae; genus Lissotriton; species Lissotriton vulgaris. The sequence continues at coordinate 1,288,483,975 of NC_141693.1, read as the reverse complement.
CAGCCTCCTACAGTCATCCTCAATTGTATATCGTGGTAAGGTGAACCATCATCCCACCCCACATGGTTGCTGTATTACGCAGGGGCTAGCGCTAAAGCCCACTCCCTGGCATATGAATGCTTAATTGATTCTCGAGCGAGGTTGGAGAAAGCCAGTAAAATTACTGTTTCTCCTTTTGGGCAATCCATCACGAAGTTTGGTGGTCAAACTTTTTAGGCCAACAAGATATCCTAAAAGAGGGCATTTATGATCTCTGAATGTCCCCTTCCAACCTCACTTGGACTTTGTATACTTGACGAGGGATGCTCACCCTTGTATCCGGTTTTTCCACCATGATATACTCACTCAACGCAACTTCCACCAGACAATCCATTGGGTTTTGGCAAACTAGTGTGACTTGTACGATGCTGCGCAGCATCTTCAATGCCCAATCCCCGAGTCCTCGAAATCCGGGGCATGCCTGACTTTTAGTCCTGCTACCTTCTTCTTTTTAAATTAGGTTGTTATATTTTAGGTTTGTCTTCCTGTTTAATTATGTAATCAGGCAAGCGTAGGTTTCACGTGCTCCTCCGATCTCTGGTCTGACCGCTCTCCTTTCTCCGATTTTCTGTCGGATACATCCTGAAAGAAACAAGAGGAATGTGTATCAGTATCATGATACCTATCAGGCTGCTTAACATTATCACAGTTACGTAAGTTATAACATTTTTCGGTAGATTCCTGTGTAGGAGACCCACCCCATAATCTGGTTTTATCCTTATTTTTCTTGTTATCTCATTTCTTTTTTGTGGAAGTGTCTGGTGCCTGCTTAGAGTTATCCTTTTAGGAATTACTCTTAACCATTGGTTTTCCTGGTCTGGCTTCCAAATTATTTCGACCTAGCGTGGCATAAGTCTCTTCGATAATTTTAGACAGTTCGCACTCCTGCTGGGCAGGAGTCAAATCCCTTAGACCTTGGTGTATAGCTAACACTGCTGCTTCCCCTTTAATGTTACTCAACATTATGGCAGATACTGTGGCAAAGTTGCCCATCAGTTTCATCCCTAAATCCAGGGTAGGTGCTGCTCCATGCTTGATCTGAACTTGTGTAAATACCTCTGGTAAAAATGCTAGTGACAGGGTACAATGTGTTCTGGAATATACTGCAGCATAGACTATGTGCCAAGTGGCACAATCTTCTACTGGGGAGCCAAGATTATCACAGTTACGTAAGTTGTAACATTTTTCGTGAGATTCCTGTGCAGGAGACACACCCTATGATCTGGTTTTATCCTTATTTTTCTTGTTATCTCATTTCTTTTTTGTGGAAGTGTCTGGTGCCTGCATAGAGTTATCCTTTTAGGAATTACTCTTAACCTGTGGTTTTCCTGGTCTGGCTTCCAAATTATTTCGACCTAGCGTGGCATGAGTCTCTTCGATAATTTTAGACAGTTCACACTCCTGCTGGGCAGGAGTCAAATCCCTTAGACCTTGGTGTATAGCTAACACTGCTGCTTCCCCTTTAATGTTGCTCAACATTATGGCAGATACTGTGGCAAAATTGCCCATCGGTTTCATCCCTAAATCCAGGGAAGGTGCTGCCCCATTATTGACCTGAACTTGTGTCAATACTTCCGGTAAAAATGCCAGTGACAGGGTACCATGTGTTCTGGTATATACTGCAGCATAGACTATCCCCCAAGTGGCACAATCTTCTACTGGGGAGCCATTCCCATGGACGAGCATATTGTCAAAATTATGTGTTTCTCCTCAGGGCCGCATGGGGAAATAATGCCTCAAGCTGGTTAGTCTTTTTTTTTTTTGGAATCCAAAATGGAATGCCTTCCCTTTTGGTTGAGATCCTCCCCATTACTGCTTTTAATGCTTGTGGGTGTAGCTAGCCAGGGCCGAGCTCCGTGGCCCCTCTTATCGTGAATGAAGCAGATTGACTGCTTTGTGACACACTTTGAGTCCTTCACTTATGTCCAAGCGGCTGTGAATTACTTGTAGGGGCATTCATAGATACTGTTTTGACAAGCCCATGATTGTGCTGCACCCGAATCTTGTTCAACAGGGCAGGGATGGTGGGGTGTGGTGGAAGGCAGAAGGGAAGTACTGTAGCTAGACAATCGTTCAGTACACCTCCAATCGGTCCCACTCTAATGCACTGTAATCCACGCCAATCCACCCCACCTCACCCCACACCAATCCGCCCCACTTCATCCAATCCACCCTACACCAATCCAAACCACCCCACTGCACCCCACTACAATCCTCCCACCCCACATCCCAATCTGCCCCACTTCAATACGCTCCAATACAATCCAGAACAATCTTCCCACTCCAATCTCCGCACTCCACTCTGGCCAACTCCAATCCAAAACAATTGGCCCTGCTCCAATCTTCCCCACACCAATCCAAAACAATCTGGCCCACTCCAATGCCAAAACAATTTGCCCCACTCCAATCTGCCCCACACCAATCCAAAACAGCCTGTCCACTCCAATCCAAAATAATTTGCCTCACTCCAATCTGCCCCACACCAATCCAAAACAGTCTGCCCCACACCAATCCAAAACAATCTGCCCCACACCAATCCAAAACAATCTTCCCCACTCCAATCAGCACCAATCCAAAACAACCTTACCTACTCCAATCTGCACCACTCCTGTCTACCCTACTCCAGTCCAAAACAATCTGCCCGCTCAGTTCAACCCCACTCCAATCTACTCCACCTCACTCCTAACAAACCCAACCCACCTCACCCCAATCCAGTTCACTTCACCCCAATCCAATTCACCTCAATCCAAACCACCCCACTCAATCCAATCCATCCCACTGCAATTCAATCTACTCTACTCCAATCCACCCACCACAATCCAATTCACCCCAATCCATTCCACCCCACCTCACTACATTCCACCCCCACTCTAGTCCACCCCACTCCACTCCAGTCCACCCCACTCTTGTTCATTCCAATACACCCCACCCGCCAGACCAGGCACCAGCAACAATCACCTCAAGTGCATCCTGCTCAACACCCGCTTCCTCCACAGGCACGCCGACTCTGGAACCTCCTCGAAACAACAGCACCGGACATCGCCTTCCTCACAGAAACCTGGATGAACGCCTCCTCAGCCCCCGACATCGCCATAGCCATCCCGGATGGTTACAAGATCACCCGGCCAGACCGCGTCAACCAAACCGGAGGAGGCATCGCCATCGTCCACAGAGACACCATCCGCATCACGACCAACTCCGATGACACCCTCACCGCCGCCGAGCACCTTCTCTTCCAGATACACACTGACCCCAAGACCACCCTCAGAGGGACTCTCATCTTCAGACCCCCGGGTCCCCGCACACAATTCAGCGAAGCCATCGCAGACTTCATCAGCCCGCTTGCCCTCACCTCCTCAGACTACATCTTCCTAGGGGACCTCAACTTCCACCTGGAAAACAACAATGACAACAACACGACCACCCTGCTGGAGAACCTTGCCAACCTCGGGCTCAAGCAACTGGTAAACACCCCTAACCACTACGCCGGCCACACACTTAACCCAGTCTTCTCCTCCAGCAACCACATCTCCTTCAGCCACTCCACCGGACTACACTGGACAGATCACAGCTGCGTCCACTTCAACTTCAGGAGAACCACAACCCACCACCACCCGCAACAGGTCCCCCGAAGATGCTGGAGCAAGATCACCACCGACCAGCTCACCACCTCACTGAGCCAGAACCCTCCCACCAACACTACGGACCCCAACGTAGCAGCCCGCAACCTCACACAGTGGCTCGCCAACTGCGCCGATGCCCTTGCACCACTGAAGAATCCTCCAAGCAGACCCGGCAGCAAGAAAGCCTTGTGGTTCACCAACGACCTCAAAAGCTCCAAGAAATCCTGCCGTACCTTCGAGAAAGCCTGGCGCCACGACCAGTCAACAGAAAACATGACAGCCCTCAAGAACGCCATCCGCAAACACCACCAGCTGATCCACACCACCAAAAGGACAACATTCAGAGAACGACTGGATAACAACACCAACAACAGCAAGGAACTCTTCAACATCGTTAAAGAGCTCTCCAACCCCAGCGCCAGCAACAACGACATAACGCCCTCGCAAGACCTGTGCGACTGACTCGCCTCGTTCTTCCACAACAAGATCGCCGACATACACAACAGCTTCGGTGCCCAAACCACGCACCCAACCACAGAACCTAAGCCCCACACCACCACCCTCTGCACCTGGGCCCCCATCAGCACTGAAGACACCACCCACATGATGAACACCATCCACTCCGGCTCCCCAGCCGATGCCTGTCCACACTACATCTTTAACAAAGCTGACTCCATCATCGTACCCCAACTCCAGAACTTCATTAACAACTCCTTCGAATCTGCCACCTTTCCAGAGAGCTGGAAGCATGCAGAGATCAGCGCTCTCCTGAAGAAACCCACAGAGGACCCCAAGGACCTCAAGAACTTACGCCCCATCTCGCTCCTCCCCTTCCCCGCTAAAGTCATCGAGAAGACCGTCAACAAACAGCTAACCGCCTTCCTTGAGACAAACGGCTCCCTCGACCCATCACAGTCCGGTTTCCAAGTAAACCACAGCACCGAGACCGCCCTCATTGCAGCCACCGACGACATCGGATCCCTGCTCGACAACGGGGAAACTGCTGCCCTCATCCTCCTCGACCTTTCGGCCGCATTCGACACAGTCTGTCACCGCACCCTAACAACCCGCCTCCACCACGCCGGGATCTAAGGAAAAGCTCTGGAATGGATCACCTCCTTCCTCTCCGACAGAACTCAGTGAGTCCGCCTCCCCCCCCTTCCGCTCAGCGGCCACCAAGATCATCTGCGGCGTTCCTCAAGGCTCCTCACTCAGCCCCACATTCTTCAACTTCTATATGAGCCCCCTCGCAACCATCGCACGCCAACACAACCTAAACATCATCTCCTACGCTGACGACAACCAGCTGATCTCTCCCTCACCAACGACCCCGCCACCGCCAGAGTCAGCCTCCAGAAGGGAATGAAAGACGTCGCGGAATGGATGAAGCTCAGCCGTCTGAAACTGAGCTCAGACAAAATGGAAGTCCTCATCCTCGGACCATCCCCCTTCACCTGGGACTACTCCTGGTGGCCTCCTGCACTGGGCACCACCCCCAAGCCCATGGACCACGCACGCAACCTGGGTTTCATCCTGGACTCCTCCCTCACGATGACCAAGCAAGTCAACGCCGTCTCGTCCTCATGCTTCAACACCCTGCACATGCTCCAAAAGATCTTCCAGTGGATCCCCACCGAAACCAGAAAGACGGTCACCCAGGCCCTCGTCACCAACCGACTGGACTACGGGAACTCCCTCTACGCCGGAACCACAGCCAAATTACAGAAAAGACTCCAGCGCATACAGACCGCTTCTGTACGACTCATCCTTAACATCCCCCGTCACAGCCACATCTCTGCCCACCTGAGAGACTTGCACTGGCTCCCCGTCAGCAAGAGGATCACATTCAGGCTCCTCATCCACGCACACAAGGCTCTCCACGACATGGGCCCCGAATACCTCAACAATCGCCTCACGTTCTACACACCCACCCGCCAGCTCCGATCCGCCAGCCTTGCCCTCACCACCATCCCACGGATTCTCAGAACCACCACCGGAGGACGATCTTTCTCCTACCTGGAGGCCAAGATGTGGAACTCCCTCCCCACCCACCTACAACTGACCCAGGACCATCTCTCCTTCAGGAAGCAACTCAAGACCTGGCTCTTCGAGCAGTAGCAGCACCCCCCCCCGCCATTTCTCCCAGCGCCTTGAGACCCTAGTGGGTGAGTAGCGTGCTCCATAAATGTGTTGATTGATTGATTGATTGATTGAATCCAGTCCTCTCTCCTGTCTAATCCACCACATTCAGCCCACCCCACTCCAATCCACCCCACTCCACTGCAGTTCATTCCACTCCACTTTACTCCAATCCATCCAACTTCACCCCAATCCAATCCACTGCAGTTCAGACCACCCCACTTAGTCCAATCCCTCCAGCCCACCAAACTCCAATTCAATCCACCTTATCCCAAACCAATCCATCCGCCTCACCCCATTTCAATCCATCCCACTCCAATCCACCCCACCCACCCAGTCCTCCTAACTCCACTCACGCCAAGTCTCTCTATCCCAATTCAACCCAATCCATCCAAATCTACTCCAATCCAATACACCCACTACCTCAGTCCACCCAACCCACTTCACCCGATTCCACCCCACTCCAATCTACAATACTCCACTCTATGACTCTGCACTTGATAACACTGCACTCTACGGCATTCTCTGCCACTGAACTCTACTCCCCTCTACTCAACTGTATTACACTCCACACCCCCTATTCTACTCTACAACTACTATTATAACAAATCCAGTCTATGACACTCTACTCCTACCACTCCACTCAAGGACACTCCATGCCACTAACTTTTAACCATGCTGAACAGCAGCCACACTTGTGTACAACACGGCAACTCAACATTGTGAAAGCCAATATTTCTTATAGGCGAGTCCTATTAGCTTTGCCAATGCTTGTTAATGGCGAAGTTAGTCTGAGCTTTTGCCTATGATATTTAGCATGAAAACAGGCATACAACACATTCGATATTAACGCAGTGGTGAAACACACAATACCCATGTGGTGGTGTGACAAAGGTATATTTAGCTGTCATTTGAATTATCACGTACATATGAAGGTGTTTAATTCCACTTTTTCTAAGGAGTTACTATTGTACTATTTCATGATGCTCAGATAATGAATCTTGGAAGGACGATTGTGCCATGCATAGATTCAAACTGCTGATCTGCAGTTATACAGCCAGGGTGCAACTCACAAAACTATTCTGCTATCAAACTAAGGCCTTTGCTTGCCTCCTCTTCAGGCTTTGTTTGTCAACAGATTTACTATTCAATCCTAGGCCCCAATTATTAGCACATAATGATAAAGGCCCAGCACATTTAGCCTTGTTTGTTGCATGTACTGAGCACAAATCCACTTTACTGAGGGATCAGAAAGAAGATGGACATTGTGCAAGGGGTTCCTATTGGCCCCGTATGTAAAGGTGCAACCATAGTATGGCAATGCAGCTCACTGACTCATTCCTTGATCTCCATCTTCATACTTTGGTTTTGGTACATTGGCAAGATGGCTGCCCTTTGGAGCTTTCCATTTCAGAGGTTTATCCTTGAGAAACGTAATTTGTAGTGTTGCGATAAGCATACGTTACTGTTACCCAGTTTAAGGATATGTTAATTGTAGGCTGGACAGCCTGTTAAGTGAGCAATTAAATAGGTACACTTATGCAATTCTACATGAAAGATAAGAGGTCTGAACTTCATGCCAACCTTATGTCAGCTAGCCTGCACAAGGTTGCACATTGATCACAATAGAAATCATGTTACCCCCACCAAGCAGCCGTATAGATTAATATTCAATGCTGTGTAACCCACACAGTAATTTGGAAGCATTTCTTATTCATTTGAATGGGATTTCAGCTTTTCAAGTGTCTTACTTGGAGGCGTGCAATTAAGATTTAGTATGGTATTGTAGCATTTGTTTAGCGCTTAATACCCGTATGTGAGGCGCTGAAGCACTTACCAACATAGATAGCAAGCCACAACATGTAGTTGGAAGTGTGTGGTTAGAAGGATGTTGTGTTGTTTTGAGCTTATGTGTAATGTGTTTTATGTCATGCGTGATGGGAAACGAGGTACAGCTTACGTTATGGGAAGCAGCACCAAGGGGGGTGAGATGGGTGAGGGTATGTGAGAGGGAGACTCACAAACTGTAATTATTATTACAAATTCCCAGCTTAGCCACAGTGATAGTGGAATGATGTGTGCCTGTACCCCAAAAAGGGTGATAATCACAGAAGGCCCAGTAATTCACATGGCGACATGTGCCTGAAAGCAAAGGCTTTCAGTGAATAAAAAGATGCCAAAATCGCTAGAATGGTAATTGGTGACATAAACTGTAGCCATGCACTATTTTATTTATTTATTTATTTAGAGGCAGAGTTATGGCCTAATGCTAAAAAAAAAGTACACCTGATGAAGGAAGAAGGAAGCCGAAGAGAAATCAAGGCAGAAAACTTCAGTAGAAACAACACAAACTTTATAACATCCAAATTCCACCTACTTCTACGGGCCCAAAGGAAGCCAATATTTTTAGTAGGATTTCACACAAGTCTCTCTCAAGCTGCAGAAGTATGTCAAAAGCAGACAATCACCAGTCGAACGGGTCTTACTTGGATTGTAGTTTAGACCCCAGCCACACTGGTACCCTGCGCATGGAAAGGTGAGTGACAAAGAGTTTGATAGGTGTTTGCCCTGAGAGCACAAGAGCAAATTGTGCTGTCTAGTGTTGCCTTGTTGCATCATACCTCCATGCAAGCCCAATATTTTACTTGGTGTCCCAGGGACCCTTGTTCATTCTAGCTAACATGAGGAAACATCCTCATGACCTTTCGGAATTTCCTCCCAGAAATGTTCACCTTCATCATTAGTAGTGAATGACATATCAGGGTAAAAAAGACACAATTGTAGAAATAAGACTTAACCTGCTTCGATTATTTTGTCTAGGAGAGCATCATGACACAGATTTGTTTTTTTAATCTTAGCACAGCTCTTATCTGATCCAACAAGAGTATGCAATTCCTTTTAAAGACAGTGGAATAAGTGTATAGGAATACCGTTTATCAGAGGGTAAATATGCTGCAATAGGAGCAACTGCCCTCACACACCTGTATGCGGGTCATGCTTCATTATCGGGCAAGCTCCTTGTCGGGCCAGCACTGCAATGCCCAATGGGCACCCACAAGGGGCACTTTACCGGAGATCTTTTCATAGAACTGTTGGACCATTATATATTGTAAGGAGCTTATATGCTTGACCTAATGACTCCTGGTCCCCCCATTTGATATAACACTCCTCTTCTCTAACCTGAGAGCCTTGTGAAAAACCCTTTTTGTGTGTCTCCACAAGTTAACTTTACTTCTGATATCCAATGTCTTGAGGGATATCCTGATCGGCTCAGAGGATTGTCACCACCTAATCATTGAAGGAGAAGGTAAGTATAATGCGAATTTTGGTGCCTTGTATTATTTCACTGTTAGTTATGAATGAGCTTTCTGATAACCTGTTATATGTATATGTTTGTATTAGGATGTAGGTGAAACAGGGCACATTCTACCAATAACTTCCAGATGTGTACAGGAAATAATACGAAGACGTCAATTTCTTTTTTTCACATTTCTGCCCTACCCCATATTTTTCTCAAGTTGGACGATCACATAAAGTTGTGAATATATAGAAGAATAGGACTATCTTTTTGGGGCGATTGATGGATTTTCATCAGAATAATGCCATTCTGCCACCACCACTTTCAACTGGTCTGACACCAAATGAAAAACCTTGGTATGAAAACCCCTTAAATCTGCAGCATACCTTTACGTTAAACACACAGATACTAAACTTTACGTAATGAATCAATACCAGGGAGCCACCCAATGAGAATAACCTAGAACTTTGAAGTTACTCTATTTATGTTTCACTGGAATTGTCTTTTGATGTACTTGTCAATTTACTTATCCCCTCATTGTCAGATTGTAATGTTTCCTTTTATCTGCTTTTTATAAGAATTGTATATATTCCTCACATGGCTTACATCCCCTGTGAGGAGAATATAATCATTTGGAATCCTAAATCCAAAAGCATATTCTCTACAGAACTCTACTGTCCTTTTTTGTTCTAGTCTGATTTATGAAGCTCTCAAAAAGAATAAAAAAGGTATTTGTATCTGAATTCAACTTCATCTCGCTATAACCTGTTTCATAATTTTTACCTGGGTTGCCATTCACTTTATTTTCTGCAATACTCTCTAGTTATTACTATGCACTAATTTGGTAACACACAGTTAACTAGGAGTTAGAATAGTCATCTTTGTGAGACCTTTGTCTAGCTTTCCCATCCAAGGTGACTATGTAATCCACTTAATACAGTTTCAAAATAGATAGACGTATTTCATTTGGATATTTATCATTTAATTCACGTGACTGATATCAACACTATGGGCCAGATATAGGAGCCAAAATACCGGTCGGTAACGGCCGATTTCGGCCGTTACCAACCGGTATTAAGTATTTGGCATGTAGGGGCCCTATTTTACCGATTCGGTAAAATACCGAATCGGTATTTCTACCGATTCGGTAATTTTGAGATGTAGGTGGGACTCTTCTGAGTCCCACAGGCCTTACCGATTCGGTAAAATACCGATTCCAGGTGTACATGCACATGTGTGCATGCACACCTATGGCATGTGACAGACAGACATGCCCTCAGGGCATGTCTGTGTGCCACATGTCACACATGCATGAATTTGGGGTGCTAGAGGGTGTCAAAGTGACACCCCCGGCCCCCTTGCAACATTCGGTATTTACCGAATCGGTAAATACCGATTCGGTAATGCCCATTGATTCCTATGGGCTTCAATGCCCATAGGAATCAATGGGCATTACTGAATCGGTATTTACCGATTCTTACAGAATCGGTTATTCAATTACCGATTCTATCTACATCCCCCCCCTTCTATGTTACCGATTCATAAATACCGAATCGGTAAAATTCGATATTTATGAATCGGTAAAATATACTTACCTACATCTGGCCCTATGTCTCTTCAGCAATGGCAAAGATCAATAGTCTTGTTATGGCGTTTTTCTATGATGTCACTTTTTGTGATGCACATCCCAATTAGAGGGGCTCACGTCTTCCCTTTCGCCCAGGGCCCCTCATATCCTAGGCCTGGCCCTGTAGCTAGCTGAGGAGCAACCGCTTAAACAGTCCGCGCAAGAGCCAGTGTTAGTGTGCGTATTATGTACTGCATAAGATTTCTGTATACTGACACTAGATTATTATATAACTCGTGCATTTGAGCTGCGGTTAAGTGATCAACATTAGGATATGGAGTATAACCGGCTAGGACCGGCCATGTCGCCCCCTCTTTTCTGAACGGGCCGATTCTCATTTTTTGTATACTATGTGGAAGGGCGCCTTTAAAGCAATGCATATGTTCTTGATAAGTTAATGGGATTTCTATCTCCTTGTAGGAGCATATTCTTCTGGTTTTTCACTTACTTCATATTTGTGAAATATCCATGTGTTGTCATCTGCAGCAGGGAATTTCACCCATGAGTAGAATATATCTGTCCTAAATGCTTTGTGTGCCTCCACCATGAGGATACCCTCCAAACCAACAACGGTAAGGCCATGTTGAAGTACTTTAGAGTAACTGCATGTCTGCAATTCTCAGATATATTTTTCACAATGATTTTAAGAATGAATTCATAATATTCTGCTCTCACATAGGGAACTCTATCCTGTCAAGCTGAATTTCAAACAGGCAATACATAGAGTATACCTAATCAGCTGAGGTGGATATTCCCTACCCCCTTGGACGTCTCCTTTTAGTACGTGTGAAGGGATCTTTGAGAAAGCACAATTGAACTAATCCATACAAAATAGGAAACCAACCAATGTTGGCGGCAACTTGTTATGTAGTTCCACCAATCAGTAGGAACTGCACATTTGGGGGCGACATAAACTTAGGATGGTGCCGGACTGATTTCATGCACCCCTGCATGATATGTTGTCCCTGAGAAGAGCTAGCTCGCAGTGCCACTGTTGGACCCCCAAACTTAGTCAGGTAGCGTACAATTCTGGCAACCACTGAACATGACATCTCTGTTTCCTCAGGAACATGGTGACAGATTACAATAATAGAAGTATGCAAAGAATTCACCAAGGGGTGTTTTTAATATTTATTGAGCTACAGTGATTCTTGCATAGAAGATATGTGCTGCAAAAATTAATAGACAGTAGCAGGCGTACGGTATACTGAATGTCAAAACTGCGAAAAATACAAATAGTTCCACCATCTTGTTTGGACAACTTATATATGCATACATATACAATAGGATAACTAAGTAGCGTACTCCTACTATGCATGGACCCTAACCTTCGTGTAAGGTGCAGGTGCATGTTTTGCAAAGCAACTCCCTTGTGGATGATTTATCCCCATTACCTGGTGGGTAAGAGTGTAAGAAGAACCTGTCTTGGTCATGAACTGGACACCCGTCACTGAGATGTTAGTCAGCTGCTACTTCTGCATGCAGGGACCCCACAATGTCAGTAGAAGTGTCTCCTGTGATTGTGTCAGGAAATTAAAGATTATATATAGAAAAGGGTATCCTTGCCTTGTGCAGAGATGGAGATCAGGCTGCCATTATTTGAGTTTTCGCAGATAGCTGTGATGCCATATAGATGCAATAACAAGCACATTTGTGTTGTGCACTTGAGGGCCTTGTGGTTAGTGCCAAGACAGTATGATAGGGTGCTCAGGGAGTGTTCCATGTCATCACGGTCAGTGTTTCCAAGAAACTAGGACAAGAGGTGCGAATGCAAATGTGTGTCAAAAGTCAACGTTGCGAAGAGAAGGCAACTGCAGGAAAAGGACAAAGAAGTGGTACAAAATCCCAATGAGACGAACTCGGGCACATGACAATTTCTACACGAGGAGACAACATGAAAATGAAAGCTTCAATTAAGTTTTCACAGCATCACAAAGTTGATCTAATACATGTTGCTTTGGTGCAAATACTGACAAAATGGTCAGGGCTAAACTGACGGTGAACACCAATGTGAAGCATTTACAAAAACATGTATTGGTCATGGGTGAAATACTTTAGAAAAACTCTTAAAATCAGCCAAGGCGATTGAACAGTCCATGTCTTGGGTAAAGGAGGTCAAAGATGTAAAAAGTACCAAAAATATGTTGAAGTGTGTTATGTAAATAGAAAAAACAGCAAACAAATCAATCACATGGAACGTAGAGAAAACTCTAAACTTGAATGTTACAGATGCAGAAGCAGTTCCCATGTGGCCAACTTTGTAGTATGTCTTCCACTACTAAACAAGGAATGCAGTATATGCCACCAGAGTTGTCATTTTGCATAGATGATTCTAGGAAATAAATGCACTAGTTACCGAAGAATAGCTCATATAACAGAAGAGAACATAAGAAGCAATAATGCTGCAATAAAAAAAGCAGAAGTTAACACAAACATAGTCTTGATGGTTAAACTTGAAAAAGATGCTAACAAGAATGAGAATTTAAATCCTCCCAAGTGCAAACTTAGAATATTGTGGCAAGGCTTGAGCTTTTTAGTTGACTTTGGATCTCTGTTTAATATAAAGCCTACAGAGATTTTTAACTCTCAAATACCACAAAACAAATATAATTATTTCCACCAGTTAATAGGCTGCGACATTTAATGGAAATAGAATACGTTTGTTGTGGGTATTTCAGTACAACAGTACACTTCAAAGATAGACGTGCAAACATAAAACAGCAGGGGCCTCATTTATGACTTTTTGCCGTAGGGTAGCGCAGCAGGCCTTCCTGCTGCGCTTTCCTACGGCAAAAGAAAAGGGCAGAAATGAGCCGTATCTATAAGATACGGCGCATTCCTGTCCTTTTCCCCTGCGCCGGCGCACAATGGCGTAAGCTTTTGGCACTGCTTCAGAGTTACGATTTCTCGTAAATCTGGGGCAGTGTCAAAAAGCCATGGATGTTGCTGGGAACGCCCCCAGCAACACCCATTGCACGCCCCTTTAACGCAGAACACTGCGTTAAAGGGACTGATATTCATCAGGCAGCAGTACGCCACAAAAACTGGCGGTCTGCTGCCTGATAAATACCACGCAGGCTTCTGCGCCACGGAACTTCATGAAAAGTGAAGTTCCGATAGCGCAAGGGGCCTCATAAATGAGGCCCTTAGTTTCTCATTTTGTCGCCCTTTGAAAGTGTCCTCCACGAGATGGAGCTGGCCTGGAGTCATGGAGAAAAAGCGAACAGTGGTGAATATATGGTAGGGCAGGGAAATCATGTATATCCTCACTAAGTATGGGCGAATTTTGCGAATCTCGCGTTCGCGAATTTTGCGGATTTGCGAACTCGCAATCCGCAAAATCCGCAAATTCCCGCGAATTTGCAGATTTTTTTTTTTTATGTTCGCACGGGTTTCTGCAAGTTCGCGAGGGTTTTGTACAATTTCGCAAATTGCGAAATTGTACAAAACGCGTGCGAACTTGCAGAAACCCGTGCGAACACAATGTGCCCAGTAGGGTATGTGCCTCGTCTTGTGTGAATAAAAGGTCAGAGAAAGATCAGTTCAGCAGATGAAGAGAAAGAAGCTCCTGGTCACAGGAACAGCACGGGTATTGCGCTCGTGAAAGTCAAGGATGCAAAGCCTATCCAGCATCACAGCTGATTTTCCACGGTAGATTTGGGAAGAAGGCACACCTGTCCAGCCTCGACGACGCTCACGATTGTTTTTGGGCTAATGAATGAGTCACTAAATTTGAGCATCAACTAGTTCGAGCGACCATGTGTGTGTTACTATGCAATCGCCCCGAAGGGCGCAGGGGTCCCTTGAGTGAGCTGCAGACCTGTGCCCAGCCATGCAACTATTTTACAATGGCGCCAGCAAGCTGCCAGCGCCGTTGTAAAATAGTTACAAAGTTAGCTTGCACAGGAAGCACTTAGATAAAATACAGCAGCACCTGCTTCGTTTTATCTAGTGGTTCCTGTGCAAGCTAACTTTGTAACTATTTTACAACGGCGCTGGCAGCTTGCTGGCACCATTGTAAAATAGTTGCATGAGTGGGGGTTGAACTTTTGAACCCGTTATGTTCGCGGATTTTTTTTTGCGGATTTTGTGGGAAATCCGCAAAATTCGCAGATTGCGGATTTCCCAAAAATCCGCAAAATCCGCGAGCGTAACGGATTTCCCGCTCACACTTAATCCTCACCGTACATGGTTGTGCTCTGGAATCATACAGGGAAGGGATATCTCTCTGGTCGCAACGGCTGCTCGCGTGATCGCGGCTGAACACTGAGGGGCAGATTTATGAGGCCCTTGCGCCACGTTTACGCCGCTGTTGCGTCACGCAAGGCGGCGTTAACGTGGTGCATCCCTACAAACGATTTACAACGTGACGCATCTAGGCAGATGCGTCACGTTGTCAAGCCCTCCGCCGCTTGTGGGCGTTCCGGCGCAGGGTGGGCGTTCCGGGGCAGGTGCGCCTCGCTACACTGGCTGAGTGAAATCTATGAGATTTAAGCCAATGCTGCGTCAAAAGCCTGCGCCTGCTTGAAGCAGGCGTAGGTCTTGACGCAGCATTGTTAAAATGGGGCACCCCCGAGCCTTGCTGGAGCTGCGTCGCGCTTGCGACGCAACTCCAGCAATGCGACACATTTCCGGCACAGATGCGTCATGCATCTGTGCCGTTTTTGCACCATGGTGCGCCGCATTATAAATGCGGCGCACCATGGGTGGCGCAGCTGTAGCGCACTGTGGCGCATGTTAACTGAGTTAACTTAAATCTGCCCCTGAATGCGGGCGAATACGGGTGAAATCGGAATATTTGATGCAGAATGCTTGCTCGCTGCCCGGAGGGTTTGAGGACGGCAGATTGCATTCTTCTTGATCTGTGGCGTTGCGTCCCAAGCCTGCCGATACTTAATACCTACTTAATACCTGCCTGCGTTGCTGCCGGATAACCTGATTGCCCGTCTGCCTGTCTGCTCCCCCGCCCGCCCACATTTGCAGAATCTGGGTGTCTGGGCACTTGGTTCTGGGCTCTGGGTGCTGGGCTAAGGCTTTGGCGGAGTGAGACACCAAGACTGTGAGACACCGAGCATCCAGGGGAGAAAAGGAACACTTGAAAAAAGGAACACTTGAAGATGGTGTTTTAAAGAGAGCAAGTGAGTCTGGCTTCAGGGGGTTAACTTATGCACTTTAAGTTATGCAAATTCAGCATTTGATCCCAGAAAAACCAGGAACTGAGTTGGGTCTGCACTTAGACAGTGACTGAGGCCTCTGGCATGTGAGCTGCTGACCCTCAACTAACCCTCAACTTGCCTTTGCCTTTGCCCTTGCCTCAACCCGGCTTTAATCCCGCCTTGACAGTGCTTCAATGGTGTGAATGCTCTGTTACTTCGCTGTTTATTTGAACGTACTGGGCTTGTACGCACTAAATTCATTAGCGGTACCATAATACTACACTGCTACACTGCTCGCATTGCTGCGCTGAGGCTTCCTGTGTGTGGTCCCGCTGCTGGGTGCTCTCCGTCGGGGGCTACATTTCGTCAGAATCGTGCCAAATCGGAAGATCCTGTTGAGTGCTTGACACCAGGGAGGACGCTGCCCTGCTAACCATCCCCCATGCCAGCTGTGACGGACAACAGGACTAGAGGACCACAAGTCCCATCAGCCCCTGTGCACGCCACAGCGGCCGGAGCACCTGAGGCTCGTTAGCCTCCTTTCCTACTTACTTATAAGCAATCCCTGGCACGCAACGCGGGACGCGCGTGGGTGGTCGCCGGGCTAAGCCCGGGCACAGGGCGGGCCGTCTGTGGCCATCAGTGAACGGAAGAGGACGGGATGGGCTACCCCCCTTTCGTCTGCTGTGGTCATCAACGAAGATTGGACAATATACCAAAGGTACTTTTATTCGGACCTAACACGCCCTGGCCTATTTTGATTCAAATATTAATCCATTCCGTAGCCAGGAGGGAGTAATAGCTAACTAGGAAGGGGGTATTGTTTAACTATTACTTATTTACAAAAATGAGCCATTTGGGTAAAAAACAAAAACCACCTACTACTCGCCCAAATACTAGGTTGCAGGCGGCTACACCACAACCTCTACATAGTTTAACGGCAATTGATAAGATGTTGCAAAAACCTATTGGTGTTGTAGCTACCGCAATTGAAAACACAGAAAGAAGACTTTCAATCACTCCTACGATATGTCTCCCCCACCAAGGAGGGTACTACTCAATTATTGAAACCAATGCCCCCGACGCACGCTCCTATTTAACATCTTCTTTCGCGGAGCTGCCCTGTGCCAAACCTCCTATAGAGGCCGTCTTAGATATTGGGGCTTACTTCCTTTGAACTGCCCCCCTCCCTTGGAAATCCCTGCAGTAAAAAAAACGGTCCCCAGAACCAAAAAGGAAAGATTACCAAACAAAATGGGTAAAAAGAATTTGGTTAATCACAACCTTGTAACACCAACTCTTAACACCCCGCAATCGACTCTAGGAGTACCGTGCTGGGTAACTAATTTGGTGGCTGATTTTCAGACCTGTTCGGAGCACACTATTGCCACCCATATTAAGCCTTGGTATCTAAGTTAGATAGACAGGCCTCAATTCTTAACAATATGTGTGTAGGGGCAGCTAAGCCCGTAAATTCCTTGGGGAACTTTTCTCCTCCCGAGCTTGGTGGTATACCCAAAAATACACCTAGTGATAGGGCACTGTCACCAAAAAACTGTCCCGCGCAGAACAAAAATGCAAGAGTTCCTCCAACTATCATTGAGCCTACACCCGCCCGACCCCCCCCCTCCCAATATTAACGCACATGGCCAAAGCGATCGGGCAGTTGGAAAATCTATTCCTAACTCTGATAAATCTAGATCTAACCCTAAGGAGGGTATAATTGGGAGTAAAAGTAGCGATTTAAGGAGCAGAAATGTACCATCTAAAGTCATCCCAGTTGAATTGCCAATTATAAACTTACCCCCAGAATCCCTACCCTACGTTGTAGTACTCACAGGAGTTCCACCTTTAAGTGAGGGGAAAAGAGAAGACCACACTGATTTAAAAAACAAGTGTATCCAATGGCTAAATGTAAATAGGCCATTACCTCCAAATGTTTCTGGGGAAATACTTGCTGTTAGAAGAATAGCATGGATTGGGAGAGGTCCTAGGACAACGGTAGGAGATGCTGTAGTAATTAACTTTAGGGACACCTTTGCTGTGGATTACATTTGCAACATGTCTCCAGGTAGCACAAATAGCCAAATCCACCTACTACATCTGTCCCACTTCTACCCTGTTCAACATCTGAGATTACCCTTTTCCAAAAGTGCTCATTACAGCGGGGGCTATAGGGATCTAACAAACAGAATGCAGCAGTGGCGAACAACAGGGGAGGGCACACATTTATACAAGTTCGCACACCCAATGTTAGCTCTTAGGAACAGGTATAGCGTGTTGGAGGAAGTGGATTGACTCCTATTGAATGGTAACTCACCACTACAACTTGCTAATGGAGAGTCTACCAAAGGAATTGTGTTGAAGGAAGGCGACCCTACTACCCCCTTGGAGAAGACACAATACCTTACACTGCGATGAAGGAGGGAAGCAGAGAATCGGGGGAACTGGAGTACCAACAGGGGGCCCGGTCTCTCCCTCCAGAGGTAGTCAGTAAAAACACATGTAACGTATCCAGCCTGGAAATAAGGGATGAAAATACCCGGCCTAAGACCCCCATTAGCGTTAGCCCCCCCTGCAAATGGACTAGGGGAATCACAAGGAACCGCTGAGACAGTGGAAGGATGTCTAAAAATTATCTCTTAGAATATAGCCGGGTTAAAAAATAAACTGCTCACACCAGAGTGGGTCTCCTTTATGTCAGCACATGATATCTGCATGATGCAGGAGACTTGGACGCTTGAGGGAAGTGCGAGTCCCGGCTATGCAACTTTCGACATCCTGGCAACAAGGGGCAGAGGCCGCCCATTGGGCGGTCTATCAATATGGATAGGCACTCATTTGGGCACCCAGGCCACTCAAATACAAACAAACTCCCCAGATGTCCCATGTGTGCTACTATCGCCTCTAAATAAGCCTAAGGTAGCTATAACTAATATTTACTCGAGGCCTGTCAAGAATGGGCAGGAATCGAGTACAATCAAAGCACTGGATATCTTCATTCAGGCACTAGACCCCTCAACCGCGATAATCCTCGGAGGTGATTTTAATTGTCAATTCAAGCCTTTGGGTAGTGCTGAGGTGTGGGACCAGGATCAAGAAGATTTGTTTTGGCACATTCCCGATCCCAAGATCCCCCCGGTCAGGGCATGGACCCCGTTGGTCCTCCAAATAAAGTCCTTCTCCCTTGCAACGTCTCTGCGGGCGTGCAATGGGAGGTTGGACCCCGATCGTCCGGGGGCAGCTACATTAAATAGGACAGACCAAACTTCCACCATTGACTATGTTATGATGGAAACAAAACATTGGGACAGACTGAAAGAATTTAGTTTTACCGAGGCAAGATAGCGATCACAATGCCTTAGTCTTAACTCTAAAGCCCGGGTCCTTTGGACTAACAAACCCCGAGCCTAATCCTAACACTGTGGCCACACCTCTTATGCTAACGAACAAAAGGCGAAGGGTTAAATGGTCCTATTTCCTGGATTCCCCTAGTAGGCTTGCTAAAATATACCAGATCGCTGTTCCTCGGATCATCGAGATGGGTGACTCGGCCTTAAGCCATCAAGCCGTTGAAATACATAGGCAGTTAGCCATGGCACTTGGGGATGTGTTTTACCCAGTGGGTGGAAATAAACGGCGTGGGGATAAGACACACCCCTGGTTTGATGATACCTGCAAGAAGGCAAAAAGGGATCTCCTAATAGCATTAAATCAAAAGACAGGGTAAAAATGAGGTCATCCAGACTGCTCTACAAAATGGAAATCATTAGGGGTAAGAGAGAGTGGGAGGAAACGAGGTGGGAAGAGCTGAGATCGGCGCTCCTCCTAAAGGATGCCAAGTTTTTTTGGGCCATAGTTAACTCAGGTATAAGAGGGGGAGGCGAGGTCATTTCCCCAAACATTGCTCCCGCAGTGTGGGAAGCACATTTTGGTGAACTCTACACATGTCCTGAGTGTGACGATCATGTGACCCTTGGTCTGGATCAGAAGTTAGATGGGGCCATGGCCCCGCCGTTATTCCCGGCCCTAGACCTCTTATATGAGTCTCGACCACTGGGGGTCGTGGGTGCGGGAATACGGTACCACCACCTAGATAAGCGGGAGATGATCCCCACCGAAATTGGAGAGGGTATTTCCCTTAAGGAAGTGGAATCTGCAATTGAAAGACTTCTCCCAAACAAAGCCCCAGGCCTTGATAGATTGCCAGGTGATTTGTTTCGCTCCCAGCCTAAAATCTGGGCACCCTACCTTATAATCCTGTTCAATGCGGTCCTTAGAGGGTCTGACCTACCGGACACCTGGTTGGGAGCTGAGATCATCCCCATCTATAAGCAGGGTTGCCCGCTAACCCCCTCTAACTATAGGCCCATTAGCCTTATAGATACAACTCAAAAACTAATGGGTAGGGTCATATTGGACAGGATACAGGGATGGATGGAGGAACATGAAATACTGACTACTCTCCAGGCCGGATTTAGATCTGGCATCTCGAACCTGGAACAAATTTTTAGGCGCCAGGTCCTATTCTGGAAAACTGCAAGAGTGGAGGGAGACAGCCTCTACCTTGTTTTTGTGGACCTGCAGGCCGCATTTGACCTTGTGCCCAGGTAAAGATTGTGGAAGGTGTTGGAAGAATTGGGCCTCCCGTCGTACCTACTCGACGACTTGATTAGATTCCATGCAGGGAACTACGCCCAGGTTAGGTTTGGAAGGAATGGGGACCTTTCGGCCCGTTTCCCTTATTTTCTTGGGGTGTTCGCCGGGGCTGCGTCCTGGCTCCAACATTATTCAGCCTCTACATCAATGGCTTGGTGGATGCTTTAAATGGTGTCAATGATAACGACGCTCCCTGGTTAGCTACTGGTCGGGTGCCTGCTCTGATGTTTGCGGATGACACTCTGCTGCTATCCCGAACGTCAACGGGCATCCAGCGGGTATTGGACGGGTTTGTAACTTTCTGTGCCTCGCGGGGATTGGAGGTAAACTTGGAGAAAACGAAGTTTATGATCTTCAATCCCCCGAGGCGCACCCGTCCTAACCCTGTTCTGAACAGCACCCCCCTTGAACGGGTGAAAACCTTTGTCTATCTTGGTGTTACGTTGACAGAGGACTTTGATTGGGGGACACCAAATATTTAAATCTGCCCTGAGACTCTCCCAGATTATAGGAGGTATTGGTAAACTTCACAACACATCGGAATTCAAACCTGTTGCTCCCGTCCTTGAGATATATGGACTCCAGGCCAGGACAGCAGCCGTATATGGCGCAGAACTCTGGGGACACAAGAACACACTGAGCCTCTTAAAGGTTGAACAGGCCTTTATGAGAAATCTGGTGGGCCTTCCTCAGAATACACTGCTTACACCTTTGCGACTGGATCTGGGTCTGGAGTCAATTAAGGAATTGGTAGCACGTCCCCTGCTCTACTGGAGAAGGCTTTGGTCTGTACCGGAGCTCTCAGCCTATAGAGCGGAATTTCTTGAGGTTTGGGGACAAATAAAGAACAAAAATATTTCCTGGTTATTCCACATCAAGGCTCTTTCCCATTACGTAGGCTTGCCCCAGCTATGGGAGACCCCCGAGCAGAGTTGCCCGAGGATATCTAGATCAGAAATGCTGGCCTATGTGAGATATCAAAACACCCATGCACTACAGTGCTCGACAACCCTGGGCAGGTTTTCTACTGCATTCCTGTTGGTAAAAGTTGATTCTCAGAGGGAGGATTTTTTAGATCTAGTGCAACCCCCCCTCGCAAGGAAATTATACACCCAACTGAGACACGGCTGCCTACCCATTAGGGCGTTTACTTCTAAATGGGCCAATACTGATGAGGGAACCTGCCCAGCTTGTAACTGTACCAGAGAAGATGTTGTGCATGTCATGTTTTTTTGCGCGGCGCACAGCAAAATACGAAAATGTTGGCTGATCCCCCTATGTAGAAACTTGGTACTTAGGTAATGTGTGCAGGCGTGTAGGGTTTTAACATATGATACCTCCCCCCACCATTTTCTTTGCTGTTTCCCGTTTCTTACATGGTATGTGGTGCAGAAGGAATGGCTTTATTGAAGGTAGAACAGAAATGACTTGAATTAACTGCACCCCCTCCTTCTCGTTTCTTTTTAATATACAATTTTTATTACCTGTGTCCCTTTTGATAACTTACTGTTTAATAACTTTTTATTGTATACTCCAACTGTTTATATTTATGGATTTTATTACTGTGCTTTGTATGTATTTTATCTGCAATTTTATGGTCTATGGCCGAAATAAAGTTATCAAAAGTAAAGCATAGATGATTCCAGGAAATAAGGCCCAGATGTAGGTAAATCTGATTTACCGACTCTAGAATACCGAATTTTACAGATTCCGTATTCTAGATTCGGTAAATCAGATGTAGGTAAAAATTCTGTAATTTTTACCGAATCTGTATGATTCGGTAATTACCAAATCGGTATTTACCGATTCGGTAATTGCCATTGATTCCTATACCGATTCGGTAAATTACCGATTTTGCAAGGGTGACAGGGTGTCACTTCGACACCCTGTTGCACCCCTGATTTTGCCTTGTGTGCCATGTGACACACATACATGCCCTTAGGGCATGTCTGTGTGCCACATGGCACAGGTGTGCATGCACAGATGTGCATGTACACTGGAATTTGTTATTTACCATGTAATAGTATTACATGGTAAATAACGAATTGGTAATGGCCTGTGGCACTGTTTTCAGTGCCACCTACATCTGTATTTACCGATTGGGTAAATTTACCGATTCTGTATTTTACAGAATCGGTAAATTTACCGAATCGGTAAATATACCGATTCTGTAAATTAAGCCTACCTATATGTCAGATCCCAAATACCGGTCGTTAACGGCCGAAATCGGCCGTTACCGACCGGTACTTGGTGACCTACATCGGGCCCTTGATGCACTAGTTACCAAAAAATAGCTCATATAACAGAAGAGAACATAAGAAGCAATAATGCTACAATAGAAAAAGCAGAAGTTAACACAAACATAGTCTAGATGGTTAAACTTGAAAAAGATGCTAACAAGAATGAGAATTTAAATCCTCCCAAGTGCAAACTTAGAATATTGGGGCAAGGCTTGAGCTTTTTAGTTGACTCTGGATCTCTGTTCAATATAAAGCCTACAGAGATTTTTAACTCTCAAATACCACAAAACAAATATAATTATTTCCACCAGTTAATAAGGCTGTGACATTTAATGGAAATGGAATACGTTTGTAGGGGGTATTTCAAAACAGCAGTACACTTCAAAGATAGACGTGCAAACATAAAACAGCAGGTTTCTCATTTTGTCGCCCTTTGAAAGTGTCCTCCACGAGATGGAGCTGGCCTGGAGTCATGGAGAAAAAGCGAACAGTGGTGAATATATGGTAGGGGAGGGAAATCATGTATATCCTCACCGTACATGGTTGTTCTCTGGAATCATACAGGGAAGGGATATCTCTCTGGAGTGTTATACACATGATGGTAATCTGCTACTGGAACATCGCCCCTGGACCTTAACTGCAGGTATGTGCTGACCAGGTTGCCCAGTCTCCTGGATAAGTTGTGGCCGATATGGTACGGGGGTGGAGGGGTAAGGGAGAGGGGCTGGGAGGGGAAAAAAAGGAAATTTTAAATTAACTTACCTGAGCAGCCGCCTCTCCCACATCGTCACTCCTCCGCTTCTCAACCAGGAAGCACACAGGCTCCCCTAAGCCAATCACAGCGTTGTGATTGATTCGCCTAAGCCAATCACAACGCTGCAATGCAGAATTGTGATTGGTCTGAGTGCTGTGGTTCAGCATTCCGATGGGGAATGGGAGCCTGGGCATGTTCTCCACCCAGGCTGTATGAAGCCTGGGTGGAGAACATGCAAAGTGTGGAGGACTGTTTTGCCGGGCTAAGACGGCCGGCTAAACCATCATACGTGCTTTAGAGTTCAGCCAGCACTCCTCTTCCCCGGCATCACGAAAGCCACCCTCCATTCTAACCTGGCAGATACTAACAATAAAATGATAATAACATTTGTTGTTATTAGCATTTTATCTTTTCTTTAACACTTTTTTGATAGCAGTGGGGCGAGGCTCCTCCACCTTAGCGGAAGTGCCGCCACTGGTCTCCCTCTTAGCACAGAATCCACAAGGAAGGAGACTTTGAACGCATCACCTCCCTGCTATGCAGTGACAGGTCTCGCTATAACTGGTGATATGGAAGCCTTACAAGAAACAGTATGTGCCCAAAGCTCAATGCCACCACAATAAAACACACTGTGTGGTTTTCAATAAGGGCGCATAGAACAGATGTACTATGTGCAATGTGAAATACAAATTAAACACCCTTCCCATGATACACTCTCCCTACACCAAACAGACCCTCTTCCCACTGCCTCCCCTAAGGACTCATCCGGTACGCAGCAACTCGGCTGAGTTGTGGCAGCTCTACAGCATACTTCCGGGGCGACCATCACTCCTCGCTCCAAGCGGTTTCCTCCCGGTGTGCGGTGTACTCTGGCTTCTTTGAATTCAGGCAGTTCTGCCGCTGACCGCATGACCCGCAGGGGAACAATGGGCGGGGCAGCGCTTTAAGCCCACCCGGCTAGCTCCAGCAACCTATGGGGCGCCCCTCCCCGCGTCCACCTCTCACTGGCCAGGGGGAGGGCTTACCTGTGGGAGGGGAGGGGCTATCCCGCTACTTATACCTCGGCAGCCGTAGCTCGGCGTCTCTCCTTCCCGGTTTCTCCCGCGGCTCTGCTCTGTTCCCACCCTGAACCCTGACCCGGCAGCTAGAGCGGCGGAGCTAAGTTTTAGAATGTTGTAATGGTCTTCTTTGTGTTGCAGGCGGAGTTACAGGGCGATCTGGAAGCAGACGGGTACAGTAAGGGTACCTCTGCGGCAGAAGGGTACAGTAAGGGTACCTCTGCCTGGCACAGTAAGGGTGCCTGAGCCAAGGACCAGGAGCCGAAGGAGGTTCCGGGAAACCGCGACGGCGCCCCGTTAGTCCTTCGGGCGGGCGGGGGGCCTGAACTGATCTGGGGGGTGCCACACCGCTCCGCCCTGACAGGGGGGGCGGGAGTATAACAAAGATGGTAATATGCTGCACCGTCAGAGCATCGACTCGCCGTGCAAGATGGCTCCTTAGGCATGCAGGACAGCGAGGGGCTGCCTGCTTTGGATCGCCCGTAAGATGACCCACCATAAACGTCATACCTGTGTTGTATGAAATAAACCTGCAGCAGTTCTTTCCCACAAATATGTCTCCTGAGTTTCTTTTGGGTGGGAATTGTAATTGTGTATTGTTCAAGCGGGCGGGAGCGTATGGCGGTGTGGACACTATTCGGTGAGCATCTGGCATCCTCCTTCCTCTGGCGTCTCCATCCTTCTTATACTCACTTCCCGGTTGAACACGGCCCCCTTTTCTCCTCCAGACATGCTTACAATAGGAGGCATGCCTGGGGGGGTGGCATGCCTGGGGGGTGTTCAGCAGAGATTTATTGGGCCAGTTTG
This sequence comes from Lissotriton vulgaris, assembly GCF_964263255.1. NCBI lineage: Eukaryota > Metazoa > Chordata > Amphibia > Caudata > Salamandridae > Lissotriton > Lissotriton vulgaris. The sequence goes on along the minus strand of NC_141693.1, from coordinate 1,288,458,575 downwards.
CTCTTACTTTTCCTATCCAAAGCACTGTTTTAGGTCGACACACCCTCAATCATCTGAGGGTGCTCTAGTTAGAAACGGCCCCGAAGCTGAGCCCCAGTGGCTTTATATTTCCATGAGTGGTCTGCAGGATGTATTCGTCATCTCTGTGAGACCCACGGCCTACCTTCAACATCCCAGGACTCTTGTGTTATGCAGTATCTTTATCTATCATCTGATAAGTTCCCTGTTCACTCAGGCACTAAAGAGGTCATCCTGAAAAGTGCGGGGAGATATTGGCAATAGCTAAATTTTTGTGCAACATGTAGTACAAGAAGTGCGGTTGTAAGTGGGGCGTGACCTGCTAAGTCTCAGACCCAGCAGTAATTAAAATTGGCTTTAAAATTGGTGTCTATCAGGCCTTAAATTAATCTCCTTAACTTTAGAAGAAAATATTCAAAAATGACAGCAAAACCCCTTACGCTGTTTCATGCCAGAGATGGATGGATCCTTGAGGATGGTCCTGCGTATTCATTATAACAGAGAGCGAGACGTCAACCTGTATTCCACTTCTTGTTTAAATGAGAACAACGTGTGGACCCTCATATACATGTCTAAAGAATGTTCTTCAACCTGGATTGGTGATTATTGTGTCCCATGTATGTTCTATGACAAGCGCATGTTGTATGCTAGAAAATGCATCCCGTCTTTAATTGCTTCTTTCTCGACATAATCCTGAAGTTTATTAATTAAACAGGTTTGCATCTGTACGGCTAATGTCCTATTTCGTTTTCAGCAAAACATTGATGGATTGACTCGTTCTGCTTATTTAAACACTTTGACGTGGATTCAACACTGACAAGAGAGAATTTGGGACTTTGTGACCACTAAATCAGAACTGGGGTGACATTGACGTCCTAGTTACGACAATGGTTTGGATGGAACTGTTTGAGAAAGAGAGTAAACGAAACATACTCAGGCTGTGACGTAATTTAAATGAGGTCACCAATATTCTAAATAGTAGTTTTGAAGCCTAAAAAAATCCTACCTCTTTTTAGTCCGATATTGTTGGCAAGTATGCCTATGCTGTCTCAGAAAAAGCCTCGGCTGTAGACCCAGAGAGACTCAGGGTTAAGAGTCCAGCCTTTCTCTATGTTCAAAGATTGAATCTCATAATAACACGTTGAGAAATAAATACATTTTAAAAATAAAATACGGAAAACGAAAGCCCTAAAATAGCCTTACAATCGTGTACATATAAAATAAAGGAATAATAAAGGGGCCTATGATGAGTTATACTTCTTGCATTTAATACCTACGAAATTAAAATGGAAACAGTGCCACCTACTGGCAAGATAACAAGAAGCACCATAGGGCACTCTAAGGAAAGCTTACATTTGAGGACAAATAATAGAAAACAGCAATTAATGCAGAGCCAATAGATCTAGCATTGGCCGTCAGCCTTCTGGCAATTCTTGTTTTGTTTTGTCATGGGTTGTCTTAAACATTATTTTTCAAGCATCTGTTGGGCCCCCATAAATCGAAAATAAAATTATTGGCTAGAGGCAAAACATTTCTTGGTCTCAAAAAAAGCAGACACTAAAATTTTTAATGACATTGAAGGGAACTATTTTGTGTGTGGATGTGCTCCTTGTGAAAGGGAAGCTTGTCATAAGACATACAGCCCGATTCATCAAGCTAAATTGCGCTCGCAAAGGGCCAGATTCTGAGAATCTGGCCCTTTGCAAGTGCAATTTTTGCATTTGGGATTCATCATCCCAAATGCAAAAATCGCTATTTGCGAAATCGCATATTTGCGAGGAATTGGATTTAAGGAATCTCTATTAGAGATTCCTTAAATGCAATTCATTAACCATTTGGAAATTGTGAATTCGCAATATTTGGTCGCTATTTACCACGAAGTCTAACTTCGTGGTAAATAGCAAAAAAATAGTAAAAAGCACTTTAGTGCATTTTATTCTGTTGCATGTTACACACACACATGCCCTTTGGACATGTGTGTGCGCAACACCTGTTTAAATGTGCATTTCAGGGGTGCTACAGGGTGTCCTTAGGACACCCCTGGCACCCTTGAAATCGCTATCTTATTTGCGATTAGCAAATTGCTAATCGCAAATAAGGAATAACTCTTAGGCCCATAGGAATGAATGGGGAGTTATTCCTTTGATGAATCTAGCAGATAGTGAAGTCATTCAATAGCTGAATTGGGCTGACGCATTGCCCCTTAATGAATGCTACAGTGGGTGGGAGAAGAATATGAATAAATCTACAACAGAATAAAGGACAAAGTCTGGCTGCAAGCCTCTATAACTAGGTATTTTATTCACAAAATGTTACTGAAATAAAAAGGTCTTGCTAACACAGATATGAAAAAGCCAATTGGCTGCTAGCCTCTTGCCTTTGAAAAAGAAAGAAAGAATTGCAAAGATAAAAAGCGCACACTGATTAGCTTGCATTTTGAGTTTTTGGGAGCTGGTATGAAATATGGCCACTCCAACAGAATTTACAACAGTATTAGCAGCAGATGGAATCTGATAAAGGGGGAATGGGCCCTGAGGTTACATCAAAAGAATCCCGCTATCACATCAGGCCCTAAACACAAAGACAACACTAAAGTAATAACAAAATAAAACCAAAAACACTGGCACTGCACGGTACTACCTTCTGTGTGAATGTGCTCCTTGTGAAAGAGAAAAATGCAGTCACTCAAAGTCAAGCTAACCGGTGGCTTAAGAAGGCTGACTCATTGCCTCATACTGCATGCTGTAGTGGGCAGTAGCAAAATGTGAATGACACAACAGCAGACCAATGAATGAAGAGGGGTGTCTAAAACTCCCTTTAAGCCGGCTAGGTATATCATTTTAGTAAAATAGAAAGGTCTTGGCTAACACCAGACCTAAAAATAAACAATGGATAAATTAATGGGTCTTGTGTTTAAAACACACACAGTACTCACAGTACTTCTAATAACTTACCACGACTGTTCCACAATATGTACACTGCTCTCACTGATCGGTTCCAACCTGAAATGGCCTCTCTTGGTTTAGAAAAAGCCTTGACACACTCAACTGGAAATATTTACTCTTAGTGTTTACCAAAATTAGCTTTAGTGCCAGTATTTTGGCATTTACTGGCCTTCTATACTCCGCCCCAAAACCGAAGGGTCCACAATGGTGTGATGTTGTACACGTTCTAGTAGTTGGGATGGGAGGAGTTTCGGGGTTGGAGGGAGAGGAGGGGCAGTAACGGGAAAGGGGCAGTTAAAGTAGGGACAGGGACACGAGAAGAAGCACAGAATATATAAATATATGCATTTGTCTGTCATCATTGCTGCCACGACATGACAACTGGCGACGAGGGTAGGATCCAGGTGACTGCAATTCCTGCTGAAGAGCGAGAACTGCCCTGTCCCAGGCACCAGTAAGACGTGGTCGCTGTCACGCCGTCTGTGCCCCGAAGCAGTCCTAGGCCAGCGGTGGATGATCCGCTCCACGACCAGGAGATCGTGTAGAGCCCCTCCGGAGCAGCGTAACAAAAACGCTGCCTCTCCGGCGTCAGACGGGGTCCTTCGCGCCAAAAGAAAATCGGGAGTGTGTCCCGAAGGCGGGGCCAAGAAAGAAGGAACTGGGAGCCCACCCCAGCCCTCCTGAAGCGCCCTTCAAGAGTGGGGAGCATCTGGTGAAGCGAGCGAAGCCCGCGGAGGCGCCAGAAGAAAAGCGCCGATTTTGCCGCCATCGGGTCTCACCCCCGATGGGTGGGAAACGGCACGCGGCGGACAGAAGAAATCGGAGCTCGTCCCTGGCCTACCTGGATGGTGAAAGTGGCTTGGAAGTCAGAGCTGGTGCCGTGCAAGTCCTGTTGTCCGGAGGAGAGATACTCGGTGAGTGTCCAGTGAGACCGAGTGAGCTGGAAAGTGAATGAAAGTTAAACCTTGTGGGTGATGAGAACTTCTGTGCGGCAGCCATCTTAGAGTCAGGCGGTTGGGAAGGACACCCCTGTGAAGTACATGAGCGCCCATTTTGAAGTCAGGCATCCCCAGCGTGAGGCAAAAACAAGCATTGAAAAGGCAAAAACAAACATTGAAAAGGTAAAAACAAGCATTGAAAGGTAAAAACAAGCATTGATAGATGCAAATAGGCACTGGTGAGTGCAAGGACAAGTTTTGATGATTGCCAAACAAGCACTGGTAAGTGTACATAACAAGCATTGACAAGTGCAAAACAAGCATTGGCGAGTGCAAGTGAAGAAAAAAGTGGCAGTTGCAGAAACAAGCATTGAACATTGCAAAGGCGAGCACTAGTCAGAATACAAGTACGTCGTTGACACATCAGCCCAGCCATGTCGAATTCACCCACCCGGAACGGAGGTGGTGCAGCAGCGGCTGCGGCTGCCCCGAACGCGCCCATCGTCTCACATCTACCCCCCCTTGAACCATTGACCCTGGTGGCGGGCGGAAGTATGGGTCCTCGGTGGCAGGAGTGGCTGGAGGACTTTGAAGATTACCTAGAAGGGACGAAAGTCACAGGAGACAGAAACAAACTAATTGCACTCCGCAATCTTGTTGGCAAAGAGATTGGGAAGGTAATCAAAGAATTACCGACGGATGACAAAGGGACTTATGATAAGGTACGTGATGCACTCAACAGGAAGTTTGTGCACAAAAGAGATGTGGACTATGAGAGGTACGTGTTTCATCAGGCGCGTCAGAACAAAGATGAAATGATGAGCACCTTCATCTCACGACTGCGCCGACTGTCGCAGTATTGCAATTTTGACTCCTTTTCAACAGAAGATGCCATCCGACTGAGAGTCATTGAAGGCTGCCATTCAGAGACCCTCCGCAGGCGTTTTCTAAGAAAGAGCCATGATCTCGACGAGATTGAGGAAATGACAAGAGTATATGACCAGGCGGAAGAGCACGCAAAAAACATGGAGACAGGCCGGGGAGAAAAAAGGAGCAAGCATATTGGACTCAAAGCTCCAGCAGTCAGAGAAGATCAGGTGACCATCAGAGAAGGTCTGGTCCAGCGTCCCAAGAGGAGAAAAGAAAGCGAACTATATCAAAAAGCCAGAACGTCCACGGAAATGCTACAGATGTGGCTATGACTTTCCACACACAGACACCTGTCCAGCGATGGGCCAACAGTGCCGGAAATGCAGGCGCATGAACCATTTTGAAGTTATGTGCGGAGTATTCAATAAGGAGAGAAGGAGCGAGACAACCAGATCTCGACCAGACGGAAAGCGACACCACGTGAAAGCTGTGGAAGACCGAGCACTGTCATCGTCTGGCTCTTCACATTCCAGTAAAGAATCTCACAGATCTCAATGGGCCAGAAGGTCACTGTTGAGGGAATCGAGGTCGAACTCTCGAGAGACGACATACACGGATTAATACATATGTATGGTGGCTGACCCGGATCAACTAAAAAAGTATCCTCCGCTAGATATTGAAGTGGGGACTCATGCCACCAAATTTGTACTTCATAGTGGAGCATCATTAAACTACATGCCCGTGACCGAATACAATAAGATGAAACCGCCGCCTGCACACGTCAGGGTGTTTACCTGGTGTACCACGTGTTGGATTGCTAAACTTTAAAGGCAATCTTTTGAACGGTGAGAGAAATAATAGTTTTAAATCTATATAGACTCAATCCGAAAATAATTTGTGCTATATTGTAATCTATAGCCATATTATGACTTTTTAACAGATACCACGGGATTTCCCAACGAAGGAAATCTACATAGAATTTAGAACAGTTTAAGCGAGAAGGGAGCAGTGAAATCCTGACACAAAGGTACGCGATATTATGTTAATAATACATCGCGATTATGCTAATTAAGCGCCTATTTCCACCATGGCAAAACACAGAGGTGTAAGGTTTAAGAGATATAAAATTATGTCTTCTTCAGGTTTCACATGCCGTATAAGAATAAAAGGTGCCTCGCTTATCCTGTACTAGAATGAAGAACTAAAAGACCACCAAAAAGTCCCACCAGGTAAAAGAAGGGAGTCGGAATGTATAACCCGACATGATTTACAAAAAAAGGCATGCAAATGTAAAAATCTAAATGTAACGCTAGGGTACATCTAAGTATGCATAGAATAACAAACAATAAAATAGACAACCTTAAAGATAGGTGTGCTTTATGAGACATACCAGTTATATTGGAAATAGGACTAAACTTGTGCATCTCTGCAATCCTTTTTCTCTCTCTTTTTCCTATTTTCTGTTTTACATTTTCCCTTTAGATAGAAAGATAAATTATGAGAAATGGATGATCTATATTAGATTTGAGGTATGGGATTTAATATATGACAACAACTATAGAATTACAAACTATGTATTGAATATGACGTGACAAAAACAAGGGTGTCTATAAGACCTTAAAATGCTTCACCAAATATAGTGAATGTATCACTTTTACTAATTAGAGCGCATGTATCATTTGTATAGAGGTATTTCTATAAAGGATAGAATTACAAACTATGTGTTGAATATGACGTGACAAAAATAATGGTGTCTATAAGATCTTAAAATGCTTCACCAAATATAGCGAATGTATCACTTTTACCAATTAGAACGCATGTATCATTTGTATAGAGGTATTTCTATAAAGGAGAGACAAGATCTCCCTGTTTATGTCAACTGGTGATTAGCATAAAAATGTCCTTATACCTGCTTATCTTTAGGTACCTCCATGTAAGAATAGACCCTTTTACACTAAGCTATGCATAAAGAGTTGGTTTTATGTCAAAAATTTTAAATGAAGGTTAACAATTGAACTGAAAAGCCTTGATGTCGTTATCAGCAAACATGATTTTGAATATGAACTATAACACTCTTTCAAGTGAGAAATAAGAACTAAAAATATCCTGTTCTTTCTAGAGAGATTGGCTGCAAAAATATTTGTCCTGATGAAGACACCACGACGTGTCGAAACGCGTTGACTGACAGACTACAGCCACAGCAATACTAGATAGGACAAAACATAATTGTCCTTTCAGTGTTTTTAACCCATATGTTTTATCTATAAAGAATATCTGTTTTATTGCATCAATTCATCGTGTATACAAAATTTAATTGTAAAAATTAATCCTTTTTAATTAAAACAAATCATTTTGATATCAAGTTTATTGTTGTGTTATAGTTCATGCTTATTTTGGAACCAAAAAAACTTTTTTCTGGACATAGCTAGTGTTTTGCTTGCAAGATAGCCTGGGTTGATACCTTCACATTGTACGTTTTCCCTGACCCAGGATCTTTATCCTTACCAGGGGGCCCTTGATACTTCACACAAACATGAGTCCACAGCAGTACCAGCATATATCCACGTCATTGAAGGACCGGAGGCTGATTGCCTCCTCAGTTTGCCCACGGCAGAAAGACTCAGACTGGTTGAAATACTATACCGGGTACATGACAATCCAGACATCGTCCGGAAGTTTCCCAAGCTGTTCAGCGGACTCGGCAAGATGAACAAGTGCCTGATTTGCCTACACATAAACGACCAAGTGCGCCCCATTGCTCAACACCCAAGGCGAGTACCTTTCCACCTTCAGCAGGCGGTAGAGGACGAGATTTAGGAACTGCTTCAAGCGGACATTATCGAAAAAACGGACGGTCCCACACCATGGGTGTCTCTAGTTGTAATTGTCACCAAGAAGGGTACCCCTGAGAAAGTACGGCTGTGTGTGGACATGAGGCTTCCCAACACAACCATAGAAAGAGAGCGGCATCCAGGGCCTCACCTGAGTGACATGATAGCGGCACTGAATGGAGCCCGGGTATTCTCAAAGCTAGATCTCAACAAGGGATACCATCAGCTGGAGTTGCACAAAAAATCAAGATACATTACAGCATTTGCAACCCATCTGGGCCTATTTCATTACAAAAGACTGAGTTTCGGAATTTCTTCCGCAGCAGAAATATTTCAAGAGGTGATACGCCAAACCATCAGGCATATCCCAAATTCCCTAAACTACAGTGACGACATACTGGTGTATGGATCAAACACACAAGAGCACGACAAAGCCCTGGATCGAGTGTGCCATGCTCTCCTGGAAGCGAATCTAACTTTGAACAAGGACAAGTGTGAATTCCATCAGTCCACTCTCAAGTTTTTCGGTCTAAGCATGGGCGAATTTTGCGGATCTCGCGTTCGCGGATTTTGCGGATTTGTGAACTCGCAATCCGCAAAATCCGCGAATTCTCGCGAATTTGCAGATTTTTTTTTTATGTTCGCACAGGTTTCTGCAAGTTCGCAAGGGTTTTGTACAATTTCGCAAATTGCGAAATTGTACAAAACGCGTGCGAACTTGCAGAAACCCGTGCGAACACGAAGAGAAAGAAGCTCCTGGTCACAGGAACAGCACGGGGATTGCGCTCATGAAAGTCAAGGATGCAAAGGCCTCTACCCAGCATCACAGCTGATTTTCCACGGTAGAATTGGGAAGAGGCACACCTGTCCAGCCTCGAAGACGCTCATGATTGTTTTTGGGCTAATGAATGAGTCACTGAATTTGAGCATTAACTAGTTCGAGCGACCATGATTTGCGGATTTTGTGGTGGGGGGGGGGGTGCTTCCATGCGAGTTCACATGCCTCTTGTATGTATAAAAGGTCAGAGAAAGATCGGTTCAGCAGATGAAGAAAAAGAAGCTCCTGGTCACAGGAACAGCACGGGTATTGCGCTCGTGAAAGTCAAGGATGCAAAGGCCTCTATCCAGCATCACAGCTGATTTTCCGCGGTACATTTGGGAAGAGGCACATGATTGTTTTTGGGCTAATGAATGAGTCACTGAATTTGAGCATTAACTAGTTTGAGCGACCATGTGTGTGTTACTATGCAATCGCCCTGAAGGGCGCAGGGGTCCCTTGAGTGACCTGTAAGGCTGTGCTGCCCTGTAACTATTTTACAATGGCGCCAGCAAGCTGCCAGCGCCGTTGTAAAATAGTTACAAAGTTAGCTTGCACAGGAAGCACCTGCTTCGTTTTATCTAGTGGTTCCTGTGCAAGCTTACTTTGTAACTATTTTACAACGGCGCTGGCAGCTTGCTGGCGCCATTGTAAAATAGTTAAATGAGTGTGGGTTCAACTTTTGAACCCGTTACGTTCGCGGATTTTTTTTTGCGGATTTTGCGGGAAATCCGCAAAATTCGCGGATTGCGGATTTCCCGAAAATCCGCAAAATCCGCGAGCGTAACGGATTTCACGCTCATGCTTATTTCGGTCACGTGTTTTCAAGGGCTGGAATGAAGCCCGACCCCGAGAAAGTAACTGCGCTTAACATCACCAAGAGCCCTCAAGATGTTAGTGACGTCAGATCATTCCTGGGCATGGCCAGCTATTGCTCCAGATACATCAAGGACTATGCAACAATCAGTCACCCCCTTCGTGCCCTCACGAAGCAAGGACAACCGTTTGTGTGGAGCCCTCAGTGTGAGCGGGCTTTCCAAGAAATTAAGCAAGCAGTGGAATCAGCGAACAATCTGGCCTATTTCAACACCAAAAGGAAGACAAAAATAACGGTGGATGCCAGTACAGTGGGTCTGGGTGCCATCTTAGCTCAATATGACAACGACACTGAGCAGCGCCACATCGTGGCATATGCCAGCCGCAGCCTCTCCAACACTGAGAAGGCCTATTCTGAGCCTGAGAAAGAGAGCCTAGCGGTCGTGTGGGCTTGTGAACATTTCCATGTGTTCATCTTCGGCAAACACTTCACCATGATCATGGATCACCAGGCCCTTGTCACCCTTTCCGGCAATCCCAAAGCCAAGATGCCGCCCGCATTGAAAGATGGGGTCTGAGATTGCAGGAGTACACATTCACCATCATTCACAAACCTGGGAAAGGTGAGAATCCGGCAGACAACATGTCCAGTCACCCCCAGGCATCCCATGAATCACATCCATCGATGGCTGAGGAATATATACACTTTGTGGTAGGTGCAGCCCGACCACCGGCAGTCCCATTAGAAGCGATCAAGGATGCTACGGCGCAGGACAATATCCTTCAGAAGGTAATGCGCCGACTGCGCACACATCGCTGGAGACATGAGAGCGAGGACGAAACGAGTGACCTCCAAATACGTCAGGAAATGCAAGCCTTCCGACATGTCAGTGACGAGCTGTCAACCACCTCAGAGGGGCTCCTGCTGAGGGACCATCGGATTGTCATCCCGAGGCAGCTACGTCAAGTAGTAGTCAACCTCGCGCATGAGGGTCATCGGGGAGTGGTTGCCACAAAGAGAGCTTTAAGGGAGAGAGTCTGGTTCCCGCAACTAGATCAAATGGTTGAGCTCACCTTGAAAGACTGTCCCCATTGTCAACTGGTGAGATCGGGAAAGCCTTCAGCTCCTCTTCAAATGACTCCATTGCCGGAAGGGGTATGGTAGGAACTTACAATGGACTTCTATGGACCCCTCCAATCAGGCCGGTATGTGGTGGCTATCATGGACGAATATTCAAGATTCCCGATAGCCCAGTTTGTGCCTTCCACCAACGCCTCCAGCACAATTGCTGTGTTGGACGAAGTATTTGCCGCATGGGGAGTTCCCAAGGAACTCAAAACAGACAATGGTCCTCCTTTCAATAGCCATGAATTCAATGAATTTGCGAAGCATCTAAACTTTCGGCATCAAAAGATTACTCTGTTGTGGCCTCAAGCCAATGGCACCATTGAGAGGTTCATGGCCACCCTGAAAAAGACCTTTCAACAGGCCACATTAGAAAAGAAAGACTTGCAAATAGCTTTGAATGAATTACTAATAGCGTATCGGACCACTCTGAACGCCACCACTGGAAAATGTCCTGCCACACTCATGCTAGGGAGACCCATCAGGACAAGGATCCCAACGTGGGAAGGGGCTCTGGCACTGGTGTCCCCAACACACACCCATCGAGAAACAGCAAGGGCTGACCAAGCGGAGAAGAACAGGATGAAAACATATGCGGACGCCAGACTGCGCGTAAAGTCTACCTCCCTTCAGACAGGAGATTGGGTAGTAGTCAAACAGGAGCAGACCAAGAAAACGGATTGTCGGTTCAAGGACGAACCTCTAATTGTTACTCAGCATAAAGGCACCATGATCACCGCCGAGTCTGAGCAGATAAGGATTACCCGATATGTGTCTCATTTTCAGAAATGCACACCAGGCATGAAAGAAACACTTGAGAGGGACACAGCACAACGAGATGTTGGCGGATTAAGTCAACCCAGTCCAACCCTGAGACTTGACAGGCCACAGGAAGATGCGCCTACAGATGTTGGAACACGTCCCAGACCACGAAGAGACATACTCAGCCAAAGAGACTGATTGAGGAAATGGATTAGAATTAGCTCAAGTTCTTTTGTTAACAAGGGGGAGATGTGATGTTGTGCACGTTCTAGTAGTTGGGATGGGTGGAGTTTCGGGGTTGGAGGAAGAGGAGGGGCAGTAACAGGAAAGGGGCAGTTAGAGTAGGGACAGGGACACGAGAAGGAGCACAGAATAAAGCTCTTACGAATATATGCATTTGTCTGTCATCATTGCTGCCACAACATGACAAATGGCTATGTAATATCCAAGCAATAGTTGATAAGAAGGGGCACTAGAAAAGAGCGCCAGTTATTGTCTATCTTATTTGCATTGGCTATGGAGTCAATAGTATGTTCCCTTAGAACATAGGGTCCATTCAGAAGGATGTCATTTGCAATCTAATATCACATGATTTATATGCGGACACTGTTTTTTTAACATTTTTAAATCTACATTGTATGAAATCAGAGCTATAAGAAATCCCCTGGTGGAATTTAGAAACATGTCAGCCATAGCGCCAAACTAGGGGAAATCCTACATTTTCCCACTAAAACCAAGTGGGAAATGTGACCACTCGCTGGCATCTGGTCTTCGAAGAGAGCAGAACACATTGGGATACCACAGAGTGCAAAAGTATCACAATTATGAGGACCTGATACTGGGTAATATTGGCATGTCAGTAGAAGCTCTACCAAGTCAGTCTTATGCTGGTGCATAATACTGCTCTCTTCATTTCATAGAATGGCACTCCCAAGGATGGTAATACTGCCCTGACTCCCATAGTTCTCCACTATGATATTGTCACAAATGAGAAGATGAATATTGTCCGGGGACTATCCTGTTCAATCAAACACCCTACTGCGGACAGACCACATATACAAACGTTTCAATGTGCCAGTAAATCAGGGGTCCAATTGTGTAGGATGTAAATCATGTCTTGGGTTATGTTATTTCTTGTTGCAGAGTATATGAGGCTGGTAATAATGCTTTGGAAATGTGTACAAAGAGGAGCATAAATGTAAACCTGAAACGATAAGGAACAACAGTGACACTGCATTTCCAAATTCACTCCCTCTAAAACCTGTCTCACACCTACCTAAAGGTTGCTCCTTTACCCTATGTAACACTGAAGATTCCATTAATGTTGACAAAGAAAGAGAATGGAAGAGAAGATACAATATGGCCAAATAGAATGAGCAAAACCCCAGTCAAAATAATATGATGGGAGAAGTAAAGAAGTGCTATAGTTAATTGAGCAAGGATGAATCTTGCACTGGAGGAAGGGACAAAAGTCTTGCAGCAGCAGAAGGCACACGTCTAACACCAGTGGGATGAAAAAGGGACTCATTTAAAGTTTTGCAGACAGTGTATTCCATCAAAAACATGGAAGATTGCCTTGTCTGCCAAACTGACGGTCCATCCACTCTAGAATCGGACAGACAGCCATGTTTCCAATGGCAGTGTTCCCCGCTAGCTCTGCTCCTTTCAGCACTTGATTCATATGCTAGTAAGGGTGAGCAGTCACAGGCCTCCGAAGGTATTGTGGGGTGCACAAACCTAATAATTGTAATGTTCAGGCCAGCGCTTGTCCCTGAATGCTTGTTTACCAGTCAGGGAAGTCCTGGCTTGGCAGTTCAGGCTGGCTTTACCCATGAGGCACAGGGTCAAGACTGATTTGCATATAGCTGGGTCTGAACTGAAGTGGCAAAGTGATCTAAAGAATGATGATAGATTCAGCCCAGATCTGTGCCTAGGGGTGAGTGTCTGAAAAGTTTCAGCACTCTGTCCATCATCTCCTTGTGTTTGCTAGTATTTGGGAAGCCTCATCAGTAGTGCCGCAAGGAGCTCATGATGAAAGCTGAAAACGTAATAAATAATCAAAACAACCATAATAAATAAAAATAGCCTCTTAGGTATGATGGGAAGGGGGGCATTCCAAAAAGTGATAGCTAGATATGGAATTTAGAGTAGGGCCACAGGGATTTCATTATCACATTTAATTCCTAAATAAAATTGAGCCTATCAAAGAAAGAACTAGTTGCCATACATAGTAATAAAAAATAATGCAGGTATAATTTTACAATACAATGCAATCACAAAGGTAAAGCCACAGAGTATAGTTAAATGCAAAAAGAACAACTGATGAACAGAATGCAGAACAATGTCATTCACTCCAGTACAGAGATCTGGGCCTAAATCCATCATTGTTTTGCTCACCATGCCATTCCCGTGTGGACCCAGCCATATGCAAATCAGACTTGACCCCGCTCACAATGGGAACAGGCCAGCTTGAACTGCCAAGCAGGGTCCTCCCTGGACTGGAAACAAGCACCTTGGATCGGTTTCGGGCTTTCAGCCCCCATCAGCCAGGATAGCTTGACTCCAATGGCATGGAGAGCACCGGACCCACATCTGGGCATACTAGTCCCACTCGGGGTGACAAATGCAAATTGATGGACAGAATGCAGAACAATGTCATACATTCACCCCAGTACTGAGATCTGGGCCAAAATCCATTGTTTTTATGTTCACCATGCCATTCCAGTTTGGACCCAGCCATATGCAAATCAGTCAGCTCCTTCCCGTACTGGAAACAAGCATCCTTGGACCGGTTTCGGTCTTTCAGCCCTCATCAGCCAGGATAGCTTGACTCCAGTGGCATGGAGAGCACAGGACCCACGTCTGCAGGTGCAATTTTACAATACACTGCAATCACAAAGGTAAAGCAACAGAGTAAAGTTAGGCGGGCTTCATTACCGCAATGAGAGACTAGTGAGCACTCCTTACCTAAGTATTATAATATTAATAATAATAATTAGAATTGTTATTTGTAAAGCGCGAACATATCACCGCTTAAGGTTTCAAGGCTATGGAGGCCATCAGGGAGATTAAGTGATCTATGACCCAGAGCTCATCGCGCGATGACAAGCCATCAAACACCTACATATTTCACTGAAGTTACCCACAGTGAGTATTTGGGCAGACAGAAGGAAGTGTAACTGCAGCAAAACAGAGCAACGGTGAAACCATGGGTAGCAATAATGGGGCATATTCAAGAGGAACTATCGCCGAGTTAACAGCACTTTATCTCAGCCAAAGTGGCAATAAATGTAGCACCCCATTTGACAAGCTGTTGCTAACAGCCCATATCACCAGGTTACCTGAGACTGCAGCCGCAAAAAACATCACCACAGATGACCCCCGCATGTATCCCTAATGAGATGCTGAGTAGGCATTCCCGTGCAAAAAGCCATGACAACAACACTCCTCAACATTCTCAACTACCAGCCAGATCGGCGATAACTTCACAAAACATGCGATAAGGCGCGTTAGCAGCAGGAAATTAGCACCTGCTCTGACCTGGTGAAAGGTCGGACGACAGCCTGCACCATAAAAGGGTGCCCAGCCCAGAGCCACACCTGAAGGGCAACAGATGCCATGGAGCCACTGATCATGCAGCACCAGGATCCCCCCCCCGGGCACCCTTCCCATCCGGTCAAAGACATGTCATATCAACTTCACAAAATCATGTACATAAAATTCAACTGATGTCGAACAATCACATGTAACATGCATGTGTCGTCACAAAAATTAGCATCACACATTCACCTTTGAATTACCATATGGAAATGTATTAAAAATTACTCAAAAGAGCATCAATGAAGACACATGGCGGCTCTCCACAGGACAATCTGTAGGTCATAGCCTGCAAGACAAAAAATCCAGAGGAGAATGTGTGTCATGGGGCCATCAAACAACAGGGAGAGAGTGAAGGAGAGAAAGAGAGGGAGGGAGAGAGGAAGATGTAAAGAGAGGGAGCGAGAGAGGTAGATGGAAAGAGAGGGTGAGAGAGAGAAAGACGGAAAGATAGGGAGAGAGAGAGGAAGACGGAAAGAGATGAAGTGAGAGACACAGAGAAAAGAAGAGAGGGATAGGGAGAGAAAGTGCAGAAACTCCGCACCCAGGTCTCACTGTTCACCTGCTGCCACTGGTGTGTCTCAAACCACGTGCCGGTATGCACTGCAGTTCAGCAGGTCTCTCATCTGAAACAGAGCCCCGATACATGAATCGCAGAGTATATACAATTGCACATGCCATCATCGCTTGTCCGTCCCTGCACACCTAGGCAGCTGCACCCCACCCCCTCCCACCATCCAGCGGTGCATGCCTGCCCCTGCACACCCAGGCAGCTGCACCGCAGCCCCTCCCACTGCCAATGGTGCATGCCCGCTCCTGGGCACGAGGCCTCGCTGCTCACCTTCCGCCACTGGCGTGTCACAATGAGGGATCACCACATGGCGGTTCAAACCCCAAGCCTGTGGCCCGCGAACATGGCACCCTCCCCATCATGCAGCCCTGCTCCGTGGGCCACCAGGTCTCACATTTGATTCCGGGCCTTGATTTCGCTATGGCAGGGGACATATCACTGCACAGGGCATCATCGCAGGCCGCACACCCGCTCAGACCTTTAGGTGCCACTAACTCTGTGACCCGCGAGGCAACGCCACGTGGCAGAAGGCCAACGCTGCCCGCCGGCTCTGGTCTACACTGCGGTCCAGCAGGGCACACAAATCCTGAGCAGTCTGGACTGCCAGGACAGGGCATCATCTCAGGCTGCACACCGGCTCAGCACTTATGGTGCCCCTACCTCAGTGCACCGAAGGTCACCATCCCGTGGCGGTGTGCCTGTGCCAGCCGCAGTATATCTGGTGCCACCAAGTCTGTGCCCTAAAAGTCATGGACCCTGTATGATTGAGTATCGTGGTGCGGACAACAGCATGTCACCTCCGGGCAGGGGAAATGTGCTGAGGCAGGGCCCTAGGCCCTCATGCCTACATGAACACCACACGGATAGACCCAGATGGAGAGTGGAAATGGCGTTGAAGCACGTGGCGTTGATGCCCTTTTTATTGGCAGGGTCACATGTCCTGTGACGCGTGTGCTGGATGGATTTGGTGTGGGTGTACACCAGCCTTGAGGGAGTGGCTGTGGCATGCTGTCAACTTTACCTGTGAGCAGCAGATTACTACAGGGAAGACCTGGGACATGTAGCGTTGTCGTCCCCCCTGTGAGCATAAGTGGAGTGGGCTGGCCTGGCGTATGCCAGTCCAGCGCAAGGGTCTGAACAATGACCCCGGGCCTCTGGGCGTGGTTCCATACTGGGCTGGACAACGAAGTAACTAATCCGTGTGTCGCTGTTGTAGTGCCGGCGCCCCACTGGGACCGCCTTCGGCAATGTGTCACCCTGTGACCCAAGTTCAACGACATGAGCTACATTGACGTAAGGGGGAATTAATGAGCCTACATTCATCCATACTTCTACACTTGAAAGACCATAGACATGACACATCTGTGTGACTATGAATGTTTAATTCACATTCAGTGGAGTGTTACATCTGGAGCAGTACAGGGCCATGCTAACCCCATATTACAAAGTTCGCCCGTGGAGGGCCAGCCAGAGTCCTTCAGGGAATGACAAGCCCAAAGGAAGAGGAAGAGTACAATCCGCAGTCTGATTGCTGTGTCGTTGGCGATCAAACAGAATATGGCAGTCCATGTCGAGGTCCAAGGTGAGTGTCGCATAGTGCATTGGGGGACAGTGGAAGGAGGTGATGCTGAGGACAGAACCAAGCAGAAACAGTCCCTATGGCGGAGATGGATGCTACAGTTTTCTTCTTACCAGTAAGGCGGTTTCATCCGCTTCTTCGTCCTCTGCTGTTTCATGTGCCTCACATGTGGGTGGTGATGATCTGTCTTCAGCACTGTGTGGCAGTGAGACATCAGTGGCCAGAGGTGGAATGTCTGCCGCACTGTGTGGCACTGACACTTCAGAGGGCAGAGAGGTGGATGTAATTGTAGCAGCAGCATGCATCAGCGCGAGGCCTTCTGGCAGCAATGCCATGAGGATGGCCCAGAGGTCAATGAGGAACCCAGATACCTCTCACTGGTGTGCAACCATGGCAGCCGCTCTTTCTGCCTGTGTCCGCTCCATGATCTCCATTGACCTCCTCGTGTGTTCCAACACCTGTGTGACATCGCTAGTGCCACTCTGACTGGACATTTGTTCTATTCTCTGAGTGAGGGCTCCAGCGATGCCATCCATGGTCCATTGGAGAGCATGGAGCAGACAGTGGGTATCCGTTAGGGGCCGTGAGGGGTCCCTGATGGGACTTAGACACCCACGTATGGCATCTAGTTTGTCTGCCATGCGGTCGAAGCCCACCCGCACCTGTTCAGCCAGATTCTCCTGGCACCCCAACCCACGGCGTTGGAAGGCCATGTGTTCTTCGTGGGGGTCCTGGGAGGCAGCCGTGGTGGTGGGTGCTGCCAGCTGTGTGGTCTGTGGTTTGTGCAGGGGCTGGGGTCACCTCGTGGCAGCTGGGCTGCCCTGACCCTGGAGGTGGGGTGCGGAGGCTCTCCACGAGCTGTTGGAGGGCGTCGGAGTCGAAGCTGTGGTGGTCTCTTTGTCATCAGAGAAGAGAGGTTCGGGCTGCTCTGCAGGAGGTGATTGATTCTCCCTCTGCAATGTAAAGGGAGATGCAGTTTAACAATGTGTTCACATGTATGTTGTAGCCTTGTGCATGTTTTCATACAGACTGCATGACTGTGTACATTGTGGCTGTTTGGGAGGAGCTGCCTATTTGATGGGGGACAGTGGACATTTCAGCAATATTACGGATGTGTGTTTGCACTTGTACATTATCAACTCACATTTCCCTGCAATACCAAATGTGATGGGCCATTTCCTACACACTAGCGGCACCAGTTGTGTCCTTTGTTCTGTTGTGGACATGTTGCGGTTTGTACCACATTGTTGTCAATGTTGATGTGCTCTGCATGTTATGTGTGTATGTGCTGCATTTCGGGGTAGCACATACACACTGCAGCTCTGATTATGGTGCCGCTTATCCCTTTCCTGTGTTGTGCCTTTGCTTTCTGTGCTTAAACTGTACTGAGAAGTTGCATACTTGGGTACATTGGTCTCTTGGTGGGAGTTGGGGGCTGGGGCATGATTTGTCCGCAGATATGCTCGACTTAATTGTATATGTGTGCCATTGTGCCCATCTCCCCCGTCCCCCCAGTCCCTGATCATTACTCACCCTGGTGCTGTTGTGTCCGGTCATATTGAGCAGTGTCCGGTCCCCCAACTCCTGCCACCATCTCCCCACTGATGACTGTGGACACCATTTCCTCCATATCGGCCAGTTCCTCCTGTGGCGCAGGACTCCCACCTCCAATCTGCATTGCTGCCTTATTGTTGTTGGTAAGTTTCAGCTTGGTTTTGCGCTTGACATAATTCCAGCGCCTCTTGACCTCTTCCATTGTCCTCTTCAGCACTCCGACTGCATTCACCTTGTCCACGATGGACTGCCATAGTCCATTTTTTGTTGCCAATGACACAGTGGAGGTGACAAACAATTGTTGATGGTGTTCTACCACCTCCGGTATCAGGATCCTGTTTTCCTGCGAACTGAACTGCTTCTTCCTACTCTTCTTCTCCTTGGCCTTCCCTGACCCTGAGGTCCCTGGCTGGTCCTCCAGGGGACTTGTGGGGTTCTGGTTGTCCTCCGTACTTGCTCCGGCAACATCCATTGTGCTTCGCTGTTGTTTGGCATTTGTTTGTCTGTTTTTTTTCTTCTTTTATGGTGATTTTTGCCGCCTGACGTGTGTGAATTGCAGGCCTGCCGCTGGTTTTCGCTTATTTTTGTATCGCGATTGACCTCAACGCAACTTTTTTAGCGTTCGTGTTTTGCATTTTTGCGGCATCAAGTTGACTTTATCACAGACATTTGGCACATTATCGCGCGCCTATCGCATGGTACTGCCGTGTTGTGAACACAGCGTTATTTTCCCACGATAGACTGTGATATGAAGATTTGCGTTAAGATCAATTTGCTGTACTTTTCACACGTTCTTGCTAATATTTCCCAATTTGCATTCACTACCCCCTACCTCGGACACGCTAGAGTGAACCTGCCTCCACATTCCTCTTTTTCGTTTCTACCCCAGTATGTGACGGCGTGCACCATGTCGATCTGACCCATGGGACATACTCCCCAATCCAAATAGATAAGGAGAATGCACGAGAATATGGCATGATTTACTACTATAGACCTGAACAATGACCACATTATACCTCCAATAGTGACTCATGTGCATGCAGTTGTGGTGCTGCCGTGTCTCAATTTAAGCTGAGAGATGTGACTAATTCCTTTAATACACAACACAAAATTGATTGTTATCCTCATTGATACCGGACTGACGATACCATAGCCACAATGATAACTTAGACATTTTTGAAATGTCTTAAACATTATATGGATTTGTCTTTACATATACTTTCCGGTGATGAACCAAACATACTTATGGGTCAAAATAAAGGGACCTTACAGCTAACAGAGAATGATTGCGCCATACAGATCCCTCATATTTGTTAATATGATTCATCACATGCAAATTGCTTTTGCTTTTTGATATCTGGTGTTTAGTCCAGTGCCAGACACACACAGGGGTCCACTCTATGGGACCTTCTGGCTGACAAGGAGCTCTTACGCCAGAAACATTCTAACACTGTTGTGTTTCTTTTTCAGTTTGTTTTCTTCTTTTTCTGATCTCGTTTGCCAACCAGTGACAGGATCCAATAGTTGGTATCACCCGACTTTAGGGGGACCATTCACTACTGAATCATACTGGGGGAGGGACACTCCCCCTCCAGGCAGTATTTATTATACACATATTTTCTGGTCCTGGAGAAGCACCAGGGATCTCTTTTTGAGACCAACAGTGGCACGAAATATGTTGACCCATTTATTGTTTTCATTTTCATTTACACCAGACTACTAGGGGACCTTATAACCCACCAAGTGGCACCAACTCAGCAGTTTTTTTAATCTGACAGGAGAATCCACACATTTTAAAAAACATTGACTCAATATCCCTCGCCAATTTTATAACCACTCACTTCTTTATGAGCACTCTCTCACCCGCATCATACGGCAAGAAAACCAAAAAATCTCCTCTAAAGTGACCCTTCGGGGAAGCCATAGGGCATTGCAGTGCCGGCCCAACGAGGAGCATTCACCCTATGATGAAGCATGACATCCCTTCGGGATGTGTGAGGGCAACAAGAAACAGTCTTGCTGACTGTCCAGCACAATCTTATCTACAACCTAGACCCTTTTCTTTCTTTTGATCTTTCACAGGAACAGTGACCTCCCCCCCCCCCACCCTTAAGTGCAGAATACATATCAATATGCACCTAATAGGACACAGACTTTTCATCACTTGTTGGCCCTATAAAATCATATTTTCTTTTGAGCAAGAAACCCCGTTTTACTTTTGGGAGGTGGGTTTTTTGGGAGACTATGAATGCATCCATGATACATAGTGGCTTTCAGTCCAGCTGCTTTGTTACAATGGCTGGGGACTGTAAACAAAGCTCAAATAAGTGTAATCAGACCGAACAGTTTCTGATGACAGCAGAGAATAAATCTTCAAACCTTAGGATAACAATGTCCAATAGGGTCAAATTTTATTTGAAAATAATGCACCTTACGGACTAAACACTAAAAACCTGTTTCAAGTCATACGTCCGTCCCTGTGTGGATGTATCTTAGTGTTATATGTTCTACCTGTTTCTGTTCCTATTAAAAACTTTCAACTGTTTTTAAGAAACAAATCTTAAAGAACTGTAACCCTTGCTAAGAATTCCTACGAGCATCGCGTAGTGTTCAAATTTAAGCCATGATTCTTTGTCCATATTTTACTTTGACACTTCTAGACCCAAATGTGAATAATTGGCATTAAATTATTAGAACAAAAGTATCCTACACGGTTCCTCACCAGAGAACAGCCCAATAGCCACAGACTTCCCCATGACCTGCAGAAAAGGCTTACAATCAAGAGATTGAAAAGAGAGAAAAGAAAAAGACACAGCATTTGTTCAGGGATTGGTGTAAACCAGTAGTGTTCCTTACCCACCAAACTTGCAGTACCCCACCACATATAGAGTTGGGGGAACCACTGGGTTGCTGTCAGTGGTAATGGAAGGATTTGTACTAGAAGTATGTCTGTCGTTGGCCAAACGGCCATAGTGGTGGCCTCCCTGCCTGATTTGTGGCAAGGTGACCATCACTAGATTTCTCTTCCTGGAACCTCCACATGAGATATGGTCATCATTGGCAGGAAAACTTCTCAGTGGCCCTTAGGCACAAGGCAAAAATCCCTGCACATCTGGAGTATTGAATTTGTTTTTCCATAATAAACCCTCACTTTAGGTTTTTGTTTAAGGAAAACAAAAAACCTTTGCCATGCCAATGTAACAAATGTGGGACACATTTGGCACAGTTCACAGATTTTATTGCAACAGCTGTGCTTGCAGTTCCAGTGAACTCTTTAAAGATCCCATACTTAATTGTTATAGAATTTAAAATCGATGATGATAGAGCCAAGCAAACTGTGAGTCTTCAGTGTATGCTTTATGTCTAGAGATCCTTGATTTACAGAATGGCTAAGATGGAATGTGAAAGGCAGGAAAGGTGAGAAACTGTCCCACGACAGGAGGTCTGGTGGCACTTGCAGTCCCTCTGCCGCAGTGACAAACTGCCCTGCCTTAGTGGGAATGGCTGTGGCAAGAGGTGGTAGATATGTGTGCATGGTTGAAGCTTGTCAATTCAAACCAGAGAAACCGTTGTAGAACATGCATGCTTTAAGTAGTTGCCATGGAAGAGTTGTGGTTTCATGCTAAGGAACACTGCAAGATGATGAAATTGCAATACATGCTGACAGGAAAAGGTTGTTTTTGGCCAAGAGGCAACAGAGACCCAGTACAATGAAGCAATGTGGCAGATGGAGTGAGAATAGGCAGAAGACAGAAACCCTTCATAGTCTAATACTGGGCATTACATCAAGATCAGGCAAAAGCATAGGAGTTTCAGACAGTGGGAGCCATCTTTGAGTGGATTGCTGCGAGCCTCCTCCAAGTAACAACCCAAATGGACCTCTCTCAACCAGAAGAGAAATTAACCCTACTCTAGATGCACCACACTCTCAGATGTCAAGGACAGGAGTTATCTGGATGGCCTAGGGCCTGGTCCTGGCCGCGGACAACTATGGAGTGCCAGTGGGTTAGCTTAGTTGGTCCTGGGAGCTTTGACAGAGGGAACCACATGGGTTCAGAATGGCATAGAACTGGAGTGTGCCCCTGCAGTTGTGGGCCTGCGTCTGTGTTCTATCACCCAAGGTAGGGAAGCCCATCAAGGTGGGAATAGGTCTACCCTGCGTTTTGGCTGGAAGGGGATTGTGTTGGACGTGGCCCTTTTTGCAAGGTCATCCCTGAACTTTTTGCCTTCCCCCTAGTTTTTTTTCTGACATGGTATTGGTAGTTTTTGGGCTCTGGGCACTTTAGCCCTACTGTCCAGGGTAAAGTGTGTGTGCTCTGTGGTAAACATGGTAAGATTGGTCTACACTTGTTTGACATATTTAATTTACCTGTCAGTTTCTTGTAAAGTGATATTTCAGATACACAGGGCCAGTAGATCAAATGCTACTGGTGGGATTGCAGCGCTGATAGCGCCACCCAAACAAAGTGCTCCACACCCCCAGAACCAGTTGCGGCTGGATTCCTCCAAGCCAGACAGACAAAGAAAATGTTATATGAATTCTGGGGCTGTGACCCCATGAAAATGTTGTGCTTTTGGTGCTTCCTTGTGATTGGATCTGCTGCTGCTGCACCCCAGCAGGAACCGCCATGAGGGACTGTCTCACTGCTGGAGGGCCCTGTGAGCTAGCCTGCCTCGGCCCAGCCTTGTGCCCCTAGAGCAGTGTCTAGGCGCCTTGTGAGCACTAGATATCTCTCCCAGGACAGGGAGAGTGCTGGAGCTTCGCAGCGCGGAGCTGCAGATTGTGTAGAGGGAATCCCCAGCGTAGGGTATCCCCCGTGCTGCTCGTGGTGGAGCAGGAGCCCACCAGCATTGTCGTGGTCCAGTAGTGAAGTGGGGACCTTCCCGCCTTGTGGGTATTTTTTGCAACAGAGTGGGAGCCCTCCCCACCCTGCCGGTGAGAGTGAAGCGGCAGCCCACCCCGCATTTTCTCCTGTTGGCGGGAGCCCACCCCGCATTGGTGACCTGTGTTGGCGGGAGCCTACCCCGCATTTATGCTTGATATGAGCGGGAGCCCACCCTGCATTTGCCCGCAGGAAAGGAGAAGCAGTGTGGCCGGCCAGGAAGTCAGGCATCGTGCCTGACTGTGGGCGCGGCCAGGAAAAGGAAACTGCCGGCCGGCCAATAGCAGCGTGGCCGGAGGTAAGGCAGCCTCAGCCTGCTTGGAGGCAGAGCTCCCGCAGCCGCGGTGTGAGCCCTTCGTATGGTCCCGGGCACCAGCAGAGTCTGGCTAGTGGGAGTCTGCGAGGGAGGGCCCGGTTGAGGCACATTACCAGTGCCTGCCCCGCAACACAGAAGGAGTCTCCGGAGAAGCCTTGGTGAGTGGGGCTGCGCTTGGGCCTTTTCGTTTCATTCAGCACTAGCTTACCCGACGCGCGTTGCTGCGATCTCAGAAGAAAGGAAATTCAAGGAAACTCGTTATGATAACATTCAATTTACATTGTGTCATTGTCATTGAAATGTATTCATTTTATTTTTGAAAACATTTCTAAGTGTGGCTTGAGCAGTGCGTCCTCGATTGGCTTCCAATCTTGATTCTGGTTGCTCTCCTGTTTCATTTGAGCGGGCTTGAGCAGTGCGTAATTGATCGTTTTCCAATCTTGATTCTTGTTGCTCTCCTGTTTCATTCGAGCGGGCTTGAGCAGTACGTAATCAATTTGTTTCCAATCTTGATTCTCGTTGCTAGTTCGTTTGAGAAGAACAGGCTTAAGCAGTGCGTGCTCGATAGGCTTCCAATCTTGATTCTCGTTGATCGTTTGTTTGAGAATTACGGGCTTGAGCAGTTTGTATTCGAACAGCTTCTAATCTTGCTTTCCATTGCTTGTCTGTTTCTGAAGTCGTAATGCCTTTTTCTTTCGTGCTTCTGATGTAGATTGACCAATCGATTTCCATTTGGGGGTCATAAATGTCGACGATGCTCGCAAATTCGCTGTCTATTTCAGTATTCGAAAGACTATGAGGGCCCTGGGGGGCGATTTTTAAAAAAATTATTTTGACAGAAACCTTTGCAGGAGTGTACTCAACAACTTCCTAAAGTTTCATGGCAATTGGATGAATGGTGTAGTAATGCAAGGACAAACAGACAGACAGACATACTTTCTTTTTTATTCATATAGATTGTGCCAAGAGCGGCACCGGAGGAGCCCGGCAAAGGGGGCTCCCAAGGCACCTTTGGTGTCAGTCCTTCTCCTACACGAGAGGAGCCCCAGGAAGGAGGGGTTCCCACAGCAATCTGTTGGTGCAGAGCACTACGGGTGCCTATTGGGGGCAACATTGCTTTTACAGTCCCAGTGGGATTCAGGGGACTCTGCAGTGCCCGTGCTTATTTATCTTACAGCTGCACCACGACAGAGCGGGCACCTGCAATGTGGGGCATTCTTCTTTTTCTTTAGATAAAGGAATGAGTTACACTCCTCTGTCCCAGCACATTGTGCACTTTGCTTTGGCTGCATTGGCAGCAAAAGGGCACTTGGAAAGCCGTAGGATCATGCCTTGACATTTTGGACAAAGGGCATTTGAGCCCCACAGAAGGCCAGTTGGCCTAGGGTCATTTCAGTGTATCTGCTAAGGTGCTGTGTGCTCTTTAACTGTGGTACTGGGGTGCAGTACTCCTGTTTTAGGCATAATATGTTTATTCCTAATGTCGTTTATTCCTAATGTTTTTAATGCCTACTGTGATGCAGACATGTTGCATTTATGTTGCTAATGCTAATGTGATGTGATACCTAGGGCTAGATGTAGGTAAATCTTATTTACCGATCCATAAATACCGAATTTTACCGATTCGGTATTTGTGAATCGGTAAATAAGATGTAGGTAAAAATTCGGTAATTTTTACCGAATCAGTAGGATTCGGTATTTACCGATTCGGTAATTACCGATTCTGTATTTGCCATTGATTCCTATGGGCCTTGAAGCCCATAGGAATCAATAGCAAACACCGATTCGGTAATAACCGAATCTGTAAAAATACCAAATTGCCAAGGGGGACAGGGTGTCACTTTGACACCCTGTTACACCCCTGTTTCTGGCTTGTGTGCATTATTATTATTATGTTTGAGCTTGTAAAGCGCACTGTTACCCGGAGGTTTCCTGGCGCTGTGTAACGCTGGGGAACCCGTCCTGGCTTTCCCTGTGGGATGGTCCCTGCTGGGAGTCCCCAAGGTGGAGCCAAGCATCCCCGGCATTAGAGGGGCCGTTGTGGAGAATAGGCAAGCTGATGCCCAGAGTTGCCGAGTGGGACCCGAAGCGAGAATTATCGAGTCCGCTGACCAAAGTCCACGACCCTGCCGCGTCGGGAATTGAACCCTGGTCCCGGCCGACTTCTGCTCCCGGGTCTGCCGCCTCTAACCAGTGATCCACACCACTCACTCCGCATTGTGACACACATACATGCCCTTAGGGCATGTATGTGTGCCACATGGCACAGGTGTGCATGCACAGATGTGCATGTACACTGGAATTCGTTATTTACCACCCAATGGTATTAGGTGGTAAATAACGAATTCTAAAGGCCCTGTAGCGCTGTTTAAAGTGCTACCTACATAAGAAATTACAGATTCTGTAATTTTACCGATCAGTAATTTTACCGAACCTGTAAAATTAGTGATACGGTAAAATTACCGAATCTGTATGATTTTGCAACCCCTACATGCCAATGTCCAAATACCGGTCAGAAACGGACGAAAATCGGTATTTTCGGCCATTTCCGACCGGTATTTGGACACCTACATCTGGCCCCAAGTACAGTATTCTACCAGTAGTTACTGATGGTGTTTTACATTTGCTACTTGTGCTTCTAAAGGTTCTGACAGTGGCCCGATTGGCCCTGACCTGTATATATTGCCTAGTGCCAGTTGGCACAGTGTATATGTGTGATTATGATTCTAATGTGTTTTGGCTAATACAAAGGCTATTTTCATATAACCTTGTGTGGAGTTTCTTTTGTGGTGTGCCTAGTGTGTTGCTGTTGTATGTGTGTGTTGCGCAAACGCTTTACACATGACCTCTGGGGTAAGCCTAACTTCTCAGGCCAACCACAAGGGGGTGAGCAGGGGTTATCTTCGGCGTGTAACTCCCTTGCCCTGCCTGGCTTAGGCGCATGCTTTAGCCATACAGAAATCCCATTTCTAACAATGCATATTTGCCATCCATTTCCCAAAGACTGAAAAATAAAATGTCCTGTATTGCTTCTCAACATTTCTTTGCTTACCAAAATGGCATGAATTCTAACATGGAGCATGTTGCAGTTCCAAAGTCACTAAAAGTGTCACCCAGCCTACTCTCAAAAGAGATGTTTCACATCTACACCAATTACACTCAAAACTTGGTAGACAAGGGGGTTTTCAGACTCTAGTATTTTGATTATGTCCACTAATGCAGTCATGTTTTCCTAAGCATGCAGTAGACTGTACTTTTTGGATGGATATCATTACAACGCATACTTTTACAACGCATACCTTTACAATGCATTTTTTACACCGCAACATCCATTACATCGCATTCCATTACAAGGCATGCCATTACAACAAAATCTTTGAAACTACCTTTACAACGCATTCCACTACAACGCATACTACATTTACAACGCATACCATTACAACGCATACCATTACATTGCATGTATGGTAAGTATTGGATAGTGTAGGGGTAAAAATTACTATTCTAACTCCAGGGGGTACAACAGTAGAGTAAGTGTTAGATAGTGTAGGGTTAAAATTACTATTCTAACTCCAGGGGGTGCAACAGTAGGGTAAGTATTGGATAGTGTAGGGGTACAAATTACTATTTTAACTCCAGGGGGTGCAACAGTAGGGTAAGTGTTGGATAGTGTAGGTATGCGTTGTAATGGTAAGCGTTGTAATGATTGTGTTGTAAAGGTATACGTTGTAGTGGTATGCGTTGTAGTGACATGCGTTGTAATGGTTGCGTTGTAATGGCATGCGTTGTAATGGATGTTGCGGTGTAAAGGTTTCATCGTAAAGGTAGTGCGTTGTAAAAGTTGCATTGTAAGTGTTGTTTCCCGTACATTTTTCACATTACTATCAATATGTCACCAAAGATCATCACATTTCTCACATATGGCATCATCACTAAGTATAAATTCTGTAAACGGTCACCACACGGATAATATAGCATTAACATCCTCTAGGACTGAGAACCACCGGCTAAATGACACAGTTAGGATGACTCTCTCTTTGATGCCACACAAAGCAAAAAATTAGAAATATTTGTATTTTAGTTCCTGGGCATAACAACATAGTACACCAGAATAGACTACAAAGTCAATAGCATTCTTCATTAACTCTGAAGATTGTAAAGATGCTTTCAGCATACCATCTAGCAAGTGGCAAGAATCTCTTACAGAGAAGCACTTCAGCTCAGTTATCGATTTTGACAGGTCACCCTACAACTGTTTCATATATGTAGCTGAATTACTGCAAATATAAACAATATCACTCCAATCTTTACTGAACTTGGTAGGAACTTTTTGCAGCAGCATTCCAAGTGACACTGCGTTCCATGTTTACCAAATGTCTCTTTTCATTTTTTTAACATTATCTCAGATGCTTGGTGTCAACACTCTTTTCACATATACCTGTCACTACACCTTGCATTGAATGTTTCAAGCCTGAGGTGTTTGGCAATTCACCTACAATCAATAATGACTCGCTAGAAAAGGGGGCAGATGTATCAGAGGATTTCACTCATTCTCCGTCTGTAAGTAAATGTTATGGTACATACTGGTACAGATTCTTATGAAACCAGCCATTTTACCTATCAGTGAAATTAAATGTAGCCAAAATATCAAAAAGGATTTGATTTTTCCTGATTCTCTACAGTTTATAAAATAACTCAATAAGACCTAAAAAATGCTTCTAAACACTGCTCATTTAGACCAAACACCACAAAACTGTAAAAACAGAAGGAAGAAACAATAATTTAGTGAGATCCCTAAACAACAAAACTCAAGCAGAATAATGTTAGTCCAGTCTTTTTTGCTGCTGGCTTGTACAATAAAGTTACATTGTATCGGCCCCTTCAGGAAGGAATAAAAATGACTCTCTCACTCATCTTTCCTTTTGTTTATATGGCACATAGTTTATGGTTGTGAAGGTGTTTTTTTAATGTTTATAAATTTACGCTGGTAATGGCTATTTTTCTTTCGATGGGGTTTTTTCAGTTATTATAGGTTTAAACCTAAAACCAGATAGCCTACTAAATGCCCATTGCCAGGACTGCCTAAATATGGGATGAATCCTGGAATTGGGTATATCATATTTTTCCACATATATCATGCAAATGTGTGCATCCGATATATATGAAGCTAAAATGCACACAGGCATCAATGTATTTGGAAAAAGTACTCACCACCCCTACACGATTCCCGCCTCCCCACCACCTGCCCCATGGTCAACTTGCAATATTGCGGTCTTTGGACCGCCATGGCTACTGGCAGGCGCAGACGCAGTTCTACGGTGGTTGGACCACCAAACTCATAATAAGGCTGTCATTCTCAAAGTCTCACTTTCTGATTCTCACTCAGTTACACTTACCCTCATACCCTCTCACTTAATCTCAGTCACTCACTTTCACTCATACACACTCGCACAGACATGCACACACACACATACACCCACTCCGCACACACAACACACACACATACTTGCTCACACACACAATTACCCGCATGCTTGAGATTTTTTTAACTTACCTTCAGGTACCTGCTCCTCAGCTCTTGTGTGTTTCAGGGACCCTCAACCAGAAACACAGTTCCTTCCCACCATGGACAATTAAGCAAGAAAATGCAACTTTGGCCTTCTAAGTACATGCACATACTTGATGCACTACACAAACTCGAGATTTCAACTTCTTGCTTTTTTCACCCCACCCCTCCCACTCAGGACATGGTGGGGTGATGGCAGTGAGGTTCCCGATCCCACCCACCCTGTAATGAGATGCAGAAGGTGAAGAGACAGCTCAATAGATGTGTAGTCCTGGGCACTGCAGCAGGGTCGGATTGGTAATGCGGGCAAAAGGCGAGGGGTCAGTATCAAAGTTCCAGCTGTGGGCTGCATTTTTGGCATTCTGGGGGTTCGAGTTGGTCTGTGTCTGGTGTGTTCAGATGTCACCAGCGGCCCAGTGGGGCCGTTAGTGGCCTTTTTGGAGGCGGATGAGTGTCCATCACCTTCCTTTTACCAATGGGGCATAGGTGTCACTCCCTTTCTTTCGCTAGGCCGCCCATTATTGTATGCATATTGAGCGGGGGCAGGGGGCCTGAGCAGAAGTGGCCTCACTTGTTTTCAGGTGTTTATTAAACTTCGCCGAAGCAGTGTTTTGCGGAAGGGGAATATGCAAATGTGGGCCACTTTTGTTTTGCTGGCCGATTGCTAACCCCAATCCACCCTGCACTGCAGGGATTAAATCCAAAGAGCCCAGGGTTACCTCATAGGTGAAGCTGCAGTACATGGCTCATGGGGTGGAACTTAGACCTGATATTCCTTAAGGCCAGGACTGGGGACATCAGCACTGGAATACCTCCTGGGGCCTCATTTATGAAAAGTGACGCATCGATGCGTCACTTTTCACTGCGCACTCCTTGCGACACCAATGATGCGTCATATTTAATGTATGACGCATCATGTCGCAAGGACTTACAGATACGTCAGTATTTCTGACGCATCTGTAAGCGCAAAAGTGACGCATTGCTGGAGTGTGTCACAAAAGTGACGCAACTCCAGTAATGCGTCCTTTCACATGGGGAAAGCCCCATGTGAAAGGGCTTGCGTCAGTCTTACGCCTGCTGTGAGGCAGGCGCAAGATTTTGACGCAACAGCATCCTAAAAGTGACGCAGTGAAATCTCATAGATTTCACTGCGTCACTATTACGAGGCTTTTTGCGGGGAAACGCCCCATCTGCATACATTATACCTGAGGCAGGTATAATGTGGTGCAGGGGTTTAAAAAGTGACGCATCTACCTAGATGCGTCACTTTTTAAATATGGCGCAACAAGGCGCATTTTGTACGCCGCTGGTGCGTCACAAAAAGTGACGCAGCGGCGGCGCAAAACTGACGCAAGGCCTCATGAATAAGGGCCCTGGTGCGGGTGTCTGTCTCTGAGCCTGCGCCAGCCTTCAGACAGGCTGACTGCCTTAGGCTGCTTTTTGCAGCGAGAGAGGAGAGGGAGGGGGGAGGGGATTTGGAGAAAGACAGGGAGGAGAAGAAAGGAGAGGAACATCTTCACACCAGTCATCTATAAACCAAACACCAGGATGGACACATTTCAAACGTGATGTATGGAACATTGGAAACTCCTTCCCCCGCCAGTTACAAGTAACACCCAGACAGAGGAAACCTTTGTAATCTCCATCAATAGGTTAGACATACTGGGACTTTCAACAGTGTTGTGGTGTCCCAGAATAAACTGTACCCGCAGAGGAGGGTGGGGCTGCTTCCAAAGACTCCTTTCTGCCAGGACAATGTTTACAAAACATGCTTTGGTCTTCTTCAAAGATCGCCTTCAGTGAGTGCTTTCCATTTTTCCTCTGTCCGCGCGCTTGTGTTCCTCTGATCGTTCTTCCGCTAGGATTTATTATATGAGCACTTTTTAGAGCTTTCTGACTTCTTTTGTTTCCATAGTAAGAGGAATAACGTCAGATGGCACGTGACGATGTAAAGCTCCTCATTCTGTAGCAACGTACTTGCGTGTGACGTTTGCAAGCATTTACGAATGCCTAGATTTATGGTAAGAATACTCTTTCTGTATTGCTATGAGAATGACAGGCCTGCTGCAAAAGATCTGGTGATATTTTAAATGTTTTTTTTTTACACGTCGTTTAATACAAAGCAGCTTCGCCAACTGTTTCGCTGCGTTACTGCAGCACTTGTCTGTGGGCAGTGGTTAGTCACTTTACCCACGAGAGAGTTGACTGGGGTAATGTCACTGTACAATCCTGCTAACAATAAAACAAAAAAAACTGGAACATTTACGAAGATAGAAGTAGGGCTAACATTTTGCATCAGCTGAGGGGCACGTACAGAATGACTTACTTGACAGCATTCAGCATCATATAAGTTATAGGGCCCGATGTAGGTAAATCAGATTTACCGCTTCATAAATACCGAATTTTACCGATTCGGTATTCTAGATTCAGTAAATCTGATGTAGGTATTCATTCGGTAAAAAATACCGAATCGGTATGATTCGGTATTTACCGATTCTGTAATTACAGAATCGGTATTTTCCATTGATTCCTATGGGCCTTGAAGCCCATAGGAATCAAAGGCAAATACCGATTCGGTAATAACAGAATCTGTAAAAATACCGAATTGCCAAGGGGGAAAGGGTGTCACTTTGACACCCTGTAGCACCCCAGTTTTTGGCTTGTGTGCAATGTGACACACATACATGCCCTTAGGGCATGTATGTGTGCCACATTGCGCAGGTGTACATGCACAGATGTGCATGTACACAGAAATTCGTAATTTACCATGCAAAAGTATTACATGGTAAATAACGAATTTCTAAGGGCCTGTGGCACTGTAAACTGTGCCACCTACATTTGGAATTACAGAATCGGTATATTTACCGATTCGGTAATTTACCGAATCGGTAATTTTACTGAATCGGTAATTTTACCGAATCGGTAAATATACAGATTCTGTAATTCTCAGCCCCGTACATAGCAAAACCCAAATACCGGTCGGTAACGGCCGAAATCGGCCGTTACCAACCGGTATTTGGGCCCCTACATCTGGCCCATAGACAATGAGGCACTGGGGGGATGAAATGAAACTGTAACACACGTCGTAATCTTTGTTAATAAATTACTTTCATCTAGGAGCTGCTAACAAATTGGGGCATGCAACATACGCATACTTACCCCTTCTACATTTAGTTCACGCGCCGGATGTAGGAAGCGTAATTCCGGTCGGTAACGGCCGAAATTACCGAATTTCTGCCGTTACCGACCGGAATTAGGCTAATGAGATGTAGGTGTCCAAATTGCTAATTCGGTAATTTACCGATTCGATATTTTAAGGAATCGGTAAATTACCGATTCCTCGAAATACCGAATCGGTAAATTACCGAATTAGCAATGTAGGGAGCACTCAAATGAGTGCTTTCCCCTTTTTGGGATTCGTTATTTACCACCAACTACAAGTTGGTGGTAGATAAAGGAAAAAAACAAAAAGCAATTTTATGCAAATTGCTTCAGTGCCATGTTGCAGACATACATGCCCTTAGGGCATGTATGTCTGCAACATGTGCACCCATCCAAAATTGAGGGGTGCAACAGGGTGTCAAAGTGACACCCTGCCACCCTTCAATGTTTCCCCCAATTACCGAATCGTTATTTACTGATTTGGTAAATGACATTCATTCTTATGGGCCTCCAGGCCCATAGGAATGAACGGCAATTACTGAATCGGTAAATACCGATGCGGTAAATACCGAAACTTACCGATTCGGTAATTTTTTCCGTAAAATTACCTACATCACATTTTCCTGTTTTAAAATACGAATAGGTATGATTTAGTATTTATAATCAGTAATCTGGGCTTACCGACATCTGGCCCTCAGTCTGAAAACCGGGCCAAGTGTAAATTTATTTCAACTTTACCAGGACGAATGGTGGAAAACTAGGACTGTCCCTGCAAATCAAGGATGCCTGGTCACCTAAAACCTTGGCATTTGAGAAAGTGTGATGTGTAACGTATGTTGGTGTACCAATGTCTCAGCGAATGTGTTAGGTTTGGTATATCATTGGATCATCTCTACCGAGTGCATCTCAGCGGAGGTGCATGTCTTTGACCCTCGCTTAAATCTGAGTCATCTGTGGAGATGGGTTGCCATTTGCTGCCTGTTTCATCAGGTGGAGGTGTTTATCTGACAAGTAGTATGTAAATATGTTTTAACTATGTGGGTGCTGAGTGCTGTTTAACAGCAGCGGCCGTCGCAGGTAAGTCAAGTAGGTCAAATTAAATAAATTAATAAAACCTATTCTGTCACCTCTCCTCACTCCACTGTGCTTACCTGCTCGGGCCGCTGCTGCTGTCTAGAATGTACATGCAGAAGACTGCAATTGATTGGTCAGAAGGCCGAGGAAGAATGAATGAGGTGAGCATGTGTCAAACAAACAGGGCAATTTTCTTTCAGAACAGTTGACCTTTGGTTGGCTAGTAGCATAGGGATGGGAGACATGGTGAAGATACTACCTCTGGCCCCGGATTAAGTCCTTGCAAAAGGGGTCTAATCTGCGGTCCCTCTGCGTTTGATGTAGGGGTCCAATTCACAAACAGCATTCCGTGCCTAGTTTCAAATCAGGTGCACAAATGGGATGATTATTGGTACAGAGACAATTGGACTTCACAAAAATGTAATTTCATTTCTCATAAGTAAAAGTAGACCTATAAATATATATTATATATATATATATATATATATATATATATATATATATATATTCACAGGTAGTTACAATTGTAAGACTGAATTTGCCTTGTACGTCCTGACGTGTACCTGTGGCCTGAATTACATAGGCAGTACAAAGCTACAGGTACACGTCAGGATTTTACAGCATCTCAGAGCCATCCTGCATAGCGACCCTGCCTATCCGGTAGCACGTCATTTTAAAAAGAAACATAACAACAACGTAGCTTGCCTAACTTATTTTGTGGTGAGGTCCATTCCTAAACCACGCAGAGGTGGTAATAGAGAGCAATATCTGAGGCAACTTGAGACTACCATGATCTAAGAATTTGACAGTAAATGGCCGAATGGTCTCAATCATACAGAGGATATGTATAACTTTTTATGAGTATTTTGTCCCAGTGGCTGCCCTATAAGTGGGTTTTGGTTGCTTTATATCTTTATTCTGTATCAGATGCATCCGGTAGGAGTCTTGGTTGTGTTTTTCCTTATAGGTAGTCAGGTTCCCTGTTACCTATTATATACAAATGGTTTTGGGTGTTTAAAATCTTCAGTCTGTACTAGATGTATCCTCAAAGGTAGTCAGGTTCCCTGTTACCTATCACATGCATTAATACTCCATTAGTCTCTTGTAAATATTATGAATTATCGTCCTCTGTTTCTTTTTACACATGGGGTGTGCACCATTTTTATATATGATGAATTACTGTTTTTTAGAATATGTTATTTATATGTTTTTAACAATGGATTTAGGCAATTACCGTTTTTTATTGTTGACAATATTTATACATATTAATACAGATCTGTTTATCATACACTTTGCACTTTATAGCATATTTTTTGCACTTATTTGTGCACAGCTTTTAGTACATTAGGCAGAGGTGTTATCTAGTTAGATATACAAAAAATGTTAGGCACTTTAGCATCATCAGATCCTCCATGGAACACTGCCCTTAGCTTCTGAATGGATTAATTAATGATGTATATTCATCTGATCAGATATTTGGTTGCGTAGTAGGATTTATCTTGTCATGATGTATTTTGAATTTATTCATATATTTTTTCATCTTTGGGATCATATACCGTATGCATTTATGCCGAAATACATTTGTTGTTATATATGTGATTCCAAATAGAAGCAGCTACTACATTTTGGGTTTTATTTGACTAGTGTTTAATAGTTGTCATACATTTATGTATTTATAAACTGCATCTGTGCATTTTACAACTAATAACTAGGTCAAATTGTACCATTTAAAAACCACCACGGACAGTATTTTTATCATGTCTATGGTCATTTGACCCGGCAGGAGTTTGTCTTGGGGGCGTGCACTTTGTATCACATTATATAAACTAGAAAAAAAGGAAATGCTCTGCATGTGATCAAGGGCTTACGAGCCCGAAATGCGTCATTGCTGTTTACCTGTGTCAGTAAAGATATGTTTGGCCAGATCCTGTGGTCCGTCTCCTGTTTTGCTTCGCCGATCCATGGAGATTGGAGGTGGCTTTGGGAGTGTTTCCTGTATGTATATATATATATATATATATATATATATATATATATATATATATATATATATATATATATATATATATATATATATATATATATATAATATGTAGGTATATATATATATATATATATATATATATATATATATATATATATATATATATATATATATATATATATATATATATATATATATATATTCAATTAAAAAACCATAGGTTATAGACCATATATAGTTAGGGATTAGCATTTAAAAAACCTTATTTTACTCACACAAAACCATTGAAATTCGCATATATAGTTAATTGCACTAACTATATATTGTGCACCCGCAATCCACTGCTGATGATGTCACATATTACATCATTCATGACATGGTTAGTGACATCACTGATGACATCACTGATGACAACTCAAATGACATCACTGACAACATCACTGATGACATCATTCATGTGTTAATACGATGAACCTCTACAGACTCTGATATAACCTTAGATACACTCAGTGTAAACAGACACTCACAGATTGTCATTCATCCATGGAGTTACTCATACACCTAGTCAGCCATGCAAAGAATCAATCACACCTCCATTTCCTCAACTATACAGTTATACACACCTTACTTATTGAAACATATTCTAACACATATTTACTCTCTTATACAATCACTGATACAAGTTTTCAATGATCCATGCAGCCACTCACAAATTCACTGGCTCTTAAACACAGTAATTTATATATGTCAACTCTCACATGTACTGTGTTTTACATATGTACTTACTTTGACATGTAGCACTGAGATATCCATTCACTCACCAATACACTCATGCACACAGTCAACCACCCATATAGCTGTTTCCACATGCAGTTTTGAACCCATACATCTAGTGAATCAACTGTTCACACATCTATGCAAAGAGTCACACACCTCCCAGCCACCCACACACACACACACACTCACTCTCACATACAAATACTTGGGCAACCAATCAATTACCCATATAGTTACTCATATAGCTACTGATCAACACATGCAGCAGTTTACAGAACAACAGACATAATGATGCATAAATTAAGACAGTTTAATCACTAACCCATGCACTCAGTAAAACACATTTAATCACCACTCATTCTTCAATATGTAAGACATATTTTAACTTTACAGAAACATACAGTCACTGGATGTTGTCATCAGTGATGTCATTTGAGTTGTCATCAGTGATGTCATCAGTGATGTCACTGACCATGTCATGAATGATGTAATATGTGACATCATCAGCAGTGGATTGCGGGTGCGCGATATATAGTTAGTGCAACTAACTATATATGCGAATTTCAATGGTTTTGTGTGAGTAAAATAAGGTTTTTAATGCTAATCCCTAACTATATATGGTCTATAACCTATGGTTTTTCATTGAATTTTCAAGGTTTTGTAAATGCTAATTCCTAACTATATATGGTCTATAACCTATGGTTTTTTCAGTGAATTTCAATGGTTTTTTAATAGCAAATATCAAAAGCTGTAAAATGTATTATTCTTTTAAATGAAAAATATATTTTATATGTTTTTAATATAATTTTTTATGCATCTGCCAAACCCTGACCTCTTAATAGTGCACTGTGGTGGAAATGATTTGGGCACTATGACTGGGGTTGGTCTGGAAATGCTTTTAAAGGACACCTTTCATCAATTGATGACACTTTTTCCCCAAACTTCCTTGGTATATTCCAATATATGCCAAAGACAGAAATGAAACTGGTCCAACCAATTTTGTCCACAATTTGAGAAATCACGGAAACATGGGAATACATCTGTTTCTGCTTACATGAGAGACTATGGAATGGGTTCAATAATCAACAATAACTTGCGTTTCAACATGCAAGACATCTACAGAGGAGATGGTGTGCACTTGTCAGATGAGGGGAATAGAATCTTCCTCCTGAATTTAAGACTGTGCATTGTAACCTACTTGAAGGTACCTAAATCAGCCACAGAACCCAATAGCTCTTTTCAGAGCTACCCTACCTCTGATCATTCTAAACATTTATCTTTTTCTAAGTTTTTTCACTATTTTTCACCAAAGTACGCTATTTGGTACGCTTACCGGTGCGCGTACCGGGCGCTCTCCACGCGATTTTTTTTTTTTTTGCCTATTTGAGCGTCCTAAACCCCCCTCAGAACTCCTAAAGGGTCAGGAAGTGTCTACCGTGCCCCCTTCTACCCATTCCGAACATTGTTTGCCCTCCATCTTGTGTCTCAATTCCACCGAAACACTAAATGGAGGACTCCTGTAACGCTGCCGGTACGCGTACCGGTGCGCGAACCGGTAAGCGCTCGATAAAAAAAGGTGGGAAAGTAATTTACAGAAAAACCACTTGAGACACTTTCATCAAATATAGAATAGGCCCTACTACATAGCAGTCCCTACCATTTACCCAAATTTGATGGAATTCCATTGAGACATTTATGCTGTAGGCCAGACTAAGTATCCTGAGGTAAATTACATGACAAAAACACATATGAAGTGTTTGAATTGACAACCAATTAAAACGTTACTTTCATTTTCTACTATTATATCATGACATTTGATTGGTTATGTACCTGAATATATATAAAGAGAGAGAAACACAGCCATTTTGACTACTACTTCCTGAAGTACATTTGAAGAGCATTTTCACTGACAACTTAAACTTCTTTTTGAAAGGTAAGAAGTTATTTTAAAATTTGAAATGAGAACTATGTTATGGTAATTTGTGAAAACGTTTTCAGATAGTTATATACTGTCCCTCTGTAAGAGTTAGAGATTGAGATAGGCTTCTCTGTTATAATTATGGATTGAGTTAGGTTTCTATGTTATAATTATGAATTTACTTAGTCTTCATCACAGGCACTTTTTAATAGTTCTACTTCCTGCCTGAATCCATACAGTGCCCAAAGATAACTTCACTGTTAAAAACTCACAAGTACCTGTCTGAACTTTAACCCAACAGTAACCTATCTCTACTGATATATTTATTTTTTATGCAATTTACAGCAAGAAAATGGAAGCACAACAGAAAGAAAATAATATTTCCTTTCAAATTAAGAATGAAAACAATCCAAATGAAGAAAATGATGAAATTGACTTTTTGGATGACACATTAGGCAAAGAATTCATTGAATGTGTAGAAGAATATGAATCATGGAATGAAAAGGAGGACATACCTGATGAATTGATGTTACAAATTCTTTTAGATTTTGAAAAATCTGAACAATAAATTTAAATTTTAAAAGTTAAAATTGTTTGAGACATTATTCTTTTTTATTTGAAAATTATGAAATAGTACCCAAAAAGATATAATAAAAAGTGAGACTTAAAATATACTGTGCAACTTTTTTGTGTTACATGGTAAGTTTGCTCATAGTTACTTCCTTTCTCCAACTATATTATCTCCAATGTGTATTTAACATCTCTTTATCATCTCCTGCCTCCATATTGTTTCTGCTTTCCTGACAGACTATGGTATGAATTCCATATACCACAATAACTTCTGAAACAACTTGCAAGATATCTACAAAGGAGACAGTGTTTATTTATTTTTAGACTCTGCATTGGTACCTACATGTTGCTACGTAAATAAAAAAAACAAAAAAACAACAAAAAGAACAATCAATAAACATACAATATTTGAAAATGCTATCATTCTTTTTTCCCCATATTACGCCCCCCGGACCGCTTCCAGGTGCGCGTACCGGGCGGTCCCCCCGCAAAAAAAACGAGAAAAAAAATTTTTTTTGCCCCGCCGTGCCCTTTTAAAGCCCCCACATCAAACCTAGGGGGTCAGGGAGGATCTACTCTGCTCCCTTATGGTCATTTCCCCCTTTGTTTTGGCCACCTCTTGTGTCTCGATCCTACCGAGACACAAGATGGCGGACGCTCCGGACTGTTTAGAATGTTTACAGACACCGGGGAGCCAATCAGCTTTCCACGCGCAAGTCGCGTACCGCGCCCGGAGCGCTCCCCGGTGCGCGTACCGGGGCGCGCTTACAGATATATATATTTTTTTTAACCTAAATTACTCAAAATCCACTATTGCACATATCTTGAGACCTAGCAAAGGCACATCGGGCTACCAGTCCCAACAATTTTGCCAAGTTCCATAGAAATCCATTCAGCCATTCGAGCTAAAAGTGAGTCCAACCGCCTCAATGATAAAAACACGTTTTGGGGCCCCCTTTTTTCTCAGCCCCCACTTCACGAAACACCCCCAAACTTTCAGGGGACGCTCAGAAACAAAATGTGCCATTTTCCTGAAAATTTCAGCCAATTCCGTCCTTCAACGCCAAAGTTATTCAGCATAGAATATTCAGAAATCCCTATTCAAAAAAATCGGCGACCGCCAGTATAGGTAATATATATATATATATATATAGAAGAGCAGAGACCCTCGGGGAAACTTCAGGAGACTTTTATTGTATACATGTGTGGCGGATGCATTTCTGGCTGATGTCTTGCCGTCTTCAGCGCCCAAAAGCCTCCACAGGTAAGTATGCGCTCTGGCCAATGTTCCACTTCTCTTAAAACTTGTGGTTTCAATTCCGCCCCGCCCCCGGTGCTTCAATTCCATACACCTGTGTAGCAGCCCTTGTGCTGCGGCAAAACTACACATCCCAGAATCCCTCGTGGAGAGACTCTGGTAGTTGTTGCTGGGGGGTCGGATTGCTGTTTACACCCCACCGGGCGTCCATGCAGAGGAATGGCCAAAGTGCGCCCTGGGACACACCAACCTCGTGCTGATGTGTTAACTGGCTCCAATGTCCACAATAAAATCTCCTCCGTCTCCCCGTGCCGCCTCCTCCTTTGAGTCCAGGGTTCACTGTGACAGGGGCTGCAGAACTGTGTCCGCCGCCCAACGCGGGGTCCGAGTGACCTCGCTCCTGTCGAACTGCTTCCCCCTTGTCTCGGTGGCGGGCTCAGGAACATCCAAATACCTTTGGGAGTGAAGAACTTAACAGTTCGTGCCTGTGCGTTCCGAGCCCAAGATGGTGAGGCGGGGTCTCTGCAAGAGCGCCACAGACAGACGCGTAGATACGTGCAGAGAACCTTCTTCAAGCAAAGAAGAGCAGAGACCCTCGGGGAAACTTCAGGAGACTTTTATTGTATACATGTGTGGCGGATGCATTTCTGGCTGATGTCTTGCCGTCTTCAGCGCCCAAAAGCCTCCACAGGTAAGTATGCGCTCTGGCCAATGTTCCACTTCTCTTAAAACTTGTGGTTTCAAGTCCGCCCCGCCCCCGGTGCTTCAATTCCATACACCTGTGTAGCAGCCCTTGTGCTGCGGCAAAACTACACATCCCAGAATCCCTCGTGGAGAGACTCTGGTAGTTGTTGCTGGGGGGTCGGATTGCTGTTTACACCCCACCGGGCGTCCATGCAGAGGAATGGCCATAGTGCGCCCTGGGACACACCAACCTCGTGCTGATGTGTTAACTGGCTCCAATGTCCACAATAAAATCTCCTCCGTCTCCCCGTGCCGCCTCCTCCTTTGAGTCCAGGGTTCACTGTGACAGGGGCTGCAGAACTGTGTCCGCCGCCTAACGCTCCAATTCCTCCTTCGTATCCAAAAGAAGACAACAGCACTCGTTGGGTACTTTCTAGCGTGCAGGTTCATTTTTCACAGGCACTCTCCACAGACGCGTTTCGGCGTGTTGCCTTCGTCAGTGTGGTAACAGTGATTTACATTTTTAGGTGGATTAAATACGACATTTTCGCTTTCTTCCTCTATACATAGAGATAGACAGAGGACAACCCCACTATAGTCGCTATGGGCGCCATCTTGGAATGTCAATATGTACAACCTAGGAATGATCACAGATTGTGCAATAGAGCCCATGAATGGGCGAATCCACACATAAAGTGGGTATAAACATTGAATCTTATGTTTCTGGTGTAAACAAATAAAATAAAGCCGTGGATCGGCTAGGGTCCTCTATCTAATGTGGTCACATAATAGTCCACCAATATCTGCAGGCATTTAACATCTCATGTTACCGTATAGGTCGCAAAACAGTACAACTCACATTGCTGAATATCCGTTCATCAACATTATTATATCAGTGAGAGTTCCAAGATCCTTAGGACACAACATTATTCAATTATTTTACATGTGTTAGTTCTAAGCCAAGGAAGAAACTCTAGGGGAATAATCAAGGTCCATTCTATATGATATTGGGCCACGAACTAGTGAGTGTGCAAATTATGCGACGATGGTAAACAAAAAGTATATGTTCAATAAACAGTTATAAATACCTTTGCAGAACAAACAAACAAGTACTCCAGTGAACATCAAATTCTACATCACATTACAGCTATATTGGAAATCATATACAGGCTATCTGGTCACCCACAGTTCTGGCTACTATGCTTCCCTGTTGATTCTTACAGCTGGGGAAGTAACTTGGACGCTGCCTGGCCTTAACGGTACTATGTAATCCTATTTTCCCAGGTGAAAAGCCATCTCCTCCCCCGTGTTCAAGCCCCTGGGATACTTCGTAGAGAGATCTATGATGAACCTTGATTCAAGTCTACGGAGTCGTCTAAGGCAATCTCCGCCCCTCACGTTGGATGGTATGGTATCAAGACCGAAATATTGTAACAGTTTCCGGTCTCGTCCATGGACCTCCACGAAGTGGCGGGCCACTGGGTAGCTGGGGTCTGCTTTGTCGATGGCTCTCAAGTGCTCCATAACCCTTAGTTTCAGTTCTTTAATGGTGCTGCCTATGTAG
The DNA here is from genome assembly GCF_964263255.1 of Lissotriton vulgaris. Taxonomy (NCBI): domain Eukaryota; kingdom Metazoa; phylum Chordata; class Amphibia; order Caudata; family Salamandridae; genus Lissotriton; species Lissotriton vulgaris. The sequence continues at coordinate 1,288,416,395 of NC_141693.1, read as the reverse complement.
CTGAGGCCACACGGGCAGTGCAAACAGTAAACAGCGTATTGTGTGCTGCAAGTGATGAATTTTCTAATTGGCATGCTCCTTCCTGTGTCTGGAATAGTGTACGAGAGAACCCTCTTACTACTCGCACAAGCTTTACACCTCCCACAAGGGAAAAACCCTTTCTGATCTTTTAAGGTATTTACCCTGGGGGGGGGGAGGGTTCCAGATGGCTACTGACGAGCATGTCACCCACAGACCTCGCTTTACTGAATGTAACTAATGGATTAGGGGGAAGGTCATCCTTTAATACAATGTCCGTTTGCAGAATATGCCAGTTCTTTTTAAGCATTCTTTTCAGGTCATTTGATCCGGTGGAATAAGGGGTGATCAGCCTAAATTTATTGATGTTAGTGGTTCTGTTTTTATCACGGCCTGATCCATCTGGTCTGGCAGTGAGTAAACTTCCTCTTGGTATCTTTTTTACCCTTCTCAATGTGTCATACAGTAGGTCTTCACCATAGCCCCTTACTTTGAAGCGGGATACACATTCAGAGGCAGCCGCCTCGAAATCCGAATCTTTGGAACAATTCCTACAAATTCTCAATAGCTCTCCGTAGGGAATGCTATTGATAAGTTGTGGTGGGTGACTGCTGCTGGCAAAGAGTGTTGAATTGCCAGCAGTCTCTTTCCTGAATAGGCTTGTGTGTAGGTGCCCATCTTCAACAAACACCTTCAGGTCTAAGTACTCCGCTGCCACCGGACTAATAGATCCTGAAAAGTGTAAGTTGAGGTTGTTGTTATTTAACAACTTGATGTACTCATTCGCTGTTGCAACACTCCCGTTCCAAACGATGAAAAGATCATCGATGTAACGATGCCAACACACGGTAGTGCCCACTTCCTGCCCAACCTTACAGCTCCTGGGTACCTGCTCCTCCCACCAGCCCACGAAAAGGTTTGCGTAGCTGGGAGCGAAGCAGGTACCCATCGCCGACCCTGACTTCTGTAGGTACAGTTGTCTTCAAACAGGAATACATTATGGGTTAAGCAGAATTCAACAAATTCCAATATCATCAGATTGTGTCTGGCGAAGCGCGCCTGGCGCTGTTCTAGAGCATGTCTTATTGCTTCCAAACCCTGTTGGTGTTCAATGATTGTATATAGGCTTGTGATGTCAAGCACCACAAGCAAATATCCTGGATTCCACTGCAGGTCTTTGATTTTCATCAGGAAATCCTTTGTGTCCCTGACGTACGATTTCAGGTTTAGCACCAAAGGGAAAAGGATATTGTCTACAAAGCGCGACATGTTCTCTGTCAAGCTGCAGATTGAAGAGATAATGGGGCGTCCAGGTGAACTCTCTTTGCTCTTGTGCAGCTTAGGGAGATGGTAAAAGGTGGGAATCATTGGGCAATTGTTGCGTAGGAATAAATGTTCATCTTTACCCAGCATCTGTAGATCGTACCATTTTTTGATAAGAGTATCATACTCTTTGATGCTCTGTTGGTACGTATTCATGGTACACATGGTGTAAAAGTTATCATCAGAAAGCTGTCTCAATGCCTCGGTCTTATAATAGTCCCTACTCATTAAAACAACGTTCCCACCTTTATCAGTAGGTTTCACCACGTTGTTATTATCTTTCTTTAGGTTCATTAATGCCTCATATTGCTGTTCAGTGATGTTGAAGTTGTGACTGGTATGATTAGATTTGCGGTATCTCATGAGGTCATTTATCATGGCTTCGCTAAACGCATCCACAGCGTCCCATATATATACTAATATAATAAAGAGAGAGCCCAAACATTTGAGGCAGGTAATCTCAGGAACCACAGCACCAATCACAACACCCAATACAGCGTTGGAAAGGGCAGTTGCAGCAAAAGGACATAGGCTATGCAGACGCCCACCATATACATTAAAAGGTAAAAGAACCGTGTCAGCAAAGTAGTCCCTTGTGGGCGTGTCTGCATTGTGCTGTGGGCGTGTGCTGGGGGCGTGACAAACGCTAGGGGCGTGTGGTATGTTCTGCTCTTCATGCCAAGTCTCATATCGTGTGCTGTGGGCGTGTGCTGGGGGCGTGGACGTGTGCGGGGCGCGGGATTGCGGAAAAAAAACCGATTGATGTGCCCAATATTTCATTGTTTTTTCTTCCCAGTTTCTGTACATTCCAGCTCTGGGTGTGCTTGCCCCGAGCTCCCAGTGACGTGCACCTGCTTTACTGTATGGAGGTCAGGCATGGCGCTATTCCCAAGGGCCGGAAGGAGAGTAAACAGGGGCCATTGTGCAGGAAATTTAATCTCGCCTTAACTTCTGGTGACGCCTGAAGAACACACTGGAGACTCTGCACTTCTGTTGCGCACAGGCATTGCGCCACGCACATCCGGACACAAGGCCCGCCTCCACGGAAATAGCAAGAAAGGGACTATCCCTTCCCCGGGAATATGTGATGATATTCCGCTAACCAACATCCGGCATACCATCACTCCGCAATTTTTATAACGCGGGACTATTACTCCGCAAAGACATCATTTCTAAAACTTTTACAACGCATATGACTTTATCACGCATGCCATTATAACGCAAATGCATGTGTGGTAAAGTCATATACATTGTACAAGTACATTTTAAAACAACAAATATATGTTTGTATATATGTGTATATATATATATATATTTTCGGCATAAGGCGTCCGTAGCAGCAGCATGCAGCAGCAGCAAAGTAGACGAGGCAAACCCGATTTCTGTGGATGTGGTAAGTTTTATTTAAGTAAATCCCTCATCACCACTCCGCCATCATATACATATATATACATACAACTTTTTTTTATTTAATTAAAACATTTAGGGCCCGATGTAGGTAATTAAATTTTACCACTTCTTAAATACTGAATGATACCGAATCAGTATTTAAGAAGTGGTAAAATAGAGGGGGGGGGGATGTAGGTAATACAGATGCGGTAAATACCGAATCGGTAAGATTCGGTATTTACCGATTCTGTAAATACCGATTCGGTAATGCCCATTGATTCCAATGGGCATTGAAGCCCATAGGAATTAATGGGCATTACCGAATCGGTATTTACCGATTCGATAAATACCGATTTCAGCAAGGGTGCAGGGGGTGTCACTTTGACACCCTTTGGCACCCCAATTCCGGACTTGTGTGCCATGTGGCACACAGACATGCCCTAAGGGCATGTGTGTGTGTCACATTGCACAGGTGTGCATGCACAGATGTGCATGCATACCTGAATTCGGTATTTTACCACCCAGTAGGATTGGGTGGTAAAATACCGATTCTTAAGGGCCTGTAGCACTCTTAGGAGTGCCACCTACATGTAGATTTACCGAATCGGTAAATATACCGATTCGGTATTTTACCCATTCTGTGAATTTACCGATTCTGTAAATTTACAGAATTGGTAAAATTTAGGCCGCCTACATCTGAAAACCCATTTACCGGTCGGTAACGGCCGAATTTGACCGTTACCGGCCGGTAAATGGCCACCTACATCGGGCCCTTATTCTTTTAAATTGCATTATTTGTATTATTTTTATTTATTTTATTTTATTACCCTTTACACCCTAAAAACGAATCCCACCCTGCTCCCGTTAAATACCCCTGCACCCCATAATCATGACCCACCCTTACTCATTAAAATACCCCAATACCCTTAAACACTAACCCATCTTAACCCTATAAATATACCCTGTACCCCAAAACCCAAACCTATCCCTAAACCCTAAACATACCTGTGTACCCCAAAACCCAAACCAAGCCCTGAACCCTGTAAATACCCCTGTACCTCAAAACCCAAACCTACCCCTGATCCCTAAAAATACCCCTGTACCCCAAAACCCAAACCTAGCCCTGAACCCTAAAAATACCCCTGTACCCCAAAACCCAAACCCACCCCTGAACCCTTAAAATACCCCTATACCCCAAACCCCAAACATAGCCCTGAACCCTAAAAATACCACTGTACCCCAAAACCCACACCGATCCCTAAACCCTAAAACTACCCCTTTACCCCATAACCCAAAACTATACCTGAACCCTTAAAATACCCAAACACCCCAAAACATATACCTCAGTACCCCAAAACATATACCCCTATACCCATACTTACTTTATCCAAACATTAAAAAAAATGCTTTTACCATTCATGCATTTACAACAAATTTCGTTGTAAATGTATGCATGGTAAAAGCATATAAAATGTAATGCCATGCGTTATAATGGCATTGCGAATTCATGGTACGTTCGTAATGAAAGTATGCTGAGTGATGGTGTGCGGAAAGAAAGTTGCGGAATAAGGGGTGTTTACCCTCCCCGGTAAGTACATTGGTGACACGGCGGCCCACATCTCCAGCAACATACTCATATTTTTTCACCATCCATTTGAAAAATGCGCAGGTCTCTCTCATTGATAGCCAGCACCGACATACACTTTTAGACACACCTCCCGCCACAAGTTCTAGAATTGCGAACTTTAGAGCTGGGGAGCTACGTTCGAATCTCTGCATCAGCTCAATATCCTGTGATTCCAGGCAAATCGCTTCGTCTCCCCGTCCCTACCACAAATGAATGTGTTCTTCTGTAAAGTAAATTGTGCTCATGCCATGTTGTCGAGTTTGCGCTATATAATATTGCAAGGAAAAATAAAGTAGGGAAACTCGAGTTCACACACTACTGAACACGCACTCTTAAGTGCATCAGCAGTGCCCTGTGAATCGGAGCGTTTCACAGGCCTGAGGCTGTCACAGATAAGAAATGCTATCAAAACGAAATCCTACAAAACAATATACTACTGGCCGGCAGTAATTCATACCCGGACAACGTCGGGACGGGCTGCTAGTATATATATATATATATATATATATATATATTCTATTCTATTCTATAGTTTTGGTAAAGCTCAAAACAGCTGCCCCAGCGAAGAGGCGTCCCGGCGCTAGAGAAACCACAGACCCTAGCCTGAGAGTTGGAGGTGAAGAGGAGAGTTAGGGGGAGGGGAATAGGTGTGTTTTAATGGCTTTTCGGAAGGCAGGTAGACTTTCTATGGAGCGGATATTTTGTGGCAGATCGTTCCATAGCTTGGCTCCCAAAACCCTAAAGGAGCGGCTGCCCATGCGGCAAAGTTTTATACGAGGAACGCACAGAAGGTGCTGGTTAGAGGATCGCAGGTTGCGTGACGGAGCGTAGGGAGTGAGAAGAGGTCGTAGCAGTGTTGGACTTCCGAGTTTGAGAATTTTAAAAGGTCATGATGAGGGTTTTGAATTTAATTCTGGAGTCAACGGGTAGCCAGTGTAGTTTGCGAATTGTAGCTCTGGCCGAGCATCTGCGAGGAAGGCCGACTAAGGCTCTAGCCGCAGAGTTTTGCACGCGTTGCAGTTGTGCTATCTCTCCTTTGTTGGCGCCTAGGAGGAGTACATTGGGGTAGTCCAAACGCGAGAGGATAGTTGCTTGAATGATAAGCTGGCGGACCTTAGTGTCAAAGAAGCCAAGTATGTGGCTAAGACTCCTCAGCAGGCCGACACAGGTGCCAGCGACTTTTTTGGTATGGGTCTGATAGTTAAGTGAGGCATCCATCCACACTCCTAGATTTTTAACTAGGGATTTGGGAGGTGGGGTGGTGCCTAAGGAAGACGCCCACCAGTGCTCATTCCAATGGCTGGTGTTTTTACCAAGGAGTAGCACTTCTGTTTTTCCAGCATTGAGCTGTAAACAGTTGTCCGTCATCCATTGGGCTACTGCGGAAAGACTGTTTTTAAATCTAGAGGCCAGGATGCGAGGGCCTTCCGTAAGAGTGATGGCTAGCTGTGTGTCGTCGGCGTACGACACCAGTGTCAGGCCCCACTCTTTGGCCACTGCCACAAGAGGTTGCACATAGAGATTAAAAAGGGATGGGCTCAACGCAGAGCCCTGCGGAACTCCCTGTGCAATGGGATGAGGTTTAGATAGGAAGGGGGGTGCCAAGAACCGGAAGGATCTGTCCTTGAGGAAAGATCGGAACCACTTTAAGGCAAGGCCAGATACTCCGAAAGTCTCCAGACGATTAAGAAGGATGTCATGGGATACCGTATCAAAGGCCGCGCTGAGGTCGAGAAGAATCAGCGCAGCACTTTGACCGGCATCTAAGATCGTCCGGAGGTACTCGGTAATGGCCAGGAGAGCAGACTCCGTGCTATGGCCCGGTCTGAACCCATATTGAGATGGGTCCAGGATGTTATTTTGGACCATGTGTTGGGACAGAACGCTATTAGCATGGGCTTCTGCGAGTTTGGACAGCCATGGAAGCAGAGAGATCGGTCGGAAATTTTCCGGTTTAGATGGGTCTAGGGTGGGTTTCTTGATGATAGGTGAAACCCACGCTTGCTTCCAGGCAGATGGTACACTAGCTGAGGAAAAGGAGAGATTCAGAATAGAGGCCAGGGAGGGTAGAAAAAAGTTAAGTGACTCAAAAAATTGAGCCAGGCGCATGGGGTCTGACGGGGAGCCAGTTTTGACTTTTCGGCATAATTTGATGAGATTGTCAAAAGAAATTTCTGGGATGTGGGTCAAGAAAGTATAGTTAGGGGCGGGGTTAGTGATTTTAGTGAGGCTGGGGGAGTGCTAAGGGAAGGATCTATAGATCTTTTGTACTTTGTCGACAAAGAACGTGGCAAGATCCTCGCATTGTTGCGAAGAGGAGATGCTGGGGGGGGGGGAGATTTGCAGCTCTGTAATTCTTGAACAAGTTTGAAAACTTCTTTAGCAGGGGTAGGGCTTGAGTTGATTTTATCTGCATAGAAGGCGGTTCGAGCGGCACGGATGGCTTTGTGGTACATTTTTTGTTTCAATAGATAATTGTTTTTATCTTCATTGTTGTATTCCCTTCTCCATAGGCGCTCAGCTCTTTTACAGTCTCTGCGCATGGCTTTGAGGGTGTCGTTGTACCATGGGTTGGACGGTGAGCTACGCCCTTTCGTCCATTTCGCTGGGATAAGAGCGTCTAATCATCCCGTAATCCAATCATGGAACGTGCTATAAGTTATGTTGATGTCTAGGTTAGTCTCATGATGGAATTCCCCAAGGGTGGTATGGAAATCACTGATGGATAGTTTATGCCATGGTCTTTTTAGACGGCGGGTAGGTGCGATTTTGTGCATTGTTTTATTGACTAAAATAGTCAGTTTAATAAGGTAGTGGTCTGTCCATCCCATCGGTAGGGGTACCTCTGTCTTAACCTCCTCGATGTTTGTAAATACTGGGTCTAGGATGTGACCAGCTAGATGCGTTGAGGTTTGAATAAGGGAGTTAAGTTGCAGGGCGGAGAAGTCAGCAGGAAGATTTTTGATGGTGGAATCGTTAAGCAGGTCAAAGTGAAGATTAAGGTCGCCTAGTATGGTGAAGTTTGCATTTTTTATCACTAGAGAATTTGCTGTCTCAAGAAGAGCTTCGATGAATTTTGAGGCAGGTCCAGGTGGGCGATAGATGTAGAGGCCCGACATGGTGAAGTTAAGATTTATAGTAATTTTGAAATGAGCACATTCACAGTCAGGAAGTTCTTCCTTGGTGAATAAGCATGAAAATAGTTTTTTGTAGATTACAGCAATGCCTCCGCCTCTCCCATCTCTATTTAGGGTCGACATAAGGTAGTCGTCTGGAAGCGTGAGGTTAGGTATGACTGAAATGCCATCCCGTAACCAGGTTTCACAGAGGAAGAGGATGTCAGGGTTTTCATCCAGTATGAGGGTGTTGACCTCAAGGTGATGTTTGATGAGTGACCTGACGTTAAGATGGAGGATCGTAATGGGGGTGGTTTTGGGTAAGTCTTGTAATTGTCGAATGTGGTGGGGGTTGGCTGTAGTAAACTGACAGATTTTACATTGGAGGCACGTGTGACCAAGCGTACCTGTTGTGTGGGCACAAGTCCGTCCAGAGTTCCAGGCAAGTAGTTGTTCCCTGTCGTAGTGAAGGGGTGCTGATAGAGTCCGACCAGAGGGACTGGCGAAAGGCGATGACTTGGCGATGACGGGCGAAGACGGGCTTGCCTTAGGCGCGCCTTCGGCGCGCAAACGGCACGCCCGCTGCGCCCGTCCGCTGCGCGTCCAGTGAATGCACATGTTTTAATAGGAGTAAAAGGGGCGGGGGCGTGGCCTCGAAGTGGGCGTGGCCTCGCAGCACGCCGTCAATGGCGGCAGGAATTGTAGGTGTTTGTTGCTTCTGTAACAGCGCTAGATCCGCTGTGCAGAAAGTTCAAAGCGCACGTCCTGAAGGTGCCAGGAAATCGAAGTAAGTGCTTTTTTTAAAAATAACACAAGTTATAAGTGACACAAAAGTTAAAAAAACAGCTAATCTCGCTCCCGGCTTTCCGCCTCAGGAGGGTGAGTGAATCTGTATGCAGCGCTCGCTTTCAGCGCTTATATACAGGAAGGGCGGGGGGTGTGGCCTCGAAGTGGGCGTGGCCTCGCAGCACGCCGTCAATGGCGGCAGGAAGTGTAGGTGTTTGTTGCTTCTGTAACAGCGCTAGATCCGCTGTGCAGAAAGTTCAAAGGGCACGTTCTGAAGGTGCCAGGAAATCGAAGTAAGTGCTTTTTTAAAAAAAATAACACAAGTTATAAGTGACACAAAAGTTTAAAAAACAGCTAATCTCACTCCCGGCTTTCCGCCTCAGGAGGGTGAGTGAATCTGTATGCAGCGCTCGCAGTCAGCGCTTATATACAGGAAGGGCGAGGGGTGTGGCCTCGAAGTGGGCGTGGCCCCGCAGCACGCCGTCAATGGCAGCAGGAATTGTAGGTGTTTGTTGCTTCTGTAACAGCGCTAGATCCGCTGTGCAGAAAGTTCAAAGGGCACGTCCTGAAGGTGCCAGGAAATCGAAGTAAGTGCTTTTTTTTAAAATAACACAAGTTATAAGTGACACAAAAGTTTAAAAAACAGCTAATCTCACTCCCGGCTTTCCGCCTCAGGAGGGTGAGTGAATATATATATATCGCGTTACACTTCTTCGTAAAGAATGTACACTCAGAGGTTAAGTAGAATTCACCAAAGTCTTTAATACTGCAATACCGCTACGCGTTTCGACACCGAGGTGTCTTGATCGAGCCATATTCTGCAGTACAAACAACCGTGTCTATATACATGAAATCAACACACTGGTAAACAAAGAAAAGCGGTTAGTGTTCACCTCCGCTTCTCTGTCGCCATTTTGGAGTGGTAGACTGTCTGTGTCTCAACTTAGATTTTTATCTTTTTAACACATTTTTTCTACATACACAGCTTCTTACAATTGTAAAAAGGTTTTCCCAACACATTTCTGTTTATGCATTGAATGATTGCTTTTGAAAAAACCTCTTATAAGTCCTCCGATAAATCCCAACACATAGAACAATAAAAAAAATTCTATATTTTTCATCTATATGTCCCTAAAGCAGCATATCTAACTGTTGTTTATACTTCATGTACAGTATTTCAAGCCGACTATCTGAACCAGTACCCTGCACTTGTAGACATTCTAAATGTGCATACTCGATCTCATTTACAATTGTTTCTATGTTCTCGGACTAGTGCCCTAGTACATATTCCCAGTGGGCCAAGTTGTGGGTTTAAATTCTGTCGAGTAAAGCAACCAAGGGGGGTGGTGGGGGGGGGGTAATCCGCTGAGGAGGGGAGGAAGATTCATTTTTTTCACTCAGTGGTTTACTATTTCCTCTTCCTATGAGTTCACTTTGGTCAATTTAAAAAAGTGCAATTTGAAATTGTTTTAGCTAAAACCAACGAAAACGTGCTCCGATAATATTAAAGAACAGTGCGATTAATCCCGTGGGAGCAGAAGGAAGAACAACAAGCCCCTACACTCAACAGTATTGGGTGTACTAGGTTATTCTGTGAAATTTCAATGTCCTATCTGTTTAGACAAGGAAGAGAGCCCTCTTCCAAGTTACAGCATGGTCATAGAAATTGGCGATCACAACAGCAGAAATTCCAGGTTTATGGCAGGCAATTCAGAAACAGCAGGGTCATGTGCAGAGTACTTATCCAAGATGGGCATGTAACTCCTCGTCCTCATTCAGGCCAAAGGAGTTCTTGGAATCGAGGTGAACGATGTAGCGTGATTCAAGGAATCGCAATTGTTTAACTCTGTCACCGCCTCTGGGATTTGGTGGTACTCTGTCAATGCCAAAAAAAGAGAAACAATTATCATTGTTGTGATACCGCAACCAATGGCGCTCAGTGGCATAGCACATATCACCATTCATGATTGCCCTCATATGTTCAAGGATGCGCTTTTTGATAGGGAAGATCATACTCCCTACGTAAAACTTCCCCATGGGCATACAATGGCATAGACACAAAAAGCATTATTTGCAATTCATGTTCTTACCAATGAGTTCAGTTTTCCCCGTCGGCACAGGGTATGACTTTACATTTTTGCTTGTCCCACACGCCTTGCACTTTCCACACTTGAAAAAGCCCTTCTGTTCCTTCAGCCATGTTAGCTTCTTGGGGGCCTCCAAATAGCTCCTGACTAACATATCTTTGAGAGAGCGTGCCTTTCTGTAGGTAACTTGTGGTTGTGTGCTGACTGAGCTCCCTATCACAGGATCGTTTTTCACAATGTGCCAGTGTCTCATTAGGGTCTCACGGACTTTGTCTGCTTCCACATTGTATGTGGTTATCATCCTGACATTGTTAGTAGATCTGGTCTCTTTCGTTTTCTTAACAAGGAGTTCTGCTCTGTTTCTAGATTTAGCTTTTTCTGTGGCTGCTTTCATTACCTTGTCATGGTACCCTCTGGCCCTGAATCTTTTGGTCATGGATGTATGTTCTCTCTCAAAGGCTGTCTGGGAACTACAGTTACGCTTAGCTCTAAGCAATTCCCCGTACGGGATGCTGTTCTTAAGACTGACAGGATGATGGTTGCTATCGTGTAAAACGCTGTTCCCAGATGTGGGCTTCCTGTAAAGGCTGGTGTGTAGTTTACCGTCCTCAACCTTGACTGTTATATCCAGAAAATCAATTTCCCCCTGATCTAACTTGTTGGTAAATCTGAGATTTATGTTATTCCTATTCAATGAGTAGAGGAACCTATCTAGGTCTTTTTTCGGGCCCCCCCAGATCATGAAGGTGTCATCTATGTAACGGGTATAGGAGGCAATGTGGCATGTGAGATTCTCATTCTCATCTGTCCAAAGCATTTGCTCCTCCCACCACCCCATTAGCATACACGCGTAACTAGGCGCAAAGCAACTTCCCATTGCAGTGCCCACCTCCTGTTTGAACCACCTGTCATCAAATAGAAAATAGAAAATAGTTGTTGAGCAGACAAAATTCCAACATTTCAATTAACATCTCAGTTTGTTTAAGAAGGAAAATGGATCTGTCCCTAAAGAAGTGTTTGCAGGCATTTACACCATCATGGTGTCTGATGCATGTATAAAGGGAAACTACGTCTGTAGTGACAAGCCAGACATTTTCTTCCCATGTGTTTCCCTCTATTTTATTGATGAAGTCTGTACTGTCTCTGCAGTAGGAGGGAAGGTTGAGAACATAAGGGAAAATGAAAGTGTCCAAAAAGGTGGAGGTGTTTTCTAGGAGACTGCCATTGGCAGACACAATAGGTTTGCCGGGTGGATTGTTACCATCTTTGTGCACCTTGGGCAACATGTAAAAACAAGGGGCGACTGGGTGCTTGTTGTATAGAAATCTCTATTCTGCCTCGGCCAGTAGACCACCCTCCTTCCACACCCTTAACTTCTCACAATAGCTGGTTATGCTTGAGAAATATTCCTCCTTGTTTGACTGCCTATAGTTCCCAGAAAGTCCCAACTGTTTGTTTGCCTCATCCTTGTACATGTTGATGTCCCAGAGGACCACATTACCCCCCCTTATCGGATGGCTTTATGATGAAGTTTGGATCTGCATTCAGTGTGCCCAGGGCCTCCCTTTGTTCATGTGTCAGGTTGTGAGCATGCTTGTTAGTGCTGCCCTTCCACACATACATCAGGTCCCTGATTACAACTTTGTGGAAGGTGTCTAAACTGTCATGTGGTGTAATGGGGTTAAAGGTCGACTTGGGTCTGAAGTTTGTGGTGTCACTGCCTACAAGTGTCAACCCCATGCGTTCAAGCAATTCAGAATCATTCAGACCCTCAATATCCTCACCACATAATTCCATTGCACATGCCAGACTCTCAACATCCTGTATCGCTAGCACCTTTGACGCATGTGTGCTCCAACCTGCTTCATTTGCTCTTTTGTCTAAGGCACGCTTTTTCTTTTGCATAAACATTTTCATGAGTTGTAGTTTACGTACAAAATAGAAAATATAAATTCTGGTCCGGCTGTAGTCGAAATTGGCCATAGGGAAGAATGTCAAGCCCAATTCCATTACCGATCTCTCAGCCAAAGTCAAAGGATGGGAAGAAAGGTTCGCAATTGTCAAATTGGGCTCACCCATCATTGTTGCTTGGTCTGTCGTTTTGATCTCCCATGCGACATTGCTCCTCTTGTGTTTCCTTCCTCCCGTTGTGGCCTCCTCTTACGTGTGCGCCTCTTCCCCTCCTGTATCTCTGTTCGGATGGTCTTGTCCGTAGTGTCATTCCCGACTGTCAAAAAAGATACTCTTCCAGGGGTCTGAAGGTTAAGATATTCCTGCTGCTGGTGTCCATTGTTTCATCCGACTCCGAGTAATTCTCTGATCCATACTCAGCTATTGTCATGTTGTGTTTCTGTGTACTTGCGCCCGATTGCTTAAACTGTTTTATCGCACCGTCATATTTTTTGCCAAAGGTCAGGATCCACCCACTGGCATAGTCCTGTTTATCACTTAGGAATTTGCTTTTTTTCTTTTGCTTGATTTCATCCTCGTATTTGTCAAGTCTCTTTTCCATGTGTTCCAGTGCTTTTTTGATTTCATCTTTGGCATCCTGTTTATCAAGCGCATCTTTCAGTTTTTCTATGTCCTTAATGACCTGTTCCAGTTCAATTGCTGCATATTTGGATAAAAGTCCCAGCATATTCTTGCAAGTACCGGCCATGAGCCCAAACCAGTTTTCTATGAGTTTGGGATGAGGATTTTGGTAGGTCGGTGTAATTAGGATGCGCAGTCCTCTTGGTACTCTGCCCACCTCGATATAATTGTCCAGGGATGTCACCTCCCACCAGTGGTTGATTTTTTCAGGAGTTTCTTGTATTGAAATAACATTTGTTTGAGGCTAGTGTCAGCTGGTAATGATGCCGTTTCAGCCTCCCTGAGATTTACTGCTGTGTTCTCTATTTCACAAAATAGGGATCTGGGGCCAGATGTAGGTAAAATAGATTTACCGATTTTTAATTACCGAATTTTACCGATTCGGTAATTAAAAATCGGTAAATCTAAGGGGTGGATATGTAGGTATTCCAGATGTGCTGAAATACCGATTCGGAAGAATTCGGCATTTACCGATTGGGCTTTGAAGCCCATAGGAATGACTGGGCATTACCGATTCGGTATTTACCGAATCGGTAAATACCGATTTTCACAAGGGTGCAGGGGGTGTCACTTTGACACCCTCTGGCACCCCCAAAACAGGCTAGGGTGCCATGTGGCAGGCATACATGCCCTAAGGGCAGGTCTGCCTGTCACATGGCATAGGTGTGCATGCACACATGTGCATGCACACCGGAATCGGTATTTTACCATCAAATTGGATTTGATGGTAAAATACCGATTCGGTAAGGCCTCTGGGACTCTGAAGAGTCCCACCTACATCTGGGTGCCTCAGAATCAGTAAAATTACCGAATTTTTATTTTACCGAATCTGTAAAATTACCGATTCGGTAATTTTACTGATTCGGTAAAATAATGCCCCCTACATACCTGTCACCCATTTACCGATCGGTAACGGCCAAAAATACCAATTTTCGGCCGTTACCGACCGACCTACATCTGGCCCCTGGCCTCGTCTGCCCTCCCAGCCCGGCGTTTTTTGGTAGTTTGTTCACCAGTCGTTGCGGTCACCGCTGCCGTTGCCGCCCCCTGTTTACCCCTTGTCATGCTTCTAAGAGAGTGGTTCCTTCCAATATGCGTCTTCGAGTGAAATAACACGGAAAGAGATATTCACTGCCACGCTGTATCAAGAATCGATAGCACGGTACCCCTGCTGATGATGTGGAATTAACTGCAAAGTGAAGAGCCGGGCAAGCTAGTTACATGCCGGTTCGCGATCAGGCTTAGTAGCGTGCACCCTCCGGAGCGCGCCTCCCAACCCTACACTTACCAGCACTTTTCCCAGCCGCGGGCGTCTCACAGCAATGTTTTCTTCTCGGCGGACGGAGCAGGACTTGGCAAAGGCCGGTTTGGGAGAAGGTTTCCGACGTGTGTGCTCCTGTCCAAGCGGGGTTGGAGCGAGTCCCGGGTGTCGGAACCCGGAAGTAAATCGGCGAAAGGTCTCTCGGTACGGTTGCACGAGGAACAAACAGACTCGCACTCCAGTGATCCGTGTATAAACAAGATGTTTATTGACGACGCGTTTCGACCAGGTGGTCTTTCTCGTTAGCCAAAGGCATACATTTGAAAACACCAACTTAAAGTGCACAATGGTAGAAAGTGTGGTAGGACCAAGATCCGATAGGACAGAATTACAATGTAGCTGGAAAACAGGCTATACGGTGCCACTGTTTTCATCACACATGCTATTTAGCGTCATAACTGCAAGTTAATAAAAAACATTTACCGGTGATTCCGGTGTGCAAAACATTTTAAATAATAGTTAACGCTTTGCTTAGTGCAGTCATGTAATTCCATTATATTACATGTAATGTTCACCTGGACAGAATTTTTCCATTGGTTCAAACTCATCGAATGGACATATTTATTTCATTATGAAATTTCCTTGAATTACATGACTGCACTAAGCAAAGCGTTAACTATTATTTAAAATGTTTTTTATTAACTTGCAGTTATGACGCTAAATAGCATGTGTGATGAAAACAGTGGCACCGTATAGCCTGTTTTCCAGCTACATTGTAATTCTGTCCTATCGGATCTTGGTCCTACCACACTTTCTAACTTTCTACCATATATATATATATATATATATATATATATATATATATATATATATATATATATATATATATATATATATATATATATATATATATATATATATATATATATATATATATATATATATATAGATAGATAGATAGATAGATAGATAGATAGATAGATAGATAGATTGATAGATAGATAGATAGATAGATAGATAGATAGATAGATAGATAGATAGATAGATAGATAGATAGATAGATAGATAGATAGATAGATATTTATCAAATCAAAGGTTAAAGCTTAATAATTAGGAAAACTTTATTTATTCTTTCTATACAAACCAATCTTAAACTTCCTAAACATTAGAAATGTTAAAGTTATAGTTATACCTTAAATTTAGAATTGACACACAACCTTCAAATCATTATAACTTGCACACCTCCATACGCATTGTAGTGAACTCGATCGGTTCCCTAGGTTCCCACCTGCACCGTGAGACACGGAGCGGCATCAAAGCAGCCACTCCATTTTTTACGTGAATGCGCTGCCCTGGGGGCAGCACTAGTTTGCGGCTGCTGTGTGGGCAGCACATTCATCTTAATATACAGCGCATTTTCTTTGTTTGCGCTCCTTTTCAAAGGTGTGCCCGGCGCCAACAAGGAAAATGCGCCATATGTAGGATACAGACCCAGGTGTCTTATTAATAATCAATGCATCTAAATAGTAGTCAGCCATCTAATATTATTGTGTAGCCCGTTTGGAATGCCATTGCTTTGAACTTGGTTGGACTAGTCAAGTTTGGTTTCTCTTAATCAGCCATCAAAGTGCCACACCGTCCTATGTTGTTCACAGTGAATTCTTCTGCCTCCACTGTAAGACAGTTTGGAGTACGTTGTACTTGGCTCAACTTGGTTCCTTTTATTGACACGCATTGGCTGTGCCTCAAGCTTTGATGTGTACTCCATGTCCAAGGAGTATCCCATCTTCAGTCACGGTTAGTCAATTACCAATGCTGATGTTTGGAGCTATTACAAGCAATCTCCAAGTCAGTGACCAAGTGTGTGCTCCTATAAGTATGGGCTTCATCAGGGGTTAATGCTTCGCATTTCAGTAAGAATTACAGCAACTTTGAATGGATAATAACTATTGGATGAGGCTGAACATTTGTTATATCGTCTGGTATTTATTTTCTTTTACCTCTGAAGTATTTCAAACATTTCACATATTATCTGGCACCTCATTCTAGCATGTGTGAGGGAGTCACATGAGCAAATAATTGACTTATCACAGTCTTCTAGATAAGTCATCTGCCCCATTTTTTTCTTCACTAGTAGCTATCCTGGTACTTGAAGACCACATGACAGCTCCACTGTTTTACTTAGTCTTGGTACCCTTTGTAGGAAAGTAGCATCTGCTTCTTATATTTCCTCCAATTTTTTGCTGATGTTTCACTGTTTTTCGACTTTAGCCTGGCTGGGGTCCTGCTATCCAGGACCCCAGCCTAGCTGCTTCCTCTCTAAAGTGATTGCATGTACTTTAGGTACACTCCAGATAGGATTCAGGGGCATCCTTAAAGTCCCTAGTATATGGTATACTACATACCCAGGGCATAGGTACCCCAGGGGCCTCCCAGGGACTGCAGCATGTATTGTACCACCCCTGGGAGGCCACTAAAAAGGACACCACAGGTCTGCTACAGTAGCCTATGTAAGGTGATGTATGCACCCCTTAATTAGATATAGGCTCCCTATATCTACCTTATATCACTACACATATAAATCTATCAGTCAGCCCTATGGAAGACCTTATCAATCCTGAAGGCAGGGTGCTGGGCTTTGTGTGAGAAGGTGCCCATGCATGAGCAGGGCCCCTCTGCAGCCTTTGGAATCCATTCTCTGGGGTTGTTCTGTGATGCAGCCATACCATATACTCTTAAGTGCAATATAACCTCGTGATAAATACTAACTTTGAAATGGCTGCAAGTAAACATGTCATGTTTGGTGTCATACACATTGGAATCATACCTCCCCATCAGTCCTGGCAGGGGAGGTAGGAATCCACCATTCTAGAGGGAGAAATATGACTACACCGGTGCACCTGGTACCAGCTTAACAGAACCCTGGCATCACAAGATGGATGCTGCCAGCCACAGACATGCATCTGCCCTCCTGCCGCTGGACGAAACTCCAACAGGGGAGGATGGACAATAGGTTTCCTGTCACAGGGAGGTATAACCACCTCCCAGACAGGCTTTAGTGTATTGGGCTGGGTGGGTGCACTCCAAGAGTGCTTTGATGTCTGCACTGGGGGCACATTCGGCGTCCCTGTGCATAGTCCAGCTCAAACCAGTTGCAGGGGCACTCAGCCCCTGCTCTGGCACGAAACTGGACAAAGGACATGGGTGTAACCACCCCTCTGTCCTGACCCTCCCATAGATGGGTCCCCAGAGTTTGTCCCACCCCTTCTTTGGGTATAACATAGGACCCCCTGAGTACAGGACTTTAGTTTTACCTGGATGAAATCCTCCTTCAGTCCGGTTGCTCCCCCACGCTCCAGCTGTCCTGCACGCTGGTATCGTTGGTCTCCTGCCTTTCAGCTCCTAGCGCTGCATTGACTCATTTACTTATTTAACTGATAGCGCTGCACGATCGCTTTATAGCGCTGCATTGTCGAATTTATTTATTTAACTGCGCTGCACTGTCGCTTTATTTATTAATATAGCAGCGCGACGTCGCTGTGGCAGTAACTCTGATCTTGGCTACTTTATACCTGGTTTGCGCGTGTAAGGCTCTTTTCCCTACAACACGCTGTGCATTTGCTGCCCCTGGCTGTGCTCGCCTTTGACCCTCCATTTTGTGTTGTTGTTTTTCCCCTGGTCCGCCCCTCCTCCCGCCACCGCCTCCCAGCTGCTGCCCCTCCCACGCTCCGCCCCCCCCACCAACCATTTATGACCAATGACCTAACGAGCAGCGACCGCGCCCCATTCACGCCGAAGGTGCGCCAAAGGTAAGCCCGTCTACGCCCGTCCGCGCCTGGACCGCGCCCAGCGCCAGAGCCCCTGGTCCTCGTAATGTCCACCCCTCCTGCATTACTTACGATGCCACCACCCTCCTAGCCCTCAACTCCGGCCGTTCCCTCAACTGCGTCCAAGCCGCTCCTGGACACACCCATGGACCCTTTTCCTGCAACTCCTGCAAGTTCGACGGCACCAAGAACAACTCCTCATCTACGATCACACAACAGATATCCGACCCCAGCCACCTACAATGCATCCTGCTCAACACCCGATCGGTCCACAGGCACGCCATTGACCTCTGGAATCTACTAGACACCATCTCTCCGGACATCGCCTTCCTAACAGAAACATGGATGAACGCCACATCAGCCCCAGACATCACCATTGCCATCCCGGAAGACTATAAGATCATACGCAAGGACCGTACCGGCCACACAGGAGGAGGTATCGCTATCGTCCATAAGAAATCCATCCGCATCTCAACCAGCTCAGACATCAATCTCGCCAACTTTGAACACCTTCACTTCCAGATCCACATCGACCCCAAAACCACACTCAGAGGCACCCTCCTTTACAGGCCACCAGGACCCCGCGCACAGTTTAGTGAAGACATCACGGACTTCATCACTCCACACGCGCTCCCCTCCGAGTATTACATCCTTTTGGGAGACCTCAACTTTCACCTTGAAAAGAACAACGACCGCAACACCACCACCCTTTTGGACAACCTCGCCAACCTCGGACTTAAACAACTTGTCACCACCTCCACCCACATCGCAGGTCACACACTCGGCCCTATCTTCACCTCCAGCAAACATGTCTCCTTCAGCCACACCACAGCTCTCCTTTGGACTGACCACAGCTGCGTTCACTTCACCTACAACAAGCTCACTTTCAACAACCACCCCCAACCCACTCTGCAAAGAAACTGGAACAAAATCACCATCGACCAGATCTCCTCATCGCTTCTTCAAAACCCCCCAGCCCACTCCTCAAACCCAGACCAAGCAGCCACCAACCTCACCCAATGGTTATCCAACAGCGCCGACATCTTAGCACCACTGAAAAAACAACAAATCAAACTAGGCAGCAAGAAGGCCTCCTGGTTCAACGATGATCTTAAGAAATCCAAGAAACTCTGCCGCTCCCTTGAGAAGGCCTGGAAAAAAGACCCAAACACCAGCACCAAGGACGCCTTCAAAAACACCACCTGCATACACCACCAACTGATCCGGAATGCCAAGAAAGCCGCTTTCAAGGACCGACTAGATAACAACGCCCACAACAGCAAGGAATTATTCAACATCGTCAAGTAATTTACCAACCCCTCGGCCAACTCCAACGACATCACCCCCTCTCAAGCCCTCTGCGACTCCCTAGCCTCATTCTTCCACAACAAAATTGCAGACATCCACAACAGCTTCGACAACCGACCCGAAGACCAACCCACCCAACCCCCTGCAGGACCCCCACACCCCCTGAACATCCTCAATGACTGGAAGCCAATCTCCACTGAGGACACCACCCGTCTGATGAACTCTATCCACTCAGGATCCCCCACAGACCCATGCCCTCACCACATCTTTAACAAAGCAGACTCCATTATAGCACCGCACCTCCGAGACGTCATCAACTGCTCCCTCAACTCCGCAACCTTCCCGGAAAGCTGGAAACATGCCGAACTCAGCGCCCTCCTGAAGAAACCCACAGCTGACCCCACCGAACTCAAAAACTACCGCCCTATCTCACTCCTTCCATTCCCGGCCAAAGTCATCGAGAAAGCGGTCAACAACCAGCTCGCCGCATTCCTCGAAACCAACAAATCCCTTGACTCCTCACAATCCAGCTTCCGAGCCAAGCACAGCACTGAAACCGCCCTCATCGCAGCAACAGACGACATTCGAACTCTACTGGACAATGGAGACACAGTCGCCCTCATCCTCCTCGACCTCTCCGCAGCCTTCGACACGGTCTGTCATAGCATCCTTTTACAACGCCTCAGAAACGTCGGAATCCATGGAAAAGCACTGGAATGGATCACCTCGTTCCTCACCGGAAGAACCCAGAGAGTCCGCCTCCCACCATTCAAGTCAGAGGCCACTGAAGTCATCTGCGGCGTACCCCAAGGGTCCTCACTCAGCCCCACCCTCTTCAACGTATACATGAGCCCCCTCGCGGCCATCGCACGCCAACACAACCTCAACATCATCTCCTACGCCGACGACACTCAACTGATCCTATCACTCACCAAAGACCCGAACACGGCCAAAACCAACCTGCATGAAGGAATGAAAGAAGTAGCCGAATGGATGAAGCACAGCCGTCTGAAACTGAACTCAGACAAAACAGAAGTCCTCATCCTAGGCACCTCCCCCTCCGCCTGGGATGACTCTTGGTGGCCAGAGGCCCTTGGAAAAGCACCTATCCCGACGGACCACGCACGCAACCTGGGCGTCATCCTGGATTCCTCACTCTCGATGAACAGACAAGTCAACGCCGTTTCTTCATCTTGCTTCAACATTCTTCGCATGCTCAAAAAAACATTTCGCTGGATCCCCACCGAAACTAGAAAAACAGTCACTCACGCTCTGGTCACGAGCCGACTGGACTACGGAAACACCCTCTACGCCGGTACCACCGCAAAAATCCAGAAAAAACTCCAACGCATCCAGAACGCTTCAGCCAGGCTCATATTAGACATACCGCGTAAAGAACACATCTCTGGCCACCTGAAAAACCTCCACTGGCTCCCCGTCAATAAGAGGATTACTTTCCGGCTCCTAACCCACGCACACAAAGCACTCTACGAAATCGGACCCGAATGCCTCAACACACGACTGTCCTTCTACAACCCCTCCCGCCAGCTACGATCCTCCAACCAAGCCCTTGCCACTGTACCTCGCATCAACAAAACCACCATGGGAGGTAGATCCTTCTCCTACCTGGCAGCTAAAACCTGGAACTCACTTCCCACTCATCTTCGCCTTACTCAGAACCACCTAGCATTCAGAAAGCAACTTAAAACGTGGATATTTGACAAGTAATTCCCCACCCTTCTTCAAGCGCCTTGAGACCCTCTGGGTATGTAGCGCGCTATACAAATTTATTGACTTGACTTGACAATGTATCTACACTTCGTTGGATGACCGAAGAATCTCCCTTTTAGTAAAGGTGTTAATCCCTTGCAAGGCAGGCCCCAAAGACGCATCTGTCCAGTTTGCAACTATGCAGCTCCTGAAGGACTCTAAAGACTTTGCAAAACAGGAGGTGGGTTTCCAAGCTTTCCCGAGGCTTTTCTGTGCTGTCAGCAAACCTGAGATCCAAAGCCCTTGTGGGGACCCTGGACACCACAGCAGCACATGCTCTTGGCAATCTCTGAGGCTGTGCTTTGGGCTACTTGTATTCCAGACCCCGAGCAGTGATTCCACTGAATATTACTGGCCTACACTCCACGAGAATCCCGTGGGCTGGTATTTAGTGATTCCTCTCGAGGTCCCTTCGCGGTCCCTTGTCCATAAACTTGTGGGACTCTGAGAAGGGTACTGTAACTTTTTAGCAGGCTTACCTGGTTACTCAAGATGTGCCCTGACTCTCCATCCCTTGCAGAGTCACCAGGACCTTGCTGGTCCACACCGAAGCATTCGACATCCTTTGTGGGACAGTTCACCTGTGGACTCTGGTCAACATTGATGTCTCCTAGTCCCCGTGGCAGCGGAGTCAAGCTTCACCTCATCGCACCTGAAACACTCAACATTGGTGGGCATTGGTCTACCGTGCCCCTGGTCACCCTGAAGTGACCCAGACTCTGTCCCCTCTGCTCTCGCATTCTTCACATCTCTGATCCAGGCTTGGATCACACCAGACACTTTTCCTTTCCATGGCAGCAGCACTTTGCAGCAACTCGCCATTGAAAAAAGCAAAGATTCCTGACACCATTTTGCACCTATGCACCCGGCTTCCCTGGGTGAGGTAACACGAGTACTCCAGTGCTGACATGGGTGCTGGCCTTAGAACCTTCTAAGTCTAAAAGGGTTTGCTCCAAGTCCTCTCCGAAGTGTCCTAATCTGTAAAATTCCAACCGCAACTTTTCCATAGGATTGTACGGAGCTCGCGGCTGTGTTCTCACACTGCACGCGTCCCCCGCGGGTCCACTGTGTCACTACCTTGGGTGGTTCCTTGGGGTCCCAGCGATTCTACGTGCTCTAGGCACTGTGTCTAGGCAAGTCGTTGTTTTTATACCAATTTTCTTAATGTGTGGTTTGGTCTCCCCCTGGGGCCCATTGTATATTGTGCTATTTACTTACGTTCTAGTGTGTTGATATTGTGTATCTTGCTCTCTAATTTCATAAAGAGGTTAGTAGAGAGTGTTTAGTAATAAATACATATATTTGATATATACCTTGTGTGGTTCCCCTTTCATTTGGTCATTCAAGAGGTTATAATCTGGTAAACCAAGCTGCTTTACATTCCTTCAAGACTTAGCCTGAAGGCTGCTCTCTAAAGTTACCACTAGGATAGCTTTCAATAAAGGTTGTCTTAAACCTAATCATCAATAAGGGTTGTTTGGACTTGTGCAAGGTGCCCACTATAGTGAACAAAAAAGGCCAGGCCAACTTCTCACTCCCTTCTCCTATAAATATTTGTTATTAGGATACCAGACCCTATTTTAGTCACCAATCACTCATCCCACTTGCCACACTATTAGCTAGTCCCCTCATTTACACTCACCTATACAGCATCTTCGGATCAAAAGATCTCCGACAACGGGCCACCAGGCCCGTCAGGCATTGCAGCACCGGCTTGACGTGGAGTGCCCAATGATGAAGCATGACACCCTAACAGGTGTGTGAGGGCATAAAGATCTGACCAGCAGGTCTTCCTGCAACAGTATTTACAGCCACCTGGTTCAACCCTTGGTGACATTTTGGGATAGGAGGAACTACCCCGATCTTGATAATCATTGAGGTGTCCCTTGGTAGGAGCTTGGGGGTTGGACCTCGTTAAAATATCTCGCTCTTCCTTCCCTCTTTTGTTTTTGCCATTTTTGAAAGTGTCATGTTGGTTCCACATCACAAGTTCTGAATACTACTTGTTTCATTTAAACTCCCTATGCACAGTGCACAGGCCAAGTATCGTTTGGGCTTGTGTCCTAAGCAAGTTGCTAAACACCCCAAAACAGCAGAATTTGTGGCTATTCATGAAAGTTTAATTGCCCATTCCAACATGCATATGATCAGACATTTACTCTTGTCTGGGCTTAACTTAAACCTTTTCCAGGTTGGAGATGGGGCGGGAGCATCTAAAAAACTGATGGGAGTCTGAGGCAAGTGGTTTCTCCTCATGTAATATATTTTCTAACTGGAAACAAAAAAAACAAGCACTGGTAAAGCCAGTAGGTTTGAGATTTATATGGGCCATATGCAGCAAAGGTATGCTGTACAGACTTCAAACCTACAGACTTAACCCAGACAAAAGGATCTCAAATATGGATGCTACTGAAAATAGCTTACTTCATTTTCTTTAGCCTCATTTTTTCAGATGCATTAGTCTGTGCTCAGCTACTGGACAATTATTGCAGTTTATTTTTTGTTCCATTTGAGGTAGATGGATACACCCAATCAGCCAATAAAACTACTGTGTTGTAAATATGCCTGTGGCTGATCTAAAACGGGATAGACAATGCCTCAAGCAAAAGAGGCTGACCAAAAGCCCCTTAAAGTAAGTATAGCATGCTTAAAAAAAATGCAATCACAAGTATACGATTTGCACACCTAACAGGGTCTTGGTATTAATATATTACCAGTCTGTTTTTTACAAACATATAATGGTCTTTGGGGACAAAGATAGGAAAATATATTGCTCAAAATCGAAAGTCTTAAATAACAAATTCAAGAACACAAATAAATGGGTCTATCTGCACACATCCACAATGCTGTCATCTTTCAGAATTCAAATGTTGTCTTCTTTGTATTAATGTATCCTTTGTTTATTGTTCTATACCTGACTGTTCATGCAAAAAGATAAAATAGTCCTTGCTGCTAACACATTACGTCACTGAAATATATCTTTCTTGGAACTTCATGAGGGCTAGGAAATATTTTAAAACATTATTCACTCTCAAATTAAATGTCTAGAAACCATATATGAGGGCGTCCAACCCGTGATACCGGCGTATTTATATTCTCACAAAGGTTCATATAAAATGTACGCTTTCCTTCACGGCACCCTAATACAATGAGTAATTGATGTCATACTGACAGAATATTGAAATATGTAGATATGATTCTGAGACCTATGTCAACATCAGAGAAACACATTATGTTCATAATATTTTAAGTGATATATTTTGGGAGAAAACTTTTCTTTGTAACTCAGGTTGCAGATTCTTTGTGTCCCAAGATGAATGAGATATAACATGCAGTTTTTAGAACCAATGTTCAGCAAATTACTTAAAGCACACAAATATATTCTTTTATATGGTTTAATTACGTCGGAACAGCATTATTTTTACATGAGGATACATGGTATAGACAGAGAAGGGGCACTGCAATGGAATCTTCTTAATGGAGGGTTTGTGTCCGGGGCATAGGAGCAACTTCAGTGACTGGATTAATACAATACATTATTGCAGATGTTTTATAGATGATGTTATCATGAAGTGGATAGGCAATGAGACGGTATTGGAGAGGGTTTTGTTATCATTGAACTTCAATAATTATAATAGACATTTTACTGTGTGCAACAATAATAACAGTATGCCATATCTGGATGTACAACTTTACCAATTAAACAATAAAAGTAAAAGTAAAATATTCCAAAGACAATAGGCAATGCATTATTACATGCTTCACATTTTCACACCAAACCCTAGATAGAAGATGTATCATTTGGTAAGATGATAATAGCAAGATGTAATTTCAATCGAGATATGTAAATCAGAAAGTTAGTCTAATCACTACTTATCACAGTGATATTTCAAAAATAAGTGGCCTATTGAATAAACATCAGTACTGAAAGAGTCGACATCCTGGAACTTCTAGTGTTTTGTTTTTAATACCAAGTTGCATGTCTTGTAACACAAAATATGCGCTATACATATTAATTTGTGAAAGCCATATAATCTATGTGGGTAGCATGATACATGCATTATGGGAAAGAATAACTAAACATATAAGGGCCATTAGAAACAGCATTAAACCCTTGGTCAATCATTGTATGGAAAATGGCTGTAATATAGTAGACATTTAAAAAATATATGTTTCTTGAATTGTATGTTAAACGCACTGAATAACCAAACTCTTCTCAGTCACCGCTTGATTCGCGATAAACACATCTTGTAGAGTGGCACATGACTTCACATTATACATTGTCAAATACATTATCATTGTGGTTGTCTCAACTATTGCCCCAGTATGGCAGTACGACTCTCCCAATGTATTTTTGATGTCCTCCGCCAAAGAGGTAGTCACTGGACTCCAATATCCTGTTGTAGAATTTGTTGCTGGTGATAGGGAGTTAGAGTTAGAGATCTCAAGTAACAGTTGGCAAAAGACCATTGGATCAAGCATTTTAAAATGGTAGAAAGGGGATTGGATCTAAAATGCGAACTTCACTACTTCTTGGGAGATTGTGGGTTTCTATTAGGGGATAATATATCTTGTTGGACCCAATGATGATGACTACCACCTTAATTGTATATTGTATGACATGCTGTAGTGTCTTGATGTGTTATTTATGTGATTTATTTTAATGTTGTTGGATCACATATTAAACTTATAACATTGAGAGGATGAAAATGTTTCAACAGTCATGTTATATTAATAGGGATATACATGATATAACACAGTATTAAAGTATTACTGTATATATATTGAAGGTACATTTATTATACTTATCATACACCACAGGCTCTTTTGGTTTGTCATTAGGCATGCTGATTCATCTAGGAATGTGTGGTTAAAAATATTTATATATGTTATCAGCTCTCCAAACTTCAATATTATGCTTCTGTATTAACGTATGAGGTCATTTGTGAAATAACTAACTGTGTTTCCGATGTAATAAAGGTTTTTGTTATTTCAAATCAATAGTTCCATTTTCAAATAGCAATGGCTGACTAAACGTGTTTGAGGTGATCAGTTGTGTAATCATTATTTGCATTTTTTGAGTGATTCCAACTGCCGGACCAAATTTAATTGCACTTATAATTTATTACATATGTACTACATGCACACTTACGTATAATTGCTGTTCCGTGTATTAGGTAGGAACTCTACTATGACATAATTGTGTACGTATATATATGTTTGTGCTCTTCTATATGTTTGATACATTCATCAATTATCTCTATTGATTTAGTGTTGCTACTTGTAGGATTTATTTCAAAATGGTGGTCACAGCCTAACAAATTCATGAGACATGTTAGTCTTGAACATTGAAAGCATTGCTTTGTGCATGTGTATGGTTCTATAATAAGTGAGCTTGTATCAATATGGTGCAGATGCTGTATGCTGGCACTCATTTTATAGGTGAGTTGCACGTCATACGTATGCTATACAAGCATTGTATAATATGTGCACACAGTCTCAGAGATAAGGAGAAGACTTTTACAATGTTTACCCTGACATGTATTCCAGGACACACTCTTCGTAAGTGTTATGGTGAAATATGCATGAACTTATGCCTTTGGATTAGATTGCATATTAGGCGTCGTTCTGGTTACCACATTAATGACCCTTATGATTACCAAACTGTTTAAACATGAATAAGTTACACGTTTATATAGCTGGTTCTGTGGTGGGTAATTTTGACATTAATGGTCTAAATTAGAGTCCCACTTTGATACTTTTCTTAACTGAGCACTCATTCCCATCCAGAAGTCGTATGATGGGGGATTTGGGCTCAGAATCCCTGATAATTTTCCCAATATTGTGTTTTAAATCATGGTAGATGTGCTCTACAGTGGCTTAGTCTGACAAGAATAGTTCTAATTTGTGTTCCACTTTGTTACAATATTAATTGGCCATTCATTCCCATATTGAGGCTTCATAATGGTTTCAACTTTAAAATGGAATATGTACCTGGTGTTAAGAATCAAGTAGCAGACTTCCTTTCTCGGCTTCCTGTAAATGAGTATGAGGAGGATACTGTTGAAGATTTTAAAGTGTTACAGGTTGCCATCCCTGCCATTTTAAAAGAGGATTGGGAAAGCCACATATCAGAGGATGCCACGTTAAGAGAGGTTGCTGACTTTATAAGAAAAGGATGGCCCAAGAAATGTGGTGAAATACAGCCATTTTGGAACGTACAGGAGGAACTGTCCATGGTTGGGATCGATGTATATAAGTCCGATAAGATCATTCCCTCGGAGAATCTCAGAAGGCACATTTGTGAAATAGCTCATGAGGGTCATCTAGGGAGAAATCTTACTAAAAGCAAGTTGCGCTCTGGATATTGGTTCCCCCATATGGATATGATTGAGAAATTAGTGAAAAATTGTCATGCATGTTGTCTCATTGACAAGTCTAAAAGCACTAGGAAGGCACCTCTTGAACTGGTGCAGATTCCCACTAAGCCTGGGAAAAACTAGGGGGCATATTAGCAAGGAATATCGTTAAAGTTATCGCCGTTTTAGCAGCAGGAAACTGCCGCTAAAATGGCGACAATGGGCTTGCTAAAATGCGTTATAGAATTACTATAGAAACCCAGGTTAGATATCCTGCACATCTAACCTGGGCTTCTATAGGAATTCTATAATGCATATTAGCAAGCCCATTATCGCAGTTTTAGTGGCAGTTTCCTGACGCTAAAACGGCGATTATTTTAACGAGGTTCCTTGCTAATATGCCCCTTGGTTTTGACATTATTGGTCCCCTACAAATCTCAGGTCTGCAGGAAAGATTAATTTTAGTTTGGGTGGACTATTTTTCCAAACGGATTACTATCAAGTTTGTTAATAAGGTAAACATTAAAACTATAATTTATTTTTAGTCTGAGGTGTTTGCCAACGAAGGTATACCCCACTCTCTTATAGCTGACAACGGTGTCCAATTAGTGTCAGAGGAAATGAAGGCATTCCTTACCAGTCTGCCCGTCAAACATATTTTCACTCCCATATTGCCTAAGTGCAAATGGGTTGGTGGAACGCTGCAATAGACTTATCAAAGATGCTTTGCAATTAGCAATGGTCGCTCAGAAGCCCATTGTTCAGTCTATTATGGACATGTTATAGTCATATCATATTACTCCCAACAGTGTGACCAATTACTCTCCTTTTAGTCTAGTACAGAGGTCTTCAATCTGTGGGGCGCGACCCCCAGGGGGGTCGTGGAGTCCTGGGAAGGGGGTCGCGCATTCCCTGGACTCACTTCCGCCTGGCCTCTTGGAAAAGTAAACCGTCCCTGGGCAGTTCATTTTGAAATTAAAATACTTCGAGCTTCATTGCAATTCAGGAAGTGTTCTCCTGTGCTGTGAAACCGGAGCTGATCAGACAGCTAGGCAAAGTTTGCCTGCTTGCCTGAAAGGACTGGAAATGCGCGCGCTACGGGTTAATTTGAAAGTATAAAGGGCAATTTGTAGATGTAAAGAATGTTTGGTACTGACTTGTATTGATTGAATCCCTTCCTGGAAGCTTAGTGACGAGCTGTGAAGTGCGTGCTTCTAATTGCAAATATATTTACATAGCGCTTACTATCGGGAAGGAGGTGTTGAATTTCAGTAAGTAGCAAGAACAAGCATTTACAATACAATATGACGCACACTTATAAAAGTAAAAGCTATAGGTATTATAAATTGTTTTTATTTATATTTTGGAGTAATTATGTAAGGAAAAAGTGCCCGCAATAGCACATTATGAGCTTTTATATCTCATTCTGCTTAGCAGTTGTCATTTAACCTTACTCACATTTCTGTGTGATCCTGTCACAAGTCCTCAACTGCTCCAAAGTTGTAACGGTGGCAAGCAAAATATAGTATTTCTGTGTGTATGGAATCGCTTAGCTTGTCTTTGCTCCCATAGTGCAGTTGTTTAGACATCACCAGGAATTCGGAATTGAGAGAGGACTGATCCTAAACATGCACACTAAGCCAGTCTGGCTCAACTGCTAACAGCCCAGTACCTCCGACAGTATGAGGCTGCAATGACCTCACAGGTGTTAGTATGGATGCAGCCCATGGGAGAGACTCCTACTAACAAAGCTGATGTCCAATGGGGCCTCAACAGACACTTTCTCTTCTCTCTACTTCACTAAACATTCATTTTGTCAGGGGCAGGAGTAGGCTGATCTCTCACAAGGTGCAGTAGCCATTTTAGAAATACTAACAGCCACTTGAGCTACTTCCAGCGAAATACCAACAGAGACTGCAATACAGGCATGTGCTATTAATGGGCAGTTCCGTTGGGCCTGTAATTATCCCATTGCTAGTTTTAGCTATGTATTTCACATATTCTCATGAAAAGCCCATATCTTAAAAATGTAAAAATACGATTTTGATGCATTGCAGTACGTGCATGCAAGCATTGGGAAAATTAACTACCAGGATGCAATGCAGCTGCTATTGCCAAATCACTAGAGTTAATGAGTAAAGATAACAATGCATCTGTTTCCGCACAGTGACTTGATGGGAACCAGCATGCACTGCTTTAACCGCATCGCTGTGGCGGCTTTTCAGGCTGTGTGCGGCAATTTTCGAAAAACCGCGCACGACCACCGTGGCTGATGACGAGCTGAGCTCGTCATCCGCAGCGAAGAGGTGAACATGTGCTGCTGTAGAAGAGTGCTAAGTTTGCTTACTGCTTACTTAAGTATTGAGTCCAACTCTCATTGTCAACCAGTGGAACTTTACCTGCAGAAAACTGCCTCCTGTCCGTTGATCCTCGGGACATCCTCCAGCATCCTGAGGCAGAGCATTTCACTTTCACCCTGCTCTCTCGGCAACTGGCTGCAGCTCCGAAGCTGGGCTGCGTGTAAGCATAGGCGGAAAATCCGTTTCGCTCGCGGATTTTGCGGATTTTCGGTAAATTCGCAATCCGTGAGATTCGCGAATTTCCCGCAAAATTCGCAAATCCGCGAGCAGCGGATTTGCTCGCACTGTTCGCGTGAGTTCGCGGCTTCCCAGTTCAACCTTGCGCCCCGCGAATAAGCGCAAAATTGCAGAAATACGATCTTAGCAAAACTGAAACTACTTACCAGGTTCAAAAGTTCAGGCTCATCATTAGTAGCCATTTCCTGTAGTGCTTCCTGAGGGGCCCCTCCAGAGTTCAGTTGCCAGTTGCAACTATTATGTGACCCTGCTCTGAACCTCAGAATAGTTACACATATGCCACAAAGGTCCTGAATTACAGCTAAGGGAGACAAGCAGGAGCCAGGCTGGAAGTTCAAATCCATTAATCAGCCCCTAATTCATTATTGTCAGTTGGGGCAGGGCAGGTGTTGTAACTAATTTTGCAACAATGAAAGCACTTAGCAAGTGCAAAAGATCACTAATCAGGAAGCACTAAGGAAGCAGGTGCCAGCTAAAAAAATATTCTGTGACACATTAATCAGCCCCAAATGAATTCAGGTCACTTGAGGCAGGGAAGGTGTGCTTGCTTTGCCACAATAATATACACTGACTGGACAACCAGAGGGTGCTGTGATGAAACAGAGGGTGGCATGGGTGGGCCAGAGGGTGGCATGAGTAGTCAGAGAGTGGCAGTGGTGACAGAGAGTGGCAGTGATGAAGAAGAGTGTCCCAAACAGGCTGGACACGTAGAAACAACAAGTTCGCGAAACTTGCGACCCGACAGGTAAGTTCGCGTTTGCGAAATTGTACAAAACCCTCGCGAACTGGCAGAAACCCGCGCGAACACACACAAAAAATCCGCAAATTCGCGAGAATTCGCGGATTTTGCGAATTGCGAGTTCGCAAATCCGCTAAATTCGCGAACGCGAGATTCGCAAAATTCGCCCATGCTTAGCTGCGTGCCACAGGCGCCGTGTTGCAACAGGAAGTGCGGAGCCTATACGCATTTAATTAAGCGGGTGCCATGTTTAAATGAGGCACTAAGAAGGCCAGGTTGCATGATTTAAATAAATAAATAAATAAATAATGATGAAAGTGGGCGCCGACTACATCATCAAGCATGGTATACCTGCATATTAAATTAACCGGGCACTGTTCTACTACTACATTAAGTGCAGCACCCGTGCAGGTTACATTTATGCGCATGGCGGCCCGTACAGTTTAATGTTGTTTCACCACCATAAAAATGATTTGCTGTGGGAATTGGGGACGTTTATGGTTGTCGAGGATGAGGAATACCAGGTTCCAGAAATTTGTTTCAGGAGGGGTCCTTACGCCTAAAATCTTTTGAAAGGGGGGTCTCAGCATCAAAATGTTTGAAGACCTCTGGTCTAGTAAGAGGGCACAAACCCGGCTCTAAACTTATGTCTAACTGGCTATTTGAAAACAACTCTTTTGTATGGGATGAACAAGTGGTCAAGGAGAAAATAATGTGTCATCAAAAGAAATACAAACAAATCTACGACAACAAATGGGGTGCCTTTCAATACAATTGGAAAGTAGGACAATGGGTCTGGGTCAAGAAACCTGGCCTTAGCCAAAACAGGTATTATAAATACTTTGGACCAGAAAAAATAAAATAAGTAAAGAAAAATATTGTTGTCATGACAGATGGGCGCATGTGGAGCATGGATAGGTTGGTTCCACATTTTGTTCAAGACAATAATAACAGGAATAATGATTGTGCAAAGGAAACATGTACCACTGCGGATGTCAAACACAGCGGAAGAAAAGTAAATGTACCCAAATGGCATGGGGATTACGATATGAAATAACTTTGTTCTTTCAGGCTACCTTTTGTGTTGTTTTTCTCCCTCGTAGCCCTTATCCCCATTTCTTCTGCATTTCTTTTTACTCCTCCCATTCTCCTTTATCTTTTGCTCCGTCCCCTCCTCCTTCTCCCTTCTTCTCTCTCACCTTCCCTTTGCTTCCCACCTTCGCTTCTCTTTTTCAGCTTTTGTGATAAGGGAGATGTCTTATAAATATGTACTCTACACAGTTATAATTTTCCCTTTCATTGTGATTCAGTTTTCACCTTTTGTTATCCCTTTACACTAATGGTTTGCTCCTCCCCTGTGTTCCTTGGATCATGGTTCCACCCTGGAACCCTTGGGAGTGCACAATAGGATGTTGGGACTAGAAGCTGGGGAGCGTTAGACTGGCAGTTTGGAAACCTCTGTTTTACAATAAACCCACTTACCTTTACTCCATCCTGCGTAGTGGACTTCATTTTACTTCAGATACCTTCTTAGTCAGCCATGATTCTAAATACTTAGGGGCATATTTACTTACAATTCACACAGTGCAGTAAGACAAGTTGCTGCACTGCGTTGCGTAAATGGGACAGAGCTGATAAGCGCTACATCTACTAAAATATGATGCTCTTCAGCTTTCTCCCTTTGCTGGCAAACTTTTAGCTGCCTAGCACCAATACAGGCACCCTGGCACCACAGTGCAAGGGTGTCTGTATTTTTGGCAGGATTGTTTTTGTGCAGGAAGGTACACCTTCCTGCACAAAAACAATAATTAAAAGCATTTTCCTTTCACGCTCATTCTGGAGCACACATAGAAAGAGGAAGTAACAATGATAAATCAAGATATTTCTCCTCATTATGCCTGCTTTAGGGAGTCATAGCTTTGTAATGGATGTTTTATTCTACGCAGCACTGACAGCTAAAAATGATGCGCACCAGAGGATATTATTTCAGGATGGAGTGGTATTTAGAGATGTACTCTGTTATTTACAGTTTCATATATACCAATGCTTGTTGCCATGTCTCCTTTCCCTTTCCATTGTGTCTGTTCTTTTATCTCTACTGTCTCGAGGTGCCTCTTCTCATGTATTTCTGCGTTCATTAGTGGTGCTGGTGCATCTCGTGCTGCTTTTCTAGTGCTTTGTTTACATTTACACTTTCTGTATGCTCGGGATCCCTGCTCTTGTGTATGCTGAAACTCCACGTACAGGTGTCAGGCGACTATTGTTATTGTCAGGTGCTAAGTGACTGTCGTGAGGCACTGTGGGTTCATTCATGTTAGTAAATCTGTGTTACCTGAGTAACTTTAACTGTAGTACTTCTTTTTAGCACATTCAGCAAAACTTGGTTGTGCCTCTGGTTGCCTGTTGCTGTTGGTGTTTCCTTCAGCTCTGCACCTCAGAAACTTGAACAAACACATCACTGGAGGCAGCGTCACACAGATATTCACAGAATTCACCTGTACCATCCTCTGACACATTCCAAGCAGCTAGTCCTGAGTTTCAATCATCTCAGTTTAATGATTTATATCACAGAGCAGAATTTATAATTATAAGATACTCGTACCAGCCTCAGTTTAAGAGTTCCTCATTCAGTGTTGTAATCCACCTTGCTTGTATCTGGATAATCCTAATGAATGTACTGTGAGTTGGGAAGCTTGATATGTTGTTTTCAACAAGTGCTTAATTGCTATTGACGGCATGTCATTTGATGCTGAAAGACAGAAAGCTTTGTGTGAAATTTGGAAAGACAGGCACAGAATGTTTGTAAGTACATGCCTAGGTGCCCACCTTCGACTGGTACAACAGCTGGTGACTATGATGACTTTATATAGGCCGTTGACAGATTGAAGTTACACTTCAAAGATGATCCTCACATTGCAATGCAGAGGCACAAGTATGATACCAGGTATGAATTACTCAATTTCTCTACAGAGCCCTGTGCTTTGCCTATAGTGTCCTTTGCTAGATTGTTGAGAATACTTACCTTCCAGTGTGAGTTTGATGGTACGATTGACCTTTACATCAGGGATTAAATTGTTGTTTAGTGTTACAACAAAGAAATATGAGATCAATTATTTCAACACAGTAACCCGCCACTGAAAGATACAGTTGATGTAGTAAAAAGTGTCAACATTTCTATTCACTCTGCAAAAGAAATTGCTGACAATAAACAATGTACCACGAACATTTGTGAGTTTAGCAACAGCTCCGCAATGGACATATCAAAGGCTCGCGAGAAAAGAGTCTCAATCCACAACTTTAAAAATACGTACTATTGTTGGGGTTCCAAGGCTAAAACTGCAAAATCTAAAAATTGTCTGATTGTTGCAAAAGAACGTTTACAATTCACAAAATGGGTGTTTGCAATAGTTCTAATAATATAAATCATATGCCTACGAAGGTCAATGATATCTAAAAATGTGATTGTACTGCTGCTGGTGTACAATGCAATATGATTTATACAACTGGGGAACACACAAATCCAATATCATTTCAACTGTCTTATGGTTATTGATATACTACCTGCATGTGATATTATTATTGATGGAGTCAGCACAGGTTTTTTGTGCTGACTCAATGTATTTTTGATAGTTTCTTCGAGAAACATTGGAATGCTGTAAAAGAAGAAGAACCGGATATCAGAGCCTGTTCTTACTGTGGTACCACTAATAATGTAGGTGTTATGCCTAGAATTAGGTTTAGGGATAGAAAGATGTTGTGAAAAGTCCATGTAGCCACTAGGGATCATCAACTTTTGGGTTGGTGCCACCTAGATGTTTCTAGAATACTATCATATTTTTATGCTATTTTCATAAAAGAATTATGTTGTATCAAAGGTTTCTCACAGCAGTGTAGACTTAACGATAATGCTGCATAGTCTTAGAAATGTTCCCCTAAGTGTTAGAAAGGTACTTTCCCAAATGTCACAGGACAGGTGTAAAGAAGTTGTCATTCAACCTATTGAAGTGTCGAAAAGGGCTACCCGTTTTGGGTTAGTTAGAAAAAATCAAGCAGTTTAAGATTATGCACCAATCTCAGATCCCTGAACAAGCAGGTTTGTGTGGATCGTGCTCCCCTTTCCAATAGTTTTGATATTTTTGCAGCTTTAGGGAACTACAAAATTTCCTCCACTTTCAAACTATGTTCAGCTTACAGTTATATTTCTTAAGCAACCCGTATATCACCATTTAACCACATTTATTACCCTGGATGGAGGTTTTTTGTTTTCTGCAGATGCCATTTGGTCTCAT
The DNA here is from genome assembly GCF_964263255.1 of Lissotriton vulgaris. Classification (NCBI taxonomy): domain Eukaryota; kingdom Metazoa; phylum Chordata; class Amphibia; order Caudata; family Salamandridae; genus Lissotriton; species Lissotriton vulgaris. The sequence goes on along the minus strand of NC_141693.1, from coordinate 1,288,381,307 downwards.
ATCTGCTGCATTTTTGTTTCAACGGTTGTTGAACAGTTTGTTTGGAAACATAGAGTGCGTAGTTGCATTTCAAGATGACATCTTGCCTTGTGCTATTACGATAGAGAAACATAACAGTAGGCTTTCTAAAGTTCTTAGAACATTTAAGACATTGGGATGGCAATTTTGAAAAATGATGAGTTTCATGTAAAGAGGTTAATTATTTGGGTCACTGCTTCTCTTAACAGCTGAAGGTATTACACCAAAATGTTCATTAATTAACACCTTAAGTGCTGCGCCCGTCCAACGGCCGACGGCACCACTACCTCGGGAGTGCTGCCATCGGCCGTTGGACGTTCCAACTGCACCTGCGCAATGGAACGTCCAGCACTGGAGCTGGACGTTCCATAGCTGCTAAGGTGTTAAAACCATAGCCCACTCTCCTCTACCCATGAAGAGGGATCAGTTGGCTTTGTTTCTTGGCTTGTGCAAATGTCATCAGATGACAAAGAAATAAGTAAGGTTTTTGAGAAGTTGAAATCCAAGATTATTGAAGCCCCTGCTCCAAACCCTTTTGTAGAAGTTGTTGAATGCATGGTCTCAGTTGATGCCAGTAGTGTGGGTTTGGGGGCCATACTCAGACTAAGTGTGAAGAGAAAGACGTGTACCATTGCTTTTACATCTCTCATCCCAGTAGAATAAAGGTAATCCACTGTTGAAAGCTTTGGAGTGAATGTGGGGTTTGGAGAATTTTAAAACCAGTTTATGGTGCGGACATTTTGTTCTCAAGATAGACCACAAACCATTACTATATACTTTCAAGTGACAACATCTAAATATTTTGAGTTTAATTTTAGTTTCGAACATATTGCTAGATGATTCAGTTTCAGGGGTGATTTTTTTTATTTCACTTTCCAATTTGTAATGACCAGACATGCAACACTCTTATGGATGAAGGGTGTCCTGTTGCTTCAGTTTTTGTTGCTGTTCATTTTCTGCAAGAATCTATCAGGGAAATGACTGGTGTAAAGCGAATCATTCAGACAGGACTCCTGCAGAGGTCAAAACATGTCTTTTATCTGATTTGCCAAAAGAAAGTTCCTCAAGTTCTCAGTTACAAGTTTTCTTTCTCAATTTAAAATCGAATTATGAATTTAGCAGTATTCTAAAAATAGATAAATGTGTTCTTTCTGAAAGTATCAGACCTGTCATACTCTAACTAGCTCACTAGGTGAGACAGGTAGAACAAAAATAATCAGATGAAAAGTATTGGTGGCCCTACATGGTGGACTCTAGGGCAAACATTTTATGAAAAGATATTGGGAGTGTTCTAATGCAGACAAATCTGTTCAGGTTGGCAAAGCCCCTTTGTTTCCTGTCCAGTTTCATGAGGGACTTTGGCAGAATCCTGCAGTGTTTATAGGTCCATTTCTCACCTTACTTTGTCAATGTTGATGTATTTTGGTTTAATTTATTACTTTTTCAAATGGGCAGAATGGGGGGTTGTCTTGTCATTTCTGAAGGAGTGTTTTTACACAGAAGGTTTTTCTAGGTGATTCTCGTCCAACAATGGTGTGCAGTTTACCTCATGCAGGATTTTGGAGCTCCTGCAGATCTTTGGCACAGTTCACAAGCGAACTCCTCTTTAAGCTCAAAGCAGTAACGGTCTTGCTGAGAGGGTTAATGTAATTCTGGTAGAGGGAGTGAAAATGGCAATTTTCAAACGTTGTTGTGATATGGATTTGTTTTACAACGAAACATATGGGTTTATAATCGCACACCCAATTCCACCACACATTTTTTTTACATTTGATATGTTGAAACATGGCTACCGCTCTCTTATTTGTGCCCCAATTAGCACATGCAGTTCACCTCCAAGATCACCTGTGATCCCAATATGTATGAGAAAGTGTTAATAGAATATCTGGTCGTAGCATACTAAGAGTAAGCTGTTATACGATTCCAAAAGTAGTAAAAAATGTAGGATTAGTAATCCAGTTAAGATCATGATTGATAAACACGTTACCAAGGGTTTGTCCAAGCTTAGAGCTGCATGCAAAGTGAAATATGTTATTAAGTCTTCAGCCACACTAGATGATGGTAACTGGGCGAATATCAACAAACTGGTAACGATCAGCAGTCAGGGATCTAGGGACATATTACCAAGCAATAGCGATAATTATCGCTATTGCTTGGTTAGAGACAAAAATTTACCGCTGAACTGCGGCGATTTTTATCGCAGATAAACCTTGGTATTACCAAGGTTTATCGCAAATGCGATAAAAATCGTCCACAATGCATGAATATCGCTGAAAAGTAAGCGATATTCATGCATTGCCGAGCTAATGCTCTTAGCCATGTTATCCACCTACCATTGGATAACATGGCTAAGAACTGCTCAGGGCAGGTGTTAGCTTTTGGAGATATTCGCGCTTAGCGCGAATATCTCCAAAAGTTGGTAATAGGAGATAGCGATGTTAGCGACTGTTTCCAGTCGCTAACATCTTGGCACACCCACTTTGCATGTCATTAGTGATAAATATCACTGACATGCAAAGTGGGGCCCAAGATGGTCGCTATCTCCTACTAGCTGTCGCTAACTGGTGTTAGCGACAGCTAGGTATTAGGGAGATAATTTTATCTCCGCTTTCTTGGCTTTTAAAGCCAAACAAGCGGAGATAACCCCCCTTGATAATATGACCCCTAATTGTCATATGTTTTCAGAGGAGGTTGGTAATCTATTGTGGTATGTTCATCTGGAAGGTAAGAAGAATGGATTTGTTAACCAGGATTCTATTTTTCAAGCAAGCCACACTTCTCGGGATAACAGCAATTGTAATCAGCATATTAATAAAGGTCAAATGTCATGAGAAGTTTAGGAAGGTGATTGTGTATGTTGTACCTCCAAGAAAGTGTTGCATCTCAGGCACCTCAAGGACTTTCTCAGTTGGTTTTGTTGCTGATTGCTTAATGGGGAAGATTTGTGGTATTTAGTTATTTACAGTTTCATTTATAAGACTGTTGGTGCCCATGTCTCCTCTTCCCTTTCTCTTCGTCCTTTTATCTCTCCTGCTTCATGGTGCCTCTTCTCGGGGGCATCCACTTTCTGTGTAGTGCCGATGTGCCTCGTGCAGACTGCCGAAAGTTTAAGTTATATATGTATGATGTATTTATGTTTGTATAAATGTATATATATGTGTATGTATATGGTATTTATATAGTGCAAACCTAGCCAAAAACTAGTGAAGAGCTGTACAGGGTCAAAACAGGAATTAGAAGTTGTACAATAGTAATGATTTGGTACATTTGGGTGATCACACTCTTTTTATGGTAAATTCAATTACATTTTGGGAGCTTTACATTAGGTTTATTGTAATAGGCAATGTTACTATGATTCCTGGCATTTAATTTGTGAATGACAAATGTTTTCAAATATTTCCTACCACTGATGAAGTTGCAAGATTAATATTTCAGTTATGAAACATGTTGGCAACAATGACCATATTATGATTTCATGTGAGCCATACTGTATGGAACAATAAACAAGCATTGGCATAGCAAATAGGTCTCGCTTTTGGGACCTTATAAGTCTTTAGTTATGCAGCACAATATCCTTGGGGCAACAACATTAACTGTTGCATGGTTAAACACTTATAAGTTCTCAAAGGCAAGACCTATTGGCTATGCCAATTCTTGTTGCTTAAGTATTTAAGCCTGGTAAAAAATGTTCCTAAGGTACAAGGATGGACAGATGTAAAAGTCTTAATTAAGATAGTTTATATAAATTATATGCAGAAGATATACCCAGAGATGGAAACGGCTATTACTTTACACCAACTTCCTAGGGCGTCTTTTCATCTCATGCCAGATGCATTTTTATGGAAGTTTTTTTATTGTTATTACAATAATGCAATTAAAAGGTAACTTTAAATTATTAGGTTTTTCTAGTATAGCTACTTATAGCAGTTTAGAATGGTTGAAATATTGAAATGTCTGATAGCACTAAAGAGCCTTGCTAGCTGTAAACGTGCTCTTCACAAACACTTATGCGCTCTTATACCTGCTTTGTTTTATAGTTTCTTTTCTTAAACCTTCACTTCTTAATCCTTCACAACACAGTATTGCTTTTGGCAGCAAGGCAATTTATAAATGCTTTGGTCTGAGCTGATTTATCCTGTAGAAATAATTACACTGCATTCAGGCACGCTGCTCTTGTATTTTTTACTAAATGTTTGTATTTTATTACAATGCGTTTTATTAAAATAATCTTTGAATGATGGCACATAGGTGAAGCATGAGAAGGAAACAGCAGGAGATCCCTCGTGCATAATGATTCGACAGATGTACCCCGAGCCTAATCCCCATACACATGGAAATCCCTCTGATAGGGGATGCTCGCCTTTCGGACCTTATAAGTGTTTAGTTATCCAGCACAATATCCTTGGTGCTACAACATCACCTGTTGCATGGGTAAACACTTATAAGGTCCCAAATGCGAGACATATTGGCTATGCCAATGCTTGTTTAATGATGTGTTCTGTTCTATGTTCTGACGATTGCTCTTTTTACCTTGGTTTTGCTGCTGATGAGAGACAATAAATAGACTGGTGTATAATGTAAGCCTCTGTGCTTGACCTTAAAATGTACGCAGTATTTCCAGTTTCAGAGTAGGAAGTGAAAACAGCCATAAGCATAGGGAATGCTTGATAAGGTCCGTCTCAAGGGGCGAGGCTAAATAGTTTCACCGTGGAGGAACAATAAATGGCTAAATTTACACATTTTTAGCTATTGGTATAGATGCTCATTTGCTTCAGATTTACGTGTGGAAAAATGCATTTTATATTAAATGCCTGAGCCTACTCAAAGAATCCTGTCAAGATTTTAGTGGGTACTTGCAGGATGCTCAAACATAAGAGTAACTCAAATGGGACCAAATTTACGACTTTTCAAAGCTTTATGAGGCCGGCCGTCTTTATTGAATAACCTAATGGTGTGAGTGCCAGCTTTGAGGAAGAGTTGGTTATTTTTTGCCAAATTATAGGGATTGGAGAATGGGAATTCAGCAATGCCTTGTGTTTTGTTAAGGATGACGCCTCTAACTAGTGAGGAGGCAAGGCTCGAGCTCATAAACTTGCACAATATTCACGAATGCCTGCGGCTCTATAAGCCTGTGTGTTTATATATTTTCAAATAAAATCTTTAAAAATGGGGATTAGTTCCTTGGAATGTGCACATCGGAAATTGTAATTATTTGTAAAATGTCATGTAATCTCTGGCAAGCCTTCATCTGCATTTTATAGTTTGAAAGGAAAAGAGTCTGCGTGAAACACAGCCTTCCTTGGGGAATAAACTGAGGTTAATGAGCTTGATAGTCTGGCGAGCTCCATAAATCAAATAAAGCAAAACATTTCTCATTTTTGAAGAAAAGCATTCATCATGCAGTGTTTATTCATTCATGGTCACAAAATTGATTGGCCTCCCTGTATCATTGTGTGTATATTGAAGCAGTTTTTTTGTTTGGTTTGTAGTCGGCAAGTTACGGAAAGCATTGGCTGAAGGAGAGCATCTCGGACGTGGGCATCTGGATGCTGGCATCTGTCAAGAATTACGTGGACCCCGAGAATATCTTCGGAAATAGAAACCTTTTATAGAAGCATATCTGCAGCCTTGGTGAAAACGGTTTCTTTCAGCGTCATATTATGTGGTTATCCCAGCAAGCAAATGTTTCTTGGCCTAGTTCCTTCTCGTTGATGGTCGGCGGGTGTAGGGGGATGGGCAGGCAGGGGAGGAAGAGGCAGGGACGGGAGCAGGAGGCGGTATATTAATGGTCTAAGGTTCAAGAATTTCTGACAGCATTGTGTGTTGTATTCCATGGTGCATTCCATTTTTTTTTTATCCAGACTGTTTAATTGTAACGTTTGTGCATTTAACTGTGCCTCTGTAATCTGAATCAATAATGAACATCAGACTGCCAATAAAGTCCGCTAAATTGCAGGGGAGCTTAGGAAGCCTTCAGCATCATTGCCAAGTCTGAGAAAAGCCCTTCAGTAGCCACGGCAGAACTGGCTCGTGTAGATCATAAGCTCATTGATGACTTATGCACAAGGCAACATTTTTAACACGTCGAAGAAAACAATTAAGCATTGGTGTTTTTTTAATGAAGCACGGGGGTGTTAATATAGCCGTTAACCCATTCCTTTCTCCCAAAGAGTGCCATTTTCTAATGCTACAATGTCAACGCATTTTTGGGGAGGAATTTATTTGGTTTATCCCACATCCCCTTTTAACAGTTTATTACACAATGCCTTTGTGAAACGCTACAATTGCCTTGCTGTTTTCAATTCAATTGTGGGGGGGGCAAAGTTTTATATAATGTTGTTGCCTCATTTGAAATGGCAAAATAAATCTCAGCCTGAAAACGTTTTAGAACAACCCCCCGCCCCCAATGAGGGAAAGGCTACAAAGAGAAAGGGACTGAATGACCATTTACACTAAAGTACTGGAACAAGCATTGGCCGCGATTTCGCGAGACGCGCAGCCGCGATGCAGCGCTTTTGCAAGACGCGCTGCTGCTAGATGCCCTCTGTGGAGGGGTAGGGGAGGGGCAAGCAAGACAGAGAGGCAGAGCGAGGTGCATGCATGGGAGAGCGAGAGGAAAGGCATATGGCGCCTCTGCTCGTATGCGCGCGCCCGCGCACATGCACGCAAGCTGTAGGCCGGACATGGTAGCATTTTTGAAGCCCTTACTAAAAGTCTCACCAGACCAGCGCGTACGCTGGGTCAGGCGAGACCTAAAAAGCATGGATTGATGCAAACAACACAGAGTTTGAATTTTTAAAATTGTATGAGAATTGTTGTGGTGTGCTTATAAACCCATTTATAAGTATGTTCACCATGAATGGGGCAAAGACCCTACACTTCAATCTAAAAATAGTGATTAAGTGAAAATGCACTTTAGATAAATGGATATATGTAACCTTATACAGTCACCCTTGCATAAATGCCTACAATTTTGAAGATTCTTGGAAAATGTTGGCTGTCACAGGTAGACTTTTTGGTGTATTCATTTTTTTTATTCTAACAGTAGGTGTTACACTATAGAGTCAATTTTCAATTTTTTTATGAAACATCATTATGTCTTAAGCAAGGTTGGTGTACATGAATGTTTGCTAAAACTTGCGGATATACAAGCAAAATATATTTTTGTGTACTTGTAGGGTCTTCCAGTTTCCAGGCAGAAGCATGTGTGCTTGCCTTCTAGAGGGGTCGTTAGGATGGCGGGCGGACTTTGCCCGCCCGCCATCCTGACGGGGATTGGGACCGCCCGCCATAAGGGCGGGGCTCCCGGGGGTGGTATTAGGATGTGCCCGCCACAGTAGCGGGCACATCCTGTATTTTTAGCAATGTGGTGGGCAGTGCTCTCTGCACCGCCGGCCACAATGCTAAAAATGCTTTACATCATTTGCATTTACAAAGCGGTCTTACTGCAGGATAGCAGGCAAGCTAATGTGTGGAAGGCAGCTGGACAAGGCATGGCCACGTTTAGGCTCACGTAGGGTAATCGGTTTGGAGGAGTGGGGGAACAACTGCATTAAGGGCAGTGTATGTGTTGGTATGCCCACTGGGCCTATTCAAGCAAGCCGGGCCGAAGACGGCTGAAATGCCAGAAACCGGTCCCCGGTAGCTTGTCTCCTTTCTGGTGAAGAATTGGCTTGGTAGTTTGGTCTGCCCTGTTCCCATGATGCACTGGGCCAGGGGCAGACTGATTTGCATATAGCCAGGTTCTGAGCTGGGATGGGGCAGTGAGATAAATAACGGTGATGGATCAAGCCCTGATCTTTGGACTGGGTAAGAGTGGTCTGCTCAATTCAGACACTCTGTTCATCACCACCCCCTTTTCTGAATCGTTTTTGGCCACTATAGGTGTGGCAGGGTATACTCAGACATGAGTCCCTTTCTCACTGCTCCATCAGGATTCAAGCAAGCCGGGCCGAAGACGGCTGAAATGCCAGAAACCGGTCCCCGGTAGCTTGTCTCCTTTCTGGTGAAGAATTGGCTTGGTAGTTTGGTCTGCCCTGTTCCCATGATGCACTGGGCCAGGGACAGACTGATTTGCATATAGCCAGGTTCTGAGCTGGGATGGGGCAGTGAGATAAATAACGGTGATGGATCAAGCCCTGATCTTTGGACTGGGTAAGAGTGGTCTGCTCAATTCAGACACTCTGGTCATCACCACCCCCTTTTCTGAATCACTGGGCCTATTTAGTCTAAATTTTAAGGAGCTCAGAGGTTCGATGTTTAGCCACTGCCGCACTTCGCAGTGGGGTTTGATTTGATTAGCTCCGCATCCCGCCACAGGTGACAATCATGTACTCACTCTTATGTATAATTTTATATAGCACGGCCTTTACGCAAAGGTAAAAGAGCCCTTCACAATTTTATTATTTAATGGAATTTTATATAGCACAAACTTTGCCTCGAAGGGCCAGAGCGATTTGCATAGGAACCGGTTACAGGACGTGCGGACTTAGGATCAAATGCGTTACATTAGGATACATACAAAAGAATTACAACTGCTAACGAACAAGATGTAATGTCTCACAATGTAGAGACTGGTTATTATAGTTATTCCTTTATACATAGGGAAGGGAGATGCATGCCTTTATATAGCACGGTCCTATACTAGTGATTCTGATACAAGAGAGGGCTATACGTGACACACTACATAAGCAAATGCTAAGTTACATGTAGCAAAGGGACGAACGCGAGCTAACAATAGAAGAGGTAGCGTACAGTGCTGTACAGGAGGATAGGTGACATATGTGCAAGCCACAAAGGCGGATAAGGGACAAGTAGAGGTAGCATACTGCAATACGTGGCAGACACTCAAACACAAAAAACTAACGGTATGCATGTTGGACGTTCATGGGAATGCACTGGGATACTTATCCTTATGATGGCTAAGACCCCAACGGTCAACTTAGGTTAGGAATGTAACCCCAGTAGGGTAGCGAACTCTGCTTCCTGTTGGCCACAAGCATTGCCTGTGGAAGTTTTACATACACTCAGAATGCCCACTTAAATTCTATTACTTTAACTATTGGAGGGTTTGTCAGTGGGCGGCAGTAATAGTGGATTTATGCATCTACTGATGGGGACCCTTGTTTGACCTCTTGTTAAATCAAGTAGGGGATAATACTACATTAAATGGAAGGAACGCAAACAATAGAATACACGTTACGCAGGCATTGGTGGCTCTTGTGTAAGCACCGGAACGAAATTTCAAGTAGGAGGTAGCTATCAGTGTGTAAAATAGAACTGTGACATGTGCATGTCACTTTAACTGGGGATACAAATTTCAGTAGAACAAACGTTATGTAGGCATGGTGGCACTTGTGCAAGTACCGGAACATAACACTAGGTAAGAGGGAGATATCAGTGGGTTTCAGAGTATAGTGACGTGTGCATGTTTATTAAATGGAAGACACTCTAACTATTGGAGGGTTTGTCAGTGGGCGGTGGTAATAGTGGATTTATGCATCTACTGATGGGGACCCTTGTTTGACCTCTTGTTAAATCAAGTAGGGGATAATACTACATTAAATGGAAGGAACGCAAACAATAGAATACACGTTACGCAGGCATTGGTGGCTCTTGTGTAAGCACCGGAACGAAATTTCAAGTAGGAGGTAGCTATCAGTGTGTAAAATAGAACTGTGACATGTGCATGTCACTTTAACTGGGGATACAAATTTCAGTAGAACAAACGTTATGTAGGCATGGTGGCACTTGTGCAAGTACCGGAACATAACACTAGGTAAGAGGGAGATATCAGTGGGTTTCAGAGTATAGTGACGTGTGCATGTTTATTAAATGGAAGACACTCTAAACACAAGAACAAACGTTACGGAGGCATTGGTGGTACTTGTGTAAGGAACGGAACCAAACAACTAAAGAGGTAGCAATCACTTGGTCACAAGAGTGTAGCCTGTTTGACATTTATGCTTTATATCCATGCAGGCAATCGGGCAGAGGAGGACGTTGTGGCTCACTTCATTGCAGGTCACTGAATTGACCCGTATTGTGGTTTGGTAAGGTGTCCAAGTAGATTGGATGGTGGTGCATGACTTTGTTTGCAATTAATTTAGCGTGAAGGTTCTCCATGGCGTTCAGGTCCACACAAACGCGGGGTAGGTGGTGTGTTATAGCATCATTTAGGAATGAGTGCGTTAATTGTGATGGTTATCATCATTGTGCAATTCAGAAGCATATTATTGAGGTTGTCGGAATTGACCTTCATTCATCTTTTTATCATGATGCGCTGGGGCCATGGTAACCATGCTAGGAATGAATCAAAGTTTAACTGGGACAGTGCAGGCCTACTAGGATGTAATTGCTTTATGTGAGGTAATTAGTGCAAGAACTCATAACCACTCAAGTCTGAATTATTTGGGGGCAAGCACAAATTAAACCTATCAGTAAGAGTCAAAGGACTAAAATAATTGATCAAGTCCAGAGGCCCGCCACAATTTTCTCAGTCTGGTTTAATATGCAGAGGTGAAAGGAACATTGTTGCAGGTATCTCTAGTTCAAAGCTTCAGGCTTCTGATGGCGCAGACTTTGCCTTTGGTGTCAGAGCGCCTCACAGGGGGACAGTACTGATACACGATAGTACGTTAGGTGCTCTCATTACAAGGCCAACGCTAGTTAGGTGAAGCAATGTGACAAAATGAGCAGACATGGACAAGATGTTTAATATGGACATTACAGGAGGAGAATGGGTCAAGTGTGCAAGTCACTAAAGGGTATATAGTACATGTGAGGTAATCAGTACAATCATGGCAGACAGTCAAACGTTATGTAGGTACTGGTACAAGTCGCACAAGTACCGGAACGTAAAAGGGACGTAAGAGGTAGCGCCGGGTGTTGACAGAGATTGGTGACGGGTGCATGCTACTAAAGAGGACCAAAGCCAGTCAGAGGGCTAATACTGCAATAAGGGGGAGACTCTCAGACAAATAGAACACCTTGGGAAGTCCCTTCCTGAGTCAAGGAAATGGTATTTCTTAAATGAATGGTCTCCTTCAGATAATAGAGAGGACATCTATTAATTTTCGGAGTGTGCAGGTAATGCGAGCTAATTGGTTATTAACTCAGAACTGGCCTGGCCTGAATAGCGGGTGGGGCATTGAGGGTCCTCTCTCTTGGCAAAGAATACAGATTGGTAGATAAAGGGGGGGAGAGCTTTTAATGTATGTCTTCTGTCTCTAATGCAGGAACATCGCTGGAGTACAGCCCTACCCCCTTGGGAGGCCACATGAACTAACAACAGGATAAGTATCTGGGCACACGGTGGGCAGTGTGCTAGGGTCTGGGATTCCCTTGTTCTTCCCCTATGTCATTACTATACCCGTGTGGGACGCGTGCTGGTTTCACTCAGGGAAGATTGAGCTTTAGGGGACTTGTAGGGGTCACCCAACGTGGGAGACAGTCTCGGCCTGCCTTTTGCAAGTAGGGATTGCAACTGATTTGGTAGTTGGCATGGGGGTGACTATATCCCTTTCCACCACTTCATTATAACCTAGCAATACATTGGGTCACTTGGTACATGTTTTATGAACCTCCTCCGGGGGAGCAAATTTTATTGCCAGGGCCCGGCTGCGCCAGGGAGCCTCTCTCTGTAGGGGAGATAGCTTAGCGCACTATGGTGATATGGGGCACGGTGCCCTTTGATAAATGCGAAGAATAGCGCACGTTGGGAGTGCATATTTATCTCCGACACAAGTTGGCAGGTACCCCTTGTGGGCATCCTATTGATAGGGTTCGTGGGAGTACTTACGTTCTATGCACAGCAAGAGAATTGTGTAAAAAGATTGGACTGGTTCAGGCAGCTAATTTTGAACTCCTCTAGCTAATTTTGAACTCCTCTATTGCTGTCCAGTTCGTGCTTTTCGGCATACTTCTTTACCTAGCCGCTGTGGGGCGCTTTGCGTGCTCTCTCGAGGTGCAGCAGAGGCTTAGGGGCCTTTGGGTGCAACATGTCGTTGGCACCTTGACTCCCTATTGTAGTAAGGTCTGTCTCTCACTTGGACACTCCAAGGGCAGGTATACCCCGTAAATAGGCAGCCTGATTCCAGGGTCCTCTCAGAGCCTTGGGGGTCGAACAGGCTGGTTATACTAGCAGCAAGTGTCATCACAGTCTGTTTAATCCACTCAGTATGTACATTAGGAAGACTGGCCATCCTTGGCAGTGGAAGTTGGCAGTCATCGGGGGGCGGCCAGCTCTGCTGGGCTACATGAGATGCGATTTGGTAGCTCCTTTATCTGATGTTACGAGGAAGGAGTGACTATGCCAGCCTTTCATACCCTCATGGGACTTCGGTCATTGTTGGCCTGGAGGAGGGTGCATGCTCGTTGTCAAATTGCCCGCCAGACGTAGCATTGCATCTGGTCTGGTGGGCGGGCAGAGGGGCCTGGTTTGGCCAATGCAGACATTGATCAGCTTGCAGGTGATACCAGTCCACTCGAGCAGCCGTCTTCTGCTAGCTTATTCAAGCTAGTCGGCAAGTTATACTATGATAAATGCATGCCCATGGGTTGCGTTGTGTCCGGTGCTTGTTCAAGGCTTTCAGTGGTTCCTGCAAATGGGCACTCCAGGACACGTACGGTGTAGAAGGGGTGCCTCATTGCTGGGATGACTTTTGTTCATTGGGAATGACGGGACACAGCCTTGTTCGCAGACTTCGTTCTTCTTTCAGACCAACTGGGGGTACTCCTTGCACATGGTAGACAGGGGGGCCAGCGCAAACTTTGATTTCCTAGGTAGAGAGAGCTTCACGTCGGCAGGGGGCCAGATTGCCGGTTGGCTAGGTGCACGACTTGGCAAGGTAAATCCAGGCTATGGTAGGCTTTGACAAGGCCTCCCTGGGGTGCATTCAGGGCATCTGGGTCTCCTCAAAGTTCGCGGTGGCCTTTCATTTGTGGCCTGTTATCCTGGCTGCCAATAGAGCCCTATGGGGTCAGACTCGGGGACACTTGTGTAGACTTATCTGGCAGCAATAGACAGGGAGTAGGTTTTGTTCCCATTCATTCAGGATACGAGCTGAGTCAACAGCAATTCAGGCAGGTTTGACAGTTAAAAAAAAAAAAAAACAGGTGGTGCGCTGGGAATCATGCGTGTGACGTTCAGTCAGTGTTGAGTGCAGTGCAGAACTTGGGGTGTTGCTAATAAACATGGTTCTGAGAGCATCTGCATCTTTATTTGGTAGGTAAATCTATCTGGGTGTAGGAATGTGAGGAGTCTGGACGGGGGCGTATGTCCACCAGACTTGTTAATTACATCTTGGGGGCGAGTTGTGGGTTCACTTGGAGCGCAGGGTCCTGCTACAGACAATGAGGGGCACGCTGTGCGATTTGACATTTGTTTGGGGGCCTTGGAATTGTGGTGGTCGGGAATAACCTTTAAGACTGCATTGGAAGATGCTAGATCAGGGTGGCCTCTTAGACTTCCTGCAGACGTGTGAATAGTGCCACGCGCATTTTCACTGAGCAAAGGAAATTCTGCTTCATAAGGCTCTGGCCGTCACATACCTAATGTACAGGAGTCCGAATGAGGGCGGCGTCATAGATCAGAAGCGGGGAGGGCTTCTGTCCTGCGTGATATATTAAAAAACTAAGGGAGCAATACAGGAAGGTACAGAAGGGTACCCTCTACAGGAGCACCGGAAGGGTGCGTGAGCGATATATCCCCCAGGGAGATCCACGGTAAAAAGGATCCTGGGGGACTGACGGCGCCCCGTTAGTCCTTCGGGTGGTTGTGTACCTGAGCAACCGGGGGTTGCCAACGCTCTGCCCCCCCGAGGGGGGGGGGGGTTTGAGTAAATGGGCGAACGAGAGGTTCGCTGGGGGGAGGGGTTAGACCCCCCCCCCCAAAACTGATAACGCCCCTACGGTTTAACACCGTGGGGGGTTATAGCTTGGTCAGGTGGGCGGGTCGCGAGGGGCGGCGTGCTCTGGATCGCCCGTAAGATAACCCAACATGTTGGCATAATGTATACGCTAATAAAACTGCAACAACTTTGGAGCGGCGAGGCTGAGTGTGGGATCAGCAGCGGCTGCCGTAGAAAGAACGAGAGGTTCTTCAAGGTGGAGGTATGTGGTAGCCCCAGTGCTTTAAATGGGCTGGTACTCACCGGTACGGAGTACCGGCACTTACATATTTTCTCCCCTTGAATACGGGACCTTTCCGCGGGAAAGGAGAGTACCGGTACTCATAACGGCCCGGTTTTGATGGGGTTGATGTTGCGCTCCTGAGCTCCGTCCTAGGCAGCACTAGTACTGATTTGGCAGTGTGCCATTTATTGACAAACATAGCCACACCCCTTGCCCCGCCCCCAACCCACTACCTATTTTTGGTGAGAACCTGCACTTATTTGTTTCTATTTAAAGCACTGGGTAGCCCCAGCACATAAACAAGGAGAGAAGCAAACCCCGCACTGAGGTGCGTTGGCGAAGCTGCGGATCAAACGAATGGTAAGTGAGGAGGGGGCTTCCGGTCTGGAATGAGGGGGTTTGGGACAGCTGATAGGGTCTTCCTGCTCATAATGTGGAGAAGAAGGAATGCTGCAATGAAGAAAGGAGGTCATTTGGCAGATTCACATCAAGGACCACATTCAATTACAAGATCTCAGTTTATTTGGCTCTTTCAGTAATGAGTGCTGATAAACACTAAACGAGGAAGCCAACGTCACACTTTGGTCTGTAAAGTGCAGAATAATAAACACAAACAATTTTAGCGAGAAACATTTATGAAAACTCTTATCAGGAAAACTGACTTTTGTGGGCCCAATATGAAACTTGTCATTATAGTAAACCATTTATTAAATATAAGTGCAAACATATACCTTTGGAGTTAGTGCTTGTGGGAGATGATAGACTAAGCAGGTTTTAACCCAACTTGATTCGTTACAGTCAAGATTTCTTCCGGGTTATGTTGCGCTTTACAAATACAAAATACAAAACTGGTTCCGGGTCTGGGCAAACAGAGTTTAGAGGCAGTCTATAAAGATTCTAGGACTCAAAGCCGGGATGTACACAAAACCCTTCAAGGACATTTGAAAAAGGATTCTTCACTATGCTAACCGGGTCGGTGCCCTTACCTCCGCCTGCACATCTTATTTTGCAAAGCATTATGGACCTCCGTAAATATGCACCTATGCAGGGTTACAACCATCCGTGTGTCGACTTAAAACTTTCTTTAAGAGTCAGGTCCATAATGATGATTCAAAGAAAGTTTTCAGTCGACACTGGAATAGTAGTGACCTCGCACAGGTGCATATTTATGATTTCAGGAATTCACAAACGTTTCCAGAAGTTTGCTTGAAGCCTCTGACTGTCGCTGTTCTCATGAAAAAAGTAATGAATTTCATTTTCACATAAGAAAATGTACAATTGTATATTCTTCCATCCTTAGAAATGTCAAGCATGTGCACATGAAAATCATGTTTTTTTTAACAAGGATTTTGTTTTTCTCGTGGAGAACTTCTTTTATTAAGCCGCCATCCGTTTTGGAAATGTTAATCTCCTCACTTCTGCACTTTCCATGGCAAGAAGGACTCAAAAAGAAGATTCAGAATGCTCACAAGTGTGTAGGTTTGTGGAACTTGCACAGATCCATAGGACAGACCCACTCTATACCCACTCACCGTCCGTATGAAGATTGTACTCGTGAACAAAAATCTACACACGAGTAAATCCTTTTACGGATGCAAAACCAACTTTTGAGATTGTAGAAAGTGATTTTGCACTAGTAAATAAGGTTATTTGAATGTGTAACCCCAAAATGCACACGCAAAGCAGTGTTAAAAACGGGTAAGTAAAGTGTTTGTTGGCTGAGTACACAGTCATTCTTGATCTTGACCTGTTCTGGATGTCATTGGGTAAAGTGTGTCACTCTAGCAGCCCTTTCTTTGCATGTACCGCACATGTTGCCAGTAACTCGTGCAGTTAGGATAGCTTTGCTGTTTGCAAGTGTATCGTTTGTAAATGTCGATTGAATTCCAGCCACAGTCTGTTACGTCATGAGGCAATCTGAAAGGACGCAAAGTGTTGGTAAAACTAATGCAACACAATAAGAATGATCCGAGGTGGCGTGGAGTGTGGGCATTGTATTGTGTGTTTGCAGTTTAATAGGTCTACTGTGAATATATGTATTTTTTCGTCGGTTATAAACACTGTCCAAATTCGTGGATACGGTGTTTTTCTAAAGTTCTGGCTGTGGTCCCCAGCCTCAGGTACCTCCCCTAAAGTGGCTAGAAAGCCATTTAACTAGAGGGATGACCTCTGAATGTGCAGTACTGTATTCATCACATTCCCCTACCAACAGACCTCATCACTACTTTGGTTAGAAACACTCCGGAGGCATCATTGTCCGAATAAAAGCAATTCTATGACTATGCTCACTGACCCCATTCCATTTCCTTAATTTTAGTTTTATAAATGAATGTAATGTGATTGAAAGGTGGGTTAATCCCAATGCCCTGTCATACATTGACCTAACTCTGCATGGTAACATTGACAATCAGGCCCTATGGCTGTTTATCCTGAACCCTTCTTCTAAGTGGCCAGTTACCGGTGAGTGCTGCAAGCGATTCAGCTTGCACTATCATTTGATGATTGACAGTTCCCTCCATATGTGGTCTCACTTTCCATAGTGTGTACTGTGGATGCTTGCCCTTGTTGAATGAGTGCTGGTAGCTAAAAGTAGTGTAGCGTACACCCAATAGCACCAGCCTTTGGTGATGAAGTCATGACTAAGACTTGCAAAAAAATCTTCATTATAAACAGAGCATGCACAACAAGGCTGGTTTGCACAACAGAGTTCATGTTGCCATCTATACTGAGCCTTCAGTTCCGACGTCCCACTCCACAAATAGTGGGCGCCTTCAAGAAACGGGCTTCTGCTAACTTTCAAGATTTGACCAGTGTGAGTGCAAACTGACTAAGTCTTTATTCAAAGTGATGGCAGATGGCTTGACTCCTCAGACTCGCAGTAGGAGGACGGGGAAGAAGTGGAAGATGACCCTGAGAGACAGGATTCGTCCTTGTTCTTGCAGTCTCTGGTTGTCTCTGCAAACCTGGGCATGGTGGCCCCTTTTAAACTGCAGTGTCCCTCGCTCTCCGGAGAGCTGCTCAGAAGATCCTGGAGATACTGAATGTATTTGATTGCTGCCCTGAGAGTCTCCACTTTGCTTAGTCGCTTCTCTGACATGGCACCAGGTAGATGGCCCCTAAGCCTTGCATAACCTTCATTCACGCACTTCACACGCTGGCGTTCACGTTCGTTACGCTTCTGAATGAAGGCAGGCTCAAAAGGTGAGTCATAGAGGCCGAAGTGGCCATGGAAGGGGGAGTATGGAAACATCCCTCCATAAGCGTCATAGTAAGCCGGGTCGAGGTTGGTTGGGTAAAACAGGAAAGGGATGTTGGCCAAGGTCTCAGGTGGTGTATGATGAGGGTATCCATGAGGGGGTGGGACAGCAAACTGCATACAACTAGGAGGAGCTATAGTCCTTCTGTCCACAACCTGCCTGCAGTAGCTACTGGACATCTTGATCCAGTATTATCTTTTTTGTTTGCAAAAAAGGTGTATTATTAATAATTAAATATTTGAAAAGTCTGTTCTACGGATGTCAAATTCAGAACTTGCATGCAGCTATCTGTCACCCGGAAGAAGTGCTCTGTTGACTGTCGTTTAGATGTTGATAGCTTTGTAAAAACAGAGGTGCTGACAAGATTTGAGTATCTGCTACAAGGATTTCTCTGTCACCAATGTGGGGCCACATTAATTGCTAACTGACCTATATTAAGGGCAGTTATCAATTCAGGTCCATCGCATCCCAGTGGAAAGACCTGCTACTGTGATGTATGCGCTGGTTTTGCTGGTCTACAGCTCCTGGTCTACTGTTCAAATACAAACTCCATCAATTGATCTGTTACAAAATGGCCTCCTTAAGACCTGTATCTGAGGAGAGTGGGGTTTGCTCCAGGTGCCGATCAGTGGTTAGGTGCTGAAGAAAAGAACTTCATTAACTCAGTCCATTGTTTCCATTCCTGGAAAGCTCTTTCACAAGTGGATCTCACCACCTACACAGGTCGGTCAGAGAGACAAATTTGCACGTACATAGGGATCGGTTGGTCCTCATTCAGCAAAGATTCCTGAGACAATCTGAGCAGTGTCTGTTGCTGGCTGACCAGGTAGAAGGAGCGGCACGGCGTTGTAACTGCTTCTCTTCTCAATCTGTGGTTAACGCCTAGATTAGAAATGTTGAAGACTGGCTATAGGTGGCTGTGAAATCAGTGTTGTTATTTGTGGAAATCATTTGGCAGCTTAAGGGTTCCATTTTGCCAGTAAGCACACCAAAAGAAGCGCCAAGCAGTACAGTATTTTCCCAGAAGCCTATGGGGTGATCTCTGAAACACAAACAAAAATCTGATCATTTAAACTTGTTACGGCATAAAAACTGATTATTATTTACACAACACAATAATCGATTTTAACACAAACTCTAATGTGCATTTTGCACACGTCTAGAAAAACGACACAACAAATAAGTTCAACATGCTTATTAAATGAGTGTTATAGCAAAACAGTTATGAAAATTATTGATGAAAATGCTTTCACTGAAACAATAGTGCATCTCTATTGCTTTCATTGTAATGCATCATGAGAAGAGAAAGTGGTGCAAAATTCATATACTTTGTACATTTTTGTAGTAGGCCATATTCAAGTTTAGATATTTCTGGGCAATAATCACTGACAATGTTACAATTATTTCTCTATCTGAGATGCGTGATTTACTTTGTTACACTTTAACTTAATTATGAGTTTATTTTACTAAATAAGAAATGATAATTTTAAATTCATTAAATTTCCTTTTTTCCTTAGGCTGCATTATTATTCATAGCCTAGCATAATGGACTTTTGCTACGTTTCATAAAATGTTGCTTTATCTGTTCTGTTTATGAAACATTCTTTTATCAATAGGAAAATTTTCTAGCATTCATTGTGAGTGAATCGGTGGGAACTCAACCTTTTGACTAAACTACGAAGAGCAACAAGGTATGCTCATTGTCGACTAACCAGTGAGGAAGGAATAGACATTCGTTTCACATGCACAGCATGTACATATTCTGATGTATCAAATTTGCACTTGTTGAATGGAAGAATGGTCACATACTAGTAAGACCATTCTAGGGTGACAAATGATGTCACATATGGATGATTTGGTATATAAAAAGTGACTCCCCCGAGGAGGAGGAGACCCTCACTACCCTTCTAATGTGGTTGCTGCCACAGCAACTGCTTTTCTTAGCAGATCGATTGGAATCCTTCTTTGCCAAAAGACTGATTGATTACCTTTTCATTCCCCATGCTTTTTTCCTTACTGCTAAGAACCTGCCTGCTGCACTATTTGAGATATCTTGTGAGAAACCAGATCTGACCTTTCCTGACTTTTCCTCCATCCCCCTTTTGCCCATGAACTTTCCCCTAATGGACTCTAAATTGATCCCTTTGCCCCATCTGAGAGAACTCTTTTGAACCATCCTCACACATTTATTGGTAGTAGGAATCTGTAACCTTAACCATCCTCTTTGTGAATAGAATACTTTGACTAAATGTGTGGTGTTATACTCCGTGCTGTAAAACTCCTAAATGAGCTACTTAAAATGTTATTCATATTCATTGATTTTGGATCTTTAATCAAATAGACAAATTATCTAAATTAGTTTGAGTCTGTTATTGTATCTCAATGCTCTTTTCCTAGAAACTGTGCGTATGAGATATTTATTTATAAATGTGTAACAAAGAGAATCATAGATTATTTTATTTATTATATTCTGTGTTGTGACTGCAGACGTCTTAGTTTGTATGATTCTGTTTAAACTCAACTTCTTTAGGAGGTTGGGTCTTCCAATTGCAATATTTTATTTTATAGCATGGTTCTGAGAGTAGTGTATTTGAACATTTATATCTAACTTGGGAGTTGCCTACCGATTGTTTATCCTCATTGGGTGGTCAATGGTTTGGAGATCCTCATTTCACACCCCTCAATACGGCGAAGAAAGGTCCATCAGTATAAAATCTGAGTTCAGTGGCTAAAATTGTAAAAATCATGTATGGGTCCAGAACAGTTGTTGAAGTAAGAAAAGCTTCAGCGGCATCAGAAACTCGTAGAAGTAGCATTGCCACATCGATTAGAGGCACAGAAATGGCTCAGTACCGGCAATAGAAGATAAAACAAGCTGTGGCTGAATTATGGTACATACAGACTGCAGGTAATTTGTGACCCACTTATGCCCTCACGGGTTATCAGGGATGTCAACAATGTGAGGTAAGTGGATTTATGTGCATCTGAATATATTTTTTCTATTTTAAAAAGTGATATTACTGCCTCTAGATGTGTGGTAATAGCACTTGACTGCTCAGGACATTTGTACTTGAAGGAATCTGCTAATGCCACCATTCAAGCATAAACTCGGTGTAAGGTCAAGTTTACCACTCACAGTAACTTAATTACTGGAATCATGGAAGTACTGTAACTTCCACTACTTTCTTTAAATGAGAATCTTATTTTCTCTGTATCTAACTTTCTGTATTACACCCACTGGAGGTAGTTGCCCTCTTTAGTAACAACTGGGAGAAAACTGCACTTATATGCTTCACCAATCATAAATATGTTTTAATGGGATGGTGTTACGTACATAGCATACAATATTGATTAATTTAGAATACTGCAATTGGTTAACTAATAAGGGTCGCAAAACTGTGCCACAGAAATTGTCAGCTTTCTTCACAGTGAGAGTGAGGTTGGCTTTCGGAACACAGGCTTGAACCCTTAGCAAATACAGATGGCTCCATGTCATTTGTAAACCAGGAGGAAAATTCACGAAATTGGTTGTGTGTGTATGCTCAACTTCCAATTGCAAATGGCTTGATTTATGACCCAAAATCCAGTTTTGTATTTCACAAAATTTGTATTTGACTTAGTAAAGGTATTTACACCTGAATAATATTATCCCTAGTATCAGCAGGGGCATATCTATCAATGGTGCAGCAAGGGAAGTGGCACTGGGGCTGAGGCGAATGGGGGCCAAATTGCACTTCAGTCATGACTGTCTTGTATTACTGGATTTGGAGATAGGAGTGACCTTTTCAGGCTTCACCTGCACAACGCTTGAGCTGTGCTTGTGAAATCTATTGTTCATATATCTTAAAAGGGCTTACATCCCGTTCTTTGCTTTTCATTGGTTTCTGTGCTTGCCACTTACTTTTCCTCCTTGTCTATTGGCTGTAGCATGCTACTTCCTGTTCTTCCTCGTGTGTTTGCACTTATCAGTGTCCCAAAGCCCAAGTACCATTTTAATGCCCTCTTGAAGAAACACTTTGGCTCTTCTCTTATTAGCGCCATTCTCAAACAGCCTAACTTTAATATGGCAGCCTCTCAGGACATTG
Organism: Lissotriton vulgaris; assembly: GCF_964263255.1. Classification (NCBI taxonomy): domain Eukaryota; kingdom Metazoa; phylum Chordata; class Amphibia; order Caudata; family Salamandridae; genus Lissotriton; species Lissotriton vulgaris. Next base: position 1,288,359,814 of record NC_141693.1, on the reverse strand, counting down.
CCTGCATGAATGTACGCCTCGAACCTCCTACCCAGGTGCAGCAGCTTGACATCCCAAGCTGCTCCTCCCATAGATTCTTATCATCTTGGATGGGTGACATTTTCTTCTCCTTCTTTCCCTGACATCAGCGTACACCACCTTCTTCTTTGCCCATGTGCAGGAGAAACACATAATTGAAGATTATACAATCTGCTTTATTGGCACGACAAGTAATGCCTAAGAAAATACATGGCAGAGACCCCTATCCCCGTCCTTGTATCCTTCCTGCCTTCCTCTCTCACCCATCCTCCATTCCATACTTTTACCCTCCTCCTGTTGCAGTGCCTCTGACACACAAGCACCTGTGCACACAGAGGCGGCATCCCTTGCCCCTTCTCAATATGAGTGTGTATTTACTTGTCTGGCACCCACACAGGCATGGAGTGCTGGAATTACACCAACACGCCCTACACTGGATGGTGGAGGAGGCAGAGAGTGATGCAGTGCAAGTTGAAGGGCGTGTTTCTGACAGGACAGACTCAGCGGTTGTCCAGTGGTGACCCCACACCTGGTGACGAAGACATGTCTATGTACATACATACAGCTATAGAGCCCTCTGTACAGTATGTGGACTCTGCCTGGAACTTGGGCCGATATTGGCTCTGGCAGTCAGGTAGCGGTGACGAGATACTCCCCTTATCCTTCAGGCACACATCGTTAAGTTTCTGCATGGTTTTATTTATTCATCTCAGGACAGTTGTACTGTGCATGTGATTAGACTGACAGGGTTCATGCAGTCCAAGTCATGAAGTATTTTCTTGTGCGGCACTTACGGCCAATATTTTTTTTTTCAATTCCTCTCTGTTACGTATGTACCCAGGGTACATTAAATTGGGGGGTGCAGAGCTGCACAAAGGTCATTTGTATGTGTCTCCTGGTAAAGCTCACACCGGTTGGACACTTGACGGTGCTACTACTGATCGCTTCCTCTTCTCTCCCTTTGCATAATAAGGTCGGATCTTAGGACGAGTTTCATAACTTATCCGGCTCCTCTCAGCCCCACCCATCGCCAGTCAGCAGCCCCTTCTGAAGATGCACGCGTAGAGGCGGGGTAGAGCGAGAGTGAGTCTGTGCGTAGGGTGTCTTTTGTTTGTCTAGTCCATGTGTCTTATGACAGTCTACTCTGGGCGTCTGACTTACCTGAGGCTCTCGAGTAGTCGACATGACCCTAAGTTCAATTATGTGTAAGATCTACAGTGCTATGGCAACACCAACGTCATTCAGGATCTGCTAATGTGTGAGTGTAAGTAGTGTTACGTATTTGATCGTATGAAAGGTGCTACTCCTAATTATGACACTGACTCGTTGTACTTTCTAACAGTAAGCCTTGCCTCAGCATCCCCATGCCGCAGTTTTAAGGGTGAATAACTCGCATTCATGTACTAATGCGCCTCACTTAAATACTGCTTTGTGTTTGACACTTTATTTATTATTGGGCTAATAATGAAGCACACTATCCCCTGAGTGTTTTAATCTAATAGATGTATTGACTGTCTAGCTAGTCCAATGAAAGAGTGAAGGTAACAAGTAGGCGCTAGTGTTTTAAGTATGAAGAGATCCAACTTTGCCATGCAGACTTTTTGAGTATTTCATGGACGAGTGGTCAGCACTGCTGTGCCAAGTGTGATTAATTCGTAGCATCTACTAAACTAGGCTTATTTCCCGTGTAGCACATTTGTTGAGGGGACCTACAAAATTGTTTAGGCTGTTCAAATCACAGATTCACCCACATCAATTGTTTTACCTTTCACCAGGGGCGCAACTAGGTCTTAATTTCGGGGGGGGGGGCTAACATGGCAGATGAAGGGGCGTGGCTAATGTAAATCAATGGGGCGGAGCTAAAATGGCAGATAATCAGGATCGGTTAATGCTCAGGTCAAGCTGAGAAACAAATGTGGTGAATTCTGCATTTGAAACTGGACAACAATTAAAGCACACATTTTTGTTAGCTTGATGCATTGCCCCCCAAAACCCATACTCACCCTGAATCTTAAAATTACCCCTGGCACACCAAAACACATACCCACGCTGAACCCTAAAATTAACCCCCTCACACCCTAAAACCCATACCCGCCCTGAAATCTATAATTACCCCTGGCACCCCAAAACCCATACCCATCCTATCCCAAAAATTATCCCTCCCCGGGACTCCAAAACCCATACCCACCCCACACCCTAAAATTACCCCTGGCACCCTAAAACCCAATACCACCCTGAACCCTAAAATCACCCCCCTGGAGCCCCAAAACCCATACCCGCCCTGAACCTTAAATTACCCCTGGCACCCCAGAAACCATACCAATGCTGAACCATAAATTCCCCCTTGCCCCCCAAAACCCAAACCCACCCTGAACCTTAAAATTACCCCAGGCACCCCAAAACCCATAACCCATACCCACCCTGAACCCGAAAATTGCCCCCTGACACCCCAAAACCCACACCTGCCCTGAAACCTAAAATTACCCCTGGCACACCAAAACACATACCCATGCTGAACCCTAAAATGTCCCCTGGCACCCCATAACCACCCTGAACCCTAAAATAGCCCCCTGACATCCGAAAACCCACACCTGCCCTAAACCCTAAAATTAACCCTGGCACCCCAAAACCCATACCCATGCTGAACCATAAATTCCCCTGGCACCCCAAACCCATACCCACCCTGAACCATAAATTCCCCCCTGGCACCCCATAACCCATATCCCCCCTGAACCCTAAAATTGCCCCCTGACACCCCAAAACCCACACCTGCCCTGAACCCTAAAATTACCCCTGGCACACCAAAACCCACACCTACCCTGAACCCTAAAATTGCTCCCTGGAATCCCAAAACCCATACCCGCTCAGAACCCTAAAATTACCCCCTGACACCCCTATCCGTAACCCACCCTGAACCATAAAATTACTCACTGGCACCCTAAAACCCACACCCACCCTGAACTCTAAAATTACCCACTAGCACCCCAAAAAAAATAAACACTACAAACTTACACTACATTTGCATATTTGGAGGGGACTGTCCTCTTTGACGTTTCTATGTATGTAAGTCAAGAACAACATTCACAGTAACCTAGATATGCAGGCAGTAGGTAATGCTGTGCTGAAAAATGCATTAAAGTTACTGGAACTTACACAAAAAACTGCTGCCTGCTCTTCTGATACTATACTGTGGAGTCTGGCTGATCAGCAGCACTCTGTCCTGGCATCCAGCCCCTCCCGAAGGTCTCACTGTGTAGATCAATGTGGGTCAAATGCACAGACAGCAGGGGGAAAGGGATGGCCAGTGCAGGTGAAGCTTTTCCTTTGTAAATTAATTCCTGCTGGCGCCATAGCCCAGTGTTTGCTGTCTGTGCACTTGTATGGAATACACATCTATACAAGTGCACAGACAGCACACCCTGTGCTAAGATGCTAGCAGAAATTCCTTTACAAAGGAAAAGCATCACCTTAACTGGCCATGTCTTCCCCCTGCTGTGCACATCTTCACACCCCATTCTCACAACCCATCAAGTGCTTAGGTGAAATCCCTGCCTTCAGGCAAGGATTTCACATCTGCGCCACGCTAAAGGAAACACAAGAGGTCAGGGCAGGGGGGTCGGTTCACTCGCTGAAACTTTTCAGAGGCTCGCTGTCTGGCTCGGGCTGCTGGGCCTCTCAGAAATCATTAAAACAATCACATTCTCGGATCGGATGCGCAGCCTTCCTGCACCATTTCAGTGCGTGTCATCTTAGCCCGGGCAGAGGAGGCGACGGGGGGGGGGGGGCTGAAGCCCGGTGAGCCCAATGGGTGTTGCGCGCCTGCCTTTCACATACAATGCCTTCAGCTGCCGACTTTGTTACTGGAGAACTGGGGTTGAGTCTCGGCATTGGCTCAACATCCTGTGATTTTCGGCACATCACTTATTGTAGCCTTCCCTTAAAAATGAACCTAAAATGAATGTGTCCTTGTGTAATGTAACTGGTGTTCATGTAAAGAGCTCCAGTATTTCCTGGTGCTTAAAATTTACAACAAAAAAAGATTACATTTACTAGTGCTTGTTCAACTTGTTTGCGTTAGAGGCCATAGTGTTCCTGCTACACCACAATAGGGTAATGTTATTCACTATATAATATAATATAACTCTTCTTCCAGTAGCAAGAAATGCGATTTATAGGGAGTGGGTGTCCTGGAAAGTTTGGGAACACTAACAAACTTGTGAGGTTTTTAGGGAAATTCACACATTTCTTAATGACCCATTCCCACTCTGAAAAAGTTGGAGCATTACCAATGAGAAGGCAGGAGTAAAACAGTCCAGTGTGGATTGGAAAGAGAAAATGCCAAAATTGGATTTATGAATGAGAAAGATTTCCCCGTGGAGAATCTGTGTTTTAGCTTCTATTTCTTTTCCATTGCTCAAATCTTTTATTTTATCCTCCTCCTCCTGTACCTTCTTATTCATGTGAGTCTTAAAGCTGAACACTGCCTTTTTTTGCTGATTTTTGGCTATGTTTATCTTCAAATTCACTTTTTCCAGCGTCTCATTTAACCCTCCTGTCACCTCAGTCTGACTTAGATTTATCGCCTGACTGTTTATTTCATTTGCGCAAACTTCTTCTTGAGTTTCAATTCCACTTGACACCACTCTCTGAGCTCTCTGTTCCCCCTCGCTACAGCCGTTACCTGTGCCACTGCTGATGCTGTCTCTGCCGCTGATCCCTCGGAACAGGAAGCCCAGTCTTCCACACGCCCTTCTGTGTGCCGCTTTCGCTTTCCCTGCTTCAGCCCAGACGCCGACGAGGCTCACGGAGTATTCCGGTACGTTTCCTTCTCCCCCTGCCGAAGAAACAGCATTTCCTGCAGACTCCGCTGCCAACTCTTTTTCAAACAGGTAACCGACCATTGAACTGAATTGTTGAGTTTGCGAGGCTGCAAGGCTGTGAGGCTGGAAATACCGTGAAATTAGGAGTTTTGTCCGTTTTACTGTTGGGGATTTTTTTCACTTTGTTCCGCTTGTGCTCCGCTTATGCTCCGCTTGTACTCCACTTGTATTCCGCTTTCTCCGTGTTTGTGACTCCGCTTGTATTTCGTGTTCTCCGTGTATGTAACTCCGCTTCTTTTACTTATTCCATAACTCTGTGTGCGCCATCGATTACACCTCGTAATCTATGTCCCAGGTCTCTTTGTGAGGAGCACTCCGACCGAGCGTCTCACTCAGCCGCCATCTAAAGCAAGCTAAAACACAGATTCTCCAAGGAAGAGATGATATAAAGAAACCAGACATTTTGAAGGAGAAAAGTGAAGTGGCTGTGACTTCAACCTATTCTCTTAGGAACAGAAACTTCCTTAAACAAGAACAATACCCTAAAAATATCACCCCCAGGGAAGTTAAAAGAAGGAAGACAAAAAAATCATCTCTAGAACGCACAAAAAAGATCTTAAAACTACCCGGAGATAAAGCTGATACAAGTCAAAAAATAAAAATTACTCCTTCCTTGAGAACTTTTTTTAAAGTCCAGGTACAAAAGATAAAAGAGGCTGAGGATATAAATACATCGGTACCCGCATTGGATAAATTGAAAGGAAAAAGTTTATCACAGGAGGTAGAGGGGGAGGAAAATCGCGTCTCACAAAAGGAGTCTCTCCTAAATTCACAAAGCAAAACTCTGAACTCAAAGCTCTCATTAAACTCGGTAACTAAAGCTGGAAGAGAAGTAAAAAAATTGGATACAACTACACCTCAAACAGAACAGCAAGAACAGCAAGAAATGGCTGAAGGAGGTGTATCAACAACCAAGGCTACCTCAGTCACTACTCAAGAAGATGGAGATTTAGAAGACACGTTATTTGATAACAATGAGGTAGCAGGGCAACAAGTAACCGAGAAGTAAGGACCAATGAGTCCTAAAAGTTCTAGGAGGCAAACTAATGATATACTTGAGAAAATATGGAATGAAATGAGGGACAAATTCGCCATATCTGAGGCGAAACAAGACAAAATTCAAGAAGTATGTGAAAAATTGGATTGTAAACTAAACGCACTTGGGGAGAGAGTAACAGCTATAGAAGGAGAAGTGGCTAAATTGAACAGTAGAGTGGAAAGCAACAGAAAGGAAATCTACACGCTGAGACAAGAGGGGAAATCCATAAATGAAAAAATGGAATCTCTGGAAAACCAAGCTAGAAAAAATAACATAAGAATTTTGAATGTTCCAGAAAATAAAGAGGGTAGTGATATTAAGAAATTTATTGTGGAACTACTTGTGGAACATTTCCCATGGTGTGAAGCAGAATCCTTAAATGAAGACATACAAAGAGTTCATAGAGACCCTTATGGAAAGCCCAAAGAAAGAAAGAACCCGAGAATAATTCTTATAAATTTCAAAACGTATACCTTAAAGGAGAGAATTTTGGGCGAAGCTCTGAAAGAGGGAACCTTCAAAAAAGACTCATGGTCATTTCGAATTAGATCAGATATGTCCAAAGCGTCTCAAGACAGGCAATGGGAGCTAGGAAAACTTATGCCAGAGTTACAATCTTTAGGGGCCACGGTACAAATGAAGTTACCTCCCTCCTTAAGAATTATGTGGAGAAATAAAATGAGGAACATTAAAGATCCAGAAGAGGGGAAAAATCTGATTTGTCTAATGAAAGACACTGTCCAAATGGAAAATTCCACAATTTAAAAAAAAAAAAAAACACTTTTGTCCGCAAATAGACTATAAATGAAAACAAATGTAAAAGATAATAGACAAAAAAATAAACACCTAAAAACGTAAGACTTCCGAGTATATTTCCCAGGTCCAAGAAGAGGAGCGGAAAGGGGGTAAATGAAAGCCCCAAAGAAAGAAGAAGAAGGAGGCTTCCCCGGGGAGGGTAAGAACAAATCACTAAAACCAAAAAGCACAAAAAACAAAAATCAAAAAAAGGGTGGGGAGCAAAATAGGGAAAAAAAACAAAAAAATAAATCCTCGATATTGGAAAAGAAAATGGAAAAAGAAAAGCGTAACATTAAAGTCGAATGCTACCGAAACGTATCGGAAATCCTACCGTAAAAAAAATGATGATCAAAGAAAATGGGAGAGACTAGTAGAACCATAAAAATATTATGTTGGAATGGTAATGGTATGAGAACAAAAAGTAGAAGAAATAAAATCTTGGAATATCTCAAAACATCTGAAAGTGAAATCATCATACTTCAAGAAACACATTTACTGAAAGAAGAATGGGATCAGGCAATGAAAAACAGAGGATGGGTAGATGCATATATATGTACAAATCAAAGTTGCAACATTAAAGGGGTAATAATCATTCTAAAAAAATCCCTAAAGGCAAATATTGAATCGTCACAAGTTGATAAGAAAGGAAGATGGGTAGTAGCAAAAATAAAACTAGGAAATACTGCATATACAATAGCAGGATATTATGGCCCCAATCTTGATGACCCAGAACCCTTACAGAATTTGTATACACAACTTCTAACAGCCAATACCCCGGTAATTCTAGGAGGAGACTTTAATCTTATTCCAGACCTTAAAAACGATAGGTCTCCCCCAGGGAAGAATGTCAACTCATCTAATTTACCGAAAATGAGGGAGTGGTTAAGCATATATAAGAGGGATCTAGACCTAATTGATATATGGAAAGAAAAAGGAGACAAAGGCCAACCGTTTACATTTTATAATAAAAGGCTAGGACACAGGTCTAGAATAGATTTTTTTCTAGTAGACAGGAATCTACTAACAAACACAACAAACCTTATACACATTCCAGCTCACTTATCAGATCATTCAGCCATACAATTAACACTAAAAATTAAAACAATATATACACAGAAAAGATTTACAGTGGAAAGAGCTATGTTCTCCGATCAAGAAATAGTACAAGCCCTTAAAGAAGAAACAGAAATCTTTTTTGAGAATAATAAAACAGGAACTTCCAAACAAATAGCCTGGGACACGTATAAGGCAGTAATTAGGGGTAAACTACTTAGTTTGGGAGCGTACAGAACTAAGAAATTCAAACAAGAATTACTGGATATTGAGAGAGATATTAACATCTTAGACACACAGATACACACAGAAAGGGATTCGACAAGGAAGGAGAATCTGCAGAAAGAGAGACAGAAACAAAAAGAATGTTTAAATGATATTCTTGAGGAAAGAATGAAAGCTAAATGGGAAGCAAGTAAGTTGGCTAAGCACGAATTCGGAGAAGGATGCGGGAAATGGCTTGCATGGAAATTAAAGACAGACTTTGTAAGAAACAAAATAAACATCATAAGTAAACAGGATCAATCAGGACAAACTACGGAGGAGGATGAAATTAGAAAAGAGTTTGAGACTTTCTTCTCAGAGTTATACACGGAAGATATAAATCCATCTAAAGATCAAATAGAAAAATACCTAAAAGACTTGCCTATATTGAAAATATCAGAGGAGGAGAAAAGGGAACTGAATAAGGAAATTACACCTAACGAGGTTAAAGATATAATAAAATCACTGAAAAAAGGGAAAGCAGCGGGACCTGATGCACTGCCAAATGAATTATATCAGACGTTAACAGACACACTAGCTCCACAATTAACAGAATTAACAAATTTAATACTAACACAGAATGAAACATTGCCAGATACATGGAATGATGCAATAATAACAATACTACTAAAGCCAGGAAAAGACCCCAAAAAATGCGAATCATACCGACCGATATCTCTGCTCAATGCAGATTATAAAATTTTCACTAAAATCATGTCAACAAGATTAGGAAAGATCATACCTCAACTCATACATACAGATCAGAAAGGGTTTACAAAGGGAAGACAACTACATGAATTGTCACATGAACTCATAAGCACCATAGATCTGGCTGTATCCAAAAACACTCCTCTAACAATACTAACGGTCGATGCTGCTAAAGCATTCGATAGAGTGAACTGGGCTTTCCTAAATAGTATAATGGTCAAAAACAATCTAGGGGAACCCTTTCTTCATGCGATAGGTGAAATATATAAAAACCCTAGATCCAGAATCTTAGTAAATGGTAATCTCACAAATAACATAAAGATTGCTAGAGGTACGAGACAGGGGTGTCCCCTTTCCCCTTTACTTTTTAACCTGTATATAGAACCCCTAGCTAATAAAATTAGAAACTGTAAAGATATAATCCCCTTTAAATATCAGGGTTGGGAGAAAAAATTAGCATTATACGCAGATGATCTCATGCTATTTACAGAGGAATATGAGAAATCCAAACCAGCTATAGAAAAAATCATTTCTGATTTTAGTCAAGTTTCTGGTTATTTGGTAAACCATACTAAAACAGAAATAATGACATGGAATACCAATTTTCATAGCTCCAACATAAAAAAAGAGATAAGATACTTGGGCATTTTGATAAATCAAAATATAGACAAAATAGCACAAAACAATCTAAACAGAGTAGCCCGAGACGTAAGGAAATTACTTAAAGTATGGTCTAGTCTGCCCTTAAGTTTCATAGGGAAGTCAAACATCATAAAAATGAACATCCTCCCAAAATTTACCTTTTTGTTTAACAACATTCCACTGCAATTCAAAAAAGTTGAACTCAGAAAATTACAGGGAGAACTATCAAGTTTCATATGGGCATCTAAGGGAACCAGAATATCTTGGAGGAAGCTAAGGAGAAAAAAAGAGAAAGGAGGTATTGCAAGTCCGGACCTAATGGAATACTGTAAAGCATTCCAATTTAAAAACATAAGGAATCTTCTGGGGATACATCAATATTATCCAGAATATTTGCAAATAATTACAGAAGCAGAGGATCATTATCTGTTCAAATTCGGACACCAAAAATACTTTAAAAAAGTTAAATTAAAGGTCCTTAAAGAAGCACTAAAACTCTGGTCACAAATTAGACTGACTCTAAAAATTCCCTACTACAGTGCACTGGCACCAATATGGAATTCTCCAGGAACCCCGACCTGTCTGAAAGACGTAATGGCAAATCCACTAAGACAAAACAACATCAACTATTGGGGTCAACTACTAAATGGCTCAACATTGATCTCCTGGGAAGAAATAAATAAAATCACTAATGGAACAATATCCAAATTTAAATATTATCAGTTAAACAGTTGGGCAAGAACAATACCATCACAAGATAAAGATAGCAAAAATCTGGAAAAAGAAATGACAAAAACCTTACCCATAAAAAAGGAGGTAGCAAAATGGTACTGGACATTTTTAACAGAAGAAGAAGAAAGCTACCAAATAGCAGAACAAACGTGGGGAAAAGATTTGGAAACGGACGAATTAGAAAACCTATGGGAAGAGTCAGTAGAGAAATGCTGGTCAACACTAAAATCTGTAAGACTGAAAAGAAATCACTTGTACACCCTGCATAGAGCTTATTGGACCCGGAAAAGACTCTCAAAATTTAAGAATGCAGGAATTAAGAAATGCCCGAAGTGCGGGGAGGAAAGGGCAGATGACATTCACATGTTCTGGAGATGCCCAACAATAAGAACATTCTGGGAAGCAGTTGGTAAGACGCTAAATCTGATATTCAGAAAACATCTAAAAGTAAGTGAATTTCTTATTCTTTTTGGGATTGGTAACACAACAGATCAAATAGGGCTGACAGTAATGGAAACAAAGCTACTTTTTGTCTTAATGGTAATAGCAAGAAGAGAAATATGCATTAAGTGGATTGGTCCAACAGCCCCCTCACATGGGGAATGGATGAATTCTGTTATCAAAGCAAACAAACTGGATAGAAGGGGTCATAGTAGTAAAAGGTTTAATTATTGGGAAATTATGGAAAAACACTTAAATCCATAAAAAGGATATAACATTCTGTCCTATAATTAAGCGAATACACAGTCTGGATTATGAGTACGATACTCATAAGAGTAGCCAAGGTGGCTAGCTCCCTCTTCCCTCGCCTACAGACTTGTGGATATGTAATGGCAAAGGGGTCTCCTCTGAGAAAACAAGGAGAAGGAAAATCATATGGCAAGTGAGAAACTGGCGGTGACGGTACGAAAAATATTTCCAGAGGTAGAAACCAAATTTTCCATATACATAGAATTTTCGCAATATGAGGATTAATAAGAAAAAAAAAAAAAAAAAAAAGAGAAAGATTTCCCCCCCCCAAAAAATATTTTCCTCATGGGGAAAAAGGAAAAGTGCAATTGTACTGATGCAAAGGCATTGTAACATGCACAATTGTAAACTGTGTTCAAATATGTATGCAGAATAGCCTTCATATGCACATAGCTGAGAATACACAAACATTTTTGATAAACACTCTGGAAAACTGCGATTGGTTTAGAGAATTATTCTTGGATACGTTCTAGAATTCAAATAATGTTGGAAGTATATCCCAAAACCAAGGAATAAAATCTAGGAGTTCACATTAGCACATTTGTTTTGAATTTGGTCCCAATAATCGGGGTGTATTCAGAGGAAAGTGTACACATGGCAGGATGGAGTGAAGAGGCCAAGGAAGCAGATACAGGGTTCAGAGGTGTATATTCTATGATTATCACTTCTTCTATAATCCTCAACAGCAACTTTACCAAGGTGAGAATAGAATGTGACCTGCTTTGAAGATAACCTACTGGCGTGAAGTAAAGTGCCTATATATTTTGATGATTTAATCGATGATTAAGTGATGTGTACTAAAGAGGGCATGTGCCGGCTGATTTATCTGATTAGCAATGACATCCTCTCAACAGACCCCTGATCATACTCAAGTTCAACTAAGCTGTAATTAAAAAATGCAGAGAATAAATGTTGCTGTACTGTGAGTTTAAAAAGCAACTGATAAAATATTTAATTTAAACCAATAATAGTAATGTTCTCTGGAGTACTTTGTTTAGCAGAAGCAGCTCAAAGTCAAAACAGCAGAGTGGCAAAATAGCATTGGCAAAGCCAATAGGTCCCGCCTATGCAATAGCTATTGCCGTTGCCAATTCATTTTCACAATGTGGTACACCAGAGTGTCTGCTGTTCAACATGGCTAGTGTATCAGGGTAAAAGAGAGTGGCGTGGAGTGGAGTTTCGTAAAGTGGCATGGAGTGGCATACAGTAGAGTTGAGTGGTGTGGAGACAAGTGAAGTGGGATGTCATGTTGTAGTGTACAGTGCTGTGAAGTGTCATGGAAGGAGAATATTGTCGTAGAGTGGAAGGGCGTACAGTTGAGTGGGGTAGACTGGAGCACAGTGTCAAAGCTGAGTAAAGAGTCAGGAGTGGAGTGGTATGGCATAGACTGTCGGGGAGTGGTGTAGAGCAGAGTGGAATGGCGTAGAGTGTGTAGCGTAGAGTGTTGTGCAGCACAGTAGATTTTCGAGTGGAGTGGCACAGAGTGGAGTAGTGAGTCATAGAACAAAGTGGAATAAAGTGAGATGGAGTGGCATAGAGGAAGTTGAGTACAGCCTTGTACAGTGGAGTAGTGTTGTAGAATGGCATACAGTGAAGTAGAGTGCTGTAGATTGAAGTGATATAGTGTGGAGTAGAGTGTCAGTGGAGTAGAGTTCAATGGAGTACAGTAGAGTGAAGTGGTATAAAGTACAGTGTTGCAGAGTAGATTGGCATAGAGTGCATTGGCGTAGAGTGCAGATATAAAGAGTAGCTTAGAGTGAAGTGGCATACAGTAGGGGGGTGCAGAGTATATTGCAGTGGCGTTGACTGCAGTGACATAGAGTGGAGGGGCGCAGAGTGGACTAGAGTGAAGTACCAGAGTGCAGTGGTGTAGAGTGCAATAGAGTGGCGTAGAGTTGAGTGGTGCAGAGTAGAGTGCAGTGGCAGTCATACAAAGTAGAGTGCAAGAGAAGAGTGTTTCAAGTTCAAGTTCAAGTTCAAGTTCAGAAATTTGTATAGCGCACTACTCACCTAGAGGGTCTCAAGGCTCTTGTGGGAGGAGGGGGGGGTACTTTACTTATCGATTATCCAGGTTTTAAGTTGTTTTCTGAAGGAGAGGTGGTTCTGTGTAAGGCGGAGGTGGGTGGGGAGAGAATTCCAGGTTTTGGCCGCTAAGTAGGAGAAGGATCTTCCCCCCATGGTGGATCTGTGGATGCGCGGAATAGCGGCGAGGGCTTGATTGGACGAGCGAAGTTGACGGGTGGGGGTGTAAAATGACAGGCGCGTGTTGAGGCATTCGGGTCCTAGGTCGTAGAGGGCTTTGTATGCGTGGGTGAGGAGTCGGAACGTTATCCTCTTGTTGACGGGGAGCCAGTGGAGGTCTTTCAGGTGACCGGAAATGTTTCAGAATAGAATGTTTCTGAGAGCAGTGAGGCAGAGTACTGTGGTGCATATTAGAATAGAGTGCCATATAGTGCAGTAGTGTAGAGTGATGTAGCGTGCAGTGGCATAGAATAGAATGCTGTAGAGTATAGTGGCATGAAGTGCAGTGGTGCAAAGTAGTTGTCGTGGGTGCAGTGGCATAGGGTGCTTTGGTTCAGAGTAAAGTGGTGTAGAGTGCATTGGCGGGCAGTGCAGTGATTTACAGTACAGTGGCATAGAGTATCCTGTAGTGGCATAGAGTGAAGTAGGCTGGCGTAGAATGCAGTGACATAGAGTGCAGTAGCGTTGAGCAGATTGTTTCAGATGAGAGTGAAGTGGTGGAGGGTAGAGAAAAGTGGCATAGAGTGGAGTGGTCTAGAGTAGAGTGGAACAGCATTGACAGCAGTGGTGTAGAGTGGAGTGTTGCAGAGTAAAGTGATGTGGAGTGGTGCAGAGGGGGGTGGCCCAGACTGAAGTGCTGTAGAGTGCAGTGGAATGGAGTAAAGTGGACCAGAATACAGAGGCATAGAGTAGAGTGATATAGAATACAGAGATAGAAAGTGCAGTGGTGTAAAGTAAAGTGGTGTAGAGTGAGAGTGTAATAGTGTGCAGTGATTTAGAGTGCAGTGTCATAGATGATAGTGGAGTACAGTGCAGTGGTGCAGAGTAAATTGGGAGAGAGAGCAGTGGTGGAGAGTGTATTGGTTTTGAGTAAAGAGGTGTAGACAACATTGGTGTAGATTGCAGTGCCATAGAGTGCAGTGGTATACAATTGAGTGGTGTATTGTGGAGTGCCATGGAATGGATTGTTGCAAAGTAGAATAGAGTTGTGTAGATTGCTTCAGAGTAGGGTGAAGTGGTCTAGAGTGTAGTGGTATAGAATAGAGTGCTGTAGAGTACAGTGGTATATAATAGATTAGACTGGCTCATAGAGTAGATTGGCATAGAGTAGATTGGCATAGAGTTCAGTGGCGTACAGTTCAGTGGCGTAGTGTTCAGTGGCACAGAGTGACATTAAGTAGATTGTCAGAGAGTGCAGTATTGCAGAGTATGCTGTCATAGAGTGCAGTAGTGTATAGTAGAGTGACGCAGAGTAGAGTGGCGTAGAGTGCAGTGGCACAGAGTAGAATGGCGTAGACTGCAGTGCCACAGAGAGTAGTGGAGTAGAGTACAGTGGGATGGAGTCGAATAGAGTGGTGTAGAGTGCAGTGGTATAGAGTGCAGTGGCATAGTGTGCAGTGACAGAGTACAGTGGTGTAGAGTGATTTGGTGCAGAGTAGATTGGCGTAGAGGGCATTGGTTTTGAGTAAAGTGGTGTAGAGTGCATTGGTGTAGAGTGCAGTGCCATAGAGTGCAGTGCTGCGGAGTAGGGCGGAATAGAGTGTCCTGAAGTGGGGCATAGTGGTGTAGAGTGCAGCGATGAAGAGTGTTAATGGTGCATAGCAGTGTGGGGTAGAGTGAATTGGCATATAGTAGAGTGGAGTGGTATAGAGTAGAGAGGCATAGAGTAGCGTGGTGCAGAGTAAAGTACAGTGATGCAGTTTGGAGAGGAGTGGCATAGTGTGAAGTGGTGCAAAGAAGAGTGGAGTGGGTATGTGAAGTATGCATGGTATAGTAGCATACTGTCATTACAAACAATACAACTTTAACTGAAAGGACCATTACATGTGTACTCATATACAGTGTTATTGATAAATGTCTTCAGCGCCCAAATGATAATGTGTGGAAATGTCATCACCCAATATAGTGATCTGATCGTCAGCAAAGTTCATTTACAGACATTTACATTTTGTTGTGTGCTAAATAAATAGTATCATTTCAGTCTTCCTCAAGCAGGTCTCCACTAGCAAGCATGATTATCACATAAATCCTCCCATCATTTTGAAGTCAGAGAAAGAAAAATAAACACCAAGCAGACACAACTTGACCTCAGTCTTTACATGCACAGCAAAAGTGACAAGATAAGAACAAGATTTAAAGGCCTATTTACAGCAAGCGAGTTTGTGGAAGAGTGCAGGAAGCAAGGTTTGGGCAACGGGAGGGATGAACTCAAGCTGGACAGCCTAAAGCAAAAAAAAGACAGCAAACAGAAAGCGAGAAAATGTGAGTTACAGACCACAAAGCCAACGGTAAGCAGCAGGCGGAATGCATTTCTAGATCAGCTTTCTAATTGTCCCCAAGATGTCTTTAGAAAACCAGGCAGCTGCACTGTCTGATAGGCTGTGACCTGAAAATGTAGCAAAGAACTTGCTGAGTAGTAGGGACAAAGCACAACTCTGAGAAACATCTCGATCTTGAGATGTGATATACTTCTGGTTTAAGTAGCCTCAAAATCCCTCTGATCTGTATTTCCTATGTACAACCACACTCATTTGAGTTGATGTTTTGCCAACACTGGGTGAGGTCAACCTATGTGACGTGGCACAGTTTTAAAACTCTAGTTAAACTTCCTGTAGAACACTCATGGTATTCGCAATGTCTTATGGACCAAGAGAAGCCAGACTGGGGGTAATCTGTGCCTACTAAGGGGTCTCAGTCACAAGGTGGCCAGGGGTGTAGCTCCATGGGAGGGTTTTGGGGTGCGGCACCACATCTAATAAATGTATTCTGGTGTATTTAGTTGGGTCCAGGAGCCTCCAGTCAGGCTGGGAGTGTCTGTGGTCCGGTTTCTATTCGGATTAGCAGCCCTCATAGCACAGATACACATCTCCAAGAAACTTTGCAGAGATTGTATACACCCACCCCTCCTCTTCCCCCTCACACAAAACAGGCCTAGAATAAATAAAGCACTGGATGGCTTTCATGTGGTGCAGAGAAGCCTTTTACATGTACCACTATTTTCATCCATTTTGCCATTTCAATGGCAGTGAATGTTAGGAAACCTCTGTTCCACACCCCCTGAATCTAACTAACCAAGTTACATACGTCCCTGAAGATGGCCTCCTTCATGTCATCTATGACTTTCTAATTCTACTCCTACCTTTTCGGTATGGTTTTGTAATTTCTGCTACAGTGATGACATTGTAAATCTTTCCTCGTGTCATCATTTCCTCTTCTTCCTGTGAATGTTGTTGTCAAAGCTAGCATATGATCCTTGATGGCTGCTATTGTTTGGGTAGGGGGCCGTTGGCAGTCTGGGTCACTTCACTCTTAGGGTTGAAATCACCGGCCAGTCCTAGCATACTTGTGTGGCCTTGCTTGGTTTCCCAGCCGAAGTACATCAAGAAGAGGATTTGTAAAGATTTTACGTATTCAGCTGAATCACTGCCAAATATTGTAGGAACCCTTTCACGATCCATTGAGCTTTTAAGTAATCATCTGTAAACCCAGACTGTCACTTCCCTTAAACCAGTAACATCCAAGTTTAGAAATAATTGCTTACAGGGCTGTGTATTTTAGGCGAAGTTCACAAAGGAGTCGGGAATTCCTGCAAGTGTAGATATCTGCCTATGACTTGTGGAGATCTTGGACTCGTAGTCCTTGTCACAGAAGATATTCTGCGTTTTGTTGTGTATTATGTCAGTGCAGGAATAGAGGGAGACCCGTCCGAGGTCCTCCAGTTATTGCAGAAAGGATTACTTACTGTGTCAAGGTCCAGTTTGTTGACGCTGGAACCTATACAGGTGTGCCTGCATTCTAAGTGTGCTCTGCTTCTGTGGCGGCTGGCAACTATGGCAGTGGAGGGCAGGTGTGTGAAATAAATCATTTAAAAAAAAGAAAAATATATACAAAGTCCACTTATCTGCTTGTGCAGACATGTCCTCCTTGCTCTTGCCCTCTTCTTTTCCTGACGTCCCGTCCAAGGCCCCAGCTAACCTACTTAACCAATCCAGGTGTTGCTCTCATGCTGTTAACTAGCACGAGAGAAGAGGCAGGATTGGAGGGAGAGACCTCTCTCGGTGCTCCCAAGGACCCTGTAGGGTTCTGCAGGCTCTCAACCCGGCTGTCTTAGACAGCTGGGTTGAGAGGTTTATAGTGCACGTCAGGCTGGCCATCGCAAGATGGTCGGCCAAACTAGTGCACAGGCAGCCCACCACTGCTCCCGCTCAGCATGCCCCGCCCCATCCTATCACTCGGTTCAGGGCAGATTAATAAAGAATAAAGTGGTAATGAATTAACTTAATTACCATTTTATTTATCGCCTTTGGGGCATTTTAGTGGGGCGGTGGTCCTCCGGTCAAATGGAGGAGCCGCCCCTGCAGTCTACAAGTGAGCAGCAGTCTCCTGCATGTGAAGGAGGGCTCTTTTTCCCATGTCTAAGTGCTATGCTGGCTGGGAGCAGTTGGAGTTCAGAGCAGCTTGGCTGAAACCTAACACCTTGCTTCAAACTCAAACAGATGCCCATGGAAGCAAGCAATCTCAGGGCGTCACTTCATAAGTTGCTAAGAGATAAACTGGGATGAATGTGGAAAAGGTTTTTCTCAAGGTCTGTCTTACTAATTGAAAATGAATCCAAATATGTCATCACAATGCAGGGGACCCTCTAATTTCTGTATGAATGCAAGACTCTAATTTCTTTACTCCCAGTCAAGTCCTCATATCTCTAGTCACCTGTAATGAGAATATGAAGTAGCTCCTCCTACGTAATAAGTTATTACAGATGAGTTGTGAGTTAATACAGCATGCTGCCAGAACAAGCAGCCAGAGAGAAATGGAGGCCACAAAGTATCATTACAGGTGCAGTTTAAACAATGAAAACGAGAACTGGCTCTTTGTTCTTCTAATTTGTTTTCCAAAATTAACATTAATCTACATGGGATATGTATGGTAAACTGCTTTTTTTTACATCCAATAGGTCATCGCATGAAACACAGAATCTCTGCATTTTTCTACACATTGATTCTCATGTATTCTTGTAAAAATACAAACTGCTTCTTTTTGTTGTGTTAAATTTCACCCTACAGATTCTACTTGTACTCTCCAAGTATGCAAATATACTCTGTCTTTCACATGAAAGAGTAAGACGCCAAGAATTTAAGAGGTTTGTGGGAAGGGTGATGGTGTAACCAAGTAATTTAAGGTTAGGAATACTCTATGCCATAGTATAAAAGGGATTGCAAGTCATTTAGCAGTTCCATAACTTTATAAAGGAGCCCATCCTTCTGCGTTGTTCCCCTATATGATAAAGAACCCCTTGGTGACTTGCAATAGCCTTATAATTTATTGATGTGGATAACTTATTGCATGTATTGCTTACCAAATAATCATATTGTTCTACACTACTTTCATTTTTAATATACACAGAACAAATATGTTTTTTGTTGAAACACACTAACACAGCTAATATAGTGATGCAAACACCATTTGTTTGCAAATATGGTGCTTATTTTTTAATCAGTGAACAGTGCACAGTAAAATACGGGCAGTATTAATCAAATGTCATAAATTCTGAGATAGAAGCGCATGTTTCTCAGTTGGAATGGTTTATGCCTATACACGCTTAAGGCAGGTGTATTCAAAGAAGGCAGTCTAAATACCTGTGACACCCAGAGCGTGCACTATGTCGAGTGTGTCTCTTCCTTCACCTATGAGAGATATCGGTGGCCTGTAAAATTCGTTTTTCCATGATTCTACAGTCTCAGATGGTGACCACCGGAGGAAAACTTGAAGGAACCCTTTCCATCTGATCATCTGACAGGAAATGACGACGTTCGTGCTAAGGCACTCTCTGAATACTGACTTAGATCGCACGTGTACCATCGACTCAAACAGATCTTACAAGTTCAGGCTGAAGACAGCAGAGCACTCCCTAGAGTCCACAGACCTCACTGGCGTAGAGCTCTGACAGCAGAACTAACCTTCGAGTCACATTGACCTTAAAGGCTGCAGCATTAAACGCCAGAGCTATCTCTTTTACATACATTTTCCAATTTTAGAGGCTTCAGCCTTGGACAGCACAACTTTCCTTCAAGTGACACCAAACTTACAGGCATCCAGTTTTAAACTATGCGTTCTATGTGAGTTTATTGTACAGTTAAATAAAACATTGCAACGAAAACTGAGAAAGTAGAATTAAAACCATGTTAAAATCCATCCAGCTAAGTGCTTTGTGTGTCATATACAATGTGCCAAAGATAATCAGATCGAAAACAAGGAGTTATCGAATAGTGCGGGTGCTTAGCTCATTCCTGTGGGGATGTTCTCACGATCCTAACTTGAATTCACTGGAAACAAGAGAGTTCACCAAGTTGAAGTGCTGGTGCGTCAAGCTGTAAACGCGGGCAGTGGAAACTTACCAAGTACATTACTTGCTTACTTAAAGTGCTTAGTGCGTAGACATGACTGGTGTAAATTGGCCAATTTTATATTCACCCCAAGTCTTTCTATGTTAAAGTGCTCAGTGCATAGCAAGGTGTTATGGCAGTGAGACGGCTTGAGCGTTTCCATCACAGTGGGAAAGATGTTATGTCCAGTTTCTGCAATATTATACTTAGTCGGTTTTCTCAGATTTTCAGGCTTAAACCTTGGACAGCAGAGCTATTGGTTTGGGTTTCAGAGATCTTACAGACTAAGATTGGAGCCCTAACCCTCAGCATACCCCATATACTGATTGTGTAGAGTAGACTAAAGCTTTGGTCAGCAGAGCTGACCCTCAGTTTACTCTTGTTTAACTTGCTCAGACCTTCACACAGCAGTGCTATCTCTTTGTATACACCAATCGTAATGTTGCAGGCATTAGACAACAGAGACATCCGTCACTTAACTCACATTACACGTTACCACCTCAGAGCTGTTCTTCCTCCGACGTCACTTGCCTGCTGTGCATGTAATACTTTTCATTCTGGCACTTTACTATTCATTAAAATGAAAGATATCCAGAGATTTAAGATTATCGCAACAAATAAAAAAATTAATGCTACAGATAACCCGTTTCTGGCTCTGCTCGTTTGGGTCACCGGGAGTACTTTCCACACCATTCTCCAAGGCGGAGATTCCCGTGTATTTGAACCGTGCTTACGTACAATGAAACAGCAAGTGGCGTATCTCAGAAAGCGTCGTCTTTAATTCTCTTAAACAAGTCAGTGCCCACTGCTGATAGCTGCACCCTATAAAAGATTAAATACAATTCCTCCAAAATAAACCTTACAACAATTACGTTAAACACCAAAACCGTGGTGTAGCGCACATCCGACAGATTCAGCTTTAAGCGAGGAGGCCGATGCCTGTGCCTGCCTGGTATTAAGAGACAAAAGTTTAAATCCCGGCTTTCACATTTGACTAAATTGTATGATCCTCGGTAACTCACTCTTATCTGCCCTTTCAGTCGCATATTTTTAAAACACTGTTGCCTTGTATTGTGCATGTTATAAATACTGGTGTGGCTTTATACAACAGAGACCATTTGAGATACAAAGATATAACAGCCACAGGCTTTATCTGCCTTAGTAATCCCTCACTTTACCCATATTTGATATAGCCGTGAAACGCAGGGTTGTGGGAGTTCATAGTACATGGCCTTACCTGCCGAGGCGAGAAGCTGCTGCCCCCTGCGGTGTGAGGCTTTTACGGCCCGCTTTGAGAGAGGACGCTGCCTGACTCCGGGGTCTGGCCTGCTGCCCTTGCCGGAGGGTCCGCGGAGAGACAGGTCTGCTTCACCTCCCGGGAGAGACGAACACCTCACACAGTCAAGCTCTGAGAGTTACCTGTCCCCCAGCCTCATGCAGGTCTAGGAGGGGGCGGAGACTCACCTGGATAACACTTCAGATGTGACGAGTGAAGAGGAGGGGGTCTGAGCCTACCAGACATCAACATTCACGCCCACCCACACACACTCACTCACGGCGCAGAAGAGATGCTCGAGAGAGAGCAAACTAGTCATTCAGAACAAACCCAAATCCGCAATTCGGTGGCAAACCCAGCGAAATGACGAGATTTCTCCACATTAATAACCCTCTGTTATGACAGAAGGGCTGGGGATGAGGCAGTCACAGATTAGACATACCTGAGGTTTGACTAGCTCAGCCCCAGCTTTACTACAAGTTCTTTAATCCCCCTTGCTCTCCATTTCCCTATAAATCGGTCCACCTTTCGGCGTTTAACCTTGTAACGTGAGGCAACCGTGATTTCCACTGCCTACTGAATTAAGTAAAACACGCTTTCAAAGATATCACCTTAATGAACAAGCATTGGTTAAATCAATGGGATTGATGTTCGAACGCCACGCAGAACATGCGTGCGCCTGTTGTTTAAACATCAACCCTATTGTCTTTGCCAATGCTTGTTTGACAGGCAGGAGCAGCGATATAGGCTTTTAAAAAAATGAATTGTACAGAAAATAAAAACAACCCTATTTTTTCTGTAGCATTCTGTTTTCAGATGATTTTCTAAGCACTCACTGTTGAAGTGGGAGAGCCGAGCCAAAACTGAGCTGAGGTTCTGACTGGCTCTTAGACCCCTTGTAGGAGCCGAGCCCTGAAAATGTTTAATCATACAACCAACATCATTGTAACATGGAACCTGGTCGTGGCCCAGATTGTTATGGGGCACCATTATAGTCTAATAAATCGAACACAATACATTTTCGTACAAGTTGTATTTTGAACTCACATTTGAAAGTGCTTTCATACACAATTATAAAGAAAACGTAGTTTTAGCAAAATAAAATATTTGCCTAAGATCACAAAATTTAAAAGGTGAAGTCGTGTCGTGTCAAGTTTTCTGTTTTCACTTTGTATACATTAGCTACCAAAAGGGAATCTGTTTGTTTCTCCTTTTCATGTTATTTTTTTGTTTTTACCTCTTTGTGCATTTTTCTGCTATTTTTATAAAGGGTGAACTCGACCTAAACATATTGGAGGACTTTACATGAGCATCAGTTAGGCATGGGCGGAAAATCCGTTCCGCTCGCGGATTTTGCGGATTTTCGGGAAATCCGCAATCCGCGAGATTTGCGAATCTCCCGCAAAATCCGCAAATCCGCGAGCAGCGGATTTTGCTCGCACTGCTCGCACTGTTCGCGTGAGTTCGCGTGAGTTCGCGCCCCGCGAATAAGTGCAAAATTGCAGAAATACGATTTTAGCAAAACTGAAAGTAACTACTTACCAGGTTCAAAAGTTCAGGCTCATCATTAGTAGCCATTTCCTGTAGTGCTTCCTGAGGGGCCCCTCCAGAGTTCAGTTGCCAGTTGAAACTATTATGTGACCCTGCTCTGAACCTCAGAATAGTTACACATATGCCACAAAGGTCCTGAATTACAGCTAAGGGAGACAAGCAGGAGCCAGGCTGGAAGTTAAAATCCATTTATCAGCCCCTAAGTCATTATTGTCAGTTGGGGCAGGGCAGGTGTTGTAACTAATTTTGCAACAATGAAAGCACTTAGCAAGTGCAAAAGATCACTAATCAGGGCGCACTAAGGAAGCAGGTGCCAGCTAAAAAAATATTCTGTGACACATTAATCAGCCCCAAATTAATTCAGGTCACTTGAGGCAGGAAAGGTGTGCTTTGCTTTGCCGAAAATAATGTACACTGGACAACTAGAGGGTGTGGTGATGAAACAGAGGGTGGCATGGGTGGGCCAGAGGGTGGCATGAGTAGTCAGAGAGTGGCAGTGGTGACAGAGAGTGGCAGTGATGAAGAAGAGTGTCCCAAACAGGCTGGACACGTAGAAACAACAAGTTCGCGAAACTTGCGACCCGACAGGTAAGTTCGCAATTTGCGAAAGTGTACAAAACCCTCGCGAACTGGCAGAAACACGGGCGAACACAAAAAAAAAAAATCCGCAAATTCGCGGGAATTTGCGGATTTTGCGGATTGCGAATCCGCAAATCCGCAAAATTTGCGAACGCGAGATCCGCAAAATTCGCTCATGCTTAGCATCAGTTACATTACTCAAGGTCACATTCATGTTGTTTAGGCACTGGGAGATTAAGTGATTTCCTCAGAATCACAGGATGTTGAGTCACTACCAAGACTCGAACCTGGAGGTATATTTACAAGCCTCTAGCGCCACTAGATCATCAATTTTATTTAATGTTCCAGTGGCCACTAGTGTAACGAAACTTGAGTCGACCCCCTGCAAACTGCATGGACACCCCACTCTCTGGACTCAGTAAGGAGCTGTCACGCCAGGGTACTGTGCTGAAGGGGCCCATTGGAGCTCAGGCCCCGGCACCCTGGGGGCTTTATGAAAGCCCATATATACAAGGCCACACTAAGCCACCCTGCGTGACTTTTCATGGCCATGTAAACATGGCCCCTTTTCACACATCACTTTGTGTGAGAGGGGCGTGTAATGAGTGTTGCTGTGGCCATTCCACCGCAACACCCATTGCTTTGTGACACCACTCCAGATTTACAAGGATGTATAAATCTGAGGCAGCTCCCAAAAATGCAATTGAAAAACAGGCATTAGGGTGACACAACGAGGAGAAATATTTTTATTTCTCCTAGTTTTTTGCTCTATGTATGCTGCATTATGCAGCACACACAGAAGGAGCAATTCACCTTTAATGATTGTTTATGTGCAAGAAGGTGTCCCTTCCTGTCCATAAACTATCATCCCTGTAATGCAGGCCCCTTGCACCATGGAGCAAGGGTGTTTGCATTGGCGCTAGGCAGCATTTTTAGCACTGGCGCTAGGTAAAACACAGAGGTGCATCGTATTCTTGTGAATTCAGTGTGTCCCTACTTTTTGTAAATGGCGCTGCACTGCTAAAGTTCTTTCAGCGCCACGCAACGTAATTTCTTTGTAAATCTTACCCTTGGTTTCACAGTTCCAAAGCCGGCAGCTCTAGCATTAACACCATATCCTGGGTAGAGGGAGTGTGGCAGGCAGAAGCCAAATGAAGGTTTGGCTCGTTATGAGCTAGAGGGTCCATTGGGGCATTAGGCTGAGCCTGGCTTAAGCTTCAGCGGCTCGCCCACCTCTACTCGCTCCCCAGTGCTAGCAGGCTGCTCTCTGAGTAACTTCAGATGCAAATTCCAAAGCATTCCAATGGAGGTGGAAGGACACACTGAAACATCTAATATGAAAACTGTTAACCTAAAACACTGTGGGCTGATTCAAGATATGGCAGACTGTGGGGCATACTTATAAGCCCCTACTGCCACCGGAGCATCACTTTTTTTGATGCTCCAGTGGCGCTCTGTGAAACCCCAAATTTACAAGGGCATGCAAAGCCACCCTGCATGGTTTTCCATGGCCTTGTAAATACAGCCCCTTTTCAAGCATCACTTTTCGTGAAAGGGGTGTCCAATAGGTGTTGCTGTGGGTGTTCCACTGCAACGCTCAATGCTTTTTGACACTGCCCCAGATTTATAAGGATGTGTAAATTTGAGCCAGCACCAAGAAACACAATTGAAAGGCAGGTGTTAGTGTGACACAACCAAGAGAAATACTTTTTTTCTTAGTTTGTTTTTATTTCTATGTTTGCTGCACTCTGCATTGTCTGCATTGTCTGCATTGGCGCTAAGTAGTTTTTTAGCACTGGCGCTAGGGAAAACACAGGTGCGCTGTATTCTTGTGAATAGAGTGCACACCTGCATTTTTGAAATGACACAGTGCAGCACTGCTAAATTGCTTGCAATGCTGCGCTGCGTCATTTCCTTGTAAATATGCCCCTATGTCTCAAGCCGATGGCCGATACAAAGCCCCATAAAGTAAATCCAAAATACATTATGTTAGCAGTGAATACCACCAGCAACATACAGGTCAAACCTAAAAAGACATCATTAATGACATGATGCTGAACAGCATCCCTTTCAAGTCCCTTTCCATGATTCCCTCTGCTTGCAATATGCACATCACCATTGCTGGAAACGGAAAAAATGTACTCCTGGAAACCATAAATTAGGGGTCAAACTGTGGCAGCGGTATGGGTGTGGAATCATGAGGGAGGAAGTCATGAAAACTGGAGTCTGACAGGCAACTTATACATTTAGCTTGTTTAGTCTCTTATTGGTATTCATGTTTCTCAATGGGGCTTATATCAATCTTCAAAATGAAGAGGGGTGTGGCTACGCGCGCAGCGAGACTGGCTGCACACTAGCGGAGCTCCGGTGTGATCCCGCACTCAGGGGTTAATTTCTTCGGCGAAATTACCGCATAGATGGTCCAAACTTGCAGCGAGTGGTCATGAGGCGCTGACACAGCATCGGACCAAATCTTACGGTCCAACGAGCCCCGGGACCGCACCGGCACCTGCGAGGCCGCCATAGCCGAGGGAGTGATCACGGGCCCGGCGAGACCCGGCAGGCAAGCCCGGTGTTGGAACCGGAAGTGAGGGCCACACAGACGAAGCGCCCGAGAGACGCGGGCTGAAGCGGCGGCACTGGGACATACCAAAGCGGACCGACCCTCGGCAGACCACCGGAGGCGGAGGCGACCCGACAGTCAAAGCACGGAGGACAGAGAAGTGGCGCATCACCGGTAAACTGGGACCGCCGAGGGGCGTGGCCAAGATGGCGGTGTGAGCGGACGTGCTTCGCTGAGCTCCCGCCGCCGGCCACCGAATACAGCACGACCAAAGCACTTACCCGGCCGAGAACGGTCCCGAGAGACTTCTGGCACCGGCGCCGCAGCAGCGGTGATCTTCTGGTCCGGTGCTGAGCCCGGGGACGGCCGGACCTGTGACCTGTTTGACCGTGGAGGCGGCGACCGTTGGGGCCTAGAGCGCTCAGAGTGAAGAGAGCGCGGCCGAAAACGAGGCCGAGGAGGGCGGAGCCACAGCGCCGTCCGAGGGCGGCCGGGGCAGGCATCGGCTGAGGCGGCGGGTCCGGCCCGCGCGGCAACGTGCGAGGCTTCCCACGGTTCTACGTGGAAGCTACTGCGGACCTGCCGGCCCCATCGCACATTGGAGCGGACACTGCCCGGGCTGTCGCCGGCTCCCATCGCCGGACCTGGTGGCCCCAAGTGGAGGACGCCGGCGGCCTTGAGTTCCGGCCTGCAGCACTTTGGAACGGAGGTACGGGGGGGGGTTGTTACAGTGGTTCCAGGCGCCCCCCCCCCTCGCCATACACCCGCTACCCGACCCGCCAGGCCGGAGCTCCATCGGCGCGTGAGGCGCGATCACCTGCAGCAGCCCGCCATTTTAGGCGCCCCGGCACCACAGCCACGTGGGAGGGCGACGGGGGCCCAGTCTGCACCCGGAGAGCACTGACACCGCTGGGGGTGTCTGGGACCGACCACCTCCCTGCCCCCCCTCCTGGACCACTGACCGGCGCGACGACGCGGAGGCATCTGGGGGTCACACCGAGAGCAGAGCCAACACGCAGGCGGGGAGGGAGCCTGTCCATGCGGCCTGCACGGCTCTCACTCCGCAGGCCCCTGTGACGACCCCAACACTAGCCCAGACGCCAGTCGAGGGACGCTCCAGGTCCCCGGGGCACGGGGCGGGCCCACTCCACACCTGAGTGACGCCCTTTGGCGGAGCCCTCTCACCCAAATCCACGCTGCGGAAGCCACACCGCGTTGCGGGCGCCCGACTGGACTCGCGGCTGGCAAGTGGAGCGCACCGCTATCCCCGTGCCGGGCGCCAGGAGACACAGCGGCATCGGCGGCCTGGGCCTGCAGTCCACTAGCGGAGGGTTGCTGGGCAGGAGACACCGCATGAACCATGTCCACCGCCAGGACGAGGAAAGACCGCTCCATCGCTGACCTCTTCACCCCCGGCGCTCTGGGGAAGAAGGCGGACGCCGCGGCGGCCGGCCACCGCGGGGGCGCCGAGAAGAAAAACCAGGCCTCGCCAGCCCAGGGACAGCCAGATGCAGAGGGCCCAGTCACGCGCTCCTTCCTGGAGTCGCTCTTCATGGGACTGCGCGAAGACATCCAGGAATTAAAGAAAGAACTCCAGGACGAGATAAAGGAGGTGCGCCGCGACACCGACGCCATCGGTGAGAGAGTGGCGGAGCTGGAGACGAAGAGCGACGCACGGGACATAGAAATTGAAGCACTGCGGCAGGAACTGGTGCGCATTCACGACCAGCAAGTGGACCTCCAAACACACGCCGAAGATTTGGAGAACCGCTCCAGGCGGCACAACATAAGGATCCGGGGGGTGAAGCACTCCCCGGACACGGAGGACCTCTTCCAATTCACACGGGAACTGTTCAACCACATCCTGGGACGCCCGTCGGATGCGCCCCTGGGCTTGGACAGAGTGCACAGAACGGGCCCGCCTAGAGCGGCCACAGCGCACCCAGCGGACATCCTTGTGTGCGTCCAAGACTTTCGGACCAAGGAGGAGATCCTCGCCAGTGCGCGCCGGATGGCGCCGGTGTCCTTTGGCGCGCACTCCCCTGCCCTCTACCAGGACCTTGCAGCGCTGACCCTGGAGAAGAGGCGCCTCTTCCGACCCGTCACAGCGGAATTGCGGAAACGCAACATCTCATACAGCTGGGGACACCCCTTTCGCCTTGTGTTTAAGATGGGCAACAACCTCCACCAGATACGCTCCCTCAGGGAGGCCTGCACCCTTCTGAACATTGAGGAACCGTCGGAAGCCGAGAACCCCGGGGTGGGGGGCGCCCCCAACGAGGATACACCGGGAAGATGGCGGCAACAGCGGAGGCGACACAGGCCGCGACGTCCCGCCACCAAAGAAATAGCAGAGGGCCAACGAGCGGCGGTGGAGACGGTCGCGCAAGGCCTGGTGAATAAAGAAAACGATTGAACTCTACCACGGTCACACGGTGCTGCCAGGACATGACCTGGCCGGGACGGTTCACTCCGGCGGCGGGGGCTAAGCCTCGCTGACCCGCGCTGTGTTTACGCCGTCCCTTTGATGGCTGACCCCCGCGGAGAGGCACAGTGCCCGACATCACCGTCGCCATTGCCCACACTCCAAGTGTTTCCTTTACCACGGGTCCAGTGGACATTCACCTGGACCTGGGACTATGTTGATTCAGACTTCTTTTTGGTTGCAGGGGCGAAGGGCGGGGTGGGGGGGGGGGGATTCCATCGGCGCTTGCACCCGCAAAGAGGATCGAACATTGCACTAATGGGGTTTGGGGGGAGGGGGGGGTTGCACCAGTTGGGGTTGGGGGGCAGTTGGGGGAAGAGGGGGGGGTTGGGGGGGCTCTCCTTGTCCAAGGGATTCTATCACCACAGACGGAGTGGGTTTGACCTCCGGCGCAGTGTCTTCCACAGATCACCAGCCAGCGCTTGCCACCTATGGGTGGGACCCAGAGTTTCCCTTACTGCCTCAGCCATGACACGACACATAACAGTACTCTCCCTTAATGTGAGGGGGCTCAACAGTCCAAATAAACGCAAAGCCATACTGTCCTTCCTAGAGCGTTCCAGGGGCGGACATCTGCCTCCTCCAGGAAACACATCTGGTCCGTAACGACCAGCACAGACTCAAAACACGCGCATTCCCATGGCAGTTCTTCTCCTCATCCCTGAAGAAAGCAGCGGGGGTAGCGATCCTGGTATCTAAGTCTTTTGAGGGGAGGGTCCTCCAGAAGGAAGCTGAGATTAAAGGGCGACTCCTGCTTTACAGCTTCCAGATTGCAGGTCACACTTTACTCTTGGGTTCGGTCTACGCCCCGAATGAGGGGCAGGAACGGTTCTTGCACACAGCATTGGAGGCCTCGACATCCACCACACACACGCACTTACTCCTGGGAGGGGACCTCAACATTGTATTTCATAACACAGCTGACCGCTCCGGCCAGCGGACCGGGCAGGTGGGGGCACTGACTGCTGCGGGACACGCATACATAGCAGACTTAGGCCTACTGGATCTGTGGAGACATGCCCATCCCCAGTCGACGGCCTACACTTATTATTCGGCGGCGCGTAAGACCTACGCGAGGCTGGACTACTTTCTATGCTCCTCTCAACTAGCGCTGCAGGCCGAGACGGTGGAGATACTGCCGGCCGCGCTCTCAGACCACTCCCCGGTGGTGGCGACATTTCTAATGGGGGATGCGCCGGCTCCGCAGCGACACTGGCGACTGCGGGATGGCCTTCTGCAGCTGCCTGACACCCAACCACGGCTCAAGTCCGCGATCACCCACTACTTGGAACACAATGCCAACGACGACACCTCCAAAGCCACTCAGTGGGCGGCCCTCAAAGCGGTCCTGCGCGGCGAGCTCTCTCCATTGCCGCGGCCAACAACAAGGAGCGGGCTCTAAAACGTGCTGAACTCACCCAACGGGTGGCGGAACTGGAGCAGATGCACCAGCGCACGGGAGCGGCGAGGGCATGGCGCCAGTTATGCGCCGAGCGGAAAATGTTGGCCGCTCTAGATCAGGATGTGGCGGAATACGCCGCTATGCGCCTGAAGCACGCCTATTACACCGGAGGCGACCGTTGCGGGAAGCTTCTGGCGAGCAGATTGCGGGCACAAACCCAACGGCAACAGGTACGCTCCCTCCAATCTGCAGGTGGCGGCCAGATCACAGAGGACGCGGCGATCGCAGCGGCCTTCGGCAATTTCTACGCGGCACTGTACGATGCGGACCGCCTGGACCCCGACGCTGGGCCGACTTACCTACGGGGTGCGGACCTCCCCGCCCTCAATCAAGCCCAAGCGGACTTTCTGGAACGGCCCATAGGCCTGGAGGAAGTCATCGCTGCCATAGCCCGCCTCAAAGTGGGGAAATCCCCAGGCCCTGACGGCTTTTCTGCGGCCTTCTATAAGACCTTCTGTCAGCAGCTTGCCCCACTTCTGCGCGACCTGTTCAACACCTTCGACACGCCCGGTGCTATACATCCTGACCTGCTTGCGGCCTCGATCTCTGTAATCCCCAAACCAGGCCGCGACCCAACGGCTTGCGGCTCGTACAGGCCCATTTCACTGCTGAATGTTGACTTGAAACTCTACACCGGAATAATGGCGAGCCGCATAGCACCTTACATGCAGCAGTTGATTGACCCGGATCAGGCAGGCTTCATCCCACAGAGGCAGACCAGCGACAACACCAGGCGAGTGCTACACCTCATAGAGGCCGGGTCGCGCACAAAACCGGACTGCATGCTCCTCACCATTGATGCGGAGAAAGCATTCGACAGAGTGCATTGGCCCTACCTCGACCAGGTTCTCCGCCATTTCGGGTTTGGGGATACACTACGCCACCGCATCTTCAATTGTTATCGCCGGCCTAATGCCACCGTGAGAGTGAACGGCCATACTTCCCCGAGGTTCGATATTGGCAGGGGCACGCGCCAGGGCTGTCCCCTATCGCCGCTCTTATTCGCACTATACATGGAACCGATGGCACAGAGAGTGCGACAACACCCGCTCATCTCCGGCATAAAATTTGGGGCTGACACGCACAAAATCAGCCTGTACGCGGACGACGTTTTGCTGTCACTCACCGACCCGATGCGTTCCCTGCGCGCTCTCTTTGTGGAGCTCCATACCTTTGCCTTGGCCTCGGGTTTTAAGATCAATGAAACTAAGTGTGAAGCCCTGAACATCTCCCTGAGCCCGGACGTAGTGGCCGAGATTAAGTCCGAATTCAAGATACTGTGGTCAGACGCGGCCGTCCCATACCTGGGTGTGCGCTTGGCACCGACTGTACGGGGTACTGCACGACTCAACTATGAAGCACTCACAACCAAAATCCGGGAACAGCTTCGGCGATGGAAGCCGCTCACGCTCTCGTGGCTAGGCAGAATCGCCGCAGTCAAAATGACGCTGCTCCCTCAGATTTTATACCTCTTTCAGACGCTCCCCTTGAATCCCCCGGCCGGCTGGCTACAACAGACCCAGTCGGAACTGTCGCGATTCATTTGGAAATGCCGCCGACCGCGGTTCAAGCATACCCTCGCCGCCTTGCCCCCAGCGAACGGCGGGGTGGGTGTTCCCGACCTCACCCTGTACTTCCAGGCGGCGCAGCTGCGCACCTTCGTGGAGTGGTTTCAACTGGAGTCCGGCAGGCACTGGCTCTTCCTGGACCAGGCAGTGGCGGGCCGCACTCTCCAGGGCGTGCCCTTCCTGCCGCGCCAGCATCGACCCCCTAATCTGTACGCCTCTGAAATCACCAGCACCGCACTGAGAGTATGGGACAGAGTGGCCGTGACCAGGGGCCTAACCACCTTTCCCTCGCCTATGACCCCCATTTTTGACAACCCCGACTTTACGCCAGGCTTGGATGCCGGAGCGTTTACGACCTGGCGATCGACGCCCTGCAGAGCGGTGGGCCACATGTTCGACCTCAAGGGGATCCTCCCGTTCCAACAGGTCAAGACGGACTATGGTGTAGCCGAATCGGAACGCCTACAGTACCTGCAGGTGCGCCACTGGGTGCTCCACCCCTCGATCCGGCCTGGTGCCCAACGACACCTCACACCTTACGAAAAATGGCTGCTAACACGCACCTCAGATAAGAAGCTGATCTCAGACCTCTATCAGCAGCTGCTCCTCACCCACGCACACACATACAATGCGGGACAGGTCAGATGGGAAAGGGACCTGGGGCGGCAGCTTACAAAGAAGGAGTGGGAGGGAGTGTACCATAGAGCCAGACATTCAGCACACCACACAGGGCTCACCGAGACGCTAACTAAGGTAGCCACGTACTGGTACCATACCCCTGAGAGACTACACCAATGGGATGCCCGGGTTAGCGATAGGTGCTGGAGAGGGTGCGGGGAGCTAGGTACGCTGGAACACCTGCTATGGAGCTGCAAGGCGCTTCGCCCCTACTGGGACCCTATCCTGGACCTCATAGACACACATCTAGACATACAGCTGCCGCGCTTCCCGGCATACATT
The DNA here is from genome assembly GCF_964263255.1 of Lissotriton vulgaris. NCBI lineage: Eukaryota > Metazoa > Chordata > Amphibia > Caudata > Salamandridae > Lissotriton > Lissotriton vulgaris. Next base: position 1,288,327,862 of record NC_141693.1, on the reverse strand, counting down.
ATACTGGGCCTCCCGAATGCCCTCATGTATCCTCTGAAATCCTGGAGGGGGCGGCTGATCGCACTGGCCCTGGGGGCGGCAGTCCAGAACATTGTGGCCCATTGGAGAGCAACACAGGCTCCGCTACAACTGGGGTGGCTACATCGGCTTTGGGCGATCCTGGGGATGGAGAAATTGTCCCTGGCAGCGGCGGGGAGGGGGGCGGAATTTGCGGAGCTCTGGCGACCGTTCCTCGGCCTCCTTACGGGGGAATTCCGCGAAGTGAGCTGCCCACGCTACCTGCGCCTGCTGCGCCTTGCGGAGACCCCTCTCCCAGTGCCCAAGGCAGGCGCCCACAAGCGTAAAGGTCAGGCGAGCGCAGTACCACCAGGCCCTTAGTGGTAGACAGTAACTACTCGACTATTCCCGGACATGGACAAGGAGAGGGGGGGGGGCAAGGGTGGGAAGGGTGGGGGGTTGTTCACAGTTTGATGGTTCTTTCATGTTGCAATAGCACGACTCAGCTTGCACCTTTGTAGCACCTCTTATGACGCGGCCGGCCCGGTTGGGTTGTAGGCGGCTTGCTGTGTTAACAAACGTTGTCGCCCCCTGGCCAGGCCTTGGGCGTCTTTGGGATCTCCGCCTTTGGCTTCCCCTGAGCAGGGTCGGCCCATTTCACAGATTGAGGTGCATTAAAAGTTTCTGTAGCGATCACCCTGGGGAACAAGGTCTGGAGAGGGCGGCTAGCGGTAGTCAGAGAAAGAAATTACCGCATATCGCCACTAGAGGGTGTTCGGCGACTGCGGAACTACAATCCCCAGAGGCCCATCAGACTAGGAAACGGAAGAGTATGGATTACAAAAGCCTTCGGAAGTAACGGCTCGGGGCTTGTCAATCAGGACCTTGAACGTAGTTTGGATTGGGCCATGCCGGTTTAGTTTGAACGGAGATCAAGAGTTTTGTATTTCTGAGCAGAACGGAGTCTGCTCCTGAATCGTCTCGAGACTGTTTCTTGCAAACACTTTGTTTCTTTTAAGCGAGTCCCCGCAGTTTTGGTAAGACGGACGAACTCGCTCTAGCCAGTGGCGTTTGTGAGACCCGCGCAGGAGCGCGTTGTCGTCTCCGTCACTGTAGTATTCCTGGGTAACCTATTTCGGAACTTCGAGGCGTGCCGGCCGGTACGCTTTTCCAGGAGAATCCCTTGCTGATTTTTGTTTTCATTTTTATTCCTTGCTGATTTTGCCTTCATTCCGAACCAGGATTGGAAATTGCCGAGCTGATATCTCAACGTCTTGGTTCTATCGAATGGATTGTTGTTTCCTGTTTTACTATCCTAAGGGCTCTCCTCAGCGATCCAGTCCTACTTTACAGTTAGTATCTTTTGGTAAAGTACATCTTGTCGTTTTATATCCTGTCCCAGTCCGGAGTTCTAAACTGTTGGTTATTCTTCTTTCCCCTTCTGCAGTGTTTTCCGGGGGTCCTAGAGACTGGCAAGAAAGTGGGTGGACGATTTCCCTGTATTCCTGAAGAGCCCAAGAGGACGTTTTACTTTGGTTATATCCCCCTTTTTCCCGGGAGGTACTTACGCATAGTTGTGTTACCCTACACTGTGTGTGGTGCGTTCTGGAGACGAGGGGGACTAGTCATCCTTCCATCGTTCCTGCTGACATCTTTCAGAGGTTAGTGGTAATATCCATTGACGTCGTGACAGATTGACAAGCCCACGAAATTCGTCAGCCTGAACGATGGATACTACTGCGGTGTTGACCACTTTACTGGAGAGCGTGAATGCACTCCAGCAGGAGGTACATGCTACAAGGCAAGAAAATGTAGATCTTAGAACAGAAGTGAGTACGTTAAGATGGGAGGTGGCGGGTATTTCTCGCAAAGGGCGGAGTTACATTAGAGAGGCGACCCTTCCCCCCCCTTCTCAAAACCTAGATGGGGTGGCTATGGGAGGCGGGTTTTTTACTTCACCACCCTCTAATCCCTCACCTTTCAGTCCTGGTCCCACAGTTCATGTTATCCAGAATCCAGGTATACCATTGGCACCACCAGAGCGATTCTATGGGGACACGAAGAAATTTGAAACTTTTTTGAATCAGTGTAGGCTCCATTTCCTTTGTAAACCTACCATTTTTGTGGATGATGCTTCCAAAACTTCGTTCATGATGTCATACATGGGCGGAAACGCAGCTAGTTGGACTATTCCGTTGATGGAAAGGAATGACCCTGTGCTACACAATTTCCAGGATTTCTGTAGCGAAATGAGAAAGCTGTTTGACAGGAAAACCCACATGCTGTCGTTAGATCGTGAACTGATGACGCTACGTCAAGGATCACAGGATCTGTTGACATATATCACCACATTCAATCGATTAATCGTCGAAACCGATTGGCCTCCCGAAAAACGTACATCATTGTTTTACCAGGGATTACGTGGGGAGTTAAAAGATGTACTTTCCCAAGTGGTACAATTGCCCAAGACTTGTGATGAATTGATAGATCTTGCGGTCCAGCTGGATCACCGAGTTCAAGACAGAAAAGGGGACAAGAATAGAGGAGAAGTGCGGTCGTATTTCCCGAAGCCTCGCCCTCCACCAGAGGAATACAACAAACCTGGGGTGGGAGTAGAACCCATGCAAATAGGAGGAGTGAGGGGTCCATTGTCCTCTGAAGAACGAGAGAAAAGACGCCTGCAAAAGTTATGTCATTATTGTGGGAAAAGCGGTCATTTCATTAAAGAATGTCGAGCTAGAGGAAGAACTCCTTGCTTCGGGGTTTATACGCCATTCTACTTCCCCTGCTTCGTCTCCACTTTTTTTTATCACAAAAAAGGACTGTGATGAACTAAGAACGTGTATAGACTATAGGTCTATCAACAAAGTGACCATAAAGAATAGGTACCCTTTGCCCCTTATTCCTGTACTCCTGGACCAGCTACGAGGGGCTCAAGTGTTCACCAAATTGGATCTTCGTGGTGCTTATCACTTGGTACGGGTACAGTCTGGTGACGAGTGGAAGACGGCCTTCCGTACGAAGTTTGGCTTATACGAGTACCAAGTGATGCCTTTTGGGCTATGCAACGCCCCAGCTGCGTTCCAATACTTCATGGATGAAGTATTAAGAGGGCTGTTGGAAACGATTTGTATAGTATATATCGATGACATCCTGATATATTCTCGTAATATCACCGAACATGTCTGCCACGTGAAAGCAGTGCTGGATCGTCTTCGTCTCCACTCCCTGTTTGCCAAGTTAGACAAGTGTCAATTCCATGTTGAAGAGGTGGCCTTTTTGGGATATGTCATCAATGCCCAGGGGTTTCAAATGGACATGAACAAGGTAGGGGCAATAACCCAGTGGCCAGCCCCAACTCATGTGAAGTCTGTGCAGAGTTTTATGGGGTTCGCTAACTACTACCGACGATTCATCAAGGATTTCTCTCGCATTCTCACTCCCATATCAAGACTGCTGAGAAAGAACGTATCCTTTGAGTGGACTCCAGAAGCGGATCAGGCCTTTGAAACATTGAAGAAATGTTTCACTCAGGCACCCATATTGCGACATCCGGATCCTAGTCTACCGTTTGTGGTCGAAACAGATGCTTCACAATATGCCCTGGGTGGAGTGTTGTCCCAGCGCCATCCCGAGACGGGACAATTACATCCAGTGGCCTTTTACTCCTGCAAACTCTCCCCCTGTGAGGTGAATTACTCAATCACGGATAAAGAACTATTGGCCATTAAACGGGCATGTGAAGAATGGAGACATTACTTGTTGGGGGCTCTACATACAGTCGAAATCTATACGGATCATCGAAATCTGCTGTTTTTAAAGACTGCGAAAGCGCTAACTCCCAGGCAGTTAAGGTGGTCTCTTTTCTTTTCGGACTACGATTTCATCATAAAATACAGACCTGGAACCCAGAATGGCAAGGCAGATGCGCTATCCCGCAGAGTAGATCATGCAGAACCTCAGCAGATGGCACATGAGGAACCTCCTCCTATTATTTCTCCTTCGGCCTTTCCGACATCAACGTTGGCACTTGTGGTATCGGGAGAATTCTTGGACGACGTCAAGGTGGCAACATCACAGATCGATGGCAAGGCATGGATGCAGGAAGAACCAGATCATAGAAGTTCCAAGGATGACCTATTATATCATTATCATGCTCTCTATGTGCCCCTGAGAATCCTCCAAGAACAAACCATGCATTGGTGTCATGATTCTACACTCGGAGGTCATCTGGGAGAATATAAGACCATCGCTAATATGGAACGTTCCTTTTGGTGGCCCTCGCTGCGAAAAGATGTCAAAGACTATGTACAAAAATGTGCGGTTTGTGCTCAGAGTAAGGCCAGTCATTCCAAACCTGTGGGGTTCTTACGTCCCATTCCCATTCCACCCTCTCCTTGGCATACAGTGTCGATGGATTTTATTGTGGAATTACCCCCGTGTGAGACATACACCACCATTCTAGTTGTCATAGATCATCTGACGAAAATGGGTCATTTGATTCCTTTGAAGAAATTGCCTTCCTCCTCTGAATTGGCTTTGGTTTTTCTACAGCATGTGGTGCGAGCCCATGGTATACCTAGAGTATTAATCACTGACCGGGGTTCTCAGTTTACCTCTCGTTTTTGGAAGGCTCTTTGCCAAGCATTGCATATGGAGGCTCGTTTATCGACCAGTTTCCATCCGCAAACAGATGGGAAAACGGAGCGACTTAACCAGTCCCTAGAACAATCTTTACGGTGTTTTACTTTGCTGAACACCGGTGACTGGTTTCCTCTGGTATGGATGGCTGAATTTGCATATAATAACGCCGACCATTCCACCCTAGGTTGTTCACCTTTTTTTTGTTCATATGGATTCCATCCCGATATGCTTCCTTTTGAGTGGCCTATTACCTCCACGCATCCATCCATACAGGAGCATCACGCTCACCTTCGGGCTGTTTTGATTGACGCTAGGAACCACCTGGCGCAATCTCAAGCATCCCAGAAACGATGTGCAGATCGAAAAAGGGTTCCTGAGCCTGAATACAAGGTGGGGGATAAGGTCTGGTTATCCACTAGGAACTTACAATTGAAGGGAAGGGGTAAACTGGCTCCCAAGTACATAGGGCCCTATGGAATTGAGAGGATTATCAACCCTGTGGCCGTACGTTTATCCCTTCCCCTTTCTTGGCGGCTCCATCCGGTATTCCATGTCTCTCTGCTTCGTCCCTGTCGGGTAGAAATGAGGCTTCCTTCTCGCCCAGGCCCCATTGATCTGGACGGGGATGAGGAGTATGAGGTAGAGGAGATCCTAGATTCCCGTTTGTCCCGAGGGAGGGTGCAATACCTGGTTTCGTGGAAGGGATATGGAGTGGAAGACAGAACTTGGGAACCATCGGCCAATTTGCATTGCCCTCTGTTGCTGGACCGGTTCCATGACACCTATCCTAGCAAGCCAGGACGACCGCCGGGACGTCGGTCCTTGAGGGGAGGCTCTGTAGCGATCACCCTGGGGAACAAGGTCTGGAGAGGGCGGCTAGCGGTAGTCAGAGAAAGAAATTACCGCATATCGCCACTAGAGGGTGTTCGGCGAGTGCGGAACTACAATCCCCAGAGGCCCATCAGACTAGGAAACGGAAGAGTATGGATTACAAAAGCCTTCGGAAGTAACGGCTCGGGGCTTGTCAATCAGGACCTTGAACGTAGTTTGGATTGGGCCATGCCGGTTTAGTTTGAACGGAGATCAAGAGTTTTGTATTTCTGAGCAGAACGGAGTCTGCTCCTGAATCGTCTCGAGACTGTTTCTTGCAAACACTTTGTTTCTTTTAAGCGAGTCCCCGCAGTTTTGGTAAGACGGACGAACTCGCTCTAGCCAGTGGCGTTTGTGAGACCCGCGCAGGAGCGCGTTGTCGTCTCCGTCACTGTAGTATTCCTGGGTAACCTATTTCGGAACTTCGAGGCGTGCCGGCCGGTACGCTTTTCCAGGAGAATCCCTTGCTGATTTTTGTTTTCATTTTTATTCCTTGCTGATTTTGCCTTCATTCCGAACCAGGATTGGAAATTGCCGAGCTGATATCTCAACGTCTTGGTTCTATCGAATGGATTGTTGTTTCCTGTTTTACTATCCTAAGGGCTCTCCTCAGCGATCCAGTCCTACTTTACAGTTAGTATCTTTTGGTAAAGTACATCTTGTCGTTTTATATCCTGTCCCAGTCCGGAGTTCTAAACTGTTGGTTATTCTTCTTTCCCCTTCTGCAGTGTTTTCCGGGGGTCCTAGAGACTGGCAAGAAAGTGGGTGGACGATTTCCCTGTATTCCTGAAGAGCCCAAGAGGACGTTTTACTTTGGTTATATCCCCCTTTTTCCCGGGAGGTACTTACGCATAGTTGTGTTACCCTACACTGTGTGTGGTGCGTTCTGGAGACGAGGGGGACTAGTCATCCTTCCATCGTTCCTGCTGACATCTTTCAGAGGTTAGTGGTAATATCCATTGACGTCGTGACAGTTTCAGCCTGTACTCAATAAAAGTTTTAATACATAAACTGGGACCGCCATCCGGACTGCTGCGACGGACCTAGACACGAGGAGGAGCCCATCCCCCACTCGGCCCACACCCGCGGAGCGGATCAGCGCTGTAATGAATGGACCCGGGAGCAGACAGGTCGCCTGTTGAACTGGCCACCCACCAGGTTCCAGCGGAGCGGAGCCCGGAGGACCCGAGCGCCCCTCGGGTCGGAGATCGGATCCCCGACGCCGCCTGCTGGGGCCTTGAGTGGTGAGTGCCGCGGCGCGAGGCGTACCAGCAGCAGCACCTGCCCGACGGGCGCATAGCGTGGGCTCACCGCTCCCAACACAGCGGAGCCTACAGGCCCAGACTCGCACGGCGACACAAGCCAGGCCTGACACTCAGGCACCCAAGAGACACCTACCAGGGCGCCCCGTGGGCCGTATCTGAGACCCACAGCGCAGGGCGATCGTGGGGCAGCGCCAGAGGGAGCCGCTGACCAATTGCAGGGCTCGGGGTCCGACTGACCGCGTCACCCGCCACAGCCACGGACGGCCGGCACCGCTGCTGATCACGCGCACAGAACTGTAGGGGCTGCTGAGTGTGGTGAGCGCCGTGGGGAGACAGTACCTGCCACACGCTGCACACGACTCCGGTGCCCTTGAGACCACGGCGTAACTGGACGCCCGACGCAGCAGGGGGTAAGCACGAAGCCCATAACACATCCAACTGCGGGAGTGGTACAGCATAACCCATTGCCAGAGCCTGAAACCGTACTGAGCGGGATAACGGCTACCACCGAATCACGCTGCGCTTGATGCGGCTCGACCACACAAGAGGCTCTAAGGTGAATGTAACCCGCCCTGGAAACGCCGCCGGAGCACCAACCAGGGGCTCTGACGATCGACGAGACCACGGACCACCACCCCACCCGGATCCTCCGAGAATCAGTTCCCTCTCATATCTGGAGGTGCCGGGAAGCGCACAGGAGCGGGGAGCACGTCCCAAAAGGGCAAAATGGACAAGACGCAGAAGCAAACGGACGCAGATCCGGTAACGGCCAGACTGGACTCAGTACTGGCGGCCATGGAACGCCTGGAAAATTCCATCCAGTCCACCCGGACATCCCTAGAGGCAAAAATAGACGGAGTCGCCATAGACCTCACGCACCTGAAGGAGGACCATAAGAAACTAGCTGAGCGCACCAAAACCCTGGAAACCACAGTGACGGGCATGGAACCTCGTGTCACCCAGTCGGACAAACAGATTAAAGACCTCCTCAACAGGGTGGAGTTCCTGGAGGACAGGGCAGAGGATGCAGAAGGGCGGGCGAGACGCAACAACGTCCGTATAGTAGGTTTGCCAGAAAAATGGGAAGGCAAAGATCCGACCGCCCACGTAGAGGATTGGCTACGCACCCTGTTACCCGAAGGCACCCTCTCGCCATATTTCGTGGTGGAACGGGCACACAGAGTCCCAACCAGGCCACTCCACACCGGCTCTAACCCACGTCCTTTTCTGATCCGAATCCTGAACTATAGGGACCGAGACACTGTACTGCGAGAAACTCGAAAACTAGGCACCATTCAAGTTGAAAATGCGAACATAATGTTTTTCCCAGACTATACAATCCAGGTGCAGCGCCAGAGGCAATCATTCCTAATGGTAAAGCGGAGGCTACGCCAACTGGGACTTACATACTCCCTCCTTTTCCCAGCGAAACTCAGAGTGATAGCGAATGAGAAAACACACTTCTTTGACTCCTCGGAAGACGTGGAAGCCTGGCTGGACAATGGGACGGACAAGAGCACGGGGAGATCAGGAAACCCGGACAGGCCTAGGAGACACAGGAGGTCCAAGAGGAGACGTGGCGCCAGGTCACCCTCCCTCGCGGCCAGCAGCACCCAGCACGGCGCGAGCCCGCCGGAAGAGGAAATACGCAGGGAACAACGGGAAGCCCTGCGGATGGTCTCGGAGCTCAGCGGCTCCCCGTCACAGCGTTCCCCGCCCGCCACCAGCCCTAGGATCTCACCGAGCGACGATGAGGCAATATATGGTCTCCCGGATTCGCAACTCTCAGGTGGGCTGCCAGACATCACCCCACAAACGTCGGACCTGTACGGCTGAGGAAGTGCCGCAACACGGGGCTCTTAGCGATAGAAACATTGACACGGTACTGCCCGGTGGTGACGGACACTGAACACGCAGTAAGTTAAGACAATGACACACTTGCAATAATCCACTGCGGAGCAGACGCCCCATGGCACCCACACCGCATGGGCCACCACATTGCAGGGCCCCTATGGGTGGGCGAGGGTTACCAGCTCCAAACTTGACCAGGGTAGTGGCCCGTGTCTTTACGAATACACTGCTCCATAGATGGTGGGCCAACCTGTCGGCCACTCAGACCTATAATCACACCCCCCTGGGAGGGCACTCACGCCTTCACGCTCAACAGACACTCACTGGCTGCTTGGACTGCGTGATGAACAGCAACCCCCCAGAATGGATTGTTCGCACTTTTGCAGAATGTTTGGACGGCTGCCCGTTTGGCAACCGACCCGATGGTGTTATCCCAGTTAATGTTTACCCCCCTTTTCCCTATTGTGAAACGCTGCATGCATGGCCTACAGGGGTGCTCGCTAGACTATTCCGGGGGTTGCTCGGACAAGGGTGGGGATGCTCTGAAACTGGATGCTGGAGGGCCCATTGAGAGGGTGCTTGAAGCGGGGGGGAGAACGGGTGTGACTGCCTTGTTGAAAGCTGATGGCTGAAGTCATAATGTGTACCTGGAATGTACGCGGAATACATACACCCGCACGCAGGTACATGATTTATTCATACTTGAAGAGACACAAGGTGCAGATATCACTCCTACAGGAGACACACCTGACAGCCCCAGAGGTACACACCCTGCGCAGGCGGTGGCGTGGTCAGATCTATGCGACTGGGTTCTCCTCTTACGCCAGGGGGGCACTGATATGGGTGAGACCAGGGCTCCCGTTTGAAGTTGAAGACTCACACATAGACAAGGAGGGGAGGTTGGTGGCAGTGAAGGGACGCCTGGATGGACGACCGCTGGTGGTGGCGTCGCTCTATGCCCCTAACACAGACCAACAGAGCTTCCTCGAAATGGTGTCCACAACCCTAGCGCACTGGCACGGGATCCCCTGGATATTGGGGGGGGATTACAATAGTGTATTGGATGCCACACTGGACCGATCATTCCCACCTCTACCCAACGCACCGGTGGTGGGTGCCATGAAAGCTCTTATAGCCTGGGCCTCACACTGGAACTTACATGATGTGTGGCGTCACCGGAATCCAACGGCCAAGATATATTCGTACTATTCGGGAGCCCATACCCTGCACACCCGGTTAGACAGATTCATGCTCACAGATGATCTACTCCCGCTAGTGACGGAAGCGCTTTACATGGGTAGGACACACTCCGACCATAACCCACACATGTTAACGGTCTCATGGGCGAACACTCGCCCCCCTGTCCCCAACTGGAGGCTGCAGCCGGACCTCCTACTAGACGCACCCTTCCGGGACTCACTGTTTGCACATATTGTACATTACTTTGAGGATAATGCAGGCTCAGCCACCTCTCTACAGATGGAATGGGAGGCGTTCAAAGTGGTCATTAGGGGACAGTGCTTGGGCACGCAGGGGAACCTCAAACGACAGGTGGAGAGGGACTTACATAGGTTGGAGGAGGAATTGAGTCGACATGAACGGGACTCGGTGGGAGGACACATCACTGGGCTTCAAAATGCGCAGGCGACCCACGAAAAACTGCTGGAGAGGCTCAGATGTCTGAATTTCGCGGCTCATGCGGCGCGCACACACGATAGGGGGGACAAACCCGGTAAGTAGCTGTCGTGGCTCATCGCTAGAGAAGACCGGACGAAACCAGTCACAAAAGTACTAGACGCGAATGGGGTGCCCTTACATACGCAGTCAGAGATTCACGGAGCATTCACCGCACACTACAAAACACTGTATCGCTCTTGCCTGCCCACACCCGCCCCGGACACGGAGGAATATCTTAACCAGGTACTGCTGCCGGCACTCACCGATGCCCAACGTACCGTCCTAGCGGCACCCATTGCCCCCGAAGAGCTCCGGGAAGTCATAGCGGCGCTCTCCAACGGAAAGTCCCCTGGCCCAGACGGACTCCCAGCGGAGTTCTATAAAGCATACCAAGACCTCCTGATCCCTGAACTCGTAAAACTGTATGAGACGGCTCTGGACGACTCCTCCCTGCCCCCATCTCTGAGTGAAGCTACCCTGGTCTCCCTCCTGAAACCGGGTAAAGAAGGGACACTTATGGGCTCATATAGGCCCCTCGCCCTCTTAAACACAGACTATAAAATACTAGCCTCTACACTAGCGAGGAGACTGGCCCAATACACACCTACCCTGGTCCACCCTGACCAGAACGGGTTCGTACCCACACGCAGCACATCGCACAACATCCGCCGGCTGTTCAGAGTGCAGGAGTACGCGAGAGACCCTTGGCCACTATCGGGTTGCATAGTATTAGACCTGGAAAAGGCATTTGACTCGGTGGAGTGGCCGTATCTCAGGACGGTTATGCAAAAGTTTGGCCTGGGAGATGCTTATCTGGACATGGTGGGACTCCTATACCAAACGCCAACCGTTCGGGTCCGGATAGGGGGCCTGATATCGGATGCCATACAGGTGAGGCGGGGCACACGACAAGTCTGCCCGTTTTCGCCTCTACTCTTCTCGTTGGCCATGGAACCGCTGGCGGAGATACTGAGGATGCAGGGCGCCGAGTGGGGCATCCCGTTGATAGATGGGGTACACGCGGTTTCCCTGTATGCCGACGATCTACTCCTCTACGTCAGAGACCTAACACGGATACCCCCGGGACTTACCGACGCCCTCCGCGAATTCACAACACACTCGGGACTGAGGGTCAACTGGGGTAAATCTGGGGTCTTCCCCTTTCAAAACACCAATTTAGGAGCGCCATAGCGCCCCAGTCCGTTGCACAGCATCAATGCCTTTTGGCACATTATCCATCAGTTATACCATCATTTTTTCAATTTAACTTGCTTCTCAAAGTCGATTAAGATTCTCTTCCCATTTTTTCATTATCCTCGCTCGAAATTTTAAATGCCATTTTTTCCAGGTTTCTAATGTTTTCACCGCGTCCATCCGAACTTCACAGGGAAAACATGACTAGAGCATGTTGTATTCAGGACAGTGTTTATTTAAAAAACCCAATGCATTTCGTGCATAATTTGCACTTCGTCAGGGGTCACTATAAATACAAAAGAAGGTGGAATACAAACATCAGTTGAACGTCTTTGTATCTGATGCACAAAAATTACATATTCATTGAACAACGTTACCCTGAGCATTCTACCCGATATATGGAAATAAGCTTGTCTCCTCACACATTTAAAAACCATACGATCTAAGAAAGCTGACAAGTAGTTCCCCTATCCGTCTTTTGCTAATATGCCTAATATTGCGCAAGTATAACATATTCTTTCAACAATATCATTATCATGGCATAATCAATATGAACTGGCGCTTAACTCTTCACTTTTCTTTACATATTAAAATAATACTTGTTCCTCTGCTGATGCTATACAACTGATAAATAAACGCTTTAAATGCCTATTTTTGATGTCACTGGTAAACAACCCTGAAACTACATTATTCTCCGTGCATGCTGTGATGTTTAAAACGTTTTTCACATACCTGTCATGAACGTTTATGTAAAAGCACCTTCTGTGTCACTTTCAGCTGAATATTTAAACATTAGTACTCGCAAAGCTGTTCCGTTTTAAACAAACCTTCCCTATTACCCCGCCTAGTTCCCGCATCTATTTAAAATCTCGCGCTCTTTCTGGGTTTCTAGTGCTAGGCGGGGTAATAGGGAAGGTTTGTTTAAAACGGAACAGCTTTGCGAGTACTAATGTTTAAATATTCAGCTGAAAGTGACACGGAAGGTGCTTTTACATAAACGTTCATGACAGGTATGTGAAAAACGTTTTAAACATCACAGCATGCACGGAGAATAATGTAGTTTCAGGGTTGTTTACCAGTGACATCAAAAATAGGCATTTAAAGCGTTTATTTATCAGTTGTATAGCATCAGCAGAGGAACAAGTATTATTTTAATATGTAAAGAAAAGTGAAGAGTTAAGCGCCAGTTCATATTGATTATGCCATGATAATGATATTGTTGAAAGAATATGTTATACTTGCGCAATATTAGGCATATTAGCAAAAGACGGATAGGGGAAATACTTGTCAGCTTTCTTAGATCGTATGGTTTTTAAATGTGTGAGGAGACAAGCTTATTTCCATATATCGGGTAGAATGCTCAGGGTAACGTTGTTCAATGAATATGTAATTTTTGTGCATCAGATACAAAGACGTTCAACTGATGTTTGTATTCCACCTTCTTTTGTATTTATAGTGACCCCTGACGAAGTGCAAATTATGCACGAAATGCATTGGGTTTTTTAAATAAACACTGTCCTGAATACAACATGCTCTAGTCATGTTTTCCCTGTGAGGTTCGGATGGACGCGGTGAAAACATTAGAAACCTGGAAAAAATGGCATTTAAAATTTCGAGTGAGGATAATGAAAAAATGGGAAGAGAATCTTAATCGACTTTGAGAAGCAAGTTAAATTGAAAAAATTATGGTATAACTGATGGATAATGTGCCAAAAGGCATTGATGCTGTGCAACGGACTGGGGCGCTATGGCGCTCCTAAATTGGTGTTTTGTTCACGGAAGTGCGTTTGGGCATTGCACTTGAGAAGTCTGCACGCAAAAAGATTTAAACTTTGAAGGAAATGGTTTAAAAATGTTTAAAATGGATAATGAAAGGAGTGCACCCGTCTCCTACACTCGTCTTCCCCTTTCACCCAGATATGCAGGAGTGCGCAGTACAGCTAGGGGACACAACACTGACATGGTATGCCGGCACCTTCAAGTACCTGGGCATCCACATTTACAGGAATGCAGCCGATATATTGGATGGCAACCTGATTCGAGCCATAAATTCCTTGCGGGCCCAGATCCAATTCTGGGGCACAGTCCCGCTCAATGTCCCGGCCAGAATCACCCTGACCAAAATGATAGTCCTACCTAGACTTCTGTACTACTTCTCGAACATACCGGTGTATGTCCCAGCTCGGGTCTTTAGAGACTTGGAGACCCTAACACGAACACTGATCTGGAATGCGGGGAGACCAAGGGTGGCCCTGAAGAAATTGTATGCCCCGACGTCCTCGGGGGGGCTTGCGGTCCCGAACCAAGAGCACTACTACCTTGCCGCGCAGCTCCAATGGGTGGTGGCCTGGCTTGCGGGCAGGAACCTAAATGACACGGCCTCAACAGTCCCAGCCCTGACCCACGCGGAGGCTCTCGCACTGTTCCACCCCCTTAGAGGCGCGACACGCGAGACGCAACTACACCTAGCAGTTGCACTGCGATGCTACAAGCGTGCACTGCAATTGACCAGGGAAACTACCCCCTACGCACCAGCCCTGCCACTAGAGGGACTGCCACGGCCTGGGGGAGTGGTGACTGCAGCGCGCCTGCAAGACTGGGTGCAGGTGGGGCTTGAGACACTGGCGGATTTATATGACGACGGGACCATGGTACGGTTCGAGGGGCTAGTGGAGAATCCAGGACTGCCAGCGGGACAATTCCTGATGCATGCATCAATGATACGGGTCCTAACGGAACACTGGGGCGATATGTCAGTGGAACCCGAGACACACCTCTTAATACAATACCTGCACGTTATGGGGGCAGGGTCGCACGTTGTGCACTGGCTAACGCAGGCGCTGAGATCCCACACAACGGCCTCCCTACAGTCACTCAGGGACAGGTGGACCACAGACAGGGGGAAGGACTGGTCGGATAAAGAGTGGGAAAGGATCCTAGAGGGACCACAACACGTTCCCCGCAATTCGAGATTCAGAATCATACAGTTCTATATCATGCACAGGGCATATCTGTCCCCGGACAAGATTAACTGCTACTTTGGTTTGGATACCTCCAAATGCCCGCGATGCGCGCTACTGAATGCGGATCTCCTGCATATGCTGTGGGCATGTCCCAAGTTACGGACGTACTGGCATGATGTTAACACGCTGTTGACAAAAGGGACGGCGCTGGGCCTACGCCACGACTGGGACACCTGTGTGCTGGGCCTCCTCACCAGGACAAAACATAACAAAACACACATGAGGTTCTGGGATCTGGGGCTGATAACCGCCAAAAGACTCATAACCCGTCACTGGAAAGCCGCGGAACCGCCCCTGATGAAACATTGGAGTGCCTCCCTCATCTACTGGGCGACCGCAGAGGGCACGGTGCTACGTAGGGAAGAGATGGCGGGGCGGAGGGCCATACCGATAGCCCAGACATGGGAGGGCTTCCTGAGAGCATTCACCAGGGCCTGCCACGATAAAGGGGTGATATAAGGAGATGGCTCCTCCCCAGTGGAACGGGGGGGACATGTCCGAGCAACAGGCTGCGTAGTGAGAAAGGGGAGAATCGGGAGCCACACGCATACGGACATGAAACACCACCCCCGCAATCCATCGCTTGCCCCCATAACCCCCCCCCCTTTTTCCCTCTCCACTCCCCCCCCCCCATTCCTCCGCCCATCCCGCCTTACCCTACCCCCCCCTCCACCTGTCAGCGGAGCCCACACACACAGTCGGCCCCACCGATACACCCCCACCCGAGACCCAGAGCTACCACCCACCACTAGTACCTCCTCCCCGAGCACACTTGAGGCCAGCACTCTGCGAGACTACTACACCCGAAACTGCCTAGACAGGACCCACACTGCAGCACCCCCCCCCCCCCCCCCCTCCTCCGAGATCGGATTCTTTACACCCTCACGTACTCTCCTGTTTTTCCCCAGTTTGAATTGGTGGCATCTACGGCAAAGGACACCCCCCAGTTGACCACGCTGGATCTGCCTTTCCCACTCACACCTTTCACTTTTGACACACGGCGACAAAACACAGGAGTGCAGCACACATGCAAGTCACTGCCGCAACCTTTTACCTCACGGAGGCGTACCACTGAACCTCCTAGCCGACCACAGCACACATACAAGTTGCCTGGAACCGGGCCTGGTTGGTTATTCACACTACTGAGGGACATCACGCTATATCACTAGCCAGTGGGTTGCGAACACCGGGGGCGCGGCAGGCCATTAGGCTACCCGCCCTGACGGGTAAGGTCAGGCACCCTAGTAAGGTCGGCAGGGCGCATTACACTGTACTGTAGCAGTGAAGCGAATGGTCTGGTGAATGCAGTGACCGCCCCATGACAACGGATGGAGTTCTTTATCAACAAGTGCATTTATTGAATTTCAACCGTCGCCAACATTCGCATTGATGATGTACGAGCTACTCCAATTGTTGTCTCCCCTTTTAATTATGCACACAAGAAATGTAACTGTATGCCAAGTGTACCAATAAAACAGATTTAAAAAAAAAAAATCAATCTTCAAAATGAAAAAAGGTTATGCATTATTTTTTTTAAACTCTGCCACAAATAAATTGGCAACAATAACAAACTTAATAGTAAATGTGTTCTGGCTTAGTTAATCGGTCACTAAGAGGCGGTATTTTCAAAAAATCTTTCAGAGTTAAAGCACCTGCTGCAGAGACGTGTATGTGCCCAGCAAGTTTGTGGGAATGATATAATAGTAACAATAAAATAACTTTGTTGGTTAGTGCACCTGCCCAGAGGGAGCTGTGCTTTGTGTAATCACAGTTTTAATTTATAAAGTAGCATCGAGGGTTAATATGCCTGCTGCAAAACACATGGTGTAACTTGCAGCTCACAGGTTTGTTTGTTATGTAGCTAGGTTAGTGGTTTGCTGCTTTTGACACACAAATCCTTTCTAGTTCATATGTTGCAATCCTTCTAATATGGCAGAGTGGGGTTCACACCTGAATCAAGTAGCTGCATCCAAACTGCAAGGCATGGGTTTAGAACCATATGTTTTTTTTCTTAATCTGTCGTAGTGCTAAGGTTGCTAAAATGGGATCCAATGAGGTTTAGAAAATTCCTATTAGTGCAGATAACGGAAACCACTGAGTTATATTTTAAATCCAAACTTCGAATTCTCAAGACAATGCACTCTTAACATTTAATGTCTACTACTCTGGACAACATATAACTTCTATAATGTAGCCCTTGTCATCTTATGTCATACATTGATTTACACATTTTTATGCTTTAATGTGTCTACATAAATAATATGAATGTACATCATTATACCGCCGTCTTTTTCCCCGCAGGGAATCACAACGCAGTTGTTACAACGACTGCGCTGTGATTCCGCATACCATAACTCCGCAAGTTGGAACAACCACTTGCAAAGGGGGCGCTGGATGTTGGAATAGTACAATTTACTATTCCAACTCCAGTTAGTGCAGACACTAGGGAAGGTGTTGGATTTTAAATCCAACACCTTCTCCCCCCCTCCACAAGTCGTTGTTCCGGCTTGCGGAGTAACGGTATGCGGAATCACACTGCGGTTGTTGTAACAACCACGTTGTGATTCCCTGCGGGGAAAAAGTTTTGTGGTAAACGTTGTTTACCAATTAATATGTATGGGATGAAAAGTGCTGTGACAACTTACAGTTGACTCATGAGTGCTATAAATGAATTAAAAAGCAACACAATAAAGGTTATTTAAATTTTATTAGTGTAACATACTCATACAGACCGAAACATCTGACATTGGTACAGCACATGCATATTTCTTACATACAGGGGTAGAACAAAGACAAAAAAACTGACTCCAAATCATAGTTTCTGTTCAGTACTTGTAAAGTGAAAACAAGCACTTTGATTCTCTCCATTGCACTGGTATCTCGTTGTCAGGCTCCAGATAGCTCTCAGCCAGGATGATAATCAAACAAAATAAGGGCTGATGGTCATTTGAATCAGGCGTTTGTTTTTGGCCCAACAAAAAAAGTCCCACTAACTACCTGCAGGTTTTTGCTTAGAAAGTAAGCAGTAATATCATAAGAAAGTATATCCAATAGCACAAGGGACTGGGGAAGAATTATAAATATAGTAAGAGATTGCCCATTGTGTAAAATCAATAAAACAAGACTCTTATATCACTAATTTATTTTAAAGAAGAAAAGGAAAATAGTCTATTGTTAAGGAGAACTAATCTACGAGGTAACTAAATCATGTTGATTACATCTTTTATTTTTTTTAATAGTCTTTATTTACCTTTCACTACAGTGTCCACTCCATCCACTCGTACCCCAGAACCGAAAAGTCAAGGTGGGGAAAGAAGCCACCTACGGGTATGCATGCGTACAGAAGGGCAATGTCCAAAGTGTGTAAGTCTCTCTAAAGCCTAGTCCCAAACAAATATAAAGCCAACAGTAATCATGGGGCAATATGCCATGAAGCTTTATACCTCCTATCGATCAACCACCTTCCCTTCTCTCAACCATCTTGGCAGGAAGCTCCAAAATACAGTCTTTCTATTAGATGGTCTCCTCCTTAGATCAACCTTAGATATATAAAGTAGGAATTCTACCCACTCTGAGTGTTGAGGAGAGGTTCCACCTACACACTTACAGCATATTTCCCTTCTAGACAAAAGTATGGCATAAAAAGAAAATATCTGGGAGGATCTGTAATAGTATCTGTTATTCCAAAAATAATAAGCAAGAGGCTTACCTTAAGTTGCTCCTCAGTATACTTGAGATGGTCTTACCCACTTCCTCCCAGAATTCGAGAACATTGCTGAAACATATACATTTCCAAAGCTAGGATTGATTACTTCTGTGGAACGAAGGACCTACTTAATTGAGCTATTATTAGGAAATTCCCTAAGGTAATTTCTGATCACAGCCCGCTAATTTTAGTGATAGGAATCTCAAGCTTTATGAAAACGAGTAAATGGTCATTTGATAAGAAACTTTTAGCTAATAATTAATATATTGATCGTATTAGAAACAGGACACAAGAATATTTTTATATAAATAGGTATAGTGCATCTAGAATAATTGTCTGGGATTCTTTTAAGGCTGGCCTTAGAGGGGAAACTATTACCTATACCGCTAGGGTAAGGACTCAGCGTGTGATTAAGAATCCAGAATTAATGCGCAAACTTATAGAGGCAGAAGAAGAGCATGCTTTAATGATCAAGCAGGGGCAAGACGCAACACAAAACCAGGGTCAAATGACTCCCCTCAAAGCAGAAATTAATAGTTGGCTTGCACAAAAATCAGCAGAGGAGTATCAATCCCAGCGGAATAATTCATATGAAAGTGGTGAATTAGTTGGGAAGAGATTAGCTCTTCGTACTAGACAGAAGATAGCGCAGAATCAAATAACTTCTATTAATGTGAATGAACAAACATACACTGACCCAGATGATATAGTCAGGGGGTTTCAGGATTACTATCAAGCATTATATTTGGAAGAAAGGGATAAGGATACAGCCTTGACATTGCAGGATATCACTTGAATGGTGACTGCTAGTGAATTGGGAGAGGGGCTGGTTAGCTCTCTCAAAGAAGATCTAGAGAAGGAAATTTTATTAGAGGAAGTTCAAGTAACTTTACAAAGTATGGCTTCAGGTAAAGCTACGGGCCCGACAAGTTACCTCTTGAGTTATATAAGTTACTGGGTATAACGATAATGCCTCTTTTACTAGATCTTTTTAGAGGTATTCAATATAGTGAAAATTCTCCGGACTCATGGAGGGAGGCGAATATTATAATTTTTCCAAAAAAGAGAAAGCCAGTAGATAATCCAGCATCATACAGGCCAATATCTTTGATTAATTCGGACACCAACATTTTTTCGAAAATGTTGGCTGCCCGGCTAGGGAGGATCATAGGTCAGCTGGTTTCCCCCTGGCAGCACTGATTTGTACCTGGAAAAGAAACAACGGATCACGTTCGTAGAACCTTCTCACTATTTGATATTATGTCCGGGACGGGGGTCCAGATTGCCATGATCCTCCTCGATGCCGAGAAAGCATTTGATCGAGTGTCATGGAAATTTTTATGGGGGATTTTGGAGTTAAAAGGGTTTGAGCAGGGAATTATTAGGGCAACTAAAGCAATGTATTGTGATCCAAGAGCCCGGATACAAATGATGGGTAAAGAGTCTGGCAATATTTTAATATCCAGGGGAACCAGGCAAGGGTGGCCCTGCTCACCTATATTATTTGCTATGCACATTAAGCCTCTAGTTGAGAAATTACTACAGTCTCATAAGATCAAACCCATAGTCACTAGGGGGTACAAGACTAAAGTCTTGGCTGATGACGACGACGTGGCAGTCTTACCAACTAATCCAAGAGAGGCCCTCGGGGAAATGAACCAGATAATCAAAAGTTTTGGCCTCCTTTCAGGATATGCTCTAAACAGAGAAAAAACAATTGTTATCCTCACAGACAGTATGGATTTTAATGATCCTAGGCGAGAAGAGTCAACAGTCTACCTCGGGGTTCGAATTACAGCGAAGGTGGACAAAATAGTTAAATTTAATTTTGATCCTCTGTTTAAATCAATAGCCATGGAATTAAAGAGAGTAAATGAGCTACCTCTGCCAATAATTGGGAGGGGGAACTTTTTAAAATGACTATGTTACCTAAGATTTTGTATTTGTTTAGGTCAATTCCGCTTGCCTTAGATGATCATCTACTGAAGATTCTTGACTCTATTTTCTCCAATTTCATTTGGCAATATAGGAAAGTGAGGAAGGCATTAAAATATTTAACATTAGCACAGGATAGAGGAGGCCTTACAATTCCAAACATTACATTGTATTATTGGGCTGCCCTTCTCCACCAGATTAGTTTTTTGTTAGTAACAGACAGAAGTAGTGATGAGGAACAGATAGTGAGTATCCCCACAATATATTAACTTGCTGTAGGGAAGGAGGCCTCTGGGTTGTTATTGAGACAATTGGAGCAAAGCTACTATAAAAAAAGTCTGTTTCAAAGTAATATAAAGCACATTGGAGATATGGAAATAAGTTTCAAAGTTCATAGTGATACCGAAGTTTACTCAATAAACTCCCTTATGTCGCTCAACGCTATTTCCACCCCAGGTTTATGATGCTATGGGAAGAGAATGGGAAAATCGCGGGGCGACTATAATTGGAGAGTTTTATAGGGGAGAGCAAATCGCCCAATTCTCTAAGGTCCAACACAATTTTGGAATTCTAGCTAATCAGTATTTTACATTTGTACAGATCAGGAGTATTGTTATGTGATACAGACCAGCTATTAAAATTGATAGTATACCGTTGATGGATCTCATTATTAAGAAATCATGTAGAATTAGAAACATATATAGTTTGTTATTAATAGAACTACCAGACGATGTGGAAAGAATTCAGACATCCTGGACAACGTAATTGGATAATCCTGATGTGGACATTTATATGAGTTTATCCTTATCTGCTAAAATATTTGTATCCTCAAATCTAAAAGCACAACTGTATGAAACTATATTTAATTTATATTTTACACCTTCTAAATTATTTATCTGGGGAAAAACGGCCGACGATAAATGTCCCAGATGTCGGACAGGTCCGGCCACATTGATACATATGTTTTATGAGTGTGATAAATTGACTCTTTTAAAATCAGGGCTGCATGGTTTTTGGAAAGAATTATTTGGCCTCATATTCGAGCTGATCCCTACCTTACTGATCCTAGGGTATGATAACTCTCTGGGCCTTAATAAAGAACGGGAATATTGTCTATTTTTGGGCACAGCAATTTTTAGAATAATGCTAGCTGCCTGATGGAAAGATATAGAGCACCCAACATTTCAGGTGTGGTTAGCCAGGCTTCTTGGAGTATGAAAACAAGAGACGGCTTTGTATGCATGTAGGGGCAGGCAAGTCAGAATTCGGGGGCTAAAAATGTGGCACTCATCTCTGAATGGAGCAGAGATGAGTGAGGGGATTGGAATAGGGTGTCATACGTTTTTTATTTTTTTTAAAGATTCTTACTTTTTTGGTCGAAAGGCATTCCCTGCGGGCCCGGAGGCTATGTAGGGTTAGCTGCATAACACAACGACTGATTAGCAAGTTTGCACAATTACGTTGGCTGGGGTTGTAACTCATAAAATGCTGCTCAAAGTTTTATCCTATTTCTGCGATTATATCAACTGTTTTATGAATTGATTAGGCGATATTTTTAAGAGCTTTGTATTTTGATGGTCCATGTTCTGATAAGCTGCTATATATCCTTCTGTACGGTATTTAATTACTATATGTATTGAATGTGATTTTTTTATGTATTCTAATTAACTGCTTTTATGAACCGATTTGTTGATGTGTATTGTTGCAAATGGTCTTCTCTGGGTATGAATAAAAATATCTATTTTTTTTTAATGAATTTCCAAAGCTTTCTCCAATCCACATTTCAGACATTTGCTGGTTCCCCCTTTGACATTTTTGACAACCTTTCGGGGTTATGCAGGCCCTATGGAGTGAAAAAATATGATTTCTACTTAACCAGGCAGGCTTATCAATTAAAGATAAAGTGCTCATCAATACATGCCAGATATGCTGCCACTGCTCCCCTGGCAAGCAGTCTCCCCAGAGGTCTTCTGCCAAAGTAAAATCTCCATCAATGGACTCTTGAATTGTTCAGTACCACAGTGATACTTCCTTGCTCCCAGAAGGTGTCACCACCAGTTGCTCTTCCAAATATTTACCAATGCCAAACTGGGACCTCTGACTCTGCGCCCAACTTTTCAATTGGATATACTTGATTTTTGAGATTTTTCCCTCCAGGTTGGTAATCAGCTTCGCCCTTGATATAAGATTCCCATCCTGGGCAAGATAGCCCCAGCAACATTTACCTGCTTCTCTTATTGGGATAGCTAATTTATCTTTTAGGCAGTCTGGCGTACCTGGAGATTCCCATATAGGAGCCAAGTTCAAACAATAGCCTAATCCTATCAGCCATCTAATGCTCGCCCATGTTCTAGCGAACGCTACCAGTACTTTAAGTCTATTCTTTTTTAAATATTTAGGGTCCCTGAACTTGAACAGGAAGCGATCAGTGTCTAAGTCCGCTCCCTTCAGCATGGCAAAGAACATGGATCCCAGGTAGGAACAGTCTGGAGACTTTAGCAGCATCCGAGAATGAGTCGGTTGGAATGCCCTTTCATAATATTGGACATTTGGGAGAGATTGGCCCCTTTCTCCCTTTTGTGCCACAACTTCTTCCAAGAGATTCTTATGCCCTTATAGGCCAAGATATATGAATTGATGGTCTGCTGAAGTTTGTCGATCATTGACTTTTCAAAGTGCAGAGGGATTGTGTTAAATAAAAAGGTGATTTTTGGCAGTATCATAATTTTTACCAAATTCACCCTCCCAAAGATTGACAAAGGGAGATGTACCCAGCTCTTCATTAACTGTATACATTCTCTTACAACGTTGTTCAGGTTTACTTCTGGAATTTTTTCCAGATCTTATACGATCTTGAACCCTAAATATCTAATTTCTTTTTTTAATCTGAGCATTTCTCTCTTCTAGATTCCATGTCATTATTTCAGTTTTTTCGGGGTCCACTTCGTTTCCAGACACCTTACCAAACTCAGAAGCACACTGGAATATTACTGGCAAGACATCAGAGAGGTCTGAGGTATAAACCTTTAAATCAGAGTGCTACCTTTTTCTCCCACCTCTCGTACCCAAAGCATGGAATGTTCACGGCAGCTCTAAATCTTTGTGCTAAAGGCTCTATATAGAGTTAGAAGAGGAGAGGAGACAGAGGGCAACCCTGTCTAGTGCTTCCGGATATATTAAAAGGTTCAGTCAGATTTCCATTGACTAGTATTCTTGCTGATGGATCCTGATATATTAGCTGGATAACCCTGCTGAAGTTGTTCCCCAAATTATACTTTTCCAAAATAACTGCCAAGTATGCCCTGTTTACTCTATCGAAGGCTTTGGTGGCATCCAAGGTCACAACCGCTAAAGGGAGTGAATTAGCAGAGGCCAGGTTGAGTGCACCTATGAGGCTATACAGAAGTTCATATATGTTACTGCCCTTAACAAAACCCTTCTCATGTTGATTATATCTTGTTAGAACTATCAAAGAAGGGGTGGGGTAGTATTCAGTAATGTCTGTTTTATTACAGCACTACTTAGAGAAACATTATAACTAACACAGACGACCCTGCAAACATTTAATACAGTTATTGCATTTATGACAGCGTACTACAAATCACAAACTCAAAAAGACAAAAAAAAAAAACAAGAGGCCTTAATGCTGTTCCTCAAAGTTATAACTAGAAATATAGACCGTAGTTTTCATAGGATAGGCGTCTTCAGTGGAACGGGCACCATTTCAGTCTCATTTTAGCAAATCCTCAGGAACATCATCAGGATGTGATGTGGGGCACAATTTTCTCTGTTATTGGTGCTGATAAAGGTGAAAAATACTAATAAGCAACAAGGTACATTATAAATCTGTTATGCATTAAAAAGAATAGCCGCAATCATAAAAATGTCTTAAGATCAGTTATGTATAAGTACATGAAAATAAGTCCAAGTATAACAACACTTCAAATTTACTTAGCAATTGGACAGAAAACTCAACAGAAATTCTACTATAGCAAACAAGTATTATTCATGAGTCTATTCTCCACTTACCAGTGTCATACATAGAACACCATAAAATATATTATATTTGATTATATCATATGTATGACTGACATCACATCTCTTTTCTAATGACTTGACCATTGCCGAATTCGTACAGTATACTGATTTACATGAATAAAAAAAATGAAATCATAAGGCAAATGTTTTGTGTACATCTGTTAGTATAAACATAATAAGTAATGTCAATTCCATACCAGCAACACAAAGTGAATCAACCCCAATATACTTCATTAAAAACTAAAGATGTCTCATGCTGCATAAGTTTGGCAATCAAAGTAATCAAGATCTAAAGAAATGGTTATGCATCAAAGGGACATTTTTTACAACTAATAATGACTAGCATTGAGAAAGTTGCAACTAACAACAATACTAATAAACAGTTTACGAGAAGTAATGTAAAATTGAATAAGGCATTCAGTACCTGTTAGAAGACTCAAGGAAGTAACAAGCAGATCAATTTGATGAAAGATGAAGAGTAGTCCTACACAGAGGGCAAACACCAAATACTCTAAACTGATTTGAAATACTTAAATGAGTCAAACTGCCACTATAGAAAAGAGTACTTACAGTTCGTGAATTGGAGAAGTATGACCAAAGACTTGTTCAATTGAGTCATCAACATCAAGGGCCAGATGTAGGTAAATACCATTTACCGATTCTAAAATACCGAATTTTACCGATTCGGTATTTTAGAATGGGTAAATGGTATGTAGGTATTCATTCAGTATTTTTTACATTGACACCCTGCTGCACCCCTGACTAGTGCATGGGTTCACATGTGGCACACATACATGACCTAAGGGCATGTATGTCTGCCATGTTAAAAATGCACAAAATTGCTTTTTTAACAGTTTTCGTTATTTACCACCAACTTGTAGTTGGTGGTAAATAACGAATCCTTACAGGTGAAAAGCACTTACTTGAGTGCTTCAGACATTTCAGATTCGGTAATTTACCGAATCGGTATTTAAGAATTCGGTAATTTACCGATTCCTTAAATTACCGAATTGGTGAATTACCGAATCTGAAATGTAGCCACCTACATTTCAAATGCCTAATTCCGGTCGGTAACGGCCGAAATTCGGTAATTTCGGCCTTTACCGACCTGAATTAGGCTTCCTATATCTGGCCCCAAGTACGCTGTGGTAAATCTTTGTTAGAAGGTAACAAAACCTATTGTGCTCTAAATATTTTTGGGGATTGTGTCTACTGTGAATTGACCCATTACCTACTCTCTACAAGTAGAACTTGTTTTCTCTAAGCCTGCAAAGCAGCGTCCCCAAGCTCTGTTTATGTTCTACCAAACTATTAATGCAGGTCACAATGACACCAAGATAAGATCTATAACAAGTATTGGCAATGCCAATAAGTATGGCTTCAAAAAATGTTGTACAGTAATGTTAGCATTACAGGTAAATAGTATGGGGATAGATACATATTTGTATGGAAGCAAAGAACTGTAGATCAATATAGGTGTAGGTTAAGAGGTCAGGTGACAGTTGCACTGTCAAGCCAGACCTAGAAGTCTATGTGGGTTAATTACTGCCCTCCTCCCATCTGTGTTGCTGCCACAGAAAAACATAAATGACATACTCATCTAAGATATTGTAATAGCATTCCAGTGTCATGTGTATGCCCCTGAAAGTTCACACTTTGGCAGCTGAATAAATAAATAAGATTATCACAGCTGCATGGAGGGCAGGTACCATTTCTGTGTAAGCCCACAAGTTCTGCCCAATCAAAAGATGTACTCCTGGCTCCTAACGTGTAGGCGGAGCCTAAGCCCCTCTCTAGTGATGCTCCCATTGTTTGGCGACAGCTGCGCTTCAAGCCAGACTCTAAAACGGTTACTAGCAAACTGCTAGAAATCTGCTGCGGCATTACACTAGATGCAGGAAAGGACCTGTCCTCTAAATGTTGAAGTCTCCTCTTAAACACAGTGGTTTGTTCTCGCGTGTTAATATGCAACATGGGCATTACAAAATTAGGAGTTCTCCGTAGATCAATTTTGAAAATACAGCCGCACCTTGAAACTGAGACTGTAATTCAACAATGATAGTAATGTCAACCAAGGCTCTAAGTAAATCACTCATCTCTTCAATGTGAAAAGGAATGGCGCTCCAGCTGGTGAAGATGGACGGTAATCAACTCGTAAATGTAAACCTTAAAGGTCCATTATAGCTTGAGGCGGAGGCTCATGACTAGCATCCTTTCTCTGCACTCAGCTTTGCCCTTGTATTTGCCAAGCTCCCATGCCAGAGCTCGCTGCACCCAGACTGATTGATGGGAGGTGAAGTGAAGTGACCAAAACAACACTGCCAAAGCTACAAACATAGCATAGTAAGCCTGACTGAGCAGGCCCTCCTGCGTAGTGTGCGCGTCCGCGATTGGAACACACACAGCCCTTGATGGCTTCGGAAATGAACGCGCAACGCGTGCCAACAGCTTGCCTTCCCGTTGTGGGAATCAGACATACGAGTATCACAAGCGACAGGATGTGCAGAGTCGGGTGATAATTGTGGTGGAAGTGAGACAGCAGCAATAGATCAGAGACTCCACCCTGGAAGCCGGTATTAGGCGCGGTTTGTGAGGCAAGTCCTTGCTAGCCAGACTGCGAGCTAAGACGATCTTTACACATGTCTCCAGCTTATTGTCAATTACTGCCAATTTACTGACATAAAACTAAAATTACCTGCTCGTTCTCTTTAGTAATCTGTTATTAAAAATACGTTGTACCCGGGATATTATGAGCATAAATAACAAGAGCGAATTAAAGACACTTATTTCTGGATAGAACGTAATGTTAACTAACTTTGCGGTGACTGCTGCACCTTCAGTCCCCAGCACCTTCCAATCACAGCCTGTCACTTCTTCACTCATACTCACTCTCCAGAGGAGGTAAACTAAAGACGTGTGAAGACGCGTGCACGGATGTATGACGTTACAACGCATACTTTTACCACGCATACCATTACAACGCGGTATTTACAACGCATACCATTACAACGCATAGCGCTTAGAGGTGCTGGATAGTGGTAAGTATAATTTTATATTCCAACTCCAGTCCCCGTGGACACTAGGGAAGGTGTTGGATATAAAATTATACTTATTCCCTATCCTAGAGCGCCCCCCAGCGCAATGCGTTGTAATGGTATGCGTGGTAATGCCTGCGTTGTAGTGGTAGTGCGTGGTAAAAACTTCGTTGTAAACGTTGTATACCCGCGTGCACAGGACTAACTCTTAGTGCTCCATACAGGGCCTACTATTTTTCTCCTGGATTACACAAGATCCCTACATGAGTTTCTAAAAAGTTGACCAGTGTACCCCGTTACCTGGGATGAAGATGTAGTCATTGAATTTAGATCACTGTCCGCAGAAGAAGTCGACATGGAAGTAACTTTTTCTTTCCTCTAGATCAATTTCTTCCCAATTCCCTCAAATTCCGTACTCATTCTCGCCATTCGGTTGTTGATGCTTTTGACTCCAACCTTGGGACCACCTTCATACTTTTTAGAAATGGCCGCCTCAAACCCTGTAATCCTTGTGAGATACATGAGTAAACTGTGAATGCTGCGCACAAAGTATGTTTGTGCAACCATGCTGGGGGATGGAGTGTGCAATCATGCTGAGTGATGGAGTGTGCAACCATGCTGAGTGATGGTGTGTGGGTGCTAGAGTGCGCTGGCTGAGAAAGGATTTCAAAAAATGCCACAGCTCAGATGGAGGAGGACTGAGATCACTGTAACATTTCAACTCAAGGCTAGTGTCTGCATGCATATATGGAGCTATTACAAACATATGTAAATTATTCCATTTTTTAATGTAGAAATCTGCTTGTGGAAAGTGACTTTCACACGAGGATAGGAAGATGCTGAAACAACCCAAAGATACACACAGGGCAGAAAGGAATAACCCCAAAAGAAAAACAAACACAACCAGTGTCATTGTACAATATGTACAAATGCACAACAAAACCATTGGCTCTAAAAGGATGTGAATGTCTCCTTTATTTAATATTGTTATCTCCCACCTTCACTCTATCAGGCCTTCTAATCTATCGACCACCGGGATCATATGGGAAGTTCCTAGAAGAACTACCCAATGTGATGGCTAGTCTCTTACTCAAGAACGCTAATATTTCTATATTTGGAGACTTGATTCTTCACATGGAGGATAAAAGCCATCAAAGTATCAAAATACTAATATCAGTCTTAGAAAGTCTACAACTGACTGAACTGGTAGAAACAGCCACACATGTTAAAGGTCACACTTTGGATGTGGTAATCTCCAATTACACCGACCTGACTGCAGCCATTCCTGTACTGGTACCTTGGTCGGACCATCATTTTACCCCTTTCAATGTACGAAAGTCAGGAAAAATGAGCACAGAAACACTACTCCTAAGGGCACGATAATGAAAAGGCACTGGGATAAGATCAATTCGGAAGCGTGGGGGTTGCGTGTCCAAAATCAGAGATACCAGGGTCAGCTGAAGAAGTCTACTGGCAATGGGAATC
This sequence comes from Lissotriton vulgaris, assembly GCF_964263255.1. Classification (NCBI taxonomy): domain Eukaryota; kingdom Metazoa; phylum Chordata; class Amphibia; order Caudata; family Salamandridae; genus Lissotriton; species Lissotriton vulgaris. The sequence goes on along the minus strand of NC_141693.1, from coordinate 1,288,299,142 downwards.
CTGGATCACACACTCTCTAGATGTAGTAGCCCCCAAGGTCGCCCATAAGCCCAAAACCAGATCTAGAGCAGAGGGATGGTTTAACTTTCAGTTACTGGAGCAAAAGAAAGACTGTAAAAAAATTGAAAGAGAGTGGAGAAAAAGTTATGATCCACATCTCAAAATAAAGTACAAATCAGCTATTAGAAAGTATCACAATAATATTAAAATGAGTCAAGCCAAGTTCTTTGAGGAGAAATGTATTGGGGCACAGAACTCAGCAATGGAATTGTTCCCAGTAATCAAGACTCTGTCCAATCCACCCACTGATAGAGGTCCTTCCGAAACGTCAGAGGAGAGGTGTAATAATCTGGCCTCTTATTTCCTCTCGAAGGTAATAGACATTTATAGCTGCTCCAAAACGGACGGAGACCACATCACAGAGGGGAAGAAGAACATGAAGTAGCTTCATCACAACAGGTTATCACTAACTTCACAAGTATGGAACAGAAGGATCTAGAAACCTTATTAGAGACGATGAAGTCTGGTTCGCCCCTGGATCCAGTACCTCCGATTATTCTCAAAACAGTAGCACCTATTACTGCAACGATGTTAATGAAGATCATCAATTAGTCACTAGAAACAGGAATAGTCCCAGTGGCCTGGAAACACGCTGTGATAAAACCTCTATTGAAAAAAGCCAATGCAGATCAAACACAACCAGGGAATGTTCGCCCCATCTCCCTGCTACCATATGCTGGCAAACTATTAGAAAAACATGTTAATAGAATTCTGTCAGAATTTTTAGAAACTAATCAATGCCTCCACCCCACACAAATGGGCTTGAGGGCACAACACAGTACAGAAACGGCCCTGCTGGTTGTGGTGGAGGAGTTAAGACAATCATTGGATCAGGGAAAACCAGCCGCACTGCTCTTAATAGATCTGAGCGCCGCCTTTGATACGGTGGACAATCGTATATTACGCAGAAGGCTATCATACATTGGTATCAGGGGCATGGCACTCAAATGGTTGACATAATTTTTGAGTGATCGGACATTTCAAGTACAGGGAAATAGCATTCTTTCCAAAACCATGTCTCTGAAGTGTGGCGTCCCACAGAGCTCGTCACTGAGTCCAATACTTTTTAATGTCTATGTTGAACCACTTGCCAGCATTGGACTGGAATTTGATATGTATTCTGACGATATGCAGTTGATCATTTCCTTGGACCCAAAAACCTGCAGGGATGGTGAGAGACTATCCTTCTGCTTGGGTAAAAGTTAAAGAGTGGATTATGGCAAGTTGCTTAAAGCTAAATGATGATAAAACCGAACTACTGCTCCTTGGAAATAAAGCAATAACCAGGCCCATTATAGACTGGCCTGCATACCTAGGTAAACCACCCATTCCTGCATAAATAGTAAACAACCTGGGATTCTGGCTTGAAACAGATCTCTCTATGAGGACACAGGTCAATTAGGTCACAGCAACTTGCTTCAGACTTCTCAGAAGTCTGCGTAAAATCTTAGACAGAATTCCCATACAATTAAGGAAAACAGTGATCCACTCTCTGGTCACTTCATGACTGGACTATGGAAACTCACTGTTTCTAGGGGCACCTAAATATGTTACTCAGAAGCTGCAGGTAGCCCAGAATGCTGCCGCAAGATTTCTGTGTGACATGCCGGTACGGGAATCAATAAAAAAAGCATCTACTTAGACTCCACTGGCTCCCGGTAGAGGCCAGTATAAAATTCAAGACACTGGTCATTATACATAGAGCACGGTACAATAAAAGCCCAAAAAAAGTCAGGAAACTTGTCTCCCCTTATATCCCAAAGAGGCATTTGTGATTTAGCACAGAAGAACGTCTAAAATAGACAAAGGCTAGGAGGGAAAAATGGGGAGGAAGATCTTTCTCCCATCTAGCCCCCGAACTTTGGAACTCCCTACCGCTGGAATACAGACTGATAGATAAAGAACTACAGTTCAACAAAAAGATCAAGACCTGGCTGTTTATGCAATATCTTTAAGGCATGATCGGCCCTTACTCAGTACCTGACTGCTTAGTGCTGGGAAGCCCTAGGGCAGCCATGCGCTTTACATATCCCCAAGAATAATAATAATAATAATGGTAACCACAGCAAACAGGGTAGCATCCTTGATACCAAGGATGAAGGCACTGCAGAGAATGCAAATTTAAATCAAGGGTGCATTTATATTATGTAATATGTGTTGAGATTTAGAGCAGTTAATGTGGCAGAACGTCAATATAAGGCTTACAACGCTCTAAGATAGGAGGTAGGATACTATACTTGAGAGTATGTTTTCCATGGGATATTTTAGGTAAACCTACCGTTGTCATCAAGTTATCATAATGTGTTTAATAGTGGTGAAAAGAGTACGAAAATCCCAGGAGAAGGTTACACATACTGTCTGTTGTAGGTTGAAGCATGCTATAATTTTAGGCACGGTTCTATATGTGTTCCTTTAGTTCTTTCTACTTTGCATAATAGTGATGTACGGATTATTTACATAGTATCTATTCAGAATGAGTACTTCAAGTCACTAGGACTTTTGCTTGGGTACCTGTGTTCCTGAATAGTGCATTCGGAATAAGTACTAATGTGGTGCAGGGTACCCATTTTTGAGGATGTTATTTTTGGGTGCTAGTGCGGTTAGTACCAGTCATAGGATGCTGGGGGCCGAGATGTAGAAGTGGCAAGATGAATTTGACCTTTTCCTATTTTGTGACATGTGATGCATTTTATTTTGACAGTGAGGTCTTGTCAGTGAGTTGAAGATACATGTTGACCCTGTCTGTTTTGCTGACAGAGGTGTGGAGTCCCTGTCATGTGATGGTGACTATGGAGTGTTGTTGGTGCCATGGGGTATACCGCTTGAAGTTTTGGTGCAAACTGAACAAGCCTTTGTGGGATGTAGCAGTGGGGAGCTTGTAGCCCACATTGCTATTGTCGTTGCATGATGCAGATTGGAACAAGGCTAGCACGTGTAGTTCCTGTGCCGGTAAGTGGACTGATGAAGATGAAGGCTCTGGTATGTGGCACTATTTCCAAGTGAGTGAGACTACAGTCTGTTATTGTCTCAATCTAAAAATAATCTGCCCACTACAGCACACAGCATAGGGCAAAGTTTTTTTTTAGATTGTGGAAGGTCCAGCAGCTTCCACAACAATAACGTTTTGTAAAAACAATGCTGAAACAAAACTCATTGACAGAGCCATAAGTCTGGGGGCCAATGGCAGAACTATTGACTTTGCCAAATGTTGTTCTTTTGTTTTGTTGTGCTCAATTGTGTCAAACTGATATATCAAAATCCTGGACTGATGTTCAATGGAATATTGAGTCGCTGGTCAGTGGTAAAGCTTATTGATGCATAGGATGTGTTAGCCATGGTTGTAGCAGTAAGAATTGCATTGTTTCTGTGCAGTGTGTTTTGTGATGTTGTTGGCTACAGGGAGAAGTGTTGAGTCCCCTTGCCAGTATTTATGTTTCAAGGTGACTTTGCCTTGGTAGAGTGTGGTTCATGAACAGGTAACCCGCAGAAGTTTATTTTTTTGTTGACTGGTGTGGATGAACTACCTCTTAGAAAATCTGCATGAAATGGCACCCAGACTACAGGGTCAGGGACGGTTTTGACTTTAAGAGCCATGAGGTAAATTGTCCCTGGATACAAGACTCAAAACATCATGTAAAAATAGTCAATAAAAAAGAACTGATTCAAAAAGACAGTTCAGGTCAGGACTTTAGAAATTATGAAGGTTTTTTAAAACAAAGTGTAATGCAAAAAATAGAAAACTGCAGCAACAATCTCATTGAATGAGTCAAAGGACATAGACGTTAATAGTCATGTAGGCTCTTCGAGTTGAGGTGAATATAGTATTAAGCAGAATCAGAAAAATAGACTATGGGGCTTATAATTAGTTTGGCAGTATCGAGACTGCCGAACCCGTGGTGGTGGTCCGAGACCGTAACCTAGGCGGTCCAATTGCCTGTTTACGAGTCTGGCGGTCGGACATCCACCAGCCCAGCACAACATCGCTGGCATCAACAGTATCCTCGTTCCCCCGGTGCTGGTGGTGTTCAGAGTAGAGAGGAATGAAGGCAGTGTCAAGCCAGGCAGTGCTGTCCATATGCTGACTTGCCTTTCCGCAAGCCTTTTTTGGCAGTGAAGCCAACATGAAAAAGCTGGCAGAACGGCAAGGAGGGGGCCCCAAACAGGGCCAATGGGTATCAATGCCCATATTGTTATGTGACTGGGGGCACACGTTGTGCCCCCCCTATGGCCGCACTGTCGTGCATGCACTGTGTGGCATGCACACCATGGTGCATGCCAGCAGTGCATGCACAACAGTACGGGTGCTGCTGGGCTGCTGCATTGGCTTCAGGAACACTCAGTGAGCCGAAGCATGCAGACAGCCAAGACAGCAGCAAGCATGACCCTATGGTCCAGTCTTAATGCTGTTGTCTCAATACTGCCTTATTTGCGGTCTTGTGGTAGATGCGGCTTCCGCGGTCGGACAGTCCAGTGGTCGGACCGCCAAAGTCGTAATAAGGATCTAAGTTCGAAAGTACAGCAAATTAATAAAGAATCTGACAGCATCCCTAGTAGAAACTCTAATGTCTCTGGCTTACACCCAAATCTGACCAGGGGTATAGGCATTTTCACTATGGAAAGTGATGGAAAGTGCAAAGTCTGCATGGTAGGAATTCAAGTATATGCATTTCAGCAAATCACATTTCAATACTCTAAAATCTCACACAACCCTACCATCCTAACACTATCCCATGACATGAATATTGATTTGCCACTTCTGGCCTTAAGCCGTTAGGAGGTGGCAGAATAAATTACTTATATAACACATGGGATTCTGTAGCCTCTGTATAATTACCCATCTCTAATTTCTTTATAATCGGTGACTAGTGAGGCATCCAGTTGCCGATTAAAAAAAAAAGAAGTCAGAACTCGACTATTATATGTTATTACAGTTGCGTTCTGATGTCACAATACCCATGGACGTCAATCCACCAAACTGCCAGGGGTAGCGGAAGTGAAATTGCACGCCATTTGAATTTTACTTTGACTCACACACATATACTTACACAGACTAACACATTTGCACACTCTCACACGCATAAACAATGAAAAAGCAAACACAAGGAGATGATGGACGGATGCTGAAACTTTTCAGACACTAACCCCCAGTCACAGATCTGAGTTGAATTCCATCATCGTCCTTTAGCTCACTTCGCCACCCCAATGACGTCCATGACATTACCTGCTGCCAGATCCAGCAGCCGCAGTGAAACGAAGGTCAGGTCACAGAGCATAATTGAAACAGCTGTTTAAAGCAACAAAAACGAATGTTGCTTTTCTTTCTTCTGCTCTATTTTATCGCTTACAATGACAAGCAGAGAGAACATGTTTATTTTGTTGCACTCCTTTGATACTTAGAGAAAAGTTAGAATCTTTCTTCAAGTTTCTAAACATTGGAGATAGTGCAGCATTTTTAAAAAAAACTTACTTGTATTGAAGTGTTTCTCATATCTGTTTGTACGTTTGCAACAAATAACCAACAGGTTTTTGATGTGTTGAATTTTTCACTAGAGGTTTTCATTTTATTGTTCATGTTTGTAGACATTCTCACTCTTTCATAATAAAGAGCTACGCACCAAGGTTGTAAGTGGTTTGTGGGAGAGGTGATAGTGTGACCTTGTCTTATGTAGGAGAATGTTCACTCTGGTGTACATGATAAGAATATTGCAAGTCACCTCGGAGTTCCATAACCTTATAAAGGAATATGGCCTTTGGCCTTTACCCTCTAAATTGCTAAGTAATTTGCTGTACGGCATGGGGTACTTTATCCCTTATACAAATAACAGAAATGAATTGTGGATGAATGCAATACAGAGTACTAGCAAAAAATGCCTTGGTAAGTAACAAAAGGCTTCCTCCAACTAGTTCTTCAAGAATAGTAACACATTACCAAACAAATAGTGCTCATTTTACTGTGTGTGGTGTCCAGCAAGAAATAGAAACACACAATGAGCATTATAAAATCGTAGCCACATTTTAAAAGATGGAGTTCAAACCTGAGGCCTACTTTAGTATAAGCAAGAAATTTAAACGCATCATAATGATTTTGTTTCAATTGTAATGTTAATGAACGTGTAGAATTTGAATGTGAAATGATGTATGGGAGGATCCCATTACAAAGGTTTTGTTAAGTGGGTGTGGGCTTACATGGATGTTAATGTTTGTTTTTCATAACCAGTGCTCCCACGTAGTCATAGGTCACAGCACGCCCCGTCCCGCAGTGGGGTGGGAAGTTGAAGCATGCCACCAAGGGTCCTTTTGGTGGGTGAGGGGTATTTAAACAAAGCTGTGTGCTCTCCACCATTGTAGGGGACATATGTAGTCTAGAGGAACACTTCTATCCTTTCCAATAAGGGTGATCCCTTTGCTTTTTGACAATATAACTTGAGGAGGACGTATCCACCTCTTCTGCTCTTTTGAGCATTACCTCTTCACTCCCTTCTTGTGTTACTTTGATAGGCCTGTATTTCACCAGAGCTATATCAGAAAGGCATATTCAGTAATGTTGAAATCTAACCTGTGCGTGAAAAGTAGGTGTCATTCCCATTTTCGGTGTGGGCTATTTGGAAATTGTTGCATTCTGCAACATGAGAAATTGACGAGAACAATGGACTCCTCGTGATGCGTACAAAGGGCTGTTACCTAGAAGACTTTGTGTATTATAATTTAGTCTTCCTCGTTAGCGATTCAGAAGATCCCTTTGGTATCCCTTCAGAGACTCTCCTCTGGATGCTTAGAACACTTTGAAGGGCTTGGACCGCAATGCTTACTTTGATTCTTCCCTAAGTGTGGCTTAGGCTAACACTTATTCTCTAACCCATAGAAGACTCTTGACAGAACTTCTGAAATGATGACACCTTCCCTACTTATATTTTGTCTTGCTGATTTTAATTTATTTTATGGAAATTTCAGATTTTTGGACTCTATAGATTTTGAACCTTCCTTTAGCAGGAACTCTATCATAGGTAGTCTAGAATAATTAATGCATTGACAGCAAAACTTGTGACTCTTCTCTGAGCACCAAATATTACTTTTTATCTTTTGTACTGCTGGGACTGCATTGCTTGTTTGCCTGCTCTTGGTCCGACTTAATTTTTTTCTACAAGCTAGGACTGCCTGTGGCTATTTTGTACTTCTATATCATTGTTGTAAGAGTTGTGCATCTGAATTAAAATTTTAAGTTTGAAATAAACCTTTTTAACCCTAGCTATCAATTCCTGGTCCTCCTTGTGTAGCCAGATGGTTGCACTGTTAATTGACTTTGATTGATGTCAATTGTTAACTTCCATCACCTCTCAGTCGGACTCAAAGGTCCATCAGAGGACCAATGGTAAGCAAGTGGCCCCAGAAAATGCTGTGTCACCTGAGATGGTGGCATATAAAAGTTTTCTACCTCGCAGTGCATATGTGAGCCACTAGGACTTATGTATGGCATGATTGTTTGTATTCCTCACATGAGTGGCTGTACCTGGCTTTCCAAAGTGCAATAATTGTTTAGCTTACATTTCACATCATTATGATGGGTACACTGGTAATTAAGTAAACCAAGTATGGCACCAAGCCAGCTTAAAATGTGTGAATCAGGATCTCAGAGCTGTTCGGAAGTCCTGACATATCTCTTAGAACATCAAGCAAGCAAAATTGGAAGTGTAATTGACCTGTGGTGGGTGGCACTAACCTGACCCTCATGTAGGGGTGCCACTCAAGGAAAAATCAGATCTGCACTTCAGTCAGTTTGGGCAGTAAGTTTCTCTGATAGTGTAGTATGTAGTGAGTGTGAGTGCCACTGGAACTGCACCGTAACCCCAGATGAGGGAGGACACGCATTGAGGATAGGAGTCACACAGGATATGGTTGTGGTGAAATGGACCAAAGAACTTAGTTGGCGACCCTGAAATATTAGCTCTAGACATTTTTCAAGTGGTAGCTTGTGCCTCTGTAGCTTTTTCTTCACAGAGACCCATTCCTTGTTTTCTCAGCAGTCATGAGTGTGTGCGAGACGAAGTATAGGATCACTGCCACTCTGTGACCAACCTCTCCCAGGAGAAGTACAATGACATCCCGCTGCCAATGGAAGCACTGTTTGCTGCAGGCAGTAAACAAGGGTGATGGGCATAGTTAGTTCAGCCCACCAGTGAGGCCCCTGCAGTGAAGAGCACATATGCAGGTGAAAGCAGAGCAGTCGCAGAGCTACCACACTAAGGAAGAGAAACCACTGCAATAGCAATATAGTTTCACAGCATTAGAAATCACTGAAGTAGTCCGAGCAGAATGTAGATGTCGTTCACAGAAAAAAGCGTGTTCTCCTGCGTGTTACCATGGACTGAAGATTGCTCTGCATCAAGATGTTGAAGGTGAGACTGTGATTACATGACCCGATGAAGCTAAAGCTCATGCGGTTAGAACAGCTTAGGCTAGTCACCAAAGAAGATGACCACATTACCATTTCAATGCAGCAGAAGAGCAAGAGTGAGCCAGAGACTGTGAAACCTGGCAAGTCAGAAGAAGGTAGCAAACCAATGAAGAGCCAGTCACTGCCTCCCCACCGTCTACAGGACAGAAAGATAATTTGTACCTGAAGAGTTTGGGTTTATGAAGGAATTGAACAGATGAGATGCTTTCAAACAAGAGAACCTGAGAGAAGTCACACAAAAGGACAAACAGTGATATTGTATTTGTGGGCTCTGTTTCAACAATGGCCATCTTAGAGACTTGTCACTTGTAGTCACTTACTGTGAGCAACTTGGTATTTCAATGCACTGATCATATTGGGTAGGTCTGGCACCATTGAATTGCCATGGGAGTGTGTCAGTCAGACAGCAATGGTCAGAGGGCAAGGAAGAGGGCACATTGCAGAATACATTAATTTTTGGAAATTAGAGTTAATGCTGTCGCTCACCAAGGCAGATGTAGAACTGCTCAGATGGAAGTCAGGAAAGACATAATTTTGCAGCAAACACCAATGAGACAACATAGACCATGTTCAATCCCAGGTTGTTCACTGCCAACAAAACAATGAATCAATGATGTGAAGCCCCAGACATGAGAGTATCAGATTGGAAAAGCCAGGAGCGGACTCTTGTGGCCACTCAGATGAATCATCGGAATCAAGGACATGATTTACATAGTGGTGGAAATCAGCTGGTGCTGGTTTTGTTTGCATCCCTCAAAAGGTGTCTAGATATATTGATTACTTCTTAAACCCGAGAGCTAGCACTTTACCATCACATATTAAGGATACGTCAGACTTCCTGAAGCATATTTATGATGTCAAATGTGATACTAACATGTTTCTTATGACTCTAGACATTTCAACATTGTACACAAGTATACACCATAGGGATGGCTTAAGAGCTGTGCAACCAGCCGTGGTCCGTGCAGGTAACAGCGGTGGGGAGGTGGGACTACGTTGGGGGGCATTTCGAGGGACAAGGCAGAGGGAAAATTAAATAAATAATACATTTCCCCTCTGCATCGGCCCTCGAAATCCCCCCAAATGCAGCCCACCACCCCACTGCTGTTACCTGCACAGACCACAGCTGTGTGCAACATTTCCTATGCATGAGACTGTTAGGTTATGCTATGGATAATACTATGCCCCTAGAAATAATTGAGTGGTGTCTCACTAAAAACATCTTTATTTCTGTATACCAGCTGTACCAGCAACAGAGAGGGCCAGCCATGGGTACCTGCTTCGCCCCCAGTTATGCCAATTTACACATGAGCTGGTGGGAGGAGCAAGTGCTTGGGGGTCACACTATGGAGCATTAGTTACAACATGCCATCTGTTGTTGAAGTACAGTTGTTGTGCTGTGGCATGGCACAGAAAGGGAGGCTAAACAAGTTGAGAAGGAGCTTAATGAAAATTACCTCAACCTAAAATTTACAGCTAAAATAAGTCCTCAATCTGTAGACTTCCTAGATGTTAATATTCAAATTAGAAAGGAAGGACTGGAAACCTCTATATTTAGGACACCTACCACAGGGAACACTGAATTACATGCAGCTAGCTTCCTTCCCCTCCTCTAATTAGGAGTATTCAATTTGGGAAATTATACAGAGCCAAAAGGGCCTGCATCATGAAAAATTGACCCGCACCAAGGTTTATACACACGTATTTGATTTATCCAATTTCTATATTTCACAGTAATAGATATTTAGACAGAAACTTCCCACACATAAGAATTTCAAAAAAGAGTTGATTGTAGATTTTTCAAATTTCTTTATTCAAGTTCTTAGTTAAAATTCACAGCATTGCCTGTTGCCAACGCGTTTCGTCACAACGAGGTACGTCCATTACAAGCCCTCAGTGCGTAGTTCAGGGTAAGGGACATAAGTTGTATTGCAAGGGGGGACCAGACTTTGGGATGAGGGGAAGACGAAGGTGGAACCCCCCAGTAGTCATCCTCAGCCGTAAGGGCACCCTCCAGTAAGCCCTCGAGAGGTTCAAAGTGGCAGTTGAAGTCTCCTCCAAGCACCACCTTGAGATCTCCCGGGAGTTGCCCCAGGAAGGTGGACAAGTCGTTTAGGGTTGGTGATTCATTTGGCGCGGCAACAGGTCGCGAGTAGACATTCACAATAGCCCATGATGGTTTACCAGGCCATGTGAGCCGAACGCACTGGATGTCCTGCGAGAACGTGTGCACCTGTTCCGCCTGGCACCCAGTGTGACTCGCGATCCATATTGCCAAGCCACCTGACGGCCTCCCCCTCCCACCCCATTTGGCAGGGATTTCAAATACTTCAAACCCTCTCCTAGCTTGGGTATCCCTCGCCCATGTTTCCTGGAGAAGGAGAATGTCGCTACTACCCACCAGATCGTCCCACTCCGGTGTGCCTTCCTTATTTGCAATCCCTGCCACATTCCATGAGACAATTCTCAGGCCCTGATCTGTTGGTAGAGGGCCTTGGCCTACAATGGGAGGTGCCGTACAGCCTGTGGGTGGATGGATTCCTGGCAAGGCAGTAATGCACTCCGCGATGGCGGATGGACCAGCCAACTCCGCCACCCCGGGTTGCAGAATATGGTCAGTCCCGCTGATGGGTGGAGGCCCCTGTTGGCCCAGACTGTCACCCGTACTAAGTGATCGATCTTTAACATTATCCTGTGGGCCATTTTCAAATACAGGGGCTACACTCACTCCCACCCGGCTTTGCACCTCATCTATAGCATTATCCTGGGGACCATGCTCAATTACGGGGACCGTACTCTCTCCCGCCCGACTTTGCGCCTCATCCGCCAACCTCCCAGGGCTGCAGGATATCACCTTGGTTTGTGGTCAGTCGACCTGGTCTAGGCAGGAAAATCTATTATGATGTATGAAATTTACCTGAGCCGGTGGTAAGTAATGCCTTGGTCTGTAACATGAGCCGTCTACCGCGAAGCCCACTCTAGTCCACCCCTTCTCACCCCCTTACAGTCTTGTTAATTAAAAGATGTACTATACAGCGAGTCTTTCCTGTTTTAAAAAAATTAATACAGAGGATTTTATTTTACTGTGTGATTAATGAACGATACTACTGTATTATATCAGCATATTTGTATATAAGACGGAAGGTTTTATCGCACTTATATTATCAACTTTTTAAGAAAATCCTGTGATGAAATTTCCCTATAACTTCAAGCTGTTTTCAATGCCTATTTAGTATGTTATTACTTAATTGTACACAAGATGGCGCACCCTGTTGTGAACAAGGTTGCCGGGAGCAATCGAAATGCGTCAACAGTCACTCTTGAGTGCTAAATAAACAAGCATTTACAATGCAACGGTTTTGCCTTTGCAAAAGTTAGAGCAATTGGCATTGTAAATGACAACTTTTTTATTTATGTGTTGGTTTTGAAAACAGATAAATAAATGGCATTGTCATTTTCAATGCCAATAGCTTAATCTCTCGCAAATGCCACACACACACACACACGCACCCATAGAGAGCCCCCCCACATGCACACAGAGCCCCCCACACCCACACACACAGAGCCCCCCACACACACAACCACACAGAGCCCCCCCCACACACCCACACAGAGCCCCCCATACACACCCACACAGAGCCCCACCACACAGAGCCCCCACACACATCCACACAGAGGACCCCCACACACCCACACAGAGGCCCCCCACACACCCACACAGAGCCCCCCACACTACGAGCCCCCCCACACACCCACACAGAGCCCCCCACACACTGCGAACCCCACAAAGCACATATTACTGTAACTATTTGATGAGATAATAGGTGCAGTAACAGCAAATTTCACAGCGCCTTATGCTGGGACAATCTTACCAACAACTGAAAGACCTGAGGGGCATTTTTTTTTTGCTTTCTTAGCGGCCCATCATTACAATTACTGAGCACTTTACTAACCTGGGTCATCAAAACTAGTAGCAGAGCTCAATTTATCCCGGTTATTGCAGTCGATGGGGCAGCTGGATACCACCGCTTGTGTTTTTGATGGCTGCCGCTTTTTTTTTTTTTATCTCAGACCAGGACTGAAGCATCAAGACAGTCATGAAAGCTTGAGATAAAGAGACAAAATTGTAAAAGTGGAGGAAAGCAAAGCTATGAGCGGGGCCCCTAGAATTAAGTGACGATTAGAACCAAGTTATGTGGCAGGCTTAACTGCTTTTTTATTTATCTCAGACCAGGACTGAAGCATCAAGACAGTCATGAAAGCTTGAGATAAAGAGACAAAAATGTAAAAGTGGAGGAAAGCAAAGCTATGAGCGGGGCCCCTAGAATTAAGTGACGATTAGGACCAAGTTATGTGGCAGGCTTAACTAAATTATGTGGCATGAAAAGGCGAAGTACGTGGCATAATTTGTGGCAGCATTACTTCAATAGGTTGAATTTTTTTGCAAGTTTGCACTATCTGGGAACGTTCACTCCTCATTAGTATGGGTTCAACACCATAATAGAGACATCAGTGACCGAAAGATGGCCAGGTAACTTTTCGCATGCGCTGTAGCAGCAACACGTGAGACAGAGCATAGTAATTTGCGATCCGTATGCGCTAGAAGCACTTTGTGTAATTTACCCCGCAGATGATGGATTACTGGGCAAGTGAGAAAAATCACAATTATGCGGAAAACACCCTGGCGGAAAAATCACCCAGACCATCTGGGTATGAGGTGTAATCATGTTTATGCAGCATTGATATTTGGAAATTCCGACATTCTGCAGCGCTTGCTACTGCCTCATGGGGAAAACGGAAGAGCCCTTGCACTTTTTTTAACCAATCAAGCACTGAAGGTGTGCAGTATTGCCCAAGGAACTAGTCTGGGGCACTGAAAGCAAACGCAGTGCTGGACAGGGAAAACAGACTGCACTGCTGGCGCAGACAGACCTGAGCAGGCTAGACTGGGACCAGGCAGCTAAATTAATGGCTCGGGGAAAGGGGGTTGGGGAACCCAGAGGTGGAATTAGTTAGATGAGATGCATCGGCTCGGGGAAAGGGGGTTGGGGAAGCCAGAGGTGGAATTAGTTAGATGAGATGCATCGCCAGAGACAAACCCGGGACTGAAAATGTTTGCGCTTTTATGCTAAACAAAAAATCCACCACATGCTGCGAATGCCACATGTGCAGGCGGGAGCGGGGTGGAGGGGGTGGGGGGTGGACAGTGAAAGGAACCCACGTTTTACAAAGTAAGCAAAAATAAGACATTCTCCAGCTGGCAAACTTTTCCATCACAAATGCACCACAGTCAAAAAGGGCACATTGTCTGGGCAAATACAATGCTTTGCTCTGCTGAAACTGCTTTTGTTTTTTAGACCACACGGTGCCCGCTGCCCACCCACCAAGGGTGCCAACCCGCCACTGGCAATGACTGACGTTTTATCCTTCTACGTGGAGCGGATGCAGGGATGAAACAAGCCGCCTGAATCAGGAAGTTTTACACGCAGGGCATGATTCGCTCTCCAAGGCATGCTTTGCTCTCCATGAAGCACAGAGTCCAGGCTCGGCAGAGTTGTTCTGTTATTTTATTCTCGCGTGTTTTCTCGCTCTGAACTTTTCTCCTCCCGCAGCATTTCCCTTCACCGCCTCTCGCTCCCCTTCCCGCCCCCTTTAGTTTAGTGCAGACCACACACCCTCTCCTTGTCCCAGACGCACATGCAAAGAGGGAGTCTGCACCTGACCCCCCCGTGCAATGCCGGCCCAGATTCGGGGGCGTTCCTGAGAACAGGCTTTCGGCTGACGTCGCCAAAAGCGAAAAATTCTCGGGGACGCCCCCGAATCTGGTCCGGGATTGACGGACAGAGCCGTCTCCCAATGGCTAGCCTCCATTTATGGAGCTAGCCAATGGGAGAGTGGGGCGGGTCCCTGTTCCCCACTCTAACTCATAAGGTTTTTTAGCGCATGCGCACTTCGTGCGCATCGCTAGTCAAAACCTAAAAACTTCTGAAACTCACCAAGGAGTGGCGCCGTATCCCTTTGTGTGTAGGTGGATACAAACTTTATATTATATATATAGATATATATGTATGTGTATATATAGTATTATAGTATTTAGTTGCCACTAGGTAGTTATAGTTAGGTCTGCTTTTCCATAGAAAGAGCATTTTTCCATTTGCTAATAACTTTGGCCCCATTTGACAAATTTTAACAAAAGTTTCCAATGGAAAAGTTTTTCCACCTCACTCTTTCCTGGAAAGTTTTGGGGTGATCCGTCAAGCGAGGACTGAGAAGAAAGGGGGTCCCAAAAGGCAAAATTTCCATTCATTTTCCATAACCTTCTTTAAGAAGCACTAACGTAAAATATCCTGAACTAAATTACACCAAATTTGGCAGGAGATTAGATCTTGGTCCGCAGATTGTGCTTTTTGTGATGTGGTCTAAATCCATTCAGTACTTTTTGAGAAATTAAGGTTAAAAAATAATTGTATATCTGGGCGGCGGGGTCCCAAGGACTCTTGCGAGAATCGCTCAAACTACATTTTAAACAATAGAGCGTTCTGATGGGGCCAGGGAGTTTTTTTCCCCTTGGGCCAATTCACTCCTGAGCGAGCACTCTGGCTGACTACCGGCAACATGAGAAAAATGTTGACAATCAGACTAAGCTCCCTCCAATGGCCTTGGTAAGCTTAGAGTGGAGAGGGGTTACTGGCCCAAAGAAGGTGATTGTGTCCCCTGGCATCCCATTGGCGTTTCTGTTGGGAAGAGATCTAGAGACTTCTGCTTAAGCAGAAGTTGAAAGGAAGGGTCATGCAGAAATGCTGGGTCTCTCTGAGTGGGTGTGTGTTACCACAAGAGCACAGGTAGAACGTCAGGGAATTCATGGGGGCTTGAATCCTGAAATAGTGGAACAAGGCCACTTCTAA
Organism: Lissotriton vulgaris; assembly: GCF_964263255.1. Classification (NCBI taxonomy): domain Eukaryota; kingdom Metazoa; phylum Chordata; class Amphibia; order Caudata; family Salamandridae; genus Lissotriton; species Lissotriton vulgaris. Next base: position 1,288,283,725 of record NC_141693.1, on the reverse strand, counting down.
AATGTCACAGGATAGGACTAGAGGGTGAATTCTCTTGAGGGAGATGCACTGGTGTCTTAGCAGGGAACCGCAGCTGAAGGAGTCTGACCTGACCGTGCAGAGGTCCTAGGTGCAGGAGGTCCCTCCGGAGAGGACCTATACTAAGAGCAAAATAAATGTGCAACTCTTCAAGACCTTAGGTAGAAAGCTGAAAGGCCAGAGTAGGGTGACGTCAGTGGTACCCATCGGGTCTACTGGAAAGATGGACTTCTGTATACTGAGGCTGGGGACCTCAAACCAAGGACAGCCAGGAGAATGGTGGCGACCAAAATTTAGATTGAGTACATTCTGACCTTGGCCCATGACATCTCTGTAGCTGGATATCTGAGACAAGCCAAAACCTGGGACAGGTTGGTTACCAATTTTTATTGGCCCAAGATGTCTGAAAAAGTGAGAGAATATTGTCACTCCTGTGTGACTTGTCTATCCAGTTGCAAGACAGGCACACAAACAAAGGCTTACTTAATTCCACTTCTAGTTGTTGGGTCTCCCTTTGGAAGGGTAGGGAGGTACGGATTGACATTCTTGGTCCCCTTCACCCTCAACCTGCATCTGGGAACAGCTTTATTCTAGTGGTAGTGGACCATGCCACTAGATGCCCAGAGGCAATTTCCCTCAGGACTGTCACTGCCACTGCAGTGACAAAGGCTCTCCATGGCATCTTCACCAGAGTTGGGTTTCCTGAAAAGGTGGTCTCTGATAGAAGGACTAATTTCATGTTTGCAAAGTTGAAGGCTATGTGGGATGAATGTGGAGTGAGCTACAAGTTCATTACCCCCTAACACCCTCAGACAAATGATCTGGTTTAAAGGTTCAACAAATCCATGAAGGGCATGATAATGAGCATCCCTCAAAAGCTCAGAAGGAGATGGGAGGCCCTGTTACATTGCCTTCTGTTTTCCTACAGAGAAGTGCCACAAAAGTGGGTTGGATTCATCCCTTCTGAACCTTTGTGTTTTCATCCTGTAAGATTTCCTCTAAGTCTGGTGAGGGAAGAATGGGAGAAACGTCTCAAAGAGCCCAAGAAAGACACAGTGGACAATGTACTAGGCCTGCATTCACGTCTGGCTGAGCACACGAAGAGGACAAATAAGCCTTTAGAGGCGATCCATGAGCTTATCATGCACTGGTAGATCAGCAGTCAGCACTGGTGGAGTACCAACCAGGTCTGCTGATGTGGGTATCAGAGACTGTGATTCCCAGGGCCCTCCAAGACAAGTAGACTGTCCCCTATCAAATTTTGGAAAAGAAAGGGAAAGTCATCTACTTGGTAGATTTAGTCTCCCATAGGAGTCCTCAAACAGTTCGCCTAAAACCCCACCAGGACGGAGCTGACATGACCATGCTACTGGTACCAGATGGAGGCCAGGAGGAGGAAAATGAACACCTTCCTCACCTGTTGTGAAATATTCCTACAGGATGGGTCAGTTAAGGGTGTTGTCTTGTCTGACACTCTCACCACACAACAGCAATCGGACTTCAGGCAAGTAAACCTGACTGCAGGCAAGTCCTAGGACAGAGTGCTGAGCTCTTCTCTTTGACCCCTGCTCAGAAAACATAGTGTAGCCATGATGGGAACTCTTATGACAGACTCCTTGTCAAGAACAAAATATACAGACTGCTTTAAGACTGAGGTCAGCAATATGCTAGAGCTAGAGGTGATTGAACCCTCTGACACTCCCTGGGCTAACCCAGTGGGTCTGATCTCCAAATCTCATTCCAAAGGTGGAAAACCCGAGATGAGGGTCTGTGTGTATTAGAGGGGTTTACACGCAGTCACTAAAACTGTTGCACACCCCATTCCAAGAGCAAAGGAGCTTTTGGACAAGTTAGGTGCAGCTACATTCTTAAGCACATATGATTTAACATCAGGGTACTGGCAGATTGAACTCACCCAGGGAGCAAAAGTGAGGTCAGCGTTTTTAACCACACTTCCAATTTAAGGTGATGCCTTTTAGTTTGAAAAATGCACCTGCCACTTTCCAAAGGTTGGTGAATAGAGTTCTCTCAGGACTGGACAACTTCAGTGCAGAAAATCTAGCTCAGTCTTTAGTTCCACCTAGGAGGATCATCCGGTCTACCTGAATTAAGTTTAACAGGCACTGCATCAGGCTGGCCTACCTATCAAGGCCAGTATGTACCAGAGTTCTGTTGTGTAATTGCGCCACCTGGTAGTTGGAGGCCAAAGCCAACCTCTCCAACCCAAAGTCCTGACTATTCTGAAGTAGGAGGCTACAAAATCCCAGACTCAAATCAGGGCCTTCCTTGGCTTGACTGGGTACTACAGAAGGTTTGTGAAGGGTTATGAGACAATTGTGGCCCCACTCACTGAACTTACCTTCTAGAAACAGCCTAAGAAGGTAATTTGTGCCACAGGAAGCAAAAAGGTCTTTGACATCCTGAAGGAGGCTATGTGTTCAGCACCTGTCCTGAAGGCACCTGACTATGGAAAGGGGTTCCTTGTCCAAACATATGCTTCTAAACATGGGATCGGGCAGTGTTGTCCCATGGAAATGATGAGGGACAGGATCAGCCAGTTACCTATATTAGCAGGTGACTCCTCCCTAGAGAGCCGCATTGGAGTGCCATTGAGAAGGAAGCCTTTGCTGTGGGTTGGTCCCTGGAGAAGCTGAGACCCTACTTTTTTGGGGCTCACTTCAAGTTTCAAACCAACCATAAGCCTTTCAAAAGGCTGATGCAGTTGAGAAGGAAAAACCACAGACGAGGGACTGACCATACCACTGCAGATGGCATTTCCAGGTGTTCTTACTTAAACAATGAAATCTACCAAGGGTTATTAGTTGCTTGTCACCTTTAGGCTGGGGGCGGGGGTCAGGTGGGAAAGTGCCCTTTTTAGATGGTCACTCTCCTTCCACCACTTTTAGCTCCAATGATGATGGTTATGACTCTGAAAGTGCACTGGAGCCTGCTGCCCAGGCCCAGTGCCTGTGTTCTGTCTCTCAAACTGATATGTGTAAATTGGAAACCCCAATTGTCAAGGACTTTAACCACCTTATCCGGCCCTAGTTTATGGTACCAGTGGATCCCAGGACATGGGTGGAAAATGGGTCCCCAGGACTTGCATCTCTATTTGTTCCACCTTGGGTAACCCAAATTGTTAGATCAGGCATCTTTTGGCATGGTTCCACCTGCCGTTTTGCCTCTGACCCTCTGTTTTTGACTATATGTTGGATTTTGTTTTTTGCAGGCTTTAGGTCTCTGGGCACTTTACCACTGCCAACCAGTGCTAAATGTAGTGCTCCCTGTTTAGAAATGTAATGGTTTCTGTTTTCCCCATGATTGACCTATTTGATTTACTAGTAAATTGTTTGTACATTGCACCAGGTGTGCCCAGGGCCTGTAAGTCAAATGCTACTAGTGACCCTGCGGCACTGATTGTGTCACCCACGTGAGTAGCCCTGCAAACATGTCTCAGGCCTGCCACTGCAGGATCCATGTGTTCAGTTTTAAACTGCCATTTCAACTTGGCAAGTGCACCCACTTGCCAGGCCCAAACCTTCCCTTTCATTACATGTAAGGCACAGCTAAGGTAGGCCCAAGTTAGCCCCTTGGGCAGGATGCAATGTATTTAAAAGGTAGAGCTTGTACTGTGGTGTTTTACATGTCCTGGTAGTGACATACTGGAAGATTGGAGTTTTGTGTATTTGGACGCACAATTTAAAAATACATCTTTTCGTGAAGTTGGTTTACAAATTCCAGGGCTGAAAATGGCACTTTTAGAAAGTTGGCATTTTCTTACTTTAACCATTCTGTACCTCTGCCTGCCTCTGAATCAGGATGACAGTTAGGCTGTTTGTGCATTCACTCTAGACAGTCATACAAAGGGAGCTGAGGGGTGCCCTGCATATACTGATGGGCCCCCCTCAGCTAGAGTGGTGAGAGCTGTTAAGAATGACACCTGAATAGTGCTGCACCTGTCCTCACACAAATGCATCTACACCCCCTGTAGTGTGTTTGGGGCCTGAGCCAGGAAGGCCATGGTCTTGTGCACTACAAAGACATTTCTTTGAAGTTTGCCTACTTCAACTGCTAAAATGGGTATGCGTACAAGACCTGTGACAACATACACTCAGAACACTTCTGGACTGAGGACATTCTGTCAGGAAAAGCTGCGTTGCTGTCAGGAGGGACTGCCACTTTGCTGTTTGCTTTGCTGTGTCGTGCTGCAATTCGGTGCTTCTGTCCTGGGAGGGAAAGGACTCTACATTGCTTTCTACACTCTGCTTTCAAGGTTCTCCAATTGCGAGAGTTGACCTTGCCTCCTGATAAGAAATCTCAGGGCCATCAAAGACTTCACCTGTCCACACCTGGCTCCTCTACTGAGAGCCTAGTCTTGCCAAGTGGAGCAAAATCCAGTTACTGGGCCCTTGAAAAGGAGTTTTGGTACAACAAGAAGAAAAATCGACTTCAAGCATCGTTTGCTACTGCGCACCATCGCCAAAAGTCAACGCATCGCTGCTGCCTGCACTGAAGTGTGGTTCCCGCTTGATGCAAAGACCGGGGCTTATAACGCAGGCCCCATGCGTGAGACTTGAGCACTGTATTACGAAGTCCGTGATGTACCACTCTGAATTCAATGCAGGGTCTGTTACGACACTGTGAAATCGACAACGCACAACTTGATTTTCAACGCAGTAGCGACGCACCATTGCTGGGCATTGATTTCATTATCACTTCACCGCTGGAAGGAACTGAGGTATCGTGCCTACAAACGACGCATCACCTCTCCTGTGTCATGCATTGTCCCCGGACATGGATGGTTCGATGACTCTACAATGCCTTAAGGAACCGATGAATCCCTTGCTACAAGCAACGCATTACCTCCTTTGCTTTGGGTTTATATTTTTAAATGGGAGGGGGGTCTGAGCCAGATGGGGCCCTGGGTACCACAGTCCCTGCGGTCTTTAAGTGGAAGGAGGAACATGGCCCCATCCCCGAGGTAAAATGTGGGCCTGGGGACTTCATCCCCAGGGGGCCAAAACATATATATTAAAAGGAGGAGTCATACAGCCCACCTACTTGAGCCTTAATAGGCCCAATGACCCCAGCTCTCGGGGCCAAATTCCATTATAAAGGGAAGGGGCCATGAGGACCCCCTTCCCAAGTCTTAATAGGCACGAGGGACACCATTACTCAGGGCCGATTGCCATTAAAAAGCAGAGGGGGCCACGCAGCACTCCTCCTTGAGCCTATCATGGCCCCAGGGACTCCATCCCACGGGCACTCACTTATTTGTGGTCATGTGCCCGGTGCCCACCCAGGCCACCCACCAAGCAGAAAGAGATCACAATGCTACGGGAGCTAGCATTGTTACAACCCGGAGCAGCTGTTTTTTGCTTGCGCCCTTGGGTTGGGACAATGTGTGCTTCCCTGTCCACATAAGCGCGGGCAGGGAAACAAAAGTCTACTTTCACCCAGCTAAGGGATCAACATTGTGCCCGAGTCTTTATATTGTTGAGATAACATTCTTTTTTTTGTATCTCCACTTTACTGAAATTGGGATGAGGCATAGATGAAGTCACTCCCTTCTTTTATTCCACCCTCTACTTTAAGATTACCATCCACAGAACTAAATCCACAAATTATCTTCGCCTTGCACAATTACACCTTTTACTTCAAGATGTGAAAAGAAAAAGACAAAGCATTTACCATCCCGTTTGAATGAGGAAAACACTAGTTCTGGATGTATAAAGATGAAGAGAGAATTAAGAATGGAGGTGCACTGAACAGTAGCAAAACTGTGTGCTATATGACCATCGGGGGAAAACATATACATATTGTAGCTGATTCTGGTTCTCCTTATTCCATTTTTGCAGAGGAAGTGTCAAATGTCAAATGTTCTCTTTGAGCGCACATATCACCGGGGAAGGTCTCATGGCGCTGGCAAAGTTTGGAGATGACATTTGAGGGGAAGCTCAGAGAGTGGTTAGGACCTGTACAAGGTAATTTATACAGCCATATGGGAGACACAACTGGAATTTTAGAGTTCAGGTTGTCAGTCTTTAAATTCAAATACCGATGTGATGAGTGCCATTTTAATGTGAGAAGGAGGAACCCTTAGTCTTTGGATGAAAGTATTAAATATTGCTACATATCGTGTTAGATCTAAACAGTCTGGGATAGTTGCTAAATGTCGGGGAAAGTAAGGATATGGACAAACTGGCTTCAGAAAAAATCCTGGTGTGTTTAGTGGCAGAACAGAAAAATTAAAAGCATTTGCACACAGAGGTGTACTCAAGGCTAAAGCTGTTCCAAAGGTGTACGAAATCAGGAATGAGTCTCTGATTGTAAACAACGAGGTGAAGGCCAAACTGAAAACTTCTTGTTCACAGAATTCCTGAGTCTGTGTGTAGGAAATTGGATTATTTCTCGAGGTGGGCCACTGCCCATCCCAAGGAATAATTACAACTATTGTCCTGGTGAACTAAAAGAGTTGCTAAATTAACAAATTAACCCTCAACCACACCCTGCAAGTGCTGGCAGAGTCGACAGGCTTAACAAAGGGTAAAGTGTGACATATTAACGCAGTGCCAAACAGTAATAAAGTCAAAACACTATAGAAACACCAAACTGAATTAGAACAATAAAGAAAAAATGAATGAACAAAAGGACAAAAAACGATTAGGAGGATTTTACATAGATTTGAGTGAAAATAGTGCCAGAAAGAGCAAAGCGCAATGGTAGTTAATACCGTAGTTGTAGTTGACCAGGACCCAGGCGCAATTTGAGACCAATCCCGACAGTTCTCAGTTTGGATTCAAAAAGTTCTAAATAGTTTCAAAGCCCTAATCTAAAAAGGGACTTTTTTTAAAGGGAAAAAGCTGACTCCCAAAGGACAAAACTGAAAATGTAATCTGCCACAGGTTGGTCCTGCTGGATCTTTAGAGATGTACAGGTATTTGTTTGAAAAAGGTTTTAGTTCCCAAAGAGAAAGGCATTTTATTTTAAATTTAAATTCAACCCGGCGGCATAGTACTGCCAGTCAGTATTTTTCACTGTAGGTCTCCTTGGCTCTGAAGCTCTGGAACAAAAGTTTTCAAAAGTTTCCAACTCTTTAATGATGCGCAAACAACCATAGTAGTTCACTTCTAAGCCTCACAGGCACCCCCAAGATCTCAGGGTGTCAGGCAGAGCAGAGGCTACTATCAAAGTCCAGTCCAAGGCCCAGTTGCCATTGGTCAGACAGGAATTTCGGAAAAAGCCTCTTGCAGCTTTTTGTGTCCCTATAGCCACCTAGAAGTCCAGCCAACAGGCTCTTGGAGTCCACTTGTTCAGAGTACAAAGGGTAGCGGAGACAGTGCTTTGGAGGTCCTCTTTGACCACAGACAGCGGGTCGAATTCTATTTTGTACTTCTGCAGGTATAAAAAGTGTTCTATCCAAGTGTCTTGGTGGCACATTTATTCCTGGCACCAGGTAGAGGGTGGGGGTTAATTCTGAGTACTCCAACACCAATGGGGTAAACATCTCAGGGGGCAACCGTAACCACTTTTGTTTAGTATTTCCTGTTTGCCTTACTGTAAACAGAGTTAAAATGCCATGTGTCAGGGCATTTTAAAGATGACAAACTTTTTTGGTTACACTAAACTACACTCTGAAGGTTGGGTGTGTAGGGGAGTGTACTACAGAAATCACTAATTGTGAGAAGTTGGCCTGATATATAGTGCTCACTATTCTAGTGATCACTGTGTATCATTCCAAACGACCCTTATTGATGATTGGTTGTAAGTCAACCTTACAGACCAGCTATCCTAGTAGCATGGACAAGAGCAGTCTTTAGGCTAAACTCTAGAGGGCGTGTTAAGCCAGCTGTTTTACCATCACATATACCCCTTGAACACCAAGTGAAAGGACACCACACAAGTTGTTATGAAAATAAAGTATATTTATTAATAACAAGTCTACCCTGAACTCTTTATGAGTCAGGGAGCTAAGCACAATACAAAACTCTTACGAAAATACTTCAAGTTGCACAATTTATACAAATGCCCGAGGGGCACGAAAAACCATATACTCTAAAAGTGGAATGCGAAATACTAGCAGGTGAGTAACACGATCCAGAGGCGTCAGGACCGCTAGGACTACGCTACTGAACTCTTAGGTTAGGAGCAGGAGGCCTAGGGAACTCGGGTGCAGAGTGTGCACTCTCACGCAGGATGTGGGACAAAGTCTATGGATGCTAGTAATTCTAAAGTTACTGTTTCCGGACGAATCCGACTAGGTAGACTAAAAACGAAAAAGGATCTGGACACTTGGGTAGTGAACCTGCGTTGGAGCACCGAAATGCTGGGGTTACCTAGCCCAGGGGCTGCGGCTGCATAGGGTTCAAATGACGTCGGGAATCCTCGTTGTAGTCTATGGAGCCTGAAAGAAGAAGTTGCTGGCAGACGACCAGTGAAGATGTTCGGTGTGATCCAAGGCTGGATCGGTGATGGAGACGACCTGAAAGCAGAGGGGACTCAGTTCTTAATCACTAGCCAGTGATTGTGTGGGCACCAGGATGGCACCGGATGAGGTCACCGCGATCAGGTGAGTGGGCGACGCTGGACTCTGCAGTCACACGGGAAAGGAAGGGTTGTCGGCGACCAGGCTGGAGGTGAGAGCTGTCCCACGATGGTGTCTGCTGTCGGCAATGCTGGAACCAGGATTGGAGCAACAAGCCTTGGCAAAGGCAAGCCCACGCGGTGGAGTCAAGATGGCGTCGGTAGTGGACCAGGGGGGTCCGGGGTGCTCCTCTTTTGGAAGGGAGCAAGGGCCAGTCTGGAGCAACCAGACCAGCAGTGAAAACATCGTGGTACGTCGTCAGGAGGGCCACTAGCCAACGGGCAATTGACCGGACAACGTGGCAAGCAGCAGAGAAGCAGAAGGGCCCCACGCAGATCTCGTGGATGCTGGGGGGCTGGACTTCGGTGCTGGAGCTGCTCTGGGTTGGGGCTTCTCAAACCCCAGTGCACTCACTCGAGGATCCCTCGGCGGTCGTGCTGGTTAAGCGTTGTGCAGGTTTTGAAGATGGCCGGTCCCTCAGGTCTCGTCACACCCACGAATCTCAGCTGGGCTGATGATGCAGGTAGAGGTCAGAGATGGTAGGGAATCCGGGTCTCGTCGAGCTGGTCAGTCTTGATCCGGAGGATGGACGTGCAGCAAACCGCAATTGCTTAGGTGGTGCCTGCGGGTGCAGGGTGGCTACTCCTTAGCCACAAGGGAGATTCTTCAGAGAATGTCAAGAGTTCCTTCAGTGGAAAGTAGTTCAAGATTCAAGATTATCTAAATTGGGAAGGGGGCCCGCTCCTACCTTTATCCTAAGGGGCTGGCACGCGATTAGGTCCTGCCCATGGGTGGGACCAGGAGGGGGGTGGTTACACCCCTCTCCTTTGTCTGGTCTCTCCCCAGCTCAGGGGCTGTGGTGCCCCTGGAACTGGTTTGAGCCGGCATATGCACAGTGAGCCACTTGCAGTCACCTTCCTCTCAGCCCTGCCTACCTGGGATACACAAAATCCTGTCTGGGATGGTGCTAGCACCGCCCCTGACAGGAAACCCTTTGTCCGAGCTCTCCTCGCTGGAAGGACTCCCAGCAGCAGGAGGTCAGACTTGTGTCTGTGGTGGCAGCATCCATTTTGTGATGCAGAGGCTCGAGTTAACTTTAACCGGGGTTCACAGTTACATACATGTTGTGTCCCTCTAGAAGGGTGGAATGCTAACCCCGTCGCCAGAATTGGCGAGGGGTTAGTATTCCAATTCGTATGACACCTTACTCGACATGTTTTGATAAAGCGATACCAAAGTTGGCAAATAACCGCGAGGATTATAATGCACTTAAGAGTATATGGTACGCGTTATCATGGAACAGCTATTAGGACTTGTTTCCGCAAGCTGCAAACGAGCTCAGCTCATGCCAGAGCACCATCTCACATAATTCCAAGCACTCTGCCTTCAGGATTGATAAGGCCTGCCATAGGAGTGACTGATAGGAATACATGTGTCCATTTTAGGTTTAGATATAGGAATACTATATCTAAAGCAAAGGGTGATTACACCACCTTGCCCCAGCTGTCGTGCAGCCAGTTGTGTCAGATTTGGGTGGCCAGCCAGGGGTGGCATAATACATGCTGCAGCCCCTGGTAGGCCCTGGGTACACCTATGCCCTGGATACCTAAGGGATGCTGTACATGGACTGATAAGGTGGCCCAGTACCAATTGGTAAATGCACCTAAGGTACATGTGTGTCAATTTAGAGAGAGAACAGCTAGGCTTTGGGTCTGATTAGCAGGCCCACAGCCAGGGAAAGTCGTAAACCAGTGAAGCAAAAAGAAAAAATCGGGGGTGACCATAGGATTGCAGACCCCACTCTCCTACACTAATGTCCTCCCACGTGTAACACTAAAATCCAGCTTGAAGCAGGCACTGTAGCCACAACATACCCAGAGATCTGGTAGGACAAAAGCAGAGTCCTTCTATAACCAGACGGGATGCACAAGAATTTTCCTTGCATCCTTTTCTGTCCCTTTCAAGTCTGTCATAGTGTTACATGTGGCTCAACAGATCTGCCAAGCATCGACAAAATGCACTTGCCCCCCACCCTGCATATTCTATTGAGCTCAGAGGAGGGATCTCTGCCCATTTAGTTCAGCCTATTGTGTGCTATTTGGAGGAATTTCACATCTCTCTCACACCTCTTCTAGGGCTAAGTACAGGCTGTGAGTTGCTAGAGAATTAATGCTAATTTGCCTCTAGAAATTTCAGGAAGGGAACGGGTAAATTCTTAAAAGATACCTTTTCTCACTTTATATTAGAAATCAGACTTCATCATTGAATTGGATTTCTTGTAACTTTTAAAAATAGTCCCATTCAGATATGCAGTATTAGTGTTTTAAACTGTACTCTAATATTCTGCATAGGACAGCTTGGTCTGCAAAGAGAAACAAGTTTTTTTGGCATAGATTCATGGTAATTTTTATTTTCTTGAAAGAAGGTATAGAGAACTCCGTACCCGTCACTTATCGCACTGTTGTGAAGTCCCTAAGGTTTCTACTCAATTGTATGATAGTACAATGGATACAGACAAAAAGTTTTTTCAATTAATCAATAACATAATTATTAAATGTATTGTGCTGAATTGCACATCATTCTGCAATATTTTTGTTGCAAAACATAAACGCAATATAATAGCAATATGAAAATTGACGCAGTTCATTCAACAGCATGTGTGCTCAAACTCAAAATATTTGAACTGTTAACATATATTAGAGAAAACCCAATGCATTTCGGGTGTAACCCTTCATCAGGGGCATAATAGTACACAGTCAAAAGCTTTTTCTGAACATATAAATCCACTTTCTTTCTTGTAGCCACTGGCTGGAACACAGAGAACAAATGAAAAACACTGTTAACATCAATGCAGCGAATCCGTTCTTGCTACCACTATCACCCGTCCATAGTGAAATAGAAACAATGGTGATCAAAAAAGAATGACGAAAGAGAAAAGAAAACAAAAACAAAGAAAGTGAAAAAACGCGAAGCTTAAACCAGCTAAAACAGAAGCCCTAGAGCTGTGATGAGATTGAAATCAGGGAAAAGATGTAGGAGTATACTGATACTGACAATGAGAACATTCAGCCTCCTCATAATATATTACATAATACAGCGGGAACCTGAGTGTACACAAAAGGAAATCTAGCCCATGAACATATAGTCCGTTTAATAAAAGTCCTCATGTGATTTGATCATGTGAAAGATCCTAAAATGTGAAAAAGAGCTATGTGCTCCTAAACATGTGATGTGCGCGTTGTAGTCACAATTTGGAATGAAATCCTACCTTATACTGTCCTGAAGGAATAACGTGGTGAAACAGTATAACCTTTACAGCAATATATTTCCTGTGTACACCATCGAGAATGTAACAGCTTAAGTAAGTGAGGATAACATATCAACCCACTTCCCCAAGTAAAACTAACTGACCATATCTGTGCCACTGGTGCTTCGAACTATAATAAGAGCCGGCTTAGTAAAGCGGAGGTAGTCTGTGGACAAGAAACAAAGCTTGATGTAGAACACTGAACCCAGCAGTCATAAACTCTTACTCTTACCGACTGTGAGTGCAAATGGCTATAATGCGGTTCTGTGTCAAACTGAACTGGAGTAAACAATCTGTGAGATAAATATATTATCAATCCTCTTGAAAAGGCAGAGCCAAACCTTAATCTTCAACCGCCTATCGTCCCCACTTACCGTTGCTGAAATCGCTCTGGCTGAAAAACAATTCTCCCTGATTCCTCCGTGATACTCCGCCACCCCGCCGTCAATGTTTAAATACGTTATGCGACGTCTACATCACCATCTAGTTTCCGCGCATGCCTGAAAGAATCCAAGGAAATCCTTCTCAGTGTACCGAGTTCAAAACAACTTTATTGAGAACCAAGTGAACATGCAAAAGATTTGCATCGAAACAGATTGAAGGCTCCTACTAATAATATAACCGGGCATCAGACAGGGAGGTAGCCCACTGAAATAAAAATGTGTTTTAACTAAAGAAGAGTGTGATGACCAAATGGTGAAACAGTGGAATATAATTGATTTCACAAGCGTCAAAAGTGCCATTATTGCAATTATCAGTTGGCAAATAGCCACTCAGTTAATGTAAATCTGTCAACAGGGCAACGATAAAAGTGTGAGATGTGCGGAATGAAGATGATAGTGGGAGTAAGATAGGATGTACAGTATCAAGATACCACAATACTAGAGCAAACAACAAAATTACATAATGGAACATCAATCATGCAAAAAAATAATGACATTCCTGGAAATGTCTTACATTAGTTACCCATAGTTTATAAAAAACATAGCATCTCATAATGGTCATTGAGACCTCTTGGAATGATGGTGTCTAAGAATTTGATCCAAAATATTTCGTGTTGAGCTAACTTGGTGTTCATGTCAGTGTTACCTTTATCTGTTATGTTTTCCAAGATAATGAATCTTATTTGTGCAATGGTGTGTGTCATGTCTAACTAATGTGCCGCTGGACAGGAGTGTTGATTCTTGTTGCGTATCATACTTTTTTGCTCTATGATACAGGTTTTAATTTTACATGAAGTCCTGCCCACATAGATGAGTCCGCATGGACAACGTATTGCATATATCAATTAATCAGGAGTTTGTTAAAGCGCAACTACTCACCCGTAAGGGTCTCAAGGCGCTAGGGGTGGGGGGGGGGGGGGGTGTGCAGGTTCCATTCCATCTATATATGACTCCTTCCGTGTTACAGTTCAAAGTATATCGCAGTTTTATGGATTTCCCCATGTGAGGATGGTGAGAAATATTTCATGGGATAACTTTTCCACACTGACCACAATTAAAGCATTTTCTCATGCCCTTGAATCCGGATGTTAATTGTGTAGGTTTGGGTTTCAAAAGTGCTCTGAGAATTTTAGAGCGGGTATGTGCAAAAAGCGGTTTGTCCATGAATATTCCCCGAAAATCTGGCTCCTGTGCCACAATTTCCCATTGCTTTCTAATGATCGTCTTAATTTAGGTTGCTTCCACGGAATGTTTCAGCACAAACACTTTGCGTTTGATTTGGGTTTTTGGTTTGTTTATAAGCAGATCATCACATGTTTTCATATCCACGATGGACCTAGCTTTTTCCAGAATCTCAGGGGAGTATCTTCGTTGACGGTACCTTTCTACTTGATCTTGAATTAAAGTGTTGGCTTCAGCTGAGTTCGAGGAAATCCTCTTAATTCGGATGAACTGGGACACCAAAAGGTGTCTTTTCAATGAAATCAGATGAAAACTTGAGAAATGTAAGGCGTTGTTTTTGTCAGTGGGTTTGCGGTAGACAGATGTTTCTAGGTCTGTTGTTGTTTTCCTAATTTCAATAACCAAAAATTGGATCTTGTGAGGCTGGACGTTGTGTGTAAATTGGATACGGGATTATATAGATTGAGTTGTAAGATGTTATCCTCAAGTGTTGTCCAACTGCCTTGCCATATAATCAAAATGTCATCAATGTATCTCAAGTACAATAATAAATCTCTTTGCCATTGTACATTGTTTAAGATGTGTCTGTCTTCAAAAGATGCCATGTAGGTGTTTGCGTATGATGGGGCTCCAGGAAAGCCCATGGAAGTACCAGTTTGTTGTAGAAAGAATTTTCAATCCCAAGTGAAGTAACTATGATATATTGAAAACTCTAGTAATTCCAACAGGAATATTCCGCTGGCCTGTTCGAGTGAACTGTTGAGTATCCGCCATTCTACTGCTTCAATCCCCTCACCGTGAGGGATTGAGGGGTACAGTGCCACCACGTCTATTGTGCGGAGTAAAGTGTTCTCATTAAGTTAATGTTTAATACTGTCCAATTTGATAAGGAAATCTGTGGTGTCTTTTACATAGGAGCTCCATGTCTGGCCCAATGGTTGAAGATAAAAGTCAATATATTGACCAATTGGTTCGTGTATAGAACCACATCCTGCAACAATGGGGCACTATGGAGGATTGACTGTGTTTTTAATGCATCTTGGGCAACATGTATAGATGGGGTGTTTGTGGATTTGAAGATTGTAAAAATCGTTTGGTGGTATCAGTTATCTATCACACCTCGTGCATGATTGAGAATGTGTTCCAAGATCAACATGAATTCCTTTGTGGGATCAGATTGTAACTGAATGTAGGTATGTGAATATAGGACATGTTCATTGACTTTCAGATCATAAAATTCTTTATCCATGACCACAATGGCTCCTCCCTTGTCTGCCCGTTGGAATACAAGACTGGTGTCTCTGCTCAAAAATCTTAAAATGTTATGTTTCCGCGTTTTTAAATTCTTGTGCTTAGGCTGTTGGTACTGGACACTCTGAATGTCTTTTTTAACAAGTAATTCAAAAGTGTCTAAAGTTTTATGGGAAATTGGTGCCATGAAACTGCTTTTAGGTCGAAATCTGTCCTGTTTCTGGGTTGACGTTTGTAAATTGGGACATGAATGGAAGAACCACCTCAGTCGTAGTTTGCGCATAAACAGTGCAATCTCAGATTCTAAGGCATTAGAAGTGAACAAAGGGATAAAAGACATTCCTTTACTCAGAACTTTTGTTTCTTCAGATGTCAAGAGCCTTTGTGAGATGTTCATCACTAAGTTACGGTCTTCTTCAGGTTGCGCTGTGGCCTGGATGATTCTGTGGCTTTTTTTGCCTTTTCCCCATCTTGTCCGCTGCTTCGTGAGCAATCTCCCTTGTACGGTTGATGGTTCGTAGACCGTCCCTCTTCTAAAAAAGACTGTTTGCTGCTAGTTGATGGTCCTTCACCCCCTTGGGTTCTTGAAGTGTGCGCCTGCATGGTCAGCGCAGGGTGTCTCTGAAGAGATAGGTCTTGATCATTCGCGATGCTTTCTTCAGAAGATGTTATGTTATACCCGGTTTTCTGAAAAATCTTTTCTGGGCATATGCTTCTGCCCATGTATATACTTCATCAAGTTTGTAATCAATGGTATTTCGTTTAAATGTACGCAATTTACGATCATGTACTTCCTTTGTATGTTGATCCAGTCTGGAGTTAATGTCGTTCAGAGTTTTGGATTAGTCTTCCGATGTCATTTGGTTGGAAATTTCTTCTTTCAGTGTGTAAATCTCAGTTGCGAGTTTACCCAGGATTGTTGATAGCTCTTCAATAATCAAGAGAATGAGATCCAGTGAACATTTTTTGAAAATGGCATACCAGCGTGCCATGAAGGTTTTATTAAATATGAAAAGCATGGTTTTGAGGACGATCCGGAGTCCCCTGGGTATCCTTTTCACCTTATGATATTCTATGAGTGTTGTTGCATGTAGACATTGGTTTATTTCTTTTCGCATTGTGTACTCTAGTTGATGTACCAATTGTTGGACTGTTCCAGGGGTGGAACTAAATGTTCTTGCTTCCTGTATGAGTGAATAAATGCTTGCTGCATCTTCTGACGAGCAAACTTTGGTGTCCGCTTGGTTGGCAGTTAAATCTGCTATCTCTTTAAATGAAATCCTGTTTTTGGGTCCTGGTTGGTGGAATAGGCAGAAGGTACTTAATGCCACGAAAAATTGGGGTACCAACCTGCACTCCTATTATGGGATGTGTAAACTAATGTACTCAAAAGGATTCTAAGCATGCTGCTGTGTGCACCAGCCTGCCCTTTCAAAGACGTTTAGAGATCCCCTTGCCGGGGGGTGCAGTCACTGACTGCACCTGCCTGCAAGGGGATGTCTGGGGGGGTCCATGGAACCCCCTTTACCACATGCAGAGGGCTGCTGTCACGAGGTGAGCTGACAGTGTGCCACCTTTTAAATGGCGCACTCTCATTTCGACTCCTGAAGGTTTCTTTGACTCTGCACCCACGTCTGTAATATGGCGCAGGCGCAGGCGCAGAGTCAAAGGAATTCCCTCATTTGCATAGGGCACACCCCAATGCAAATGAGGGAACACACTCCCTTGATAGCGCTGGCGCATTAAGGGTACCAGCGTTATCGGTATTATAGAATGGGGCGCCCAAGCATCTGCGCCCCCTTCTATAATACCATAGTGACCCAGGGGGTGCATAGTGGACGCAAACGCCCGATGATCCCCCGGGGCACCTTCCGTAATACAGCCCCAGGTGTGTTGAAAAATGCAAAGTCCCTCAATCTGCCACTTTGCTCTATGAAGTGCCCTAACATACTGGGGATTGTGTAGTAATATATCTCACGGGTCTAGTTAGTTGGACTGATTGTGTGCCTTCGTATATATTAGTATTATTGGATTCATTTATTCAAATGGCTGGAGGTGGTAGTTGTAGTGAAAGTGGATACAGTGGCTGTGATTGGATTTCTGGACAAATTGTCTTTGAGAGAGGGTTTTCCATGTAGTTTATTATCCAACAGAGGTGTTCAGTTGAAGTCCAAAAAAATGAAGGAGTTTTTCAAATTTGGTGGGTTTAACACAAAATTGTGTCATCATAACACACGAGCAGGAATGATGCTGTTGAGAGGTTCAATAGAGATATGATGTTTACATTACAGTTAGTTATCAGGATTGGAAAGGTGTAGAGTTTGAACTAAAACGAAGTTTCAGAAATATCAAGTTCCCCTGCATGCAGCAACTGGCCAAAACCTTTACAGCATCAGGAATGGACAGGTATTGTGCCCTAGCCTCAATCCTGGTTGGATGGGTTGATCTAGAAGAGTCAATTCCGATTTTGTATAAGTTAAGAGTTCCATACAAAAGTATAAAGAGTGATAAAAGAGTCACGCTGTTAGCTCAAACACAGTGTATGACGTTCGATCCGAGTAAAGACTGGAGTCACGGATGCAAAGGTCCTGTATTTTCAGAACCCATAGAGGCTATCCAAATTCTGAAATCTTTTGTACGTCTAAGTGATGATAATGTATGGTTATGACTCGCTTTGCTGTTTTGAGCAATTGTGATAAGTGTTGTAGTAAGGGTGATAGGAACCTCAAGTACTGGTGGCTAGATGATGATAACAAGTTACGTACCTTCACTAATGCTCTTTTTCAATGATAATATATCTAATTCCATATTTTTCAACTGTAGAATATCCCGAGGCACCAGACTAGAGCTGGAGAATTGTTCTGCAATATTCCCACATTCCAACAGGTGGCTCCCTGATGATTCAGTACCACCCCAGAAGTGACAGAGCAGAGCCACATATAAGCACCACACTTTCGCACTTATGTCAGGCTCATAATATTTTCCCTTCAGATATGGAGCCCTCACACCAATTGTAGCTGACAGTGTGCTAAAATCTAACTTAAGCCCTTATTATGTTTATTCAATATACTTTATTTCGACTACTAGGACCATAAGAGCACACATAAAAACAACTACAATGCAAATATTATAAAATTGACAAGGATAAAAATACAGTATAATTTGTAATAAAACTTTTTCGTAATGGTAAAAAGTTAAAAAATGTAAGGACCATAGACATAAAAATACATTAACCGTTCCCCTGCTGGTGACGGAACCACTCCGTCATCAGCTGCGGTCGCGCTGTGCTGATGACGGAGCGGTTCCGTCACGGCCCTCTCGGCGCGGATTCCACGCCTGCGCTGAGAGTTCTATTGAGCGGGCAGGGCCGTGACGGAACCGCTCCGTCATGAGCACAGCGCAACCGCGGCTGGTGACGGAGCGGTTCCCCCCCGCCCCCTTAGCACTGTGGCGGAATAGCCGCCGCAGTGAAGGGGTTAAGAGACGTTATAATGATGATCAAGAGCCCGCTTCACAGGATGGGAACGGACGTAGGAGAGCAGTGAGAATCCACCAGAAAAAGCATTACTTAAAGTAACTGGTTCTTTTGAAGGATACTTCAAATCACAGATTCCCCACCTTTTATAATAAACACCACAGCAGTACCTCTGGAAGGGTGGAGTGCCTTGGGAGAGGAGTCAGACTAGAAAGTCTTGCCAGGACAAAGCAGACAAAGAGACCTTGCCACTGGACCTGACAGACAAGGCAGGAATGCTTCATGAATGTGTACACTGACACATACGTAGGTCTATACCCAGCACCTCCCTCGCCAATACTGTCATAGCTGGCTTGGTCCTGGTAGAATGAGTCTGCAGGCTTTCGTAGGGTTGTTTCTTGGAAAGCGCATAGCAGAATTTGATGCAGAACACTATCCATCTTGACAGGGTCCTTTTTTGCAACAGTATCTATTTATTCCAGAGAAGCCTCCAAGGAGCTTCTAGGAAAATTAAAGCCCTTTTATGGTCGAGCTGATGAAGTCTTTTTTCTTCTTTTAAAAGGTAAGATAAAGCAAAAAAAACGTTTGCTGAGTGATAGATTGGCTGACATTAAAATTAGGGTTGGGCAGAATGTTTCAATCCGCACAAGGAATTGGCAGAATTTGTCGACTCTGCGTTACTCTTGAAATGCAGAGTTCCAGCCAAATTCCACCAATCACTGCGCGATCGAATCCTTTCCTGCGAGGCTCCAGAAACGCAAGCTAGTGCCATTTTCAAATGCAGGCAGTCATGGTCAGAGAGCTGCTTCTCGAGTAGATTTGCTGAAACTCAAGTAGAGTTTCTACTCGAGTGGCAGCATAATCAACTCTACTGTTTGTGTGCTTCTGTGCACAGCATGGTGCAGCGCGTGCTGATTCATCAGCACTACTTACACTATTGGCACGGAATTGCAGCACCCGCAGCACGACATGCATACTTCCTGCCCATTGGCGGAACTTTGTGGAGTCTCATGGAGATTTTATGTAACTTTGCAGAATTCTGCAGAGATAAGCTCTGCACATTCACCCACCTCTAGTTAAAATGTGTCCCAACTTTAGGTAAAGAGGCTGCTCACATCCTCAGCACTAACTTGTGCTGGGAGAAGGTGCTGTAGCGCAGTTGCATTCAGAGCATTTGCATTTCACTCATGCAGCGCAGAGAGGACATGGTAATAAGGAAAACTGTTTTAAGCATCAGCAGTCACAGTGAGCAGCTGAGCTCAAATTGCATGTTCATAAAAAATGTCAATACTAAGTTTAAGTCCCATTGTGGCACTACAAACATATTTGGGGAAAACATGAGAGCTAGACCTTTAATAAAAAAGAATCACAACAGGTGATCTAAACTGTATGAGAGAGGTAGCTGGATGGATGAGAGACACATCTCTCAAATTAAACTCAGATAAAACCTAGCTCTTCCTATTCCAAAATGATACCATTGTTTGGAATCCTTCCTGATGGCATCAACACCTGGGCCCTGTGGCATTCGAGTAAGGCCCTGCACGTGGTGGACAGACACTGCAAGTGACGACACATACACTTGGTCACTGTTAGCCGGAAAGACCCAGAGCGGTCTTCCGCATGTTTATTTTATACCCCGGCGCGAGCCCGCCCCGGGGTGCGTGTGGGTGCGTGGGGGAAAAGGACACATTGTAGGAGAGAGCCCGGGTGGCTCTCTACATCCCTCCCTTATTTTAGTTCTGTTCATGCTGCACGCTTCTGGATTTCACTTTAGGGGGATGTCCAGGCAAAGTCTCTCATCCGCTGGTTAGGCCTCGGGTTGGGCCTCAGACTGTATCGGTGATTCCGGGTCCAGGGTGATTCGACAACCCCAGCCGGGGTTGCCCTTGTGCCTTCACTCACCTCAGCCGCCCTCGGTTGACTTGGCTCGGCACCCAGGTTCGGTGGTGTTGGCCTGGGTTGAACCTCGCCCTGTTGTGGTACCGCAATTGGACTCGGGAAACTGCGGAAGTCCAGATCTTCATACTCTCCTGTTTCCGCTCCTTCTTCCACTCTTTGCCCTTCCGTGGTCTCCGTTGCCTTTCTGAAGCATGACACGTTTCTTGTCACGACTTGTCCGTTCCTCTTTGCGGTGACCATTGTCCCTTGGACCTTGTCCACTATCCATACTTCTGACTCAAACGGGGTTCGGAACTTCCATCCGGGATGGCGATCCTTGACAACCACCACGTCTCCTTCCTTAATGTCCGGCTCCTTGGCATGGCGATACACGCTCGCATTGATGTTTGTGTTCTGTCTTCTCGCGTGAGTAGCTTCGGCGTTTCTCTCCTCGGGCACCCATGTGCTAGCGGTTGGGATGCTGTCCCTGGGTGCGCGCTTAAATAGTACGTGGGCAGGAGCACACTTGGTTGTTGAGTGAGGCGTTTGTCCGTATGCTCCTAGGAACTGGTCAAGGGCCGACTCCGGGTCCTCCCCATTGTCCACCGCAATCCGGAGGGCCCTATTCAGTGTTCACATTAGTCTCTCAACTTCCCCATTAGCCTGGGGCCACAGCGGGGTGATCTTTCTGTGTTTGATTCGGAGGGTTTCCAGGTATGCCTGAAATTCTCTCCCTTGAAAAGGGGGTCCGTTGTCGGACTTGATTTCCTCTGGGAGGCCCATTGTGGCAAAAACGCGGCTTAGCACTTTCTTCACTTGCGGGAATGCCGTTGATGATATGACTTCAACTATTGGGAATTTGGAGAACGAGTCAACTAATACCAGCATGTGTCTTCCGTCTGGGAAGCTGCCAAAGTCTATGCTGAGGTGTGTCCAAGGTGTCTGAGGCGCTTCCTCAGTGATCACCGGCGCCGGAGCGGGTTCTCCGCCCGTGATTGTGCATGCATGGCAGGCCCGTACCATGGCGTCTACTTGGCTGTCCATCGCGGGGAACCACACTTTGCTCCGTAGCCGTGCTTTTGTCTTAGCCATGCCTTGGTGCCCTGCATGTGCTAGACTCAGAGCTCTTTGTTGGAGGCTTTCCGGTATGACAATGAGGTGTCCTCGTAAGATGATTCCTTCATCTCCCACACTTAGTTCGCTGCGTACCTGCCACAGTTGTTGTCTTGCGTGGCTCACCTCCGGCCGGAGGCTCGATGCACCATCGAGGAAGTGAGCCCAATGATTTTCCTCCAGGGCACGGCGGACTTTCGTCAGCGTTTCGTCCCCGGCGGTGGCTTCTCCAATTTCTTTGAGCAACATGTTCTCTGGACACGCTGCCTGCGAGATCATATGGACAATTTCCTCCACCTCTTCTCCCTCTTCTGTGGGCGGACGCTGGGTGATGACATCCGGGTGCCGGGACAGGTAATCGGCCGGGTTGTGGGCTCCTGGGCGGAACACAATCTTGAAACGGTAACCCTGCAGCTGGACCGCCCATCGTTCGATGCGTGGGGGAGCTAGCCGTGATGACCCCGCAAAGAGGGGTAGAAGAGGCTTGTGATCGGTTACCACCGTGAACTCCTGCCCGCAGAGGTAGAGGTGAAAGTGCTGGCACGCCCACTTGATGGCCAGGGCTTCTCTTTCTATTTGTGCGTATCTGGTCTCGGTGTCGGTCAGCGCCTTGCTGGCATAGGCAACTGGCTTCCACTCTTCGGGCCCGTATTCTTGCAGAAGGACTGCTCCCAGTCCCACGGGGCTAGCATCGATGATCAACTCGGTCCGGCGCCGTGGCTGGAAGTAGGCCATAGTGGTGTCATCCAAGAGGCTTGCTTTGATAGTTTGAAAAGCATTGTTCGCGGTGCCGGTCCAGTCCCACTTCTGGTCGGCTCTGGTAAGGGCTCTGAGAGGTTCCGCGATGGCGGCTAAGTTGGGTATGAACCGACCACAGTAGGTGGCCATGCCCAAGAAGCTGCGTACTTCGGTCGGGTGTCGGGGGGTGCTGGCTGCCTTGATCGCCTCCGCTTTCTTGGGGTCTACCTTCAGACCCTCCCTCGTGAAAGTGTATCCAAAAAAGTCTATTGACTCCTGGTAGAAGGAGCATTTGGCTCGGTGCAGAGTCAGGCCACTATCCGCAAGTCTTTGTAAGGTTGTCCTCAAATTGACATGATGCTCTTCTAGGGTTGCGGAGTACACCAGAATATCATCGCTGAGGTTGATCACTCCTCTCAGGACCGATAGTACCTCACGAATGGCATTTTGGAAGACCTCCGCCGCGGAGGAGACACCGAAGCTGAGCCGGGTGTAGCAACGTAATCCCACATGGGTCGAAAAGGTGGTGATGTACCTGCTGGCTGGTTCCAACTCGAGCTGATGATAGCCCGAGTTAAGGTCTAGTTTTGAAAACCATTTCGCCCCGTTGAGGTCTGCTATTATATCATCCATGGTGGGAGTGATATGTCTTTCGCGCTTGACGGCTGTATTGGGGAGCCTCATGTCCACACATAGACGAATGGCCCCTGGCTGCTTCGGTTTTGGTGCGACGACTAACGGGGAGACCCAGGGTGTCGGGCCCGACACTTTCTCGATTACACCTAGGTCTTCAAGCTTCCGAAGCTCCTCTTCGACCTGTGGCCTGAGGTTGAAGGGCACCCGCCGGTGTCGGAGTGCTACAGGCCTGACCGATGCGTCTATGTGCAGTTTGAATCTACGCCCCTTTAGCTTTCCTAGGCCCTTGAACAGTTCTGGAAAATCCTTTAGCATGAAATCCGCATGCGCCTGGTGCACTTGATAGGCGAAGAATACCAGGCCGAGGTCTTCTGCCGTGTGGCAGCTCAGGAGGGTGCCTTTCTTTCCTTCCGTGATGTGAAATTTGGTCTCCGTGGAATACTCTCCATTACCTACGGTCGTTTGGATTACTCCTCGAAGGGGTAACGGTTCTGATCCCCCGTATGTGTAGATCCTTGCTGCGGAGGGTGCCAGTGCAGGCTTCGGGGACATCCTCTCATATTGGTCCGAGTCCATGACATTCACGGATGCTCCCGTGTCTATCAGGGCACTGACGTTGGTCCCATCTATTGCTATGGAACACATGGGCGGCGGCCTCCTTCTCATGGACGCTCGGCTTACATAGGATACGACGTACACCTCGTCTTCCTCGTCGTCTTCGTACCTGGGTCGTCTGTCCTGGGCTTGAGTGTCCGGAGGAGGTAGTTCCTGGTCAAGTGATAGTTGTCGGATGCGCTGCGTCACTGCTCTGGCACGTGGGCCTGCTGACCGAACTTTCCCCCCCTACAGACGGCAGCAAAATGATTCAGGCGCCCACACTTGAGGCACGTTTTTCCTTTGGCGCCACATGTGGCCGTGGCAGGGTGGTCGTCACCGCAATACCCGCACTGGTTTCCTCGTGGTGGGGCAGTCCGCTGTCTTGTTGGTGGGAATCTCCTCTGTATCGCATCAATCCGTTCCTCCTTGATCGGCGTAGTTCTCGCAGCGGGCGGGGCAATCACCGGGGTGCGCAGCGCTGCCTCCATCTCCTCCGCCCTGGCATCGGACAGTTCGTGCGACCTGGCTAGGATTAGTATTTCGTCGAGAGATATGCCTGGTTGTCTCAGGATTAGCTTTCTCAGCAGCTTCGATTTGCATCCCACTATGATCTGATCCCTGATTTCTTCCCGGGGGTTAGCGAACGGGCACGTGCTTGCGAGTCGGCGGAGCCGGGCATAGTACATGTCAACAGACTCAGAGTCAGTCTGCCAGGCGCGTTTAAACTTGAATTTTTCAAAGTCATTTTTGAGCTGGGGATCGAAATGTGCGTTTAGAGCTGCGACCGCGGCATCATAGTCGTGCTCAGGCCCGGTTTTGGGGAGTGATTCAAACAGATCGTAGATTTCCGGTCCCCCGTATAAAATGAGGAGCGACCTCTTTACCGTACCGTCTGTTTCTCTGGTACCCTTAAAGTATAGATTGAGTCTCCCGACCCACGCCTTCCATCGGAGCGCCGCTGCGGCTGGGTCCGCTGTCTCGCTGAAGGGCGGGATGGGCGCTGCGCCGGCGTGTAGGTGGGCGGGCACCGCTGGCATGGGGGCTCCCCCTTGGGCTTGGGCTCCTGCCTGGGCTTGGGCCTGCGGTGGAGCCGCAGGTATCGCTGGCGGCGGCTGGACCGCCGGCGGTGGGGCCTGTACAGCCCTGTCTTGGGCCGCCCCAGTCGCGTCTTGATTCATGGCGTGGCCTTGAGCACGAGGTCTTGGAGCTTTCCGGTGGCGTAGTGTCGCGTGGTGGCAGGGCCTTGATACAGCAGAGGGAAACGCCCACTAGGGCTCACTAGGGCAGTCACTTGAATTTGCCAATGGTTGTTGCTGTGTAGTTTACTTTTGTCAATAGTTGTTGCTGTGTAGGCAGGTCTCGATTTTCTGTTGCCAATGGTTGTTGCCGTGTGGTTTACTTTTGCCAATGGTTGTTGCTGTGTAGTAGAGCTGGCAGGAGCGGGGCACGCGGAGGCTGTGCGCGGCGCCCTGGGAGCACACGTCTTTGGGAGCGCTGCTCGCGCGCTCGACGCAGATGAGAGGCGGGCCCGCGGTAGGCCTTGTCCACGTGGTGCGGCCGCCGAGATCTTCCTGCGCGGCGGGCGGGCGGGCGCACTACTTCCGCGCCGGCTGGTGCAGGGGACACACGCTGGTGTCGCGCAAGCGGGGCAGACGGTCAACTCACCCGCAGGATCCACAGCAGCTCACCAACCCCTCGAGTCCCGCCGGCTGAAGGCGCTCCCTCACGGGAGATGCTTGGGCGGGCCTCGGGCTGACTGGGGATCGGTACAGCAACGCGGGTGGGCACCGCAGCTGGAGGCAGGCGACGCAGTGCCACGGTATGCAGCAGGGCACGCGTGGAGACAGACCGGCCTCGTCGCCAATGTGGCATTCGGGTAAGGCCCTGCACGTGGTGGACAGACACTGCAAGTGACGACGCATACACTTGGTCACTGTTAGCCGGAAAGACCCCGAGCGGTCTTCCGCATGTTTATTTTATACCCCGTCGCGAGCCCGCCCCGGGGTGCGTGTGCGTGCGTGGGGGAAAAGGACACATTGTAGGAGAGAGCACGGGTGGCTCTCTACAGGCCCCACTTTCCCCTGGTCACAAAAGTTCGGAATTTGGGAGTCTTCTTTGACTGTAATCTTGCCTTTACAGTTCTGATTAACCCAGTCACCCCTTCCTGTTTTTTCCTCCTAAGATTTTTAAGAAAGATCTTTCCTTTTATCCTGTTCGAATGCCAAAAGACTGTAATTACTGCATTGGTACTCTTGATGATAGATTACTGTAATGCCCTTTATATAAGCATTCAACAACGGCTTTTCAATAAATAAATGGTACTACAGATTGTGTGAAGTTAGCCTGGCATATGATGTCCACTAGTTCTAGTGGGCAAATTGCACCAATCTAATCGACCCTTATTGATGGTGGTTGTAAAGTCAACCTTACAGAAAGCTTTCCTTGGGGTAGCAGTGGCGAGCAGTCTTCAGGCTAAGACTTCAGGGAGGGAATTAAGCTAGTTATTTTACCAATTATAATCCCTTGAGTACCAAATGAAAGCACACCACACAAGGTATATATCAAATATATATGTATTCATTCTAAACACAACCCTCTGCACTCTTTATGAGGTCAGAGGTAAAAGTACAATAGAAGTTACTTAATTAGCATACAATAAGTTGCACAGAACACGTTTTGCCCTAGGGGCCTCACAAACCATATACTAAAATAGTGGTATAAGACCCACGTGAGAATTAGAAAGTAGGCCTGAGGCCTGTGGAATCACTGGGGCTACTCTAAACAACCAAAGGTTAGGATGTAGGAGGCCCACGGGAGACGAGTGCAGTGTCTAAACACAGCCGCGGGCTACCATTGACTTTCAATGGGAAATGAATACGTTACAAATTTACAATTTAAGGACACTTCTAAATGAACTACGATGGAACCCTCACCCACGGAAGCCGGGTGCCTAGGTCTCTTTTGGTGTCGGGTTTCGCCGTCAATTTCAATGGAGATCTGCAAAGAAGTGCGGCAGGCGACCAGAGGAAAAGTGTCCGGGTGGATCCAAGGGTGGATCGAAGATCTGAAGAACATGTAAGCAGAGGGGACAGAGTCTGGGCCACTTGCCAGTGACCAGGGCGGTGATAAAAAGATGCCACCAGATGTCGGCTGATTTCAGGTGAAACGGTGAAGTTTGTCTTTTCTGCCACGAGGACCAGGAGGTGTCGACAACAACCAGGAGCTGGATTCGAGCTGTCCCACAAAAGATCTAGTTGACTGCAGTGTCGGTATCCAGATTCGACCCAACAAGCCTTGGCAAACACAATCCACGCAGGATGTCAAGATGGGCTTCGGTGCAGACCAGCAAGGTCTGTGGAACTTCTCCTTTGTAGGGAAGTTGGAACAAGCCTGGAGCAACCAGGAAAGCAAGTTAAAGTAAAGGATGGTCTTCTTGGGGGCTCACTAGCCAACGGACTAGGAACCGCAAAGACGCATTGAGCGGAAATGCACAAAGCAAGCCCAAGGGCCACTCGTGGAGTGTGGAGCTCTGTGCTTTGGTGCAAAAGATAGTCGGGTCTGGGGCTTCAAGCCCCCCAATGCACAACTTTGGGATACCTCGGAAAGTTGATGCAGGTAGCAAAATGCAGGATGTCCAGGAGTTCCGGTCCCACATTTCTCGTGTTCGCCACGGGTCTCAGCTTTGCTGTGAGTGAAAATCGGGGTCAGAGATGTCTGGAAGTCTATGTCCTGTATCGCAGATTCTTCAGGATCCAGCGAGAACCTTGAAAATGCAGACTGGCAGAGATGCTTTTGGTGCCTGTTTGAACAGGGTTGTCACTCCTTGACCACAAGGGAGATTTCTTCTGTCTTCCAGTCGAAATGGAATGTCGAAGGTCCAGGCTATATGTTTCAGAGTTTCGTCCAGGGTAATCTAAAGTCCTAGGGACTAGGATCCTATACTTATACTAAGTTTAGGGGTTGGACTAACTTTAAGGTCCCTCCTATGGGTGGACCTGGGGTGGGGGTTGTAACACCCCTTCCCCTTTGTCCAGTTTCACGCCAGAGCTGGGGCTGAGTGCCTCAGCAACCGGTTTGAACTAGAGAATGCATGTAGCACCTAGTGTGCCCCAGGCAGTGTCTGGAAAGCATTCACTGAATGCAGCCCTCCCTGCCCAAATACTCAAAGAGCCTGTCTGGGGAGGTGCCAGCACCTCCCTGGGCAGGAAACCTATTGTCCAGGCCTCCCCTGCTGGAGTTTCGTCCAGCAGCAGGAGGGCTGACTCGTGTCTGTGGCAGCAGCATCCATTTTGTGATGCTGATCTTCTGTTTAACTTTAACCGGGTAAACCAGTAACTACATGTATTCTCCCTCTAGAAGGGTGGATCCTACCCCCGCCGCCAGGACTGGCGGGGTGGGGGGGAGGTAGTATTCCAAAGTGCTTGACACCTTACACGACATGTTTGATAAAGCCAAACTAAAGTTAGCATTAACTGTGAGGATTATAATGAATTTAAGAGTATATGGTATGGCTATGTCATAGAACAGCTATAAGGAGATGGTTCCGAAAGCTGCAAAAGGGCTCAGCTCATGCTAGGGCACCCTCTTACATAAAATCAAGCACTCTGCCTGCAGGATTGTTAAGGCCTGCCATAGGAGTGACCTATAGGTGTATAAGTGTCTATATGTATATATAGATATAGGTATACTATATCTAAGTAAGGGGTGATTACACCACCTTACCCAGGCTGTGTGAACTGACCTGTGGTGTCAGTTTGGAAGGCAATCCAGGGGTGGCACAATACATGCTGCAGCCCCTGGTAGGCCTATGGTGCACCTATGCCCTGGGTACCTATGGTACACTATACAGGGGCTCACAAGGGTGACCCAGTTACCAATCTGGTATGTACCCCCCCCGCCTTCATAACGCGCCATAATCCGAGGGCCGAACAGACAGAGAGAACTCCTGAGGCGGAAAGCCGGGAGCAACGAGCATTATTTTTAAATTGTATTTCTTGTGTGCACTTTTACCTTACTCACCTGCCAATACCCTCGCTAGCACTCCCCCTGCACAGCCGATTTGAACACTGTCGCGGGCCGCCTTACTTGGTGACATCATTCTGGGGAAGCCTGCTCAGGGCACGCCCCCTTCACAACAGGCCACGCCCCTTCCTGTTTCTCCTCTATTTTAACTATGTGCCTCCCACGTCCGCGCAGCGGACGGGCACAGCGGGCGCGCGGGCGGCGCGCCGAAGGCGCGCCAAAGGCAAGCCCGTCTGCTCCTGTCCGCGCCAGAACGGGCCTGAGGGCATGCCACGCTGACCATCTCATCAGATACTCACCCCAAGTACTCAGAGATCTTCAGAACACTGCCATATTACCATCTCCTTTGACTTTGCAACACATTTCATCTGCTGGTCTCACGCGCCCCGACCAATCCCTTGTCGACGGTCACCTACTTCCAGCTACGTTGACTAGGAACTCCACATCCATCAGGGTATCTTATCTGAATACTCGATCGCTAGTAAAGCATTCTGAGGACATTTTCATCCTGCTTTCCAGTTCTAATCCTGATATACTTCTACTCACGGAGACGTGGCTTACTTCAGAATCTCTGCCAGACATTTTGGCGGCCCTCCCCCCAGATTATTACATTCTCCACGCCGACCGTCCTGCCGACCGGCCCGGGGGTGGGGTAGCGGCCATCATATCTAAACGCCTGAATTCCATTTCCTCCTACTCTCTTCCCCTCCCTGAGGTGGAGAACCTACTCATTAACGTGCAAACTGATACCGGCCCTCTTACTCTCCTCCTTTTATATCGGCCTCCACTCTCTATGCCATCTTTTTCCACCATTATGAGTGAACAACTGGCCTCCCACCTTACACTGCACTCCCGCTTGCTATCTTTGGCGACCTAAACTGCTGGTTTGGCGACACTAATACCGGCCGTCATGCCACCGAGCTCTTTGAGACTCTTAAAAATCTGAATCTCGCCCAACATGTCTCTCAACCTACCCATATTAAGGGACATATATTGGACCAGATTTGGACCTGTAACCTGGCGCTGTCGCCACCAGACATACTTTCGTGTGCCTGGTCTGATCACCACTTGGTGGACACCACCATCACTGTTGTCGGTCAGACTCCTGCCCCCCTGATGGCTGGTGGCCTCTCCCGTAAATGGAGCTCATACGAATCCCAGGGCTTCCTCACCGCCCTGGCCGACTCTTGCCCAGTCAATCGTGACCCCAACGACATTGACGGATTAGAACAAAACATCGCCTCCTGGTTAGAGTCGGCTAGCGACCTGTTTGCCCCCTTAGTCAAATTCCCCTGTACTAGACACCGAAATTCTCATAGGTGGTTCTCCGACGACCTCAAAGCCCGGAAATTAAAAACACGCCAGTTAGAACGCATCTGGAGACGTGACTACTCTGATTGAGCCAAGCAATCTTATCTAGCCGCACGCAAAGACTTTAAAGCAGCTATCCGCTCAGCCAAAATGGAACACTTTTCCAACAGGATCTCCCTGGCAGTCGACAAATCTAAGGAGGTGTTCAGAGTCTTGAATGAGCTAACCACAGACAACAGAACCCTCCCAGCCCAGACCCCCACCCTGGAGGCCTGTGACACCCTGAACTCCTTCTTCCTAGAAAAAAATCGCAATAATCAAAAAATCCATCCCTCCACTTCCCCAATCGCCACTACTGGACAATTCCTTTAACAATCCCTCGACCTTCACCTCCTTCCCTGTTCTAGATTCCACCTCCTTGGCGGAACTAGTCACCCGCGTGAAATCTGGCTCTCCGAACGACTGCTGCCCACCATCTGTCCTGCGGAGCATCTGCCTTAACTTACCAGATAGTGTCCTACACCTACTTAACAGATCGCTCAGCAGTGGCATCTGTCCTATCTCCTTTAAGGAGGCCATCCTGGTACCCCTTCTAAAAAAACGGGTGCTGACAGGTCGGAGCCATCGAACTACCGCCCTATTTCCCTCCTCCCTTACTTCTCCAAACTTATGGAGGCCCATGTCACCCGCTGCCTGTCAAGCTTCATAGAATCCTCCTGTTATTTCGAGCCGACTCAGGCCGGCTTCAGACCTGCCCACTCCACAGAAGCCGTCATTTTGGCAGTTCTCGACACACTCAGGAGTAACGCGGACGCAGGAACCCCCCAAGCCCTACTGGATTTATCTGCCGCGTTCGACACGGTGGATCATAACATCCTTCTCCACCGTGTCGAGCAGGTGGGCATCCAAGGCGTTGCTCTTGAGTGGGTCAAATCCTTCCTTACGGGAAGAACACAAGCGGTCCGCCTAGGTCCCTACACTGCCAAACAAACCCCCACGTCCTGTGGTGTCCCCCAGGGCTCTTCCCTTTCCCCGCTCCTTTTTAATCTTTATCTTCGGTCACTTATTCAGTCACTTTCGAAATGGGACATCGTCACTTACAATTATGCTGACGATCTACAAATCATTTTCTCTCTCAATTCACCACATGCCATCAAAACTTTCCACGGAGCCATGCTTCACATCCAACTCTGGATGAACTAGAACCAATTGAAGTTGAACCCCGGTAAAACCGAGCTCCTCCTCCCTGGGCTCAGTCACACTTACTGGGGCCCACAGTTCTGGCCTCCAGAGTTCGGCTCCCCCCCTACCCCAGTAAAAACAGTAAAGAGTCTGGGTGTCATCATTGACACCGAGCTCTCCCTCAGGGCTCAAGTCGGAGCGGTGGTCTCCTCCTGTATGTACCAACTTCGGAGGATCCGCAAAGTTTGCTACCTTCTCCCCCCAGCGGCACTTACCCAAATCGTTATCTCGCTGGTACTTTCCCGTTTGGATTTTTCTAATGCCATCTACCACGGTTTACCGCAATTTCTGATACAACGTCTCCAAGTTGTCCAGAACCAAGCGGCCCGCTTGATTCATGGAACCCCCAGATGGCAATCAGCCAAGCCTCTGCTCACGAGCCTTCACTGGCTCCCAGTCGATCGAAGGGCCGCCTTTAAGGGGGCATGCCTCACCTTTAAAGCACTTCACTGCCCTGGTCCCGCCTTCCTAAAATCCCTCATTCACCCTCACTGTCCCACACGCAATCTGCGATCAGCTCACCGCGATCTGCTGATCACCCCCAAGAGTAAAACTAAGAGATTCGGCGGCCGCCGTTTCTCCTACCTAGCTCCTGCGCTTTGGAATCTCCTCCCTCTCCCAATCAAATCCTCTCCTTTCCTCTTGAACTTCAGGAAAATGTTAAAAACCCACCTCTTCCCCATTTCTGGCTAGATTTTTTCATCTATACTCCCTCCTCATCTGTTCTGTCTGTCAGCGCCAGGAAGCTTCGGTGTCAGCGCGCTTTACAAATTGCATTTAACATAACATAACATAACATAACATAACATAACATAACATAACATAACATAACATGGTATCAATTTAGAGAGAGAACAGCTGGACTGTGGGCCTGATTAGCAGGTCCACAGCTACACTAAAGTAAAAAAAACAGAGAATCACAGCAAACAGTGGGGGTAACCATAGGACGCAGACCCTACTCTCCTACACAGATTGTAGTGGCTTGCCTTTTCACGAGGATTCCAAAATTCAGCTGTCTCTCAAAAGATTATTGAGTTACACTTGCTGCCTGTTAGAAAGCAGGTATCCTTCATAGCATTCTGCCGGGCTCACAAAGCCCTCTGTGATACTGGCCCAGAATATCTCACAAAGAAAATCCTTTGGTACACCACCCAGAAGAACTCTTTGATCATCTTCTGCTAAAATTGTGGTAGTACCCAAAATCAATAATTTATCCTGGGGTGGTATGAGTTTTTTGTCTTCTACCTGCAATTGTGGAACGAGCTGCCATGGCACATTATAGATCAGTCCAGTATCACCCAATTCAGAAAATTGCTCAAAACATGGCTGTATTTATTTTTTTGGCCTCATTAGATCACCTTCTTAATCAATAAGTAGATGCCAGTATCAAGACATGTTCGGGCAATCGTGCGCTCTATAAACTAATATCAATATAAGTAACAGAGAGGGTTGATCAGGTAAACAGAAAGAGGCTGAAAGGGTTGGCAAGTCGACATTAACTGTGCCCACTACAATGCCTTGCTGGCCAATGACAGAACAAGTAACATTATGTCCCACAGTTTGGTCTGCCGACAGTCACTATGACTAGCACCACACCATGCTATACATTTCTTCCAGCATACATGGACTTTGTTGAAGGGTGTCAGGCAAATGTACCTGTTGCTGCTTCAGCTCCACACGTCAGTGCAGATTGCAGAAACTTTGGGACAGTATCCTTCCCTGTGACAGAAGGTCCTCTCGAAGTGGTAGCCGAATCACAGGCAAATGCTCAAGTTCAAGAGCTCTGAGTTCTATACTCTATTGGGCCATTCTGGGAAAATTAAGGTGACTCGGGTCCGGTACATCCTTCCTTTCCTCACAACTCGACGCAGGAGAGGTAGCAGTGTACATGCATACAGGAGATCTGTGCCCCAATGCAGATGTACTATCATGTTATGCTATGTTATTTAAATTTAGTCAGCGTAAACAATTTAGGAAAGGGAGGACTTAGAAGAGCCAAGTCTTGAGTAGTTTTTTAAGCAGGCAAAATCAAAGCAGGATCGGATTTGAAAGAGCAGACTGTTCTGCTGGTGGGAGCAAGTTAGGAGAAGGATCACCCACGATATATGGTCATATATATGCGTCGAGGGCAGAGCAGAATTTTGCCTAGGCTCTGAGGTTCTGAGTAGGAAGATATGGCCAGAGTTTCTCTTGGAGATGAAGAGGGCCCTTGCCAGACAGAGATTTGTGAACCAGGTGCAGGAGCTTGAATAGAGAGTGTGTACTCACAGGGAGCCAGTGAAGCATATTCAGTGAATGCTCCAATGTGGAGCGACGAGAAAGTTTGCTAACCAAGCGGGCAGTGGTATTCTGAACCATCTGCAGCTTAGAGAGTAGTGACTCTTTCACGGCAACCACGAGGACATTGCCGTAATCCAAAAGGCTTACAATAAGTGCCTGAGTGAGGGTTTTCCTATTATCCAGAGGGAGTCAGCGAAAGACCTTCCTCAGCATGCACATGATCCCAAAGCAGGCACCACAAGAGGAGCCTACATGCTCTCTCATAGAAAGGCTCTCATCAACCAGGATACAGAGGTTTTTTACCATCTTTTTAGGCTGGGAGACAGGGCCCAATGCACAAGGCAGCAAGTCATCCAGCCAATGTACTGTGTATTCTAAAGAAAGCCCTGGAGGAAACTCCAGCATGCAAGATTTTGACACTGCACATTCTCAAAGGTGGCAAACAGATCTAGTCTGGACTTACCCAAAGACCACAGACACCATGTACCACCTTGGGATGTAGACACCTCTCATGGTATACCCATAGACGTCCACTCAGCTCATCTGCTGTGACATTCAGGGATACCCCTAGATGGTTGTCAACTAGGAAGTTGTTTCCTGGTCCAGCCACTTCCACAGCTGTACGATTCCTTGGCATATGTTCCAGGGCCACACTCTTCCCTACCTGTTGCATTACTACATGGCGGTCACATTGTCTGTGAGGACCTGAACCGGCCTCCCCTTAATGGATGGGAGGAAAGCAATAAAGCCAGGTGGATCATTTGAATCCCCAGAAGGTTTATGTGGACCTGGCCCTTTACAGGAGACTAGAGGCTTCTGATGTCTAACTCTCCCCGGTGATCCCTCAATGCAGCCATGATTGATCCATCACAGCTGTGGAGTTTCAGAGGGTCAGGAGAGCAATCTGTTTCACATTAGGTTGGTGCTTGTCATCCACCACTAACACTGTGCCATCCCCAATAGAGCTGGAAAGGCAACTCTGTTGCTGAGCCCACTGGAACCTCGGGATCATATACTGAATGTCCTGTACTCGATACTGTGCTAGAAAAGCTTGAACACCATTGTATTTAAGACACCCCAAATGTAGGAAATTCTCTGTGTGGAGTCAGATAGAGTTTCAGCTCGTTGATGGAAAATCCCCAAAATGTCTAACATTCGTCAGGCATCTGTAGGTGGCCTACAACTGACTTAAGAAAGCTGCTTTGAGGTGCCAGACTTCGGAGGTACTGGTAGCCACCACCATAATCACTTTCATTAACACCCAAGGGGCAAAGGTAAGGCCAAAAGAGAACACCGGAAACTGGTTGTGTTCCAACCCCAATGTGAACCGCTGATAACATCTGCAGGACTGCAGGACAGGTATATGAAAATATGTGCCCTGAAAACAAGGGGCACTATCCAGTCTCCCAGGTGCAAAGCAGAAAGAATCTGAATTTGTCTTTCCTCAGGAAGGCATTCAATAGTGAAGGTCCAGTATAGGCCTAAGGCTCCGGACTTTCTTCTATATGAGAAAGTAGTGGCACAGCAATCATCTCTCCCTTCTGAATCTAGAACCCGATCCATGACACCCCTGGCCAGCAGAAGGCTGACATCTTGAAGCAAGATTAAGAAATGGTCCTCTGAGAGTCACTCTAATGTTGGAGGAATGTAGAGGAACACAAAACTGTGAAATAATTAAAGGCCGAGAATAGACCCTTTGAATAATTTGGAGAGCTCATTTGTCCGGCGTGATGAATCTCCAGCCAGGGAGATGATGTCCTGTCCTTCCTCCTACTAACCTGGTGTGGGCATGTGAAGGAAATTAAAGGGGCTTGTCAGCCACTGCAACAGAGGAAGAAGAGTTAGATGAAAGCTGAACCAGCTGTTATGAACAGCCTCAGCTGCTGCAACTCCTCCTACCCTGTAAGGACTGGGTATGCTATTGTTGCACAGGTTGGGAGGGTATTCACTGTTCATCAGCTCGCCCCCTGGAATAACCCCTAAAGTTTCTGTATTATTGGTAGAACTGCTTGGCAGGAGACAAAACCCCTCAAGTATCGTTCTCTGGCAAAAATGACCTTAAAAAGTTGTGCACTGATTCAACTTTGCTAAAAACTATCTGGAGCCATCAGAGGGTGTCCGAAGCTCCGCTTATGCAGTCTATGGTGTGCAAGCTGACACACAAGACATACTTCACTGAGTCTTGTACATCATGTATTATTTGAACAAGCAGGCTCTGAAATATTTCAGGATAGCCAGCAAGATCTCATTGGCCATCTCTCATATAGAATGGATGGACCAGCTCAAGCATCTTAAGGCCACACAAGCCAAAGAGAACATTCTATTTCCAAAGGTATTAATACGTTGTGACTCTCAAGTCAGAGGGTTCGTTCAGAAAGGCACTAGAAGTGATTTTACCTGTCAAAGCCTGTACCATCCGGCTTTCAGGTGTAGGATACTTTGTCACAAAATTGGGATCACCGGAGGCCGGTCTGTGTTGCTTTGCTACAGGCCAACTGATTGCTGGGCCTGAGCATGGCTTAGAATCAGTAGCCAAGAGAGTGTGAGTGAGAGCCTTTTAAAAGGCAACAATGGCTCAGACAAGGTTGGGCCAGGTTGAAGGATATCGGTTAATAACTTACCTTAGTTTGAACCTGAAGTAACTCTAAGTCTAGCACTTCTGCTGCCTTCACACTACTACTGCAAAAGAGGTTCTTCCACTGGTCCAAGTGACAAGTCCAGCTCAGTATCTGGACATGTACCTAGTCCATGGGCATTCTTTAAATCTAGATATAGCCCATCATTACTATAGTGAGAGGGATGCAAGTTTTCCAACTCCTCCTCATCATTGGAGTGGAGGGGCACATTTTGTACACTTCGTACTGCGGCAGTGGATGAGGTGGCACCAGGGGAGGACCCACTGGTTGAAGTACAAATAGGGTCACTGCAGCTTCATGGGGCCCAAAGGCACGCCAGAGGGCTCTGTGACTATTTAACAGAGTTGCAGCATGACCACCTTGATTTGCACTATTTGCTCTCCTCGCTTTGCAATGGGACTTCACACAAAATCAGCCTCTCGCACAAGTTCAAGAGCTGTACTATGACTTGGAGCAGGACTTATGTTTTAAATGCAACTTCTTCTTATGTTGAGCTCCTGGAATGCCTTTGGATGACAGAGGGCACAACTATTGCTCAACTTTTGTCATGGCCAGAGCCCAAGCATCAGAGGCAATAGGTTTTGTGGGTCTGGGACTGACATCTGCTTCCTACAATCTCAGCATGTCATGAATCCTGTATATCTTCCCTAGTACCAGGTAGAAGAAATTTGAAAGTTTCAGAAGCCAACAAAGTTAGGAGAGGAGCTCCGGATTCGTGTTGAAGGGCATGGAAAAAAGGAACTGATGTCATCATGCTGTGGTGGTATCACACAGCACCACCTTTTAGTGCCTGGGATCACTGCTAAAGAACTCAGATTTAATCCGGTGTCTGGGGAATAGTCTAAAGGTGAGCATTCTGTGGCTAGATAGAACGATCAATTAGAAAAGGGGTTACACATAACCAGTCCAGCAAAGAGTGTTCAAATAGATAAGCAAGAGAGCTCTTTGTATGATCGAGAAAAGGCGTCTACACATCCTGGGACTCATAGGAGTAGCATTCAAGAGTGTGTTTAAGAAACTTCAGCTTCCTGTGGTAAAGAAAAAGGTGACACATCATGCCAATTAAAATAAGTGTATGTAATGTGTTAAGGAAGGAAAATGTGAAGTGCAGTCCTTATACAACTATTCTAGCTTAATTGGTACCACCTTATCTCCTGGAACCCTCAATGTATGCTGTTCTACTGAAAGAATGTTATATGAGACAGAGACTGAGAGATTGGGCTGTTGCAAGAATCTGGTAATCCGATTCTTGTCAAGGTTGTGTGAATAAACTATGTTCAGCCTTTTAGTTTTTCAATCTCGTCATTAAATGGGTTCTTATGTCCTTGAGCTTGCTACCAGGGTAGGAAGATTTTCTATGATTTGTTGGTGTACCACGCCTTTTTTTGGCTTTTTGGGGTAGTGCGCGCTGAGGCCCCTGTAACTTTTTGACCACATAAGGTATCCATGCCAAATTTGCATCCTTTTCTTCCAACATCATGGAAATTCTACTAGTACTCAGGGTTTGTGGATTCCCCTAGAGGGGTCACAGAATGAGCCAAAATACAGCAACATTTTGTTTTTTTGGTGAAAAATGGGAAAAACAGGCTGCAAATGAAAGCATCTGGGTTTTTCCCTGCAAATGTTATCAAAAAAGGGTTTGTGAGGCTGAAATCACAATTTTCTCAGCTCTAAGGGAATACCACACGTTTGTCAGAAACCCAACATTTTTTACACAGTTTTGGCATTTTTCTTGGACATAGCCTATTTTTGCTATTTTTTGTGCTTTCGACCTCCTTCCAGTTAATGGTAGAAATGGGTACAAAAGCAATAATGGATCCTGGAAAGCTATACATTTTAGAGAAGTAGACAAAATTCTAAATTCAGCAAGGGGTCATTTGTGTAGATCCATCAGGGTTTTTTATAGAAACTAACAGTTAAATATAGGATAAATTAAAAATGTGTTTAAAAAAACA
The DNA here is from genome assembly GCF_964263255.1 of Lissotriton vulgaris. Taxonomy (NCBI): domain Eukaryota; kingdom Metazoa; phylum Chordata; class Amphibia; order Caudata; family Salamandridae; genus Lissotriton; species Lissotriton vulgaris. Next base: position 1,288,246,057 of record NC_141693.1, on the reverse strand, counting down.
GCCTTTTGTGTCAACGTTTTCACCTGTAACTCCATCTAATTATGACAGCTTTCTGAAAGCAATATACCGTTACATCTGTTGGACATTACTGGTTGTAGGGATATATAGGACTTGTAGGTTCAACAATAACCTGACGAACCCAGAGCCAAAATTTGAGCAGCAACTTGCAATGGTTTTTTATTATGTACCGGGTATATAGTAATTATTCTGGAAAAATGTGTAAATGGAAAAATAGGTATGAAAGACACCTATTTACTTCTGAAATGGGAACAAAATATAGAGTTTAGAAACAGTAGATATTTGCACATTTCCAAAATTGGGAATACTCATACTACCATGAGAATTATCGGTCATATTTTAAAATGACTTATTTTTTACACAATGTCTTTCATTTGGAAGGCAGAAATACATCAAAAGTCAATAGGTAATAACAGTTCCTTTACAAATCTGAATTACCCTAAGTCTCCCGATAAAAATGGTATGTCACTTGTGTGGGTAGGCATAGTGCCCACAACAGAAAATAGCTCAAAACCCAACGTGAACCACACCACATTTTCACAATGAAAAATTACCATTTTTGGGCAAAGTGCCCAGCTGTAGTTTTTGAACCATATCCCTGCTGGCACGAAGGGAAACCTAGCAAACCTATACATTTTTGAAAACTAGATACCATAGGAAATTCAGGATGGAGTGAGTTGACTGTCTCCCACCAGGTTCTTTTACCCAGAATCCCTAGCAAACCTAAGAAATTGCCAAACAAAAAACATTTTCCCCACATTTCCGTGGTGGAAAGTTCTGGAATCTGCGTGGATACACAAAATTCCACCCACTCCGCGTTCCCTAAAGTCTTCCGAGAAAAATGGTACCTCACTTGTGTGGGTCGGCCTAGTGCCCACGACAGGAACGGAGCAAAACGCAACGTGGACACACCTCAATTTCGCACTGAAAAATGACCCTTTTTTGGCAAAGTGCCTAGCTGTAGTTTTTGAACCATAGCTCTGCCGGCACCTAGAGGAATCTAGCAAACCTATACATTTTTGAAAACTAGACACCAAGGGGAATCCAGGATGGGTTGACTTGACTGCTTCTCACCAGGTTCTGTTACCCAGAATCCCTTGCAAACCTAAAAAATTGCCAAATAAACCATATTTTCCCCACATTTCTGTGGTGGAAAGTTCTGGAATCTGCGTGGATCCACAAATTTCCACCCACCCGTGTTCCCCAAAGTCTTCCGAGAAAAATGGTACCTCACTTGTGTGGGTCCGCCAAGTCCCAGTGACAGGAAACGGAGCAAAACGCAACGTGGACACACCTCAAATTCGCTGTGAAAAATGAGCTTTTTTTGGCAAAGTGCCTAGCTGTAGTTTTTTAACCATAGCTCTGCCGGCACCTAGGGAAACCTAGCAAACCTATACATTTTTGAAAACAAACACCTAGGGGAAACCAGGATGAGGTGACTTGACTCCCTCCCACCAGGTTCTGCTACCCAGAATCCCTTGCAAACCGAAAAAATTGCCCAAAAAAATACATTTTCCCCACATTTCTGTGGTGGAAAGTTCTGGAATCTGCGTGGATCCTCACATTTCCACCCACCCTGCGTTTTCCAAAGTCTTTTGATAAAAATGGTACCTCACTTGTGTGGTTCGCCCTAGTGCCCGTGACAAGAAACGGCGCAAAGCGCAACGTGGACACACCACAATTTCGCTGTGAAAAATGACCCTTTTTTGGCAAAGTGCCTAGCTGTAGTTTTTTAACCATAGCTTTGCCGGCACCTAGGGAAACCTAGCAAACCTATACATTTTTGAAAACTAAACACCAAGGGGAAACCAGGATGAGGTGACTTGACTCCCTCCCACCAGGTTCTGCTATCCAGAATCCCTTGCAAACCTAAAAAATTGCCCAAAAAAATACATTTTCCCCACATTTCTGTGGTGGAAAGTTCTGGAATCTGCGTGGATCCACAAATTTCCACCCACCCGTGTTCCCCAAAGTCTTCTGAGAAAAATGGTACCTCACTTGTGTGGGTCCGCCAAGTCCCCGTGACAGGAAACGGAGCAAAACGCAACGTGGACACACCTCAAATTCGCTGTAAAAAATGAGCTTTTTTTGGCAAAGTGCCTGGCTGTAGTTTTTTAACCATAGCTCTGCCGGCACCTAGGGAAACCTAGCAAACCTATACATTTTTGAAAACTAAACACCAAGGGGAAACCAGGATGAGGTGACTTGACTCCCTCCCACCAGGTTCTGCTATCCAGAATCCCTTGCAAACCTAAAAAATTGCCCAAATAAATAAATTTTCCCCACATTTCTGTGGTGGAAAGTTCTGTAATCTGCGTGGATCCTCAAATTTCCACCCACCCTGCATTCCCCAAAGTCTTCCAAGAAAAATGGTACCTCACTTGTGTGGGTCGGCCTAGTGCCTGCGACACGAAACGGCGCAAAACGCAACGTGGACACACCTCCAGTTCGCTGTGAAAAATGTCCCTTTTTTGGCAAAGTGACTAGCTGTAGTTTTTGAACCACAGCTCTGCCGGCATCTAAGGAAACCTAGCAAACCTATACATTTGTGAAAACTAGACATCCAGGGAAATCCAGGAAAGGGTGACTTGACTGCCTCCCACCAGGTTCTGTTACCCAGAATCCCTTGCAAACCTAAAGAATTGCCAAAAAACACATTTCCCCACATTTCTGTGGTGGAAAGTTCTGGAGTCTGCGTGGATCCAAAAATTTCCACCCATCCTGTATTACCCATAGTCTTCCGAGAAAAATGGTACCTCACTTGTGTGGGTCGGCCTAGTGCTCGTTACATGAAACGGCGCAAAACGCAAGGTTGACACACCTCAATTTTGCAGTAAAAAATTTCCCTTTTTCAGCAAAGTGTCTATCTGTAGTTTTTGAACCATAGCTCTGCCAGCACCAAGGGAGACCTAGCAAACCTATACATTTCTAAAAACTAGACACCCAGGGGAATCCATGATGGGGTGACTTGACTGCCTCAAACCAGGTTCTGTTGCCCAGAATCCCTTGCAAACCTAAAAAATTATCCAAAAAAACTAATTTTCCCCACATTTCTGTGGTGGAGAGTTTGGGAATCTGGGTGGATCCAACAAATTTCCACCCACCCCGCGTTTCCCGAAGTCGTCCGAGAAAAATGGTACCTCACTTGTGTGGGTCGGCATAGTGCCCGTGACAGGCAAGGGCCCAAACCCTATTGAGGAGACATCAAAATTACCTATCACAAAACAACTTGGTTTTGCAAGGGGGTTCCCATGAGTATTTGGCCCCGGCCTTGGCGTTCATCTAGGGAAACCTACCAAACCCACACATTTCTGAAAACTAGACACTCGGGGGGAGTCTAGGGAGGTATGGCTTGTGTGGATCCCCCATTGTTGCCTTACCCAGAATGCCCTGCAAACCTCAAATTTAGCTGAAAATATCACTTTTCTCACACATTTTTGTGTGGAAAAGTTGTGGCATCACTGGGCTGACACAAATTTCCTACCACCCAGCGTTCCCCTGAGTCTCCTGATAAAAACGGTGCCTCACTCGTGTGTGAGGCCCAAGTACCCGCAACAGGCAAGGGCCCAAAACGTATTGAGGCAACATCAAAACTGCCTACCTCAAAACTACCTGGTTTTGCAAGGGGGGTCCCATGAGTTTTTGGCCCCGGCCTTGGCGTCCATCTAGGGAAACCTACCAAACCCACACATTTCTGAAAACTAGACACTCGGGAGTCTAGTGAGGTATGGCTTGTGTGGATCCTCCAATGTTGCCTTACCCAGAATGCCTTGCAAACCTCAAATTTAGCTGCAAATATCACTTTTCTCACACATTTTTGTGTGGAAAAGTTGTGGTATGAGTGATATGGAAAAGTGAGATTTAAAAGAATACCTGGCCTTATGAAAGCAAAAAATTATTTATTAGTCATAGGCAGGTATCGTTAAAAATAGTGAGGCGGAGACAATCTAGCTTAACAATGGGCTAGTTCTCCTGGTGTTGTCAACATGTTTCGAAGCTGACTGCTTCTTCTTCAGGACGGGGTCAGATCCCTCTGTCACTCACTAAGGTTGGCAACAATTAAGCAAGGGCGAATTTTGCGAATCTGGCGTTCGTGAATTTGCGTATTTGCGAACTCGCAATCCGCGAATTCTCGCGAATTTTTTTTTTTGTGTGTTCGCAAGGGTTTCTGCCAGTTTGCGATGGTTTTGTACCAGTTCGCAATTGCGAACTTACTTGTCGGCTCACAACGGTCGCAACTATGTTGTTTCTACGTCTGGTTCATCATCACAGGTTCTCAGCACCCTCTGTTTCACCACTGCCAACCTCTGTTTCACCCATGCCACCCTCTGGTACACCAATGCCACCCTCTGGTTCATCACTGTAGACTATGGGGGGGGGGGGAAAGCAAGCACACCTGCCCTGCTTCAACTGACATGAATTAATTTGGGGTTGATTTATTAATGTGTCACTGTTTTAAAATTCCAGTCTGGCACCTGCTTCCTTATCTGTAATTTGCTTTCTGTTGCAGTGCAATTTCTTTTTCCAGGACCTTTGTGGCCTACTTGTAGCTATTCTATGAGCCTGCTGTGAGGGTCAGAGCAGGGTCATAGAATTGTTGCAACTAGCAACTGAACTCTGGAGGGGCCCCAGTCAGGAAGCACTACAGGGAATGGTTACTAATGATGAGTTTGAACTTTTGCACCTGCTGAGTGCTTTCAGTTTTATCAAAACTTGTTTTTCTGCAGAACAGCAACTGTAATGCCCCAAAAAAACATAGGCAACTGAACTCTGGAGGGCCCCTCAGGAAGTACTACAGGGAATGGTTACTAATGATGAGTGAACTTTTGCACCTGCTGAGTGCTTTCAGTTTTGCAAAACTCGTTTTTCTGCAGAACAGCAACTGTAATGCCCCAAACAAACTTACTTGTGAAAGTTGATTTTTAATCCAAAAGTGATCCAAAGAAAGTCAAAAGGTCTCAAATCCAAAAAAGTGCAGGCAAATGTCAACCTGAGGAGTTATTCTAATAAAAATCATCATTTTCAGAAGGTCTATGCTGCTTGCTAGTGGATTTCTTCTGCGTCAGTATTGCAAATTTTGTAATTTCGCGAGTGCGAGATTGTTGCTGCCTACATGTTCGCAATTGCGAACTCTCGCGATGCGTCGCCAAACTCCAGCGGGATCCCGCAGCAAGATCCAAAATGGCGCAGCACTCGCAAAATATCGAGGAAAACAACTTGGCAAACGCTGAATGACGGTAAGTGAACGCCGCACGCCGCAATATTGTATCACCAAGAAAAAAAATCCACGGCGTGCAAATTTGCATATTTTCGGTAAATTCGCGAGAGTTCGCGGATTGCGAATTTACAGAAAATCCGCAAAATCCGTGAGCGGAACGGATTTTCCGCCCATGCTTAGCAACAATGTGTGCTATGTGTATATACAAGTGAATAGAAAATAGATTATAATGGCATTCAATATTGAACAGTTATAGCCCTGTCAGTATTTCTGAGTCATGGGCTGGAATAAATAGGAGTCAGTGCCCCATGAGCCGGTCTGGAAGAGGGGTACATGGAACTTCCATTAGTTCACGAGCAGTCCTCGCATCCTCCCTCATCCGCATCATAAGGCCAGGTATTCTTTTAAATCTCACTTTTCCATATCACTCCTGACCCTACTCACACTCACTCAATACACTTCACATAGCACTTACAATATCTAAGTGCTCCAGCGTAGTCTCTAGTCGTAGCACGCCCCGTCCCGCAGCGGGGCGGGAAGACCCCGATGATGAAGCATGACACCAAGGGCCCTTTTGGTGTGTGAGGGGTATTTTAACAAATACTGTGTCTGCCTGATATACTCTGGCTCACAGGAAATCTTCTAGAGGTGGACCTTGTTGTTTATTTATACCATTAACTGGAGGAGGGTGCGCCCACCTGAGTGCTTTCTAGCACTACCTCTTCACTCCCCCTTTTGATTCTTTGTTTACTCTTCCGTCCATGCACCATTTTTGTTCATTGTAACTTGTTACCCACAAAAGTGGTCGGTGGTAGGCCTCAGGCACTTTATGTAAATTATCAGCATACAGAGGAGGCATTTTCTCATAAACTACGGGCATTCTGAAGTGCAGTTCAGAAATTCTAACGGACTGAAGAGGGTGAAATACACATTAATTTAAGGAAGGGAAGGAGTCAAAACCGTAAACTTTTTAAAAAATGTTTAGTTTCAAAACTTGTTATTGGGTTTTAAATTGAGATACAAGAAGTATGCAATAATAAAACAATGATACAGTATAAAGCATACTTAATGGAGAACATAAGTAATCAAATTATGTATACAGAGAACAAAGACCACTAAACACTAAACCAAAAAGGGGAAGAAATGCCACAGGGCAAGCAGGAACTTGTCTATGCATGCCCATTAAACAGGGCCGAACCATTGGTGGTAGTCTGATTTACTGCGGGCACATAAGCAATAGGGTATGGTAGGCATTTGTGAAAGTTATGGACATTTGAGGGAGACCTTGGTTATTAAGGCAGTGCTGTGGATACAAAAGGCAGAGGTATAGACAAGTATGGTAGAGAATTAAGCACCAATTAGTTCACTGCAGCACTATTATGGTATGGATACGCCAAGCCGGGGCATGATATGGGCTCGTGGGTGCAAGGGGACTTACAGTAGGAGAGTTAGGGATGAGCGCGAGAATAGGTTCAGAGGGGCGCACGCAGTTAATGAAAATGAAAGGTCCTCGCAAAGATTTGTTATTGAAGTAGTGTACAGCGCGGTTGTTTCTAAGGAGGTCTTTTCGTGGCGAAGTAATTGTCTAAGGTGACTAATATAGGTTTGGGGGTAGATTTCCAAGGTGAGTGCTGAAGAGAAATATTTGCAGCACCTCTAATGTGAGTGACCCATTTTATCCAAGTGTTAAAAGAGACTTTTTTGTGTATATTTTCAGTTGGATAGGACTATTTTGATTTCAGATGTGAGTAGTAGGTCAAGCAAGGCGTTATCTGTGAGGTGGTTTAAGTTACTGTCCAGAAACCTGTTAATGAGGAATGCAAATTCTTTTTTTGGTTGTCATTTGAATAGATCTGATAGGACGGAGAAAACCTTATCCCAAAATTGTGAGAGACCCTTGCAGTGTAGGATGAGATGAGCAAAATCCCCAATGTCTTCTTTACAATTCCAACACGTAAGGTTGTCTAGGATTTTGAGTGAGTGTACGCGGGCTGGGGTCCAGAACACTCTGTGAAGGAGCCAGAATTAGGTTTTCGAGAGCACAGGGGAGATTTTTAGGTAGGTGACCAGTCTGTGGTTGAAATAGCCTTGAAAGAGTGGTTTCCCTAAAAGCTTTGTGGACAGGCGGCTGGATTACGGGCTGGAAGGCGACACAGAACACGAGGAAAGGTAGATTTAAAGGGTTTTTATTGATCCTTTTCTTTCCCTTCTTTGTCTTTTGTTTGAAAGCATGCTCGAAATAAAGTGAAATCAACACAACCAAAAGAATGTATATCTTGAGGTCCTCCATTGTTCCTTCTTTTGGGATTCGGGTCTTCTCACAGCAGGGGCTCTGGATATTTTTCTTACTTTCTCTCAGGTCCAGGGTGCTGTAAAAGAAGAACATTATAAATGGGGTTACCACTAGGCTTGACTCTCTATTAATGCGTGCAACCACCACCAGACGCTGTGAAATAAGGAGGAGGTGAAGTGAGGGGATTCGGCTATGTTTCTACCAGAGAAAATAAAACACATGTGTGACTCATCTCCCCATGCTCCCCCCCCCCCCCACCCCACCAAAACGATCTCCCTTCTGGTACTTGCCTTAAGCCACGACCCGTATCCAGGGTCGTGGCGTCGGGACCCGGGGTTGTTCTCTCCCTTCTTTGGGCCGTCGGGCTCTAGTGCAGTGCACACAGCGTGTTTTTGAATTACAGGTCTTCTGCTTCCTTCCTCCTGGTTCTCACCTCATTCTTCACTCCTCTCCACGCTTCCTTCTCCGATGTACTCCACACCACCTCTCTCCCGCTCAAAGCCTTTTCTTCCATCTGCTCCTGATGACGTTGGCTGATCCTGCTACGGTCACTAGGCAGCTCGAGTCTTCCGTTATGGGTCGCGTGTCCCAACCATCCTCCGGCCACTTCCGGTCTGTCTCGCGGCTGTACTTCTCACATATCTCCCCCCTTAGGAATGGACTTTGGGGCATTCAGGAGACGGATGTCGGGACAGATAATCAGTACTGATTTGCTTTCCCCCAGGTAGGGTTCCTGCGATTGATTGTTTTATAGGTCTATTTAGGCCTGTCATTATTTCTGGTGGTGTGAATTTAGTTATGATCAAGTGCTGCGCCCTGGAATGAGTACCATATAAGTTTTTTGCACCTATTGGGGGTGTGTTTGACATCTGTCTTTGGAGGCCTTTTTAATGCCCTGGATATATGATGTTTTTACAGTATGAATGCTGTGATGGTAGATGGTATAATTGTATTGGGCCATTTGATTCAACTCTAGACACTACTAGTGACATGAATTTAGGAATTATGAGGTTATGTATGTATATTTAATATTTGTAGAATGTTAGTGGTAATGTGGGTGTATTAAAGTATTCTTTTATTGTTATTATTCTTTGCAGATTATATTGTGCTAATTGGGAATGCATTATGTTTTCCTGAAGGAGGGGTTGTCTGTTCAGTATTTGCCCACCGAAACGTGTTGATGCTTTTAAGAGTTAAAACTACTATAAGTCTGAGGAGACAATAAGTCTGAATGAAGATTGGAACACTAATCAGAATCGATCTCTGTTCGGCCAATGTGGTTTCTCTCCTTTTTCCTAAGTGTATTCCTAATTGTGTTTGTTTTCTTGATGTTATAAATGCTTTGTCTGATATTGTAACTGTTTTTAAACCATTAGTACTTCTTGTGAGATAGAGAAAGATCACTAGGATCCAATGACTATATTGGACACTGTGTCTAATTTGTTTTTAACTAATCTCTGAATAAACTGTATGTTTTTTTATACTTTTGAATTCATACATTTCCTCTTTATTCATCCCACTGGAATGTAGAGAGTGTCTGTGGCCAATTGATGCCTGGTGTGTGACATTTACCCAAAGGGGATTTTTACTTAGACTTTTTTCCCCCAGGTTTGTGCATGGTCTGAAAAAAGAAAGGTTGCAAAGCTAGAAACCAAGGAAGGATGCGGGAGTTTGTGTCTTTGTTGTTTGCTAGCCAGGTGAGGGGTGCATGATCGGTGAGCACTATGAACCTTGGCACCCAACAGGTAGTATTGCAGGGCCTCTATGGCCCACTTTATAGCTAAGTATTCCTTCTCTATTGTTGAGTAATGGATCTCCTGGGGAAACAGCTTCCGGCTGATATAAAGAAGGGGCTTGAGGTCATTGTTTGAATTAGGCTGGCACAACACTGCCCCCAGACCGAGACCTGAGGCCTCTGTCTGAAGAAAAAATGTCTGGTGAAAGTCAGGACAGTGTAATACTGGCGCTGTGCATATGGCATGTTTTAGGGCGTGGAAACTGTTCTCATGTGCTGTTGTCCAGGTGGTTAAACGGGGAGGGGGGGGACTTCTTTGTCTGTAAATCAGAGAGAGGGCTGGCCAGTGAGGGATGAACCTATGATAATATCCTATAAACCCCAAGAAGGAACGTCTGTCTCATTTGGTGGTAGGCACAGGGATTGCTTTGATTGCTTCTACTTTATTGATTTGTGGTTTTATGAGACCTTCCTGAATAGAATAACCTAAATACTGTATTGTGTTTGTGACTAGAAGGGACTTCTTTGGGTTTATAGTGAGGCCCGCTGCTTGGATCGCAAAGAAAAAAGCTGTTGGATGTTCTAGATGTTCCCAGGTTGAGCTGTAAACCACAATGTTGTCAAGGTATGTGGCAGCATACGCACTGTGGGGTTTTAGGATCTTGTCCATTAACCGTTGAAAGGTTGCCCGGGACCCATGTTACCCAAAGGGGAGTACCCGAAAGTGGTAGTGACTGGAAGGGGTTGCGAACGCTGTTTTTTTCTCTGGCTTGTGGGGTTAAGGGGATTTGCCAGTACCCCTTAGTGAGATCGAGTATCGACATATACCTGGCTTTTCCTAGCCTCTCAATTAGTTAATCGATCCGAGGCATGGGCTATGTGTCAAACTTAGTGATGGCATTCACCTAAAGTCTATGCAGAAACGTAAACTGCTGTAAGGTTTTGGCAGAAGCACCACCAGAGAACACCAATTGCTCCGTTAGGGTTCGATGATTTTAGATTGTAACATTACAGATACCTCTTTTCTACCGCTTCCCTAGGTGCGGCCAGGATGCGGTATGGTTTTTGTTTTATGATTTCCTCTTTTAGGGATACTATGTTGTGTAGTACCATGTTAGTGAGTCCTGGGGAAGTAGAAAAAAAGACCTGGGAAGGACTCTAGTAATGCCAGTAATTGGGACCTCTGGGCAGGAGTCATGATATCCCCAGTGGGTACCATTTCTTCTGGGGATTCTTGAATAGGTGGCAAGGGTATCTCTAATCATTTGTCAGTACATACCAGATGAACTGGAGTTTTTTCTGTCTGTTGTGGTAGATGCTCCTCCAATTTTTTTAGAAGATTCACATGATAAATTTGTTTTCCCTCAGCACGACCTGGTAGTAGCAAGCTATAAGTAACCGGGGTCACCTTCCTTTCTATGATATAGGGGCTCTGCCATTGGGTGAGCAATTTATCTTCGGTAGAAGGCAGCAAAAGGAGAACCTTTTCTCTGGGAACAAACTCTCTTATATTTTTTATACCCCTTGGGCTTTTTCCATATGGTTGTGTACGTGCAAGTCACGTCGCATTTTGTGTTGGATCGGCTATCTGCATTTTTGCTCGGCTGAGCTCCTCAAAGCAGATCAGCAGCTGCTGCCGCTACCTAGCAACGGAGTGCTGGACTCGCCCCTCCCTCCCGCCTCGTTTTGACGCCGGTGACTAGCACCGTTTGAGCAGAGGGCATGGAGGGTCCGAGCCAGACACTTCTGCTACACACCTGCAACGCTCTAGTTGTTGGGACGCTGGGGGGGATATAAGGCGGATGTGTTGCAGGCAGCGCAGCGGACGAGCGCAGCGGGCGTGACGAAGGCGCGCCGGAGTTGCGCCTGAGTTAAGCCCGTCTGCGCCCGTCCGTGGCCGACTGCGGGCTAGGGCCAGTCCCCCTGCCCCTCCACCATACCATGTCAGCTGGAGTCGAGAGGATCTTCTTCTCCTCCGCAGTGAGCTCTCTGGATCTTGCTCACACAGTATGGAGGCTGAATACAACGTGGCCTGCAACCACTGCAACTTCGCCTTTTACACAGGGGAGACTAAAACCAGAAATCAACACACTCTGGTTTGTGGGCTGCTGAACGTACGCTCCCTACGTAAACACTGTCTTGACATCCATGACCTCCTCAGCTGGAAGCAATGGGATCTGCTTTTCCTCACGGAAACGTGGCTAGACCAAGACTCCATGCCGGAGATCATTGAGGCCATCCCGGAGGGCTACTGCCTGCAGAGACTAGACAGACCATTAGGGAGAGGGGGTGGCATAGCTATAGTTGCCAAAGAGGATTAACAATGCCAGTTAGAACGGACGGTTATTGAGGACAGCGAGGCCGGCGCCTTCTCTGTCTGGATAAACGGCAATGTCACCCTGAAAGGCCTTTTGATTTATCGCCCGCCTGGCTCTGCTACTGCCTTCATTGAGAAGCTAGTGGAAGGCGTCACAGAGGCGGCAGTAAGTACGGACAAATATCTAGTCCTGGGAGACTTAAACTTACATCTTGACTCCCCCACGGATAAGGTGGCGAGTGACTTCTGCCAAACAATGGCAGATCTGCAGTTTGAGCTGAAGGTTAAGCACCCCACCCACAAGTTAGGCCACCTTCTCGACCCGGTTTTCGCTAACTGGAACCAAGTAGACACACAGACTCTGGTCCCGATCCCATGGTCTGATCACCACCTTATCCCATTCACCATAGAGATGCAGGGAGCACGCCCGTCTGACCCTCCCGCTGACAAACACCCTAGGCGGAGATGGGCGGCGTTCTCCCAAGCTAAATTCAACCAGGCGCTAACTGTGAAGGGTCATCCTGGGGGTGAAGGGGTAGAAGAAATTAACTTAAACCTAGACCAACGAATTACGGAGGTGCTGAACATGGTGGCTCCACTTGGCATGGAAAAAATGGGGGGCCGAGTTCAGAGATCTGCTCCTTGGTATAACGAGGACATGCGGGTAGCCAAAGCAGCATGTAAACGTGCCGAAAGACAATGGAGGATTGCTTACTCAATCCATGCCAAAGCAGAGTACACAGACTGTAGGCGCAACTATCACAAACTGATAAGGAAAGGGAAATCTCTGTATTACTGCAACAAGATTGAAGAAGCTAAACAGTCCACCAAGGAACTCTTCTCAATCTACAAATCCATTGCGATAGGGAAGCCCGCGGTGGTGCCCAAGAAACTCTGCACCGCGGAGGGCTGTGACCGTATTGCAGAGTTATTTGCAAATAAGGTGATTAACATTTATAATTCCTTCCCCCAGAAGGCAGACAATAGCCCTTCTCACCCGGCAGCCACTAAAACTCTAGGGGAACAACGATTAACCACCTTCATCACCCCTCCTACTGAGAAACTTCTCCGCATTTGCGGGTCGATAAAATCCGGCTCCCCAAGAGACCCGACTACTCCTAGTCGATTGAAGGGCAGCTTGCCTGTACTTGAACCTTATGTTCGCCACCTATTAGACACCTCCTTCAAGTCCCAGAGTGTCCCCAAGGCTTGGAAGCAAGCAGTTGTACTTCCCCTGCAGAAGAAAGCCAATGTAAGTTTTGAAAAACTCGATAATCTTCGCCCAATCTCCCTCCTACCCTACATGGCTAAAGTGGCGGAAAAGATAGCCAACTTACAACTTATGCAGTTCGTGGAGGAGGTCTCGCTACTCCATGACTCGCAATTTGGCTTCCACCCCCGTCACTCGACGAAATCGGCACTTCTCGTGGCGGTTGAAACGCTACGACAGGGTGTGGACGAGGGCCAAACCATGGCTTTGATCCTACTCGATCTAAGCGCGGCATTCGACACTGTAGCGCATTCCACCTTGCTACAGTGTCTGAATGAAGGTGGGATCACAGGTGCAGCGCTTGGCTGGATCGGGTCCTTCCTGCCTGACCGATGTTTTCAGGTCAGACTGGGTGACTGCTATTCGAGGGAGATTGAGTTGGGCCAGGGCGTGCCTCAGGGCTCGTCCCTGAGCCCGACCTTATTCAATATCTATGTCTCCCCCCTGGCAGCCATCGTGGAGGGCCACGGACTTCGCCTGGTGTCCTACGCCGACGACACGCAGCTGGTCATCTCCTTATCGCGGGCACCCGACCTTGCAGCGGACATCTTCAGGAACTGCATGAAAGTCCTTGCTGCCTGGATGTCCGCAAACTGTTTAAAGCTGAACGGTAGCAAGACTGAGGTGCTCGTGGTGGGGGGAGGGCCATCTGCGTGGACGTCGGCGTGGTGGCCGTCTTGCTTGGGAGAGGTCCTCGTTCCGTGCCGTGAGGCCAGGAACCTTGGCGTGTGGCTGGATAAGGACCTTGCCTTTGGTCCCCAGATCAGCCGGGTGACGGGGGGGTGTTTCGGTGTTCTGAGAGCCTTAAGGAAAGTCCTAGATCTTCTTCCTATTTCTGCTCGAAGGACGCTGGTGCGCGCCCTGGTCACATCGCGTCTTGATTATGGGAACCTTCTATATCTGGGCGCCACGGGCAAGGTCATGGGCCGCCTGCAGGTGCCCCAAAATGCCGCGGCGCGGCTTGTCCTCAGGCTCCCTAGGAGGTCACCCTCCAAACCAGCCCTACAAGCCCTTCACTGGCTCCCTGTGGAGAAGAGGGTAGAGTTCAAAGCCCTCTCCACATGCCACCGCATTTTGAGCGGTACAGCCCAGGCTCCTCTCCAGAGTCTGGTGACCTACTATGAGCCCACACGTAATCTACGATCCTCGCAGATTGGGCTGCTAAAGGTCCCCAGAGTAAGGAAGGCGCGAATGGGAGGAAGATCTTTTAGATACCTCGCTCCCAGATGTTGGAACGCCCTACCTTTAGAACTGCGGCTAGAACCTTCTCAAGCCCTGTTCAGGAAAAAGCTTAAAACCCACCTTTTCAACAGGTAGCCTTCAGTGGGATGGGGTAGGGGCAGCCACATCACTTACCATAGCGCGGGGACACGCCAGTGGCATAACCAGGCGCTTTACAAATGCCCAATAATAATAATAATAATAATAGACCCCATATTTGTGTTAACGTGGTTTTAAGGTCGGAGGCATAACGCAATAGGGATTTTCCTTCTTTGTCCTCCCCCTCCCACTGCTCTGGGGTTTACTTACGAACACCAATTCATAAGGGGAGAACCCAGTGGACCTTTGCTCATGTGATTGTATGGCAAAAAGGACGAAGGGTAGCTTTAGGTCCCAATCCCTTCCTGTTTCTGAGATGACTTTGCGGAGCATGTTTTTAATGGTCTTTTTATAGCGTTCCACAAGGCCATGTGTTTGAGGATGGTATACTGATGGTCTGATCCTGTCCACACCCAGTACGGCACAACTTTGTGCCATAAGACGTGACATGAAAGGGGTTCCTTGGTCTGTTAGGATTTCAGTTGGGAATCCCACCCTTGAAAAAAAAGATATCATGGCCTGGGCGATGGTAGGGGTGGTCATACTGGATAGGGGAAAAGCCTCAGGGTATTGACTGGCGTAGTCTACTATGACCAATATATACCGGTGTCCTCTAGCAGAGGGAGGCAATGGTCCGACAAGATCCATCCCCACTCGTTTGTCAATTATTGGTAACGGTTAAAGGAAAGCTTTCTTTGCTCCCCCTGGGTTTACATATTGGCAGCGCAAGCAGGAGGCACAGTGTCTTGCTACGTCCCTATATACCCCCGGCCAGTAGAATCTTTCAAATAAGTACTTTAAGGTGTTTCCTTACCAGAGTGCCCTCCTCCTATTTGTTTGTGGGCTAACTGTAGGACTTGTTCGCAAAAAGGTGTGGGAAACAAGCAACTGTGTGGTGTTTTGTGAACACCCTTTTATGGCCCTATATAACAACCCCTTTTTTATCAGGAAATAAGGTCCTACCTGTTCGGGTTCCTGTTCTTGGACTTGTTCCCAGGCATGTGTAAGGGAGCTGTCTCCCCATTGGGCTGTTCGAAAGCTAAGTGGCGCTGTTCTGTCCGGGTCTATGAGGGAGGGAGGAAAAGCAGGGTGTGACTGTTGGGACCAGGTGAAACCTCTCTTATCTCTGCGTTTTTCTGGTCTGCTCTTTTTTTCTTTGGTTCTCATTATTTCTATCTCGCTCCCACTAAAAAGTGCTTCTTGCAACCATGTTGTCAAATTCCCTTTTGTGTTGTTCAGGTATTGTTTGAATCTGGGGTGATCGGTTCCTATTATGACGGCCTCTGGAAGGGAGGGTATCACGCCCACTTTTCCTAGGTGAGGAAGTACAGCCGCGAGACAGACGTGAATAGTGAGGGGGTGACAAAAAGTGCAAGAAGGAAGAGGGATCTCCTCCTAGTTACTTCTGGTTTAGGAGGCTTACTAAATTTGGTTTCTGCACTTGTTAGGTGTATTCAAGGTACACCATGGGTCTCGGGAGGGGGGTGGTAGCGTTATTGGCACACCGCCCTCAACGCCAGGCACCCTCAGTATACCTGCTGCACCCTTGACCGGACCCATCTTCGGGGTAACCAGGAGTAACTAGGAGGTAACTAGGAGGAGATCCCTCTTCCTTCTTGCACTTTTTTGTCAACCCTTTTTTCACTATTGACGTCCCTAGGTTAGGGTGGGCCTTAGCGTGCTCATACCGCCAGGGTTTAGTACACTTCTATAGTCCTGATGAATGCCTGGTAAAATTACACCGTTTCAAGGCAGAAACATGTTGACCGACAGTAGATAATCTTGGAAATAACCACACAACTAATTGTGGACTAATTTCCTACACTAATGTTTTTACTTATGTCCTAGTGATCATTTAATAAATATTTTTTAATCCCTCACCACCATTTAACTTTATTTATTCTCACTGCACGCCTGAACTCACAAAAAAACCCGCTCCGCAGAAGACCTGGCGTCGAAGCACACTAAAGAGGCACTCTGCCTCTTTAGTGGGGCCCAATGATGAAGCATGTCACCACCAGGTTGGTGAGTGAGGGCTTTCCTAACTAACCTAAGTGAGGCTAGTTCCTTTTGCTCCTTTTGTGGTCCTTTTGTAAACCATAGAACACTCTTTTCTTGTTTAATAGACATAACCGGGGAATAAGAGTGTCCTATAACTCTCCCTGTCTCTCTCCTTGTTGTTATCAGATTTGTTAATTGTCATGATAAGATTTGGTAGGGAGGGTGTGTCAATATGAACTTTAGAGTTTGTGATGGCCACTTTGATTTTTAGGAAGTTATAACATTCTATTGGCTCTAGATGATAGGTTGCTTGTAGGTGGGTGAAGGTAAGTGGTTGCGTCTTAGCACCTAGCTGGTGTGGGAAGAAGATACCGTGGTCAGTCCAAGTTTGGGGATACAGCGTCTTGTCATTATATTTAATGTGGGGGTTGTTCCAAAGTGAGATGAAATTGGATAGTTTTATACCAACTGATAGATTTCTACCTATTCTTAAAAGGGAGCTTTTTGTGTTTTGGAAAATATGTTTTGAGCTGTTGAGGTGTTTGGTGTCGTACATAAGTAGTGTTAGTGGGTTACGGTTATTTAAGAGGATCTGCTCTGTTTCTAGCCAGACTGGGGTGTATTCACTTGGGGGGTGAATCCAATATGAGCCCTGTGTTGCCAGAAAGGCGGATTAATAGTCCCTGAAATTGGCTAGGTTGACTCCCCCCAACAAGTTGTGTAGTCTGAGTTTTTTCAAGGCAATTATGGCTTTTTTTGTCCTGCCAAATGCATTTAGAGATCTTTTTACCTATTTTGTGGTGAAAGTCCTCTGACAGTAGCATAGGAAGCATGCTGATCCGGTAATTTATTATAGGGGTAATCATCATTTTTATGGTCTCTATTCTGCCCCACCAAGTGATGAATTTGGGGGACCATGCAGCTAGTAGTTTGCTAGTCTTGTCATTGTGTTTAATGGAGTCAATTAGGTTGGCTCCAAATTCGATGCCCAGATATTTTATATAGCCAGTTTGCCAGGTTAGCCCAGATGAGCCTAGAGCCTCCCTTGTACAGTGAAGATTTAGGGGCTTAACCTCCGATTTAGCTCTGTTAAGTTTGTATCCTGAGTGTAAGGAGTAGAGATCCATGGTAGATATGAGGGCCTTTATAGAGGAGCCAGGGTCTTCTGTCATTATCAGGATATCATAGGCCTATGAGCTAATTTGATGTATTTTTCCATAAATCCTACACCTTTGATTTCAGGGTTTTGTTTTATGTCTGATAACAGGAGTTCTAGAGCTAAAACGAAAAGAGATGGGAGAGGGGGCAACCTTGTCTCGTTTTCTGTTGAAGGGTAAGTGGTTGAGAAAGTGAACCAATAACTGAGATACAAGGAGTTGGATGTTTATAGAGATGAATTTAGGGCCCAGGTCAAAAGATACCATGCATTGGTGTAGGAAGGCCCAAGAAACCCTGTCAAACGTTTTCTCTGCATCGAGTGTTATGGCGACTGATGATGTGGGGTATTTATTTGCTTTATCTATAACTTGGCAACTTCTGCCAACCTGCCAGAGAGCTGTTCTGTTTTCCTGTCTGCCTGCCAGCCATTAACCTCAGTTCATAGCCAGCCATTTGGTGCACTTGTCAGCACTTTGCAGGAGCAGCAACGGCCAACAATGTGCAGAGTCAAACCGTAAACTTTTTGACTGCACATTTTGACTGCATGCTCCCCAGTGAGGTTAGTGATGTGTACAGGGCCGGCTTTTGGGAAGTGCAACTGGTGCAGCTGCACTGGGCGCTAACCTGTGGAGGGGGCGCTGACTTCAAAGGCTGTGCTGTTTTTAGCAATAACGTATGATTGGCGAGATGCGGGGCACTTTTGCCCAGTGGTAATGAGAGAATCCAGAGAGGCAGTCATGGAGTGTGGGGCACCAAAAAGGATTTTCGCACCGGGTGCCACAAGCGCTGAAGCCGGCCATGGGTGTGTACACGGTACGAGAGAAAGACGGCTCACGGGAACCCTTTCAAAGTGAGTGGGAAGAGGGCGCTGCGGCTGTGCCTTGTCTGGTCACTATTTGCACTGACTGAGTGTGGTGTCAAGCCACACTCCTTTTGAGGGAGGAATGTTTTACCAGGACTTGTGAAACAGGCCGAGCGGAGTAGAGGGGAGAGGCGGAGGTTTCCTGAAGTGTTGCACTCCTGAAACACCAAGTCACCTGCGTCCGTACACATTATGCATAATATTGTTTCCAGAAGGTTCGAAATCCTATATTACAAATTATCCCCGCACTCAATGCATTATTATTTTTAAATATTTAAGCGACCGACGTGCCTACCATAATTTGCATAATCAAATTATACGTCGATCACATGTATGACCTTTTCTCCGGCTTGCCAGCATCTGCTAAATGCCATACAGACCAGTCAGCAGATTTCAGACCATGAACCTGAAAAGCGGACTACCTCATCCATGCCGTCCTGTCCTCGCGGTACACGACGAACATAATTTCTCAGCTCACTTGAGACTAGTGCCCGTATGGCAACGCCAGTGGTGAGACAATACATTTCCATTCCTGATTATGGCCCAGTACAGGTTTGAACCTCAAAGGAAACCCAAACACAAACCCCTTCATGTCTGTGAAGAGCCGGCGCGAGAGCATCTATCACCATCAGGTGCGCAACACTTTCTGACAGGACGAGACACGTCCCGAGCGCAGGTGGGGTCCCAGTGAGGTGCAGCCACATCACACGCTCGAGATAGCAAATATATACAGACGTGCTTGTTTACATCACACGTCCAACAGAGATAAAAGGCCGCGGTCTTTTATTAATGCCCTCTTTTGGCGGCGGAGGGCCGCGCCCTATAACACTCCCCCGCCCAGTATCAAAGGCATCGTTTAATGCCTACTTACCGCGTTGAAAGGTAGTGATTGGCGGATCAGTACTGGGTGAAGTGGTCCCGATTGTGCCTCAAGAAGGGAGGTTTCAGAGCGGTACCTTCTCCGGAAGGGCTAACCAACAAGACAGAGTGGCCACGATTGCAATGGTAGGCCCATCAGGCACCATCTGCTGTCAATGAGACATCAGCGGGCGAACCAACACTGACAAAGCCAATAGTCCAGGACTTGCAAAACTATTGTGATAAGTTATTTTTTTTTTAAGCATATGCCACAAAAAGAAGCAAAAAATGCTGCCACCTTTCGTGGTGGCCATATGCTGGCAAGAAACATGTTGAATGTAGTATAAAAAAAGAACCATTGCCTAGAAACGTTAATCTGCCCGTGCTGATAACAATGTGTACTATTATCAGAATCTCAAGTAAAGCGCCCAATGCCCTTGAGCCAAGTTCGTGCTATATAAATCTGAAAAAAGTTAATAGAAGAGTACTGATGCTTCCTCGAAGGAAGGTGTTTTAATGCACATCATAAGAAAATATGCATCTTCTTACTGAATAGAACTATACTAATAACTATTGGATTTGAATTACTGTATCCTTCAGCTTAAAGATACAACAGAGAATTATTTAAGAACAGGATTAAAAATGGAGCGAATAAAGCATTGTCACAGTAAAGAATGGACTTGCGAATCCAGGCACTTAAGCACCCTGTGGGCCCGATTCACAGAACTAACTTAAGACAACATCCTAAACTTACTACCATTTTCGTATTCACAGAAGGCACTTACTCATTTTGGTATTCGCAGAAGACACTTACTCATTTTGGTATTCACAGAAGGCACTTACTCATTTCGGTATTCACAGAAGTAAGGTTAGGATTTTGTCTTAAGTTAGTTCTGTGAATCGGACCCTGTATTCTTAGAAAGATGTGCACGTGGTCAGAAAAAATGGCACCAATCAGTGCCAGCCAATGGCCGAAGTGGAGTAACCCTTGGCCACATTTTGCATGCTGTGGTGGAAGGAAGCATAATAGGAGAGACAGTTGAGCAGACCAATGGACGAAGATGTGATTGCGTGAAGCTGCACAAAAAACTATACGTGTCTCTAGGCGAGACAAAAAAAGGGCATTTACTGGGTTGATTTTATCACCTGAATTGATGCGAGATATCTTACTTCTTGTTAGGGTGCTGTACTCTTAGGCAGACCATACTGGCCCGTAACAAATCCCACATCATTTAGCACTGCGTGCTGCTACTCTGATTCATACGATTTAATATCCACTGAGGCAGTTTAAGCAGCACGCACACAGGATGCTACATGAAAATGCAGGTAGTGCGCTGCACGCAGTGATAGTGGATGAGTACTGGGGACAGGAAATTATAGTTTTTCCCAGCGACAAACCTGCATTGTCAAATGCTCTGTTGCTTCAATACTTACACTTTTGAGCCCCCCTATTTTCCAAGAACTCTGAACTGCTGTGAGATTTAAAATCAATACGTTTTCATAACGTATTCATTTGTGAGCTGAAAAGACTGCAAAACAGCAAGCTTCTCCCCCACAGGTCACGAGTGTATCTAACATGCAGGGTGACCACTAAATGTTCGATTTCATCATCTTCTAGACAGAAATTTAAATCTAAGGGGCATATTATCAAGGGGGTTTATCTCCGCTTTTTTGGCTTTAAAAGCCAAGAAAGCGGAGATAAAATTATCTCTCTAATACCTAGCTGTCGCTAACACCAGTTAGCGACAGCTAGTAGGAGATAGCGACCATCTTGGGCCCCGCTTTGCATGTCAGTGATATTTATCACTAATGACATGCAAAGTAGGCGTGCCAAGATGTTAGCGACTGGAAACAGTCGCTAACATCGCTATCTCCTATTACCAACTTTTGGAGATATTCGCGCTAAGCGCGAATATCTCCAAAATCTAACACCTGCCCCTGTGCAGTTCTTAGCCATGTTCTCCAATGGTAGGTGGATAACATGGCTAAGAGCATTAGCTCGGTAATGCATGAATATCGCTGACTTTTCAGCGATATTCATGCATTTTGGCCGATTTTTATCGCTTAGGAGATATACCTTGATAATAGCAAGGTTCCTAAGCGATAAAAATAGCCGCAGCTCGGCGATGATAATATCGCCCCTAAACTAACATAGCGGTAATTATCGCTAGTTGTTGGTAATATGCCCCTAAATATTTAGAAGATTATGGGGCATATTACCAACGATTAGCGATATTTATCGCTAACTAGGCTTAGCAACACATTTTTTATCGCTAAACATCGCCGGAAATTATCGCTGAGATAACGCGCTATTAGCAACATTTATCTCCAAAGCGATACATTTTCCGGCGATAGCGTGAATATCGCTGAGAATACAGCGATATTCACGCATTAGCGACAAAATGCTCTTAGCCATGTTATCCACCCCCAATTGGATACCATGGCTAAGAACTGGTCAGAGCAGGCGTTAGTTTTTGGCGATAGCAGGAATATTTCCATCGCTACGCCTGCCTTGCTAATAGGCGATAGCAACTGCTTTCAGTCGCTAACAGGTTGGGTACGCCCAATTTGCATGTCATTAGCGATAAATATCGCTGACATGCAAAGCGGGACCCAAACCGCTCGCTATCGCCTAAAGCTGTCGCTAACTACTGTTAGCGACAGCTTGCTCATAGAGCGATAGAATTATCACCGCTTAGCGGCTGAAAACGGTCGCTAAAGCGGCGATAATTGCCTATCGCCCTGCTTGCTAATATGCCCCTATATTACTTAAACTTGTCGTTTGATTTTTATGTCTAATTTATATGTATAGGAGGGAAGGTGTGTTGTATTCTTACTTTCATAAATTTTTGAGGTAATGCTTTTGTTATAATACAGTGTAATGTATCCTGCATCTTTCAATGTTAGTCAGTGGCCTAGCAAAGTAGAATGTTATGTTTAGAAGCTTGGTTGGTCAGTTGAGGCTCGATGCTGTTGAAGAAGGACAATCCGCTTGGATCTTGGGTGCTGATTCCTCTAAGAGAATAAATCTTATTTTAAACCTACAAGCTGGATTCAACTGAATTCTTTACAGGATACAACATCAACCTCTATGGTCTTAGCTTTCTGGGCTCTTAATTTGTCTTCACTGATAAAGTCAGGACAGACCATTAGCTCCCAGAAATTCATTTCGACCACATGGACTCACCAATTGGCTTTGTCAGTACTTGTGAAGATGTGCTATGCTGAGAGCACTTCACAGTGATATCCACACATTTATAGAGCCTTTGCAACACAGAAGCTCTGCTATAAAGGTCAGCAGGACGTACCAAACCACAGATCTAGGTTCTCTTTTTACCGGCTCATTTATTACACATTCTGTCTTCCTTAACCCCTCCCCACGTTGGTTTTTTGCACAGTCAATCCTGTTTTCATTGCTTACCGACGTACCATACGTCCTGTGTTGCAGCTATGCCTCAACGAAATACCTGGTTCTAAAATAAGAATTTCGAAATGACAAGCAGGAGCCAAGGGATTCCACGCTAGATTTTCATGAAATATGAATAATAACTAGCAATGCCCTCTGAAGCGCTGATTCATCGTTAACACTTAAGGTGGGCTGACGAAGATCTCCCCCTGCCTAAAGGATCTCAACATTTGAACAGGACAGTATGACACACTTCCTATACGACTTAGAACAATCCATCACCTCCTGGATTACTGCCAAATTTGACATTTATGCAGCTGTTGCATCACTATTCTGCACTGCAAAGACAGGCATACCTCCGCCGAATGTAACTTCAGTTCCCCCCACTCCATTTACCTGTAGGACTAATGCACTTATTCTGCATGCCGAGGAAAAGGCCACGAGAAAAGGAGCAGTAACCCCCCTATCTGGCTTTTTATTAACGCTTCCCTGCATAGGTGATCTCTGACTTCTCCTTTGCTTCATTTTTCCAAGTTGCTTCCAGGATAGCCCGCTGTTCGGATTCCCTTCTTTCTTGGGTTCAGTCAAGATGTACTTTTCTACAGTTAATCAGTTTCTTTAAGTTCTACGCATCTGTGTAACTCACTGCATGCCTCGCAAAGGGACGTTTCAGAATGCCAGGCCCTGTAATCATGCCAGTTTTGCAGCAAAAGCAAGATTTTTTGTTTAATAAACGTGGAACGGCTTTTTGCAACATTAAAGTCTTGGGCCACTTCTGGAAGACTATATGGTCATCAATAAGTCTGATTTCAAACGGCAGCACATTACACACATTTTTCTAAAAACTAGGTGTTGCCCAGCTGCTCTTATCTTTTTAAACCTCGTTGTGCTTACTCTCATATCATTTACACAGCAGCCAGTTAGTGATCAACCATGGTGATTCCAGATTATAACTACAAAACAACAGATCTATTATTGGTGAAGATACATGCTGTGTTTACCATTGAAGAACGTCATTGTTATATCTATCAGTCCAAATGAGACTTTTTAGATAGGGGACAGAGGTCATCCCCTACATTACAAATAGTACCGTAGTACCAATTTGTTGCTGCCACATATAGGATCATATGGTTCCCCCCTTCATATAATATTGTGGTGTAATGCAGTAACAGTCATTGCAGTCTCGAGGTGGCGGAAGGGGGGTGGGGCAGGGTACTTCTAACTAGATCACCTCAGGAATATGATGAGCTCATGCAGAGAAGAATAAGACGCCTGGCCACAGAAAGCAGCTACATTATTCTGTGATCCTCCATCAAGGAACATCCCTCTGGTACAAAAACACAGATCTCTTCCCTCTGGGCCTTTCCAGGAATTCAATATGCCTGTAGAGGAGAATATGAAGCCTGGCATCAGTGCGCATGCTTCATGACCTATCATCCGGTTTCCTCACTTTCGCCTGCTTTGTATAGTCCCTTTTGCTAGATCCCCCCACCATCTGTCTGAGTGCATCTCTGATTGATTAGTATCAATGAAGCCCTTTCTCCTCAATGAAATGGTGATTTTGTATTGGGTTTTGAGAGTATATGGTGTCCTCCTTTCCAAGTAGTCTGCCAATGGCACCTGTTAACTGTGGCACTTGTGAGTCTTCCCTGCACCTTCTTCCATGGTGAGAGCAGCAATGAGAATTCCCTATTCTCCCAGTTCCTGCTGCAACACCAAACAAGGAGCCATCCCTGAGCAGGCGGACACCAGATACCCAAACTTGTGGCCACGCCCAATACAGCTTCGTGTCGGCAGGTTGCATGTAAGCATTCTAGGCCGACAAGCATCTTCTGAAGCAACAGTATAAAGGACACTCTATAAATCCACTCAACTGAACTAAACCGATCAAAGCTGATGTTCAAGCTCAAACCTCTCGCTTAGATTGTGAACGGCTGGGTGGCATGAGAGGTACTCTATGGCCTTGTAGGTCCTGGTCTGTAGTCCTGAACACAGTACGAATATATCTAATATACATTTAGTCAACTGATTGTCAGCATAGTTATCATAAGTCTTCGTAAAAGTGTTCACTAGATTCGATTTTTGCAGCCCACTGTTTAATTTACCCGTCAGAGCCTGCATTAGAGGAGCAACAGTACTCATCCGGTAACCAATGTATGACCAGAATCGTCATTGCAATGTGGTCACATAAGAAGAAATATTTTCAAGTCGGTTACAAAGATGGTTAAAATGTTTTACATCAGACAATTATGTAGAGTGAAAATCATATAATGATCACATATGAAAGCCAGATATTGACTTCTTTTAGGACTGGAAGAGATGGAGAGGACAATTGCATAATCCAGGGAGTCTACCTTTTAAAAATGACTGTTGTTTGTGTGGTATGCCCCTTTTTTTGTCTTCACCATCCCATTTTTCCGTAACATGTTTTTGTTGGTATTAGGATTCTGTGCATTTTACCCCTGCTAATCAGTGGTATGGTACTTGTGCTCTCCCTCCCAAACATGGTAAAATTGGTGTACACTTAATTGGCACCCTTAAGTTACTTAACAATCCACATTAAATGGTACTACATGTACCCAGGGCATGTACATTTAATGCTACAAGTCTGCTGCAGCACTCATTGGGCCACCCACTGAAGTACTACTGTAAATAAAACATGTATTAGGCCTGTCACTGTGGCCTGTTATGCAGTTTTAAACTGCCACTTTGACCTGCCAAAATGCATGTTTTGCTAGGCCTAAGCATTCCTTTTTAACACTTATAAGTCAACCTAAAGTAGGCCCTACAGGGCGTAGGGCAGGGTGCATAGTATTTAGAAAGTATTACATGGGTACTTAAGTTTTCCATGTCCTGGCAGTGCAAAACTCCCAAAGTTGTTTTTCACTGCAGCAAGGCTAGCTCTCACATAGACTAACACTGGGTTACCTTATTAAAATTAATAAGTGATAACTTCAGTTTGGTAGCAGACAGAGAATTACTTCTTACACTTATTTGAATTATAATTGAAAAACCCCTTCAAAAGGTAAAGTCGGATTTTAAATTACTCTTCTAAAAAATACTTTTAGGAAGTAGGCATTTTTTTGCCAAAATCAAATATGCCTTTCTGCCAGTGTCCAGTGTCAATCAATCAATCAAACATTTAAAAAGTGCAGCAAATCACCCGTAAATATCTCAAGGTGCTGTGGAAGATGGTTGCTTTGTGGTGTTTTCCTCATTCTAACATCCAGGCCTTGAGTTCTCTCCTGAACTGCTGGAGCGATGGTGTGGTCCTGAGGTGCAGGGGGTGGTAGTTCCACGCCTTAACCGCTAGATGCAAGAAGGAGCGTCCTCTGCTGTTAGTGCAACTGATCTGTGGGGTGTCTGCAAGGGAGAGGGAAGCAGATCAAAGGTGTCTGGTCAGTTGGTGGAGAGTCAGGCGTTTGTTGATTTATGATGATCCTTTGTTGTGCAAGGCCTTGTAAGTATGGGTCAGCATCTTGAAATGGCATCTCTTCTGGATCGGGAGCCAGAGAAGTTTCTTTAGGTGGGCTGTGATGTGGGTTCTTCTTGGGAGGTCAAGATGAGACTTGCTGCTGCGTTTTGTATTATCTGGAGTCTCTTCAGGAGGCGTGCAGTGATTCCTTTGTAGAGTGTTTCCATAGTCCAGTCTGCTGGTGACAATGGCCTGCGTAATGGTCTTCAAGTGCTCACTGGGAGCCACCTGAAGATCTTGTGGAGCATGCAAAGGGTGTGGAATCAGGCGGATGAGACTGCATTGGTTTGTTTCTTCATACGCAGTTTGCTGTCCATTTTGAGGCTGAGGTTGCAAGAGTGGTCTGCCGGGGCGGGGGTAGGCCAAGTTCCACAGGCCACCATGCGTTGCTCCATTGCAAGGTGTTATTCCCAAAGATGAGGACTTCCATCTTGTCCATGTTGAGTTTTTAGACAGTTGTTCTTTATCCAGTCGGCAAAGTTCATCATGCATCTGTGGAAGTTGGCTCTGGTGGTGAAGGCGTCTTCGGACAGTGAGAGGATGAGCTGGGTGTCATCAGCATAGGAGATTATGTTCAGTCTGTGCGATATGACGGTGTCAGCAAGGGGGGGCATGTAGGTGTTGAAGAGGGTGGAGATGAGGGAGAATCCTTGGGGGAGTCTGCAGATGGTCTTCTTGTGCTCCAAGGTGAACCGGTAGATCATCTGGGATCTACCGGTGAAGGCTGAGGCGATACATTTGAGTACATCTCCCTGTATCACATGACTGTTAATAGCTCTCCCACACTGTGATGTGTATTCCTGTCAAACAGGGGGAAAAAGGGGCCTTGGGTGTGGGGCAGGGTGCTCCTCTCCTGAGCAGGAGGGCTTGCAGGATTGTACTCCTCCATTCCTGGACATCAAACAATTTCCTGGGGGTTGTACACAGCCCCTTTATGACTTCTGAAGCCTTCCCTGTTTCTGGCACATGCAGCCCACCCCTCATTCTGCCTGCCTTTTGTTTCCCTAGGCAAACTGGAGCCAGCCCCATGGAAGAGTGGAGAAGGAACCAGAACTTGTTTAGGGATAGACAAAGGGGGTGTACCCCACACACAGGCTGGCACTGGGTAACAAGTTGCACCTGCAGAACCTCTCATCAGAACACTTCTGGACCTGAAAGAATTCATAGGAAGGACTACTCTGCTGTCTAAAGCCGGTAGACTGTACCTGCTTGTCTTGAACCCAGGACCCTAGAAATTACTCCAAGGGTCAGTTGGCTGGCCTCCTGTTTGAACTACAGGGAGCACAACAAGCTTCCATAGGCTCTTCCTGCTTTCCATGTGTTCCGACCAAACTGGGTCAGAGTTGGTCCCCTCTGTTGGCCTGTGGGAGGGAGTCCCGATTCCTCAAGTGCTGACCTCAAAGTCCTGGACCTTTGGCTGCAGTAAAAGTGTATTCGTCCCTCCCCCAAATGAAGGTTTCACCGGATCCAACATAAGGTCTTGCATTGCAGCAGCTCACAGCTCTTAATCAGTGGCTATACAAGATCTGACACACAACGGCACAAACATTGCATCACAGCACCGCGAATCTCCTGACCAGTGGCTTGATAGACCTGACAGCGCAAATCAGAACCTCGCATCACACAGCCTCTTCACCAAGGATAAAAGGTACAACTCAAGTGGGCTGCACCTGGTCCCATACTCAGCGGGTGCTCTATCCTGTCAGCTTGATGTCTTGGCTTTGTCCCTGTCTAATGCAACCAGACACCTGCAGTCAGTGCTTTGCACCTTTTTGATGCTATTTTCACCTTACGCTTTGGACACTCAGAACTTGGGTCCACTATTTGAATTTTTGCAGTTATGGCACATTTTTATTTAGTAAAATATCCTCAATTTTTCCGTTTGGAGGTTTTACTTCTGTTGTGCTTTGATTTTAATCCTGTATGAGTACTGCATAGATATTTTACACTTTTCTCTAAGTTAATCCTGACTGCTGTGTGCCATGCTACTAGAGGACTAAGTATAGGTTTATTTAATAACTTTTGTAGTTCAACCTTGTAAGGATTATCTTGATGATTTGAGTGGATCTCTCAGCTCCCTCACCTAATAACCCAATTCTTACACTACTCTTGCTGTAAATTTCAGTCAAACTGGCTTTGCTGAATTACCAGTTTTTAGGAATCATGCCTTCTCCTGGAAGACCCGAGGAGGCAAGATGGCGTCCGCGGGTCGGACGTGCGCGTGAGAAGCTCCCGGTCAGCTCACCTTTCCCGCTGGCGGGATGGGTGAGCACCAAGTGGGCTATTCACCGAGCATCATAAGGGCGTTTGGCCCTAAGGCCTCAATGATGGGGGAGGGTCATGGGGAATTGGGGGTTTTCCTGGGTTGGTGGAGGGGGGGTGTAGGGGGTCACTTGGGGAGTAGGGGATCGGGTGGGTATCTGGTAAAGGGTAAAAATTAAGTTCTTAGCATGCGTCTTAGGAATGATGGGATATATTTTGACATATTGGTGGCTATGAGATGTCAACACATTAATGGCAGATGAAGGGGGTGGTAGGAGGCTGCGCATATGTACATTTAATGTCTGTGGGTTGAATAGTGTCCTCAAGAGGAAACGTGTTATTGCTGATTTGAGGTTAATAAACCTTAATATTCTTTGCCTACAAAAGACGCATACCCCCTGGTTTAATCATAGGATACTATCTGAGCTGGAATTTACACTCATAACAACTTCCAGACAATCCACTATGAATAGGGGATGGCGATCTTGGTGCGCCCCGGAATAGTAGGCACGGGTAGGGAGAAGGGGGATAATCTGGGGACTGGGCCATTACGGAGTGTATTATAGGGGGTACTAAGACTGTGCTTTGTTCAGTATATGGCTCAAATCTGGATGAGGCCGAGACTTTGGAGTTTCTGAATGTCGAGTTGGCACTCTGGGGAACCCCACTGATATTTTGTGGGGATTTTAATATACATGGGGATGGGCAAATGTGAGATCCTCATTATGCAAAGTACATTGGGCGCAAGCCAAAAGTATATAGGGCCCTAAAACAGCTTTGGCAGAATCATGGGTTAGTTGATGGGTGGGCCGTTGTGAATTATGGGGATCCGGGGTACACTTTTTACTCATCCCCAAATAACAAGTTTGTTCGGTTAGATTACATATTTTTACCTCGGTCGCTTATTGTTGGTACAAAGATGCAGGTATCGCCCCGTATTACATCGGATCATGGGCCTGTGGTATTGGATCTTGTTAGCGTTAGCCTTCCTAGGGAACACCGATCTTTCACATTCAATAAAAAACTTTTACGAGATGAGGACTACATTCGACATATTCAAATGTGGGTTAAACTGTTTTTGGAGAGTAACAGAGATTTGGCCGCCCAACCAATGGTCTGGGATTCACTGAAAGCTGGGTTAAGGGGTGAAACACTTAGCTATGGATGGGCTAAACAGAGACATCAGAAGGAACAAATGCTGGATTTGCTTGAGGAGTTAAAGATAGGTGAGTGGGAACTTACACAAGTGGTCAGAGCAAATGCTGATAGTAAAGAAGCACAAACTAAGACCGCATGTTGTAAGGCCAGGATCAATGGGATATGGAGACAGGAAATTGCCGCTCAGTTCAAAACATATAAGGAAGAAAGATATGAATACGGGGAAGCAACTGGCAGATGTTTAGCTCAAAGACTGCGGGGTAGACAAACTGCTCAGAGAATTGAAATTTTGAAAGATGGCAAAGGGAGCATAGCTGAGACGATGGAAGAAATATTGTAGTTATTACATTCTCATTATAAAGAGCTATATACTCAAGACCCAGTGGAGTAGGTCAGTATAGCGCAGTTTCTGCAGAATCTTGATTTAAGTGAGCTTGGGTTAGTAGAACAGGAAGAGTTAGAAGCCCCCATCACTATGTCAGAGCTCCAGACAGCATTGGATGCATTGTCGCCAGGGAAAGCGGCAGGGCGGGGTAAACTTCCATTGGAGATATATTGTATAGTTTTTTCTATTATAAAGGAAGATAGTTGGCTATTTTTTTAGAGGCTCAGTGTGGGAATCATCCACCCTCCTGGGATGATGCCAATATAGTGGTTTTTAAAAAGAAGGATAAATCTGCTAGGCTTCCGGGGTCGTATAGACCCATACATTAATAAATGCTGACGGCAAGGTGTACTCAAAAATCCTTGCAACTAGGTTGGTGCAAGTTATACCCCCGTTGGTATGTAGACATCAACATGGCTTTTTGCCCGGTAGGAGTATGGTCAATCACCTACACAGGGTGATTGCGCTGTTAGACTATGTACAGCAAAAACACTTAGGAATAATCTTTCTAGATGCTGAGAAAGCATTTGACCTTGTATCTTGGTCGTTTCTCTGGATCACAATGCGAAATATGGGGTTTGGACCCCACTTTTTAATAGCGCTACAAACTATGTATAAACGACCGCGGGCTAAAATCTGTACAATGTGTAAAGAGTCATCTTTTGTATATATAACTAGGGGAACTCGACAGGGATGTCCCTGTTCGCCTTTACTCTTTGCTATTTATATCAATCCACTGCTGCGACTGCTGGAAATGACAAATGGAATTCAGTCAATCGTAGTTGGGCAGTATCAAGTAAGTGTTCTTGCTTACGCTGATGATATCGCAGTAATAACATCTGACCCAGAGCAAGCAATAAGGGAGATTGAGAATCAGACCCAACAGTTCGGGAAAGTTGCCGGGTATAAGTTAAATATATCTAAAACCCAGGTTGTTTGTACTGAGGGACTTTGCTCTGATGAAGTACGTGTTATGCCAGAAGCGAGATATTTGGGGATAAAGATTAGGATGTCACTGCAAGAGATTGTTGAAGTCACTGGGCAGACATAATGTCCTCGGCTAGAAGACAATTGTAAAAGGTTAAGTGCCTTCACTTATCAATGGTAGGGCGGTGTAATGTTCTAAAAATGTGTATACTTCCTAGGGAAATGTATTATTTTAGGACAGTTCCACTCGAGTTAACGATTGCAATTATCACAGCTACAGTCTCTTGCAGATAGGTTTATATGGGGCCAGAAGAAAGCTCGGCGTGTCTCAAAGTATATGTCGCTACCATTAGCACGTGGGGGGTGCCGAACTTTACATTTTACTGCTTAGTGTGCCTCTTACAGAATATGCAGTAATTGGTGACCGGAGCGGAAGTGCGATCATTTGAAGCTCCTAATATATATCAAATGCTGATGGGGACTCAGGAAAGAGAGGCCTTGTTTAAGTTTTTTGAACCAAGCTATTTCAAAAGAACGCAATTTAAAATAGCTAGCACCGCTTATAAAGCATGGAAGACAATACGTAAATCTGTATTAATAAGCCGTATAGGCTATTATACACTTTTAACTCTACAGAAATATTCCCTTTGTTTTTTGGGATGCAAAGATGGATAGCTGGAGGGATAAGGGGATCCGACGCTTAGGGGATCTCTATAGTGTTGGAATATTTGTTTCTTTTTCAGATTTAGTTGAACAATACAAGTTATCTAAGAATGACTTTGTCAAATTTTTACAAATTTCTACAAATTTGTGACTTTATAGATAAGCATTGTAGACACACGACCATAATAGCTAATGTTTTAATAGAGGCACTGATTAAAAGAGCTAAGATTGGAGTATTATATGATATATTGATGGAGATCCAATGGGATGATATAGAAAGAAAGAAAGAATTCTTTCTTATTCCTCGATGTCAGTCATCGTGCATGCAGTCGTTATTATCAATAATAAAGAACTGCACTGAGGATCTTTTACAGAATCTTTTTAAGTTTTCAGTCTGCTCGTGAATATCAACGTATGTGTTTGTGTGTCTACGGCAAACTAAACGACCCTCGTATACAAAATCCCATGATGCGTGGTTATAACATGGCTTAGATTAATAAGATTGAAAAAGAATACCAAGAAACTTTGCTCCCATTTTGTGGAGGCAGAGCATGACTGTGAGGAATTGAGATGGACAGTCCTGGAAATGTTGCTAGACAAAACCACAAATGCAGAAAGAAAACTTTTTGAGAAAGAACAAAGGTGGGTGAACCGCCTCAAAACGAACCTTACGGGATTGAATGATAATATACCCTGGCACCATTTTGCTTAAAGAAGACTGTTTTTTGCCATTCTTACCCGCATGTGGGAAGGTTCCCTCTCTTGTGCTGACTCTGCCTCTGGTCAAAGGGCGGGCGCTCTCAGTTCCTTTTTTAAGTGAAAGCGTCATAGAGAAAGGACTTAGAGTTATGACATAAAAACTTTATTAATCTCATAGTTGTTGCGCTATTTTTTGTAAATATATTGAGTGGTATTGATATGCGAGTCTGTTTGAGCATAAAATGCTGTTTTATGGACATATGCAAATATATCGAGTGTCTTTAAAATTTAAAGTACAATGTCTAGTATCGAAAAAAGGGGGGGTGTTATTGGTTGTGAAAAAACATACCTCATTAAGCTGGGTCAGACATGCGGAAAAATGATTATTAACCATACTCGAATGTTACCCCGTGGCGTATGCGATCACTGGTTGGTAAGCGACTAATTCGCATTTGTCATTAGAGTTTTAAATTGTATGCCCAGTAGTGTGAAACAAATGTGAGACCCATGTGTATTATAATAATGGATCAGGGGGTCTCACGGTGTGAATCGTGGATTTATATTCGTGCTAGAGGATGTCTTAATCTAATGGTCACACATTTTGCTAGTGCTATTGCTTCTAACTAGAAGTGAGGTCTTCTAGTTAGAAGGTTCATGTTCCCTTTACTTTTAACTTATCTTATCTAATGGCCATGGTATGTTCAGTCTTCTTTAAGCAAAATGGTGCCAGGGTATATTATCATTCAATCCCGTAAGGTTCGTTTTGAGGC
Source organism: Lissotriton vulgaris (assembly GCF_964263255.1). Taxonomy (NCBI): domain Eukaryota; kingdom Metazoa; phylum Chordata; class Amphibia; order Caudata; family Salamandridae; genus Lissotriton; species Lissotriton vulgaris. Next base: position 1,288,213,262 of record NC_141693.1, on the reverse strand, counting down.
GGTTCACCCACCTTTGTTCTTTCTCGAAGTGAGGTCTTCTAGTTAGAAGGTTCATGTTCCCTTTACTTTTAACTTATCTTATCTAATGGCCATGGTATGTTCAGTCTTCTTTAAGCAAAATGGTGCCAGGGTATATTATCATTCAATCCCGTAAGGTTCGTTTTGAGGCGGTTCACCCACCTTTGTTCTTTCTCAAAAAGTTTTCTTTCTGCATTTGTGGTTTTGTCTAGCAACATTTCCAGGACTGTCCATCTCAATTCCTCACAGTCATGCTCTGCCTCCACAAAATGGGAGCAAAGTTTCTTGGTATTCTTTTTCAATCTTATTAATCTAAGCCATGTTATAACCACGCATCATGGGATTTTGTATACGAGGGTCGTTTAGTTTGCCGTATACACACAAACGCATACGTTGATATTCACGAGCAGACTGAAAACTTAAAAAGATTCTGTAAAAGATCCTCAGTGCAGTCCTTTATTATTGATAATAACGACTGCATGCATGATGACTGACATCGAGGAATAAGAAAGAATTCCTTCAGTTACCAGAGACCTTATAATAACAAAAGAGCCTCCCTGCCTACATCTTCGATGTTTAACACGGATCTTATCGAGTGGGCATTTACACATATAGCAGATTAATTATCTATACTACTCCTTCAATAAGGCCACTGATCTAATAACGGACAATGGGACACTATTATTCAAATATCTTCCACTAATGATTCCACAATAACCAGTATAATTATACCTACCCTTTGATCTAATAACAACACAATGGAATGCCATAATTCCGATATGTCACACCCTTTAGTGTAATTTGGACCCATGGGCGCCTTAGTAGGACCTCTCCTTTTGAATCATATGTGCTCAATGACACGACGTCTCTCACAATTGGAGATTGATATATGTGCTAATAATATACACCCCCTTACAGCATTATAAGTGACTAGCAGTATGTTTGTCTCTTTCTTCACTTCAGGTTTTGAGAGCAAGCTAGCAACATAGTGTTGTAACCAGACACTTTTCAATTCTACACAAGTAGTGTAAGTATTTTTATGTTTGTATGTCCTGACGAAAGCTCTACAGACCCGGCTGGGCGTAAGGGAGCTGAAACATGTCGACAGTATTAAACCAATAGTACAACTAGATCCAGTAACCCGATCTAAACATTGTACCCACTAGCAATTTTATTAACTGAAACTCACCTTTACATAATAAAAGTTCTTCTGGAGTTTCCGTTTTTTAGTAATCCTCACCCATTTTTCCCTTTTATGTCTTTTGCCATTTCACTTTTCTGGGGGTGACCCTCATTCTCTGGACCCTGCAATCTTAACCAGAGGTCGCCTCTGGATGAGGCCGGCATATAGCACGACATTGGACATCCGATGATAATGCCACAACGTTTATGTGGGGCGGAGAAAAGATATACACCGCAATCCAGTAACATAGCGTTTATGAGGTTGATCCAGCTTAACCAATGGTTATGAACGCTACAAGTGCCCATTCTTCCATGTGATAACTAGATTATTGAAACGGGGAACTGAATGGACAGTAATCCCTCCTCCCTCCCAGTTGATTATTGAACCATAGAGAATCCCCTATAAAAGGTCCATAAGAGAATACCATATCCTCTTTCTTTGCTGCTCCGCAGCCACTTAAGTGCTTTGCATTTTTACTTACATTCTTTCATGCATGCTTTGTTCTGCAGCGCGCTTGCTATCGCGTCCTTGCTTGCTGTGTTTGCGCATTAGCTCTTTGTTCTACGAGTGGCGCTCAGCACGTGTTGCGCTTTGTACTCCGTTTTCTGCTGTTTTTTAACACTATCTAGTTCCTAGGAGCGTTTGCCACCTCCCCGGTTCGGGCGCTTCGTGCCCGTGCTTGATTTATTGTGGAGTGGGAGTTCGGGGGCTAGAGGACACGCGTACTAGCATCGTGCAGTCCTCTTTCTATTGTGCTCAGGCGGTCGTTACCGCGCATGTGCGGTGGCCATTTCTTTGAAGATTTGCCGGCATCTACGCATATCGTATGAGCGCAGAAGTAGCGTTTTTCATGCTCATTGCCCACTTGCCTGTCACAGTCCTAGTTTACGTCCAAACTTGCAACAATTATCAGTTTGGGCTGGATAATAGTGCATAGGCATTGCCTAGAGTGGTTTTTGGCAAGCCCTCCCTCCACTCTTAATTTGTTTACTTTACTCAGTGTTACATTGTAACTTTGTTATTGGCTTCCAGGGTTCCCACTCCCCACTTATTTTGCCTTCTGGCAGTACTCTTGCTTACAGTGTTTACACTTCCTTCAATGGGCATTATTAAAACTTTATTGTGTTATTATGGCTGAATATTATGATGAGGAAGGTTACTATTATGATGAAGGGTCCTCTGTGTCCATTGAGCAAGAGTTGGTTGAAGCGCTTGATGTGGGTGTCCAACACTCTGTTAATAAAGTGCTGGTTCGTGGTATTGAGCCCTTGAAACGTCATCTGTGTCCTTATGCTTTGCAACAGGGCTGGCTACCTGCTTCCTCTGGTCCTCCTTCCTCTAATGATGAGACCATTGCAAATCCTCATAAATCTGATTTTTCTAGAATAGCCAAGGCTCTCTCTCTAATGACCATTCCTATGGCCATTCTTCCAAGGACATTCCGGCTTCACATTCTCATCAGACTGAGGACGTGGACACTTCCTCTGACACGTCTTTGGACCAGGAAGACTCTCCTCCTCCAGCTAAAAAGTCTTGTAAGGAACATTTTGTTGATGCTCCATCGCATCCTAAACTCCTTTCCTTTGACCCAACCGAAATTGTACATCCTAATTCCTCTTCCTGGCTTCCTTCCGTGGAGGTCGCGGATTATATGCAGTCCCATATTCGCCAACCTATTCAGTCAGTCAGTAAAACTTTATTTGATCCAGACCTCTACTGAGGTCAACAAATACAAAATTAAAATAATTCCAAATACTCATAAAAATGCTTAGCTAAACATTCTTTTTTTTTTTAGACTCACCACAAGATGGTACAGTGGTAATGTTCAGCCACCAACTCAGACAACATTAGAATGAATTTGATAGCACAGAATACAATCTTTGGATTGTACTTGTTTAAAACAGCTTCAAGAAGGTTTTTAAAAACTTTAACAGGTTATGACAAACATATTCATTAACCGGAGAGTTACACAATGTAATAAAATCTTGAGCAGAGAAAGCGTTATACTTTAGTTGAATTGGGATTATGTAACGTCGGCGGGCCTTAACTATACTCTCATTAGGACAGATTAATAGAAGTTGGAGCAAATCTTGTTGCCCACCTTTACAAAGTTCACATATACCTTTAGGGTTATTAGTACCATGCCAGCTAGCTGAGAAAGTGGCTAAAGGGAGTATGCTCAAACGTAAGAGTAAAATACATCGCCTTACGCCATGCTCTAATTGTAAAAGCAAGTAAGAGACAGAAGTTTTAAATTCCATTAGTTCAGCGAACCGTTTATAGTGCTTCAATTGACAACAGTGATCTTTATCAGATTCAAAACTAATTCTAGGTGCCAAATGTTTTAAAAACAGTTTCAGATGTGCTGGAGTCCACTCCTGTAAAATTGCAACCGTGCATTCAGAGACCTCCAAGTCTTTTACCATATTCTTATTAAAGGTGTACCCAGACGCTTCCTCTCTAAGAAACTCCAATTTTAACAAATGTCTTAAGGTGTCTGGGGCTGCATGTAGCAGATTGTATGCCCACCTAATAATATTACAAATTACTCTGGCAAAAATTCCCGTAACCAATAGCTCAAGACGGAGGGCTTGAACTGGGACCGACTATGCCACTTTTATCAGTTTTCGAAGAATGGTCCCTTCTTTTACTTTTAATGATTGCCACATTTTAATTTGAGAATATTCCATGGCATATGATAAGATCGGGGGGATTTTCATATTATAGACTTCCAGCATTGAATTAAAGTGTCTGTTTCCTGTGGAAAGATACAATCTCTGTAGAGCCCCAACATGGGAATCTGCTGTCCGGTACAGGTGGCAAAGGTGGGCTTTATCTAGGAGATTGGAAGTGAATGTTCGACCCAGATACACGTACTCACTTACGGACTCTATAGGCTTGTCTCCTAGGGACCAAGTATAAGGCGAAGGCTTCCTTCTGCCCCTAAAGTAGAGTACTTTAGTTTTATTGAGATTTGGCATCAGGAAGTTTTCGGATGCATAGAGATTTAGTTCATTCAAAGATCTTTGTAGACCCATCGGGGTCTGGTCAAGAACTACGATATCGTCTGCGTACATTAAACACAGTATATCTACTTGAGCTAATTTTGGAGGAAAATGATTTCTTTGAGAGAGACGCCTTGGAAGATCGCCAACCTATTGACAAAGATGTGAGAACGCGTCTGCGTTCTGAATGTCCTCGGCGGATTTGGCTGACAAGGTGACGGAAACGCCCGAAGTCGATCCTTCCATTATGACTTATCTCAAGAAGTACGTCAAAGACCCAAAAAAGAGGATTGATATAGCATGGCGTTCTTGTCAAGACAAGTTGTTGGTCTTGCTTGGCCCCTCACCAAAATTTTGGAAATAGGTTTTCGTTCTAAAGAGTCCTCCTCCTGCATTAACACAGATGATTTGATTGGGTGGGCTCAGAGAGCCATATGTCAGTTGGGGAATGCAAATTGCGCAATGTCATGTGAACACAGGAGATCTATTCTCCTAAAATTAGACCCGAAGTTAGCAGAGTTGTCTTCTTCTGAATCTGGGCCGTTAGCTCAGGGTTTGCTGTTTGGTCAGCATTTTCTTAAAGAACTAACCAAATTTGTTGCCACTTTTAGTGGCCTCGATAAGGCCCAAGCCTCCCTCAAAAGGGCTTTTCGGCAGGTTTTTGGCCAGGCCGGACAATATAGGGGAACTCGTTTGGCTGTGGATTTCACCAAGGCGCCCAGCGTGGCTTTCAGTCCCATCGTGGAGGTTATCAGGGCTCCAGATATAACAACACCTCCTCCTTCTATCCCACCCGCAGAGTACGCAACAAGTTTAGGAAAGGCCGGTATGGTGGAAACCAGGGAGGACAACAGGATTCCTCCGCTTCAGTTGTGCCTGATTGCGTTTTCAGAAGTTTTGTTGGGGGGCAAAATTACATTTTTTCTTCCAAATTGGCAACCGATCTCGACCAATGCATGGGTTTTAGACACTGTGAGGGGTTACAAGATAGAGTTCTTCAGTTCCCTCATTCAAACTCCACCTCCTTCGTCCCTGATTTTTTCCCAACAAGATCGGGCTGTCATTTCCACAAAAATAGATTCTCTTCTAAAAAAGAACGGGCCATAATTCGGTCTTCCCGTCATCCTCAGGGCTTCACCAGCAGCATTTTTCTGGTTCAAAAGAAAGGGGGGGGGGGTCCAGATTGGTTCTCAACCTCAAGGACTTCAATAGATGGGTCGTTTATTGACACTTCAAGATGGAAGGCATTCATCTTCTTCAATATCTTCTTCAGGAGGGGGACTGGATGGTCCGTCAAGATCTAAAGGATGCATATCTGTCCGTTCCCATTTACGGTCCTCATCGTCGTTTTCTGCAGTTCCAATGGCAGGGGGTCTGGTACGAGTACAAGGTTCTCCCTTTCGGCCTCTCGTCAGCACCTTGGTGCTTCACGAAGCTTCTGAGGCCTCTTGTGGAATCTCTAAGAGCTCGGGGTGTTCGCCTAATAATTTATCTGGACGACATTCTCATCATGGCTCGTTGCCCTCATCTGTTGGTAACTTATTTGGAGTCTCAGTCGATCGAGTTCCTGGGTTTTATTATCAATTCCCTCAGTTGCCAGCTCCTCTTACCCCCTCAGAAGATCAGATCTATCAAGAGAGAGTTACGATTGATTTTGCACAAACAGATTGTATCATTGAGATCTGTAGCTCGGATAGTCAGCCTGTTGGCTTCCTCGATCGAAGTGATATTACCGGGTCCTCTTCACTACCGGGCACTTCAGCCGCTCAAAATCCGCCATCTCCAGAAAGGCCTCATATATTCGTATCAGATTCCTCTTTCAGAGGATGCGAGGTGGGAGATGTTGTGGTGGTTGGAACACATGGAGTCTTGGAATGGCCGAGCCCTATTCGGAGTGTCTCCGGAGGTAGTGATCAAATCCAATGCCAGTCGTGGGGTTTGGGAGCCCGTTGCGTTCAGATAACTACATGGGGCCGGTGTTCCCAGGACGAATTGACACTCCACATCAATTGTCTGGAACTTTTGGTAGGGTCTTTTGCGATTCATTGTCTTTCCCCTTGCAAGAAGAATTGTTGCATTCTTCTTCACATGGACAATGTGTCCGCTGTGCATTATGTGAACAAACTGGGAGGAACAAAGTCCAGGGTTCTTGCAGAAATCGCCAAGGATTTCTGGAACGTTTGCCTTCAGAGGAAAATAACGGAGATCGTGGAGTATCTTCCAGGGTGCAACAATCTGGTTCCTGATTGGCATTCTCGTCATCTCAGAGATTTCAGCGATTGGAGGCTTCATCCTCGTATTCAGGTCACTGATTCGGCTTTGGGGCCAGTGTCAGATCGATCTCTTTGCCTCTTGCCTCAACAGGCAGCTTCCGATGTTTTTCAGTTGGCGTCCGGATACGGAAATCCCTGGCCACAGACGCTTTTCTACAGGACTGGCTGTCATCTCTGTGTTATGCTTTCCCACCATTTGTGATGATCCCCAGGGTCCTCGCAAGCACAAAACATTATCAGTCGTAATTGATTCTGATCACTCCTCTTTGGAGGGCTCAAGCATGGTTCCCGGTACTTCTGGGGATGCTTTCTGCAGTGCCGTTCCTTCTTCCCCAGCGATGGAATCTGCTGCTGGACCCTCTCAAAACGCTGCATCCCTTGATAGAATCAGGATAGCTCCTTCTAGTTGCTTGACGGGTTTCAGGGATCGCTGGACAATCCCAGGCCTTTTGCGAGACGCTGCCAGATTTATCAGCGAGGCTTGGTCCCCCAACACACACAAGCGGTATTCTACAGCCTGGAAACAGTGGTGTAGTTAGTGCTCTCAACGGGAGGTGGATCCCGCTACAGCGGATATCTCTTTGATTGTGAATTTTCTTGTGTCCATTGCTTCTACCGGTCTTGCCTATAGATCGGTTAATAATTTTCGGTCTGCCATTTCTGCACGCCATGTGCCGGTCAATGGCAAACTGGCAGGTGAGCATCCTTTGGTCTGCAAGCTACTCAGGGGTATCAGGTTGGTAAAAACTCCTTGTCTAAAATATTTTGAATTATGGGACGTTTCTACTGTTTTATGATTCATGAAAGCTTGGCCATCCAATAAGTATCTGTCACGTAAACAACTTTCTGCAAAATTAACTATGTTATTATGTCTAGCTTCTTGTAAGCGCGTTTCTGATATCCACGCTCTGGACCTAGCAGGTCGTAGGTTTTTACTAGAAGGTGTTACGTTTACTCTCTCCAGACGCACTAAGTGTAATACTACTTCTATTACTTATCCGCTTTTTCCTAATAACACTAAGCTTTGAGTAGTGCAATGTATTAAGGATTATTTGGTAAGTACTGCTTAATTTCGGCAGGATATGAAGGGTCAGTTGTTGATTGCTCTGCAGAAACCTTTTTGCCCAGTGACCCCGGACACGTTATCTAGATGAGTGCGCTGGCTCATGGGTGAGGGAGGCATAGATATTGCTAAATTTGGTGCACATTCAGCTCGTGGAGCTATGGCTTCGAAGGCTTTTTCTATAGGGGTTAGTTTGCTAGACATTATGAATGCAGCTTATTGGTCCTCCGATTCAACTTTTAAGACCTTTTATTATAAACCAATTGTGGATATTGCATCTGTAGTGGTGGCGCAACTTTAACACCATCGCTGCTAGTGATATTTTCCTCCTGTGCTGGAATTTTCAAAAGTCCATTGATCATGACGAGCTGGGCTCGTCATCAGCCTGGTAGGAGGCTACTTCATGACGAGCCCAGCTCGTCATGAGCCTGGAAGGGGTTAAACAAGCATAATCGGAGCCTCCGTTCCTGACATAGAATTCAAAATTTGCGAACATACGTGACAAGAATTTTCAATTCTATTAAGGACACGGAGGCGAGGATTATCCCACCCAATTCTGTATTACATATGGTTAATGCATATATATATATATATATATATATATATATATATATATATATATATATATATATATATATATATATATATATATATATATATTCACTGAAAAAACGATAGGTTATAGACCATATATAGTTAGAAATTCGCATTTACAAAACCTTATTTTACTCACACAAAACCATTGAAATTCCATATATAGTTATTTGCACTAACTATATATCGCGCACCCGCAATCCACTGCTGATGATGTCACATATTACATCATTCATGACATGGTCAGTGACATCACTGATGACATCACTGATGACATCTCAAATGACATCACTGATGACATCTCAAATGACATCACTGATGACATCACTGATGACATCTCATTTGACATTACTGATCACATCACTGATGATATCATTCATGTGATAATACGATGAACCTCTTCAGACTCTAATATAACCTTAGATACAATCAGTGTAAACAGACACTCACAGACTGTCACTCATCCATGGAGTTACTCACACACCTAGTCAGTCATGCAAAGAATCAATCACACCTCCATTTCCTCAACTATACAGTTATACAAACTTTACTTATTCAAACATATACTAACACATATTTACTCTCTTATACAATCCCTGATACAAGTTCACAATGATCCATACAGCCACTCACACATTCACTGGCTCTTATGCACAGTTATTTATATATGTCAACTCTCACATGTACTGTGTTTTACATATGTACTTACTTTGACATGTAGCACTGAGATATCCATTCACTCACCAATACACTCATGCACACAGTCAACCGCCCATACAGCTGTTTCCACATGCACTTTTGAAACCATACATCTAGTGAATCAACTGCTCACACATCTATGCACAGAGTCATACACCTCCCAGCCACACACACACACACTCAGTCTCCCATACAAATACTTGGGCAACCAATCAATAACCCATATAGTTACTCATATAGCTACTTATCAACACATGCAACAGTTTACAGAACAACAGACATAATGATGCACAAATTAAGACAGTTTAGTCACTAACCCATGCACTCAGTGAGACACATTTAATCACTCACTCATACAGTCAGTCATGCACCTACTAAATCCTTCATCCAGACACTTATACATCCACTCATTCTTCAATATGTAAGACATATTTTAACTTTACAGAAACATACAGTCACTGGATGTTGTCATCAGTGATGTCATCAGTGATGTCATTTGAGATGTCATCAGTGATGTCATCAGTGATGTCACTGACCATGTCATGAATGATGTAATATGTGACATCATCAGCAGTGGATTGCGGGTGCGCGATATATAGTTAGTGCAACTAACTATATATGGAATTTCAATGGTTTTGTGTGAGTAAAATAAGGTTTTGTAAATGCGAATTCCTAACTATATATGGTCTATAACCTATGGTTTTTTCAGTGAATTTTCAAGGTTTTGTAAATGCTAATTCCTAACTATATATGGTCTATAACCTATGGTTTTTTCAGTGAATTTTCAAGGTTTTGTAAATGCTAATTCCTAACTATATATGGTCTATAACCTATGGTTTTTTCAGTGAATATATATATATACATACATATATAAACATATATCATCTGTATATCTATATAAATACAAACATAAATGCATGCATACATATACTTATATGCATACAGATGCATGTTATTTACATGAAAGTTGAGAAAACACTAATAAAAGCAAAGCTAAAAAGCCACCTCATTACAAACAGAATGGCTTTAACTTAAACGAGGGCGAGATCTATTGCATTTTCAATGCTTGTTTACTTTGGTTCCATCAAGAAGGCATTCAGATGTGTCACACATTTGCCATAAATTCTGAATGTTAGCACTCTAGTTGCACATTAGATCACTGTAGTAAAGCTACTGCTCACCAGGGACGTCTGCTGCTGGTATTCAAAGTGCATGTTTCAGTCTGCATGCCAGAATTTTTTTAATGAAATAGAAGAGGATTTGAGAAGTCACTCAAAATGATCCCTAATTTTTCTTTCTGAAGCACTAATCATACTTTCTATGGCAAAATTAACCCCCTCATGTTGTTCCTTTTTAAATTGAGTGTTTCAGACTTACCACTTCATTCCAATCAAGATGGCTTCTGGTGTGCCATACTTTTGTCATAAGTAAGACTGTTAGTTCTCTAGTTGTTCTTTAGAACACTCTGGGACATTCTGTCATTGGGCTATACTTGGGGTACATCTGGGTGATATTTGGGCTACATTTAGGCTCTTTTGTCTCTGGTGGCCATCTTGGGAGACTGTATGTCAGAATTTTTTAATGAAATTGAAGAGGGTTTGAGAAGTCACTCAAAATGTGCCCTAATTTTTCTTTCTGCAGCACTAATCATAATTCATATGGCAAAATATACCCCCTCATTTTGTTCCTTTTTAAATTAAATGTTTTAAGAGTTACCACTTTATTCCAATCAAGATGGCTTCAGGTGTGCCATACCTTTGTAATAAGTAGGACTGTTAGCGCTCTAGTTGTTCTTTAGAACACTCTGGGACATTCTGTCATTGGGCTATACTTGGGCTACATCTGGGTGATATTTGGGCTACATTTGGGCTCTTTTGTCTCTGGTGGCCATTTTGGGAGACTGCATGTCAGAAGTTTTTAATGAAATAGAAGAGGATTTGAAAAGTCACTCAAAATGTGCCCTAATTTTTCATTCTGCAGCACTAATCATACTTTCTATGGCAAAATATACCCCCTCATGTTTCTTTTTAAATTAAATGTTTTAAGAGTTACCACTTTATTCCAATCAAGATGGCTTCAGGTGTGCCATACCTTTGTAATAAGTAGGACTGTTAGCGCTCTAGTTGTTCTTTAGAACACTCTGGGACATTCTGTCATTGGGCTATACTTGGGCTACATCTGGGTGATATTTGGGCTACATTTGGGCTCTTTTGTCTCTGGTGGCCATTTTGGGAGACTGCATGTCAGAATGTTTTAATGAAATAGAAAAGGATTTGAGAAGTCACTCAAAATGTGCCCTAATTTTTCATTCTGCAGCACTAATCATACTTTCTATGGCAAAATATACCCCCTCATGTTGTTTCTTTTTACATTAAATGCTTTAAGAGTTACCACTTTATTCCAATCAAGATGGCTTCAGGTGTGCCATACCTTTGTAATAAGTAGGACTGTTAGCGCTCTAGTTGTTCTTTAGAACACTCTAGGAGGCTGCAGTAGAACACAAAGGAATCAACTGACAGTCTCTGTCCTTGTTGGATGTACATGTTTTACTGAGAATGTCAGACTTCATTTTCACATGACTGAGAAAGATAATGTGAATTTACAGAAAATATGCTTTCAGTTTAGCTTATAGATCCCCTTCCAAACCACTGTGGGAAAATCATGAGATATTAGTTTTCTTTCAAACAATATTCATGATATCACAGCAGAAGGTTTTTTCACATGGTAAAATCACCTTAGAACCCACCACAATTCCTAAAACGAGTATGGTACCATCAACAAATGATTTATAATGTAACTAAAGTCCTAAAACCCTCTATTAACTACAATGCTTTTTAATGAGGTGCTATCATGTATATTGGTCCCAAGATGGCTGCCAACACTTCTTGGATGAAGTGCTGACAGCCAATCAGATCAGATGTGTGGTTAGGCTCCGCCCAGATATATATCTTTTTTTGAACCTAAATTACTCAAAATCCACTGAAGCACATATATTGAGACCTAGCAAAGGCACATCGGGCTAACAGTCCCTACAATTTTGCCAAGTTTTGTGCAAATCCATTCAGCCGTTCGAGCTAAAAGTGAGGCCAACCGCCCTATGGAAATTAACATGGGAAAAACATGTTTTGGGACCCCCCTTTTTTCTCGGCCCCCCCTTGATGAAACCCCCCCAAATTGTCAGGGGCTGCTCAGAAACAAAATGTTCCATTTTCCTGAAAATTTCAGCCAATTCCGTCCACAAACGCCAAAGTTATTAGACATAGAATTTTCAAAAATCCCATAGAGAAAAAATCCTAACTATATATACCTACTGGCGACCGCCAGTAGGTAATATATATATATATATATATATATATATATCCAACCACATGAGTCGCTGTAGAACCCTGCCGCTTTTCAAAGGCGGGCCTCGAACGGGATAGCGAATCCCAGAAACATCCAACCAATACTTCTCCGGTAAGGAAAAAGGAATCCGGGCCACTTTGAAGTGCAAAGCGTGTTTTATTTAGATGGCTTTCTCGACGCGTTTCGCAGTAACTACTGCTTTTTCACGAGACCGAACCAACCAGGAAGTGAAGGTTAAATACAATCACATGGTACAGTCACATGGTATTACAATCATACTCATGGAAAACAGACTACCAATCAATTCTCGGGCTGTGTCCAATGTAAACACTCATTGTGAAAAAGAATGAACATAATAAAGTAATCATCAAAAATAAAGTGCACAATGTAGTTCAATGATTTCTCATACAACCCCTTGTAAACGAGACAGTATTCAAGAGGTAAATTCAGTATTTGAATACCTGATGGTCTCTTGGCGCCCCTAAGTACGGTCGCTACGTAAAGTGCAGCCCAAGTGGGCGTGATGAAATTCATGCGTGGTGATTGCAAGAGGAGGTGGTTTTCATGCAATTGGCACGAGGCAGCCGTGAATTAATTCATTCATACTGTCCAATACGGGATTGCGCCCAAGTGGGCAAAAATAGTCCCTTATGCAATATCACAGTGAAGTCCATTCATACATTTCATGCTCATCCGAGGTTTAAATTCTGGACAGATTCCCAGGCAATTCTGTAAACAAAGTGAGAGACATGCGGTGAGTGAAATTACTTGAAGTGACAAATTAAAAACACAGAATTGGTTAAAAAACGGCAGACATATACACAAGCAAGTAACGCATGTTAACCTAAATGTACATTCAATTCCTCATGTAGATTATGGCCATTGGGTTGGGTTGTCCTATACTTAATGATCAGTCTGGATTCCAGCCTTCTCATCTCTTTGATGCGGTCTCCCCCTCGTTCTCTTACAGGGACTGTTTCAAGGACACAGAACGAAAGTAAATTGGCATTACTTTTGTGGTGTGTGGCGAAATGCCTAGCAATGGGATATTGCTTGTCCCCATTGGTTATGGCTCGCATGTGTTCAAGCACTCTTTTCTTTGCTTGATGTTTAGAACTGCCGATGTAATGCAGCTGACAGGGGCATTTCAGTGCATATATCACATGGTCAGTTAAACATGTTACATGTTTGGTAATTTTGAACCTGTTGGTGTCTTTAGACAGTTGAATTTCCTTTATGTTTTTACTGTTGCGACAGGCTTTACACCTGCCGCAAACGTAAAAACCTTGTACCGGATTTCTCTGTTTGATCGTCTTGGGTAACAGAGTCGAACAGAGAAGATCTTTCAGGGATTTAGGTCTTCTGAATGTAAGTTGGGGATGTTCAGCAATTCCTGGAGCTAGGTCCTTATCAAGTTTTAAAATGCTCCAGTATTTGCAAAGAGCTTTCCTCACCATCTTGGAATCACAGTTGTAGTCAGTGATAAATCTACTGATTGTATCCCTGTTAGACTGGCTCTCAGAGGTATTCGGGATGAGGATGCCAGTTCTGTCTCTCTCTTTGACTGAGGCCAGAGCCCTGGATATGCATTTGTGGCCATATCCTCGTTCTCTAAACCTTTTACTCATAATGATAACCTCATTGTTGAAGTCTTGTTCATCAGAGCAGTTCCTTTTCGCCCTGAGGAATTCCCCTACTGGGATGGAGTTGATGAGGTTGGTGGGGTGACAGCTATCAGCGTGTAACAGGCTGTTTCCAGCCGTGGTTTTACGAAAATAGGGTCGTGGTAAGGGTATTGTTCCTATTCTCAACCCTGACGTCAAGGAATTCAATAGTGGTTGGGTCAGTGCTGCAGGTGAAACTAAGATTGAACTCATTGGAGTTCAAAACCTTGACGAAATCAATCGCCTCCTGCTGGCTGCCCTTCCACACGACGAAAATATCGTCTATGTAACGCAGCCAGCAGGCGACTTTGGTGAGGAACGCTGGGGACTGATATACCACCATTTCTTCCCAAAGTCCCAGGTACAGACAGGCAAAGCTCGGCGCAAAACAAGTCCCCATCGCCGTGCCAAGCAGCTGATGGTAGACTGTTTCGTTGAATAAAAAGAAGTTCTTGGTCAGGCAAGTAAGTGCCATGTCGAGAATCATCTCGGTGTGAAGGAGATATGAAATGGACCGAGCCTTGAGGAAATGTCTGCATGCCTCAATCCCTTGGTGGTGGGGTATACAGGTGTAAAGGCTATTTACATCTAGTGTCATAAACAACCATTCGGGGTTCCAGGGCATGTTATTGATTTTTTGCAGGAAATGGCCAGAGTCTCTGAGATAGGATGGTAAGTTCAGCACTAGAGGTTGGAGGAAGGAGTCCACATATCTAGAGGTGTTCTCCCAACAACTACCCCTGGAAGATACGATCGGTCTGCCAGGGGGATTGGATATGTTTTTGTGGACTTTAGGTAGGAGGTACAGGGCGGGCAGTTTGGGGTGTCTATTGAGGATAAAGTTAAATTCCTCTTTACTGATGAGCTTTTTTTCTTTCCAGTCATTGAGCTGTTCAGTATATTTAGCAACACAGGTTGTGTATATTGCCCTGTTGCTTTTTTCATATTTTGTACAATCACTTAGCTGGGACAGACCCTCATTAACATACATATCACGGGGTAACACCACCATGTTGCCCCCTTTGTCGGACTTCTTGATGACGATAGATTTGTCATCACTCAACGATTTAATAGCCTCAAATTGCAATTTTGATAGGTTTTGCCTGACATAGTTGTTAGACCTAGATAATTTATCAAACTCTTTGACCATGGCTTTTTCAAAGATATCTATGGACTCATTGGTGATTTGCGGCATAAACACGGATTTAGGTCTAAAGCCAGTTTTAGCATGCAAACCAACACTAACATCATCGGGAATCACATTAAATAATGGATTTTCGAGCATGTCCAAGTCCCCTCCCAGTTCATGTAGCAGATGTAGCGTTTCCACATCATGGCCTGTGATACTGGTGGGTACTTGTGCAGTCTCGCGAGCCTCAGAGGAAAGTTTTGTAGCGTGCCACTTCTTAAGGCGCAACTTACGTGTGAAGTAAAAGAGGTCAATGCGACTTTGGGTATAGTCAAAGGAGGATGTGGGGCAGAAAGATAATCCTAGGGAAAGTACCTCTTTCTCAGCCGTGTTCAGCTCCCGGGTGGACAGGTTGATGATGGTGTTGGACTCCATTATTTTCCTCTTCTCTGGCCCCTTGTCCTGGATCCCACCGGGCTCGATATGTTGCTGTTGTTCATATTGCTGTTGCGACTCATGTGGTTGGATTTGTTTGAAAAGGAACCCCGCCTGCCCCTTTCCTGGACTCTGACACGGCTACATTGTGTCAAACGCTGAGCGACCAAGCAAACAACGGAGAATCACTTCGGGATCTTCTTTCCCTAATCAGCAACGGAGGTGAACTGCAGAAACGCCTACCTAGCGACACTCGCCAGTGATATTGGTGAGTTCCTGTGGCTCTGGTGCACCAACGCACGGCTGATGTTTGTTTAAGAAACATATGATCGCGAGCTACGCTATCACAGCGCTGTTCCGAAGGGGCTTAAGGCTAGACACACATTGCGCATACCTGGACGCGAGTGTGTCTCGAATGCAAAACGGGCGGAAGGTCACATTTCCCGCATACACCTGAACTGTACTTACAATGGCTTCTGGTAGGAACCAGCGGCGGAATGAAGCAGCAAGCCGCATGTTCACCGATCTGGATTCATCAACCTCCAGAGATACCGCTGAGAACGTAAATCAGAGAGGTATTGGCCCAAACAAACAGAACCTATGGAACACTTTATGGAAACTATTGGTGGCAGAACAAAGCAAGTGGTGGGAAGCAACCACATTACAAAAGTATATCGAAGTAGACAGAGTACCGAGGGGGCTGAGAATTTATACTACGCCCACCCTTGCAGACCCGGACCCGGATATGGTGGAAGAATGGGCGGGGAATAGTCACGAATGCTCTCTGAGAATGCTCAAAATTTTGGTGAAATACGCGAACAAACACTGCAAAAAGTTGGCTTCAGAGATAGAGGCCATTACAAACCAGCTAAAAAGCCTCTACGAAAACGAGAGTGATTTTGAGAGTGAAATGGCAAAATTTGAAATCAAACTTGAAAAACTGGAAAAAGAAATTCGTGACAAAAAAGAAAGTAAATTCATACGTGACCGCAATGACTATGAGCGCGGCCAAGTGTGGACTTTTGCAAAAAGATACGATCACTTGCGATCCAAAACTACACAGGAGTGTACACCTTCCTCTGCTCCCAACGAAGCAATTGCCATAACAAACAAAGATCATGGAGATACAAGGGAACCAGCTACAACTTCAACTGGGGCGAGCACTTTACCAACACGCAATCCTGAGCTTATGAGCCCAAAAGAGAAAATTTTAATGGAGTTCAACATGGTGGCCCAGGGAAGACTCACTGGGCAAAACAAGCCATCCGGAGGAGGAAAAGGACGAGGTCAAGGCGGGAAAGGCGCCGGAAGAACCAATCTAAATATGAACAACAGCAACATATCGAGCCCGGTGGGATCCAGGACAAGGGGCCAGAGAAGAGGAAAATAATGGAGTCCAACACCATCATCAACCTGTCCACCCGGGAGCTGAACACAGCTGAGAAAGAGGTACTTTCCCTAGGATTATCTTTCTGCCCCACATCCTCCTTTGACTATACCCAAAGTCGCATTGACCTCTTTTACTTCACACGTAAGTTGCGCCTTAAGAAGTGGCACGCTACAAAACTTTCCTCTGAGGCTCGCGAGACTGCACAAGTACCCACCAGTATCACAGGCCATGATGTGGAAACGCTACATCTGCTACATGAACTGGGAGGGGACTTGGACATGCTCGAAAATCCATTATTTAATGTGATTCCCGATGATGTTAATGTTGGTTTGCATGCTAAAACTGGCTTTAGACCTAAATCCGTGTTTATGCCGCAAATCACCAATGAGTCCATAGATATCTTTGAAAAAGCCATGGTCAAAGAGTTTGATAAATTATCTAGGTCTAACAACTATGTCAGGCAAAATTGCAATTTGAGGCTATTAAATCGTTGAGTGATGACAAATCTATCGTCATCAAGAAGTCCGACAAAGGGGTCAACATGGTGGTGTTACCCCGTGATATGTATGTTAATGAGGGTCTGTCCCAGCTAAGTGATTGTACAAAATATGAAAAAAGCAACAGGGCAATATACACAACCTGTGTTGCTAAATATACTGAACAGCTCAATGACTGGAAAGAAAAAAAGCTCATCAGTAAAGAGGAATTTAACTTTATCCTCAATAGACACCCCAAACTGCCCGCCCTGTACCTCCTACCTAAAGTCCACAAAAACATATCCAATCCCCCTGGCAGACCGATCGTATCTTCCAGGGGTAGTTGTTGGGAGAACACCTCTAGATATGTGGACTCCTTCCTCCAACCTCTAGTGCTGAACTTACCATCCTATCTCAGAGACTCTGGCCATTTCCTGCAAAAAATCAATAACATGCCCTGGAACCCCGAATGGTTGTTTATGACACTAGATGTAAATAGCCTTTACACCTGTATACCCCACCACCAAGGGATTGAGGCATGCAGACATTTCCTCAAGGCTCGGTCCATTTCATATCTCCTTCACACCGAGATGATTCTCGACATGGCACTTACTTGCCTGACCAAGAACTTCTTTTTATTCAACGAAACAGTCTACCATCAGCTGCTTGGCACGGCGATGGGGACTTGTTTTGCGCCGAGCTTTGCCTGTCTGTACCTGGGACTTTGGGAAGAAATGGGGGTATATCAGTCCCCAGCGTTCCTCACCAAAGTCGCCTGCTGGCTGCGTTACATAGACGATATTTTCGTCGTGTGGAAGGGCAGCCAGCAGGAGGCGATTGATTTCGTCAAGGTTTTGAACTCCAATGAGTTCAATCTTAGTTTCACCTGCAGCACTGACCCAACCACTATTGATCTCCTTGATGTCAGGGTTGAGAATAGGAACAATACCCTTACCACGACCCTATTTCGTAAAACCACGGCTGGAAACAGCCTGTTACACGCTGATAGCTGTCACCCCACCAACCTCATCAACTCCATCCCAGTAGGGGAATTCCTCAGGGCGAAAAGGAACTGCTCTGATGAACAAGACTTCAACAATGAGGTTATCATTATGAGTAAAAGGTTTAGAGAACGAGGATATGGCCACAAATGCATATCCAGGGCTCTGGCCTCAGTCAAAGAGAGAGACAGAACTGGCATCCTCATCCCGAATACCTCTGAGAGCCAGTCTAACAGGGATACAATCGTTAGATTTATCACTGACTACAACTGTGATTCCAAGATGGTGAGGAAAGCTCTTAGCAAATACTGGAGCATTTTAAAACTTGATAAGGACCTAGCTCCAGGAATTGCTGAACATCCCCAACTTACATTCAGAAGACCTAAATCCCTGAAAGATCTTCTCTGTTCGACTCTGTTACCCAAGACGATCAAACAGAGAAATCCGGTACAAGGTTTTTACGTTTGCGGCAGGTGTAAAGCCTGTCGCAACAGTAAAAACATAAAGGAAATTCAACTGTCTAAAGACACCAACAGGTTCAAAATTACCAAACATGTAACATGTTTAACTGACCATGTGATATATGCACTGAAATGCCCCTGTCAGCTGCATTACATCGGCAGTTCTAAACATCAAGCAAAGAAAAGAGTGCTTGAACACATGCGAGCCATAACCAATGGGGACAAGCAATATCCCATTGCTAGGCATTTCGCCACACACCACAAAAGTAATGCCAATTTACTTTCGTTCTGTGTCCTTGAAACAGTCCCTGTAAGAGAACGAGGGGGAGACCGCATCAAAGAGATGAGAAGGCTGGAATCCAGACTGATCATTAAGTATAGGACAACCCAACCCAATGGCCATAATCTACATGAGGAATTGAATGTACATTTAGGTTAACATGCGTTACTTGCTTGTGTATATGTCTGCCGTTTTTTAACCAATTCTGTGTTTTTAATTTGTCACTTCAAGTACTTTCACTCACCGCATGTCTCTCACTTTGTTTACAGAATTGCCTGGGAATCTGTCCAGAATTTAAACCTCGGATGAGCATGAAATGTATGAATGGACTTCACTGTGATATTGCATAAGGGACTATTTTTGCCCACTTGGGCGCAATCCCGTATTGGACAGTATGAATGAATTAATTCACGGCTGCCTCGTGCCAATTGCATGAAAACCACCTCCTCTTGCAATCACCACGCATGAATTTCATCACGCCCACTTGGGCTGCACTTTACGTAGCGACCGTACTTAGGGGCGCCAAGAGACCATCAGGTATTCAAATACTGAATTTACCTCTTGAATACTGTCTCGTTTACAAGGGGTTGTATGAGAAATCATTGAACTACATTGTGCACTTTATTTTTGATGATTACTTTATTATGTTCATTCTTTTTCACAATGAGTGTTTACATTGGACACAGCCCGAGAATTGATTGGTAGTCTGTTTTCCATGAGTATGATTGTAATACCATGTGACTGTACCATGTGATTGTATTTAACCTTCACTTCCTGGTTGGTTCGGTCTCGTGAAAAAGCAGTAGTTACTGCGAAACGCGTCGAGAAAGCCATCTAAATAAAACACGCTTTGCACTTCAAAGTGGCCCGGATTCCTTTTTCCTTACCGGAGAAGTATTGGTTGGATATATATATATATATATATATATATATATATATATATATATATATATATATATATATATATATATAATACTGTGTATATGCTCCTTTTGTTTCCCTCCCCTTTTTACTGTAATATGTTCTATGAGGGAATGGTGTATTATGACTCTCTTTTTCCTTTCAGGAACTGATCCCAAATAGAGCTCGTTGGTCTTCCTCCTGGAAATGTCTTCAGGATACCAGAAGGTTCCGGTTGCCTTGCGATACAAGCATCAA
Source organism: Lissotriton vulgaris (assembly GCF_964263255.1). Taxonomy (NCBI): domain Eukaryota; kingdom Metazoa; phylum Chordata; class Amphibia; order Caudata; family Salamandridae; genus Lissotriton; species Lissotriton vulgaris. Next base: position 1,288,193,088 of record NC_141693.1, on the reverse strand, counting down.
CTCTTCTGTTTCCAGCCTGTCAGACTGCTGTTATACGTTCATGGACTTGTTTTTTCTTTCCCCGTTCTTCGCCAATGTTGGTCTGTTTTTTCATCACTTTAACAGTTATGTTTACATAGAAAGAGGATATGGTATTTCCTTACGGACCTTTGATAGGGGATTCTCTATAGTTGTCATGTGATACCAAGTGTGTGTTCATGGGTATTGTAGTGTTTATTTGTTTTACTGTTATTTGATTGGCTACTGAGATTTCTTCAGTAAAGAAATGAGAAGCATAATCCTCGCCTCCTTGTCCTTAATAGAATTGAAAATTCTTGTCATTATGTTCGCAAATTTTGAACTCTCCGCACAAAGGCTGTCCCTCATACGCTGATTACAACAGAAAGGCATGTTAGAAATCCCAGAAGCACAGCAGGCTTTAAGGAAGAAATCGTGAATGTGGCGCTCTTCTAGTAGATTGCAGCGATGTTCCCTTGTCGTGTTGCGAACTTCCTGACATGCCACACTAATAGCGAAAACATGCATTTTTGATCTGTATACCAAACAGGATGTAATGGATACGCATGCACCACAGGCAACTGTTGCTAGTTCAAGTTCAAGGCTCACACACTGCCCGTGCATATGAATACTCACCAGCACACCATCACAAGTGAACAAAAGGTGCGTCACCTGCTTAGTTTAAAAAGTCCTTTAAATAACGTGAACTGGCTACATTGGCTGCTTCCAGGGCACAAGTCCTAAAACAAAAAGTGGGTGGACGCACCAGGTTAGGCAGTATGCAAGTGAAATCATGACGTGTGCCATCACAGCGCATCAAGTCACAATGCGTGAAATTGCTTGTCATATCACAGGAAATGACCTCACTGGAAGTAACATCAGAAGAAGGGATATCAGAAATAAAGACTTCATACATATGTTTACCAGGTATATCATGAGTACATTTAAGTGCATTATGAGATTTAACAAACGAGATTTGGTCGGGGTTGTGCCAAAAAAGTGGCGCAATTCCGACGCTAAATCTGGGCCTCAACTAATACATTAATTTTATTTAAACCCTGCCACAAAGAAATTGCCAACAAGGAGAAGCATGGTAGTAGATCTGTTATGCTTAATTGGTTGCAAAGGCTACATTTTAAAATATTTTATTGGGTTAAGGCATCCGCTGTGAAGTTGCCCAGTAAATCTCAGGGAATAGTAATAATGATGAGATAACTCTGGTGGTTAATACTGGAGAGATCTTTGTTTTGTAAAGCCTCACATTTGTATCAAACCAGCAGAGAAGGAAAATGTGTCTCCTGCAAAGCACAGCATCTAAAACACAGATGACTGATTTTTATTTTAGGTAGATAATAAAGTGGGTTACTGCTTTTAACACAGAGATTACCTGCAGTTCATAAATTGTAATCCTTCCAAAGACCACGGTGAAGTATGATGGACATGCGACTCATCTACCTTGTAAACCTCACTGTCTCGTGTAACACATTTTGTACATTGATTTAAACATGTAGATGATTTATTGTCAATGTATAATGTGTATGTTACATAAAGAGCTCTGACACCCTGCAATGGGTTGCATAGCACTATAAAAGAAATAAAATAGTGCTATTGAAATTCTTAATTGTGTAAACACTGGGACAGACCAACACATCTGATATTCTTACAGTGCATGCATCTATTATATACAGGGACTGAACAAAGGTAAAAGCTGCCCTTCTTAAGTACTTGTGAAGAGAAAAGCTGTGTGTCTTTATTTCCCCTCCATGGCATTTACATTTAAGTGTGAGGTTTCAGGCCGCCTCCAGTCAGGATATTCAACTTCAGCCGAGCTGGAGGTGAAAAATAGCACCCTCGTTGCCTGCACGTTGCTGCTGGGAATCAAAAGGAGACAATGTGCAGGCGCTGGGGAACGTTTCCCAGTGTCTGAAAATTACACCAGGAAGGGTTCATCATATTTCTGTGGGGCAGACTTCTTGGCAGTGGGGACGGCATCCACCTTGTGATAAGAGTGGGTGGACGCCGTGTACCTGTGTGTACCACCGACTTGTGCCCTGGCTGCTTCTCACATTTTGCCAACTGGAGTATCTAGTGAGTGGCACTGGTCTAGTTGCCATTGAAAGGGCAACCCACCCTCGTCGTCAATAAAAAGTCATTTCCTAAAAATTCATAATGAACTGATCTAGATGGAAAATGAAAGTTTATTTATAAGTAATGGAGACATAACCATCCACGAGGTCAGCCACACAGAAACTGACCTGGGATTGGACAAGCCATGTAATACACAATACATACATAATACAATTGATTCTACATTTTGCTAATGACATGAATCAATAATATTTAGTTTACAAGATAGAACACATCCCTTTCCCTTAACCAAGGTACATGGAGGGGTCCCCTCAGGACTCATCAGGGGCTCTCCGGCGAGAGTACTGTGCTGAGGGAGCCCCCCTGGAGCATTGGCCCCCCGTCCCGCGGGAGATGTGGAGGCCTGTGTTACGCCACTGCCCTTAACCTTTGAACAAAATATGTTTTTTTATTTGCATCTATGAACTGACCACGCCCAAAATGGCTGCATGGCCTTCAAGCTTTCTAAAGGACGCGGGGTGATGGACCAGCCCCAGGGAGATTATCCATCGCCCCGGCAACACTGCTGGTGCACCCCGCTCTCCCATGAGGGTAGAGCAGCGGAGAGCCAAGTGATTGACAAGGTCAGGCCACAGAAAGCTGCAACGTCAACCCACATCACAGGAGACATCACGTGCTAGGGCCTGGATAGACCGGTGAGCCGAGGTCCCTGGGGAAGTCGCCAAGGCTGCATGCCTGCGGAGTGCTGGACAGTGCTTTGGGCCAAGTGGAGGGGTTACATAGACAATAAACTCCCCCTTCCCCCGCTTCGGAGTGTGCGGGACCCCATCATAACACTTTGCAGTGAGAGACATCCTAGGCTGGGGGCCAACAAAGGCGACAGCCCATTGAATGGGGCAACATACATGAAGGAGGGAAGGCATGGCCCCCTAATGCACCATATAGAGGCAGAGATAAATGACTGGCCGTGAGGATGGGGAACACTAGCACTAAGTCAGAGGAACTCCTGGGGGACGATACCCTGGTGGGGGTGCACATGCCCGGGGCACCACGCTGACTAGAGGAGAAGAACGGGGTTAATTTGACCTTTGCTCTTCTCCCCTGCCAGGTGAGAGCCTAGTGGAGTGCTATTTTGGCAGCACGTTTCAATGCAGCGGTGGCAGCCCCTGGATGGTTCCCCCACACTACTATTACAGAAAGTCAACTGCTGGAGGGGGAATAGATATTGGGGTTCCTTTCCTGAGATGCATGCCATCGCTACTTCCCTATCTGTGGTGGGTTCCATTCAGATTGGTGGAGAACATGAGAGTGAGATGCCCTGTGATGGCACTTGAGAGGGAGTGGCAGCTCTCAGAGGTGGCTCTGGACTGATACCTTGTTGTGTGACGTCTGGTGTATGCGCTAGCAACTGGGTGTGCTTGTGCCAGGGATTCTGCCTGCCAGAACTGTGCCAGGGGTGACGGTGTGGACATGGGGAACCGGAGCAGCAATACCTGGTGTTTTACATGGTGGTGGCGGCCCCGGACTGGAATACCAGGCTGAGAAGCCAGAGGGGTGCTGGACCATACAGCAGGAAGCAGTCTGACGGGGATGTCATGGTGAAACTTAAAGCGGTCAAGGCCACCCAGTTGGATTGGAAACAGCAAATGAGAGACAAAGGGGTACCACGGTTGGGCTCACCGGACCAAGAGTCCCATATGGCCACCATGTTGGCATCTATCAAAGACATGAAGACAGCCCTGGAGCTCAAAATATGTGCAGTAACTCAGGATTGCAGGAAGTTGGTGGACCGTGTGGCAGAGACTGAATCTACACTAGCTCTTACAGGCAAACTGTGATTGAGCCATCAGCACAGCTACGGATGGAGCAGGAGATAGTCTGGCTACAGGAGTGGCTACAGGATGCAGACAACTGCTCCGCCACAATAATATTAGGCTGGTTGGCGTACCAGAGCAGGCAGGAGGAATCCAGAATGGACCTCTTCTTGGAGGATTGACTGGCGTCAATGGTACTGGCTGGGAAAATCTCAAGTGGTTTAGTGTGGAACAGGTCGCCCGCCAATGACCGGGAGCCCGCTCAGAGCAATTGTCGCTCAACTGTTCAACTTTAGGGGCCGAGATGTGATCCTTCAGGTGGCCCCTGGACTGTAGAGGGGCAAACTGTGAACATCTAACCAAATTACACAGTGCAGGTCCAAAGACAGCGAGAGCAGCATTTGAGAACAATGGACATCTGTTATGCCCTACTATTCCCGGCGAAATTGAGGATAATTGACAAAGACCACTCGCACTTTTTCAACTGTGCAGCAGAGTTCTTTGACTTGCTTGAACAGCTGGGATTCCAGCTACTGGCAGATATGAGCCACAACACCCAGACCCAGGGTTGGCAGCATAGACATGGGAGGGTTCTACTGCAGGTCGGGCTGGCCAAAGTACAGGCAAAAATCAACAAGAGGGCTAAGGTGATTGCAGGACTGCAACCAGCTCCCTGGCCAGAATCAGCAAACAGGTGGGTATCACTGGCGAAGGTGACACCTGATACGCCAGATGAACACAGATCTCGCAAAGGTGCAACAGAGGAGAGGTCATCACCAACTATCACGCCTATGACATCGGATGAGATCATCTGAGAAGTGGGCCCTTGGCTTGACCGGGGTGGGTGGGGGAACTGAATTGCCCCATGATGACTGCCTGTGAGAAAGTGAGGCTGCCACGGGTCACGCCCAAGATAGGGAGGCTGTGACAGCAGGTTCCTGATGTTTGTGTTCTAACCAATTTATATGTTTGGGCGATGGATATACCGAGAATTGGGGTGGGGTAGCTAATTCAAAGGTGGCAGCATGGTAAGGTAGGGAGGGTGGGTAGGTTTATATGATGCTGGGGTTTTCTACTTGTGGAAAGGGCCTTCCTGGAAAGGGCAGGTTGCAAGGACTAAGCTAATTGGTATTGTTCTAGCAGGATGGCACAGCATGCCCATAGAATGTTGAGCTGAAATGTGAATGGCCTGGGGAGCAAGATCAAAAGGGGACTGGTGGCTAAGGCCCTGGCTAGGTATGCCAAGGCCGTAGTGTTTTTCCAAGAGAGACATATGAGGGGAACCAATGGGGCAGTGCTGGCTTGGGGGAAATATACAGTGTTTAGTCATGAGGGATATTCCTCCAGTGCAAGGGGGGTGTAATATATATATATTTTTTTTAAATCAGTGGCATTTGAGGTACGCAATACTTGGGTGGATGCATTGGGGTGCTGCACTGCAGTTTTGGAGGACTGGGAAGGAAAGCGGCTTACCGTAGCTAACATTTACCTCCCACCGGGGCTTCAAACGGATACACTGAAATATCTGGGAGGATTACTCACAGAGATGTCGCAGGCTACCACTACTGAGGGGTGGGGGAAATTTTACTATGGTGCTGGATGTTCACCTAGACAGGGCAAAAGTAGACAGACCCATGGGGGAGCAGGGCCGGGATACTTGATACCTTTCTCCATGCTGTGGTCATGGAGGATGTCTGGAGAATGCTTCATGGGTCCATCAGTGTTACTCCTTCTGCTCAGGGACACATGATATGCACCCCGCAGAGATTTCTTCTGTGCCCCATTGGAGACCCTCCACAGATTTGTAGAAGCAGACTAGAAGGCAAGAGGGATTTTGGATAATTTCCCGCTAATTGTGATGCTGGACTCACTTCATAGTCGGGATCAGGCCAAATGGAGAACGGCGACATGGAGGCTTGCGAATGAGAAAGAGGGGGACAGTCTGCAGACGGGCACAGCTAAATACTTCAAGGAAAATGCAGAGTCTGTGGGAGAGGCAGCCACTTTATGGTAGGGGTAGAAGGGTACAATCAGGGAGGTGATTTTTCTGGAGAAGTGGAGGACAAGCGTAGGAGGGGAGCATTGTGCTGAAGTGGAGCGGGATCTGCTGAGGCTAGAGGACAAGAATGTATGGCACCCATCGGCTGCCATGAAGGCTCGCCTTCTCAGCAAGTGGCAGCAGTACTTCTCCTTGGTAACGGACATGGTTAAATTGGATGCTTTAACAAAGGCAAAGCGCCTCTATGAAGTGGGGGATAAAGGTAGGAAACTGTTGGTAAGGCTCAAAAGGAGACAAAGGTGACATCATATACAAGAAATTCTGGAGCACAATGGAAGGGTCCGAAGCAATTGCAGAGATGATTGTGGCTTACTTGAGAAACTTCTATGGAAGTCGGTCATGACCGACCATGTAGAGCCTGCACAGAATTGTGAGAGATTGCCTCTGTGGACAGCTGGGGTATCAAAGCAAAGGTTATGTCAGCTTGAATGGGATTGGACTCTTGAGGAGTTGCAGCGGGCACTGACCCAGTTACAAGCGGGGAAAGCCTCAGGCCCAAACGTGCTTCCAGCTGCATTTAAGAAATTAACAGGTGTGGTGACTCCACTCTTTCACTGGATGTATACAGAGGCATATCTATGGGTTGAGCTCCCCTGAGACTGGTGACCATAATTCTGATCCGGAATCCCAGGAAACTGACCAGTTGTTGGAATTCATACCAGGCGATATCGTTGCTTAACACAGATGTTAAGGTGTTATCCAAAGCCCTGGCCAATTGCCTGCGGGGGTGATCCTACACTTAGCATATCACGACCATAATAGTTTACACCCTATAGATCGACCAGGCTTAATCTCCACCACCTGAATAAAAATATTGCTGCGGCTAGGGAAGCGGAGCTCCCACTTGCGGAGTGTTGTTGATGGGCAATAAAGCATTCGACTAATTGGAGTGGTCGTTTCTTTTTGCAATCATGAAGAAAATGGGCTTTGGGGCCAAATGTTTCCGGTGGGTCAGACTTCTTTATCAGATGCCCAAGGCCAAAGTTAAGGTGTTTCTAATAAGCCAAGGCACTAAACAGGGCTGCCCTCTGTTGCCATGTTGTTTGCCCTGGTGATTGAGGCCCTGGCAGGCTGGATAAGAGTGGACACGCAGGTTTGGGTCTGGAAGTGGGTGACCTATGGGAGAAGAGGATCTTGCTGTACGCTGATGAGGTTCTCTTATGCCTGACGGTGCCGGAGTTGTTCTTGGCCAAGCTGGGGAAGATATTTAGTATGTACAGTGAATATTCAGGATTGGGAATTAACTGGGAGAAATCCCTCAAATGCCCTAAGGGGACATGGGGGGGCTGGGGGGATCTTGGGAAACGGGGGTTCCTTTTAGCAAAAAGGAAGTAAGCACAGAGATGCGCGAGTATGACAAGCCCATTACTGCAGGGAGATGGACATTTGTTGATCGCGGGAGAAATTAGTGTATGAAGGCCGCCGCTGGCCAAGGAAATTTAAGAAAGTGTGGGGGGATGTTCTATGGGTAAATAGGTCAGGGGAGCCATGGAATTAGGGAGGTGGTAGTTAGGGGAAGGGTCAGAGGGATAGATGTATTGGATATTGGAAAACTACCGGCTGTGAGCATCTGTATCTTTGCCAGACCTTACCATTCAACTGTACTTGGATGGCTGAGCTGCCTGTCGCTAAGGGGTGGGAGGCCAGGGTAGTCGGGGATCACTGCAAAGTTTTTAGAAAGTTGTGGTTTAAGTATATATTTAAAAAACCAATAAAATAGGCTTTAAATGTTTGTAAAACGTTTCTATCTTGATATTCAGGAGCAACCATTTTGTTCCTTTTCTTCAACCATTTATTTTGTTCTACTTCACCACACCTCATAACATTTCTCATATTCCAAATGTTCACATCTTCGATAACTGTATACTTGTCCACAGCCTGTACGCTCTTTGGTATTGTCCAGTTTGATTTTCCTTTCCATAAACCCATGACTTTTCTTACTCACACTAACTCACCTACATGTGGTAAATGCATTTTGTCATACTGTTGTTTCCTACATATTTTTTTTGTTTCTCACAAACTATTTCTCATAATCTTTTATCCACTTCACACACTTCCTGTTTGCTCATCCATGGTGGAACTGTTATAGTGCATGATATGCAGACTTTTAATAATGAAAGTTTTGATGAATGTTAAGTTGTCTATAATTCCATGCTATTGTCTTATTTCTTCCGTCCAATCCAATCCATTTTGCACTGATAGTTGAACATTTTGCCCCAACACTCGATTAAATCTCTAATCTAAACCATTCCCTCAGGGATGCTAAAATGCTGTTGCCTTATGACTCACCACACATGTTACTAAATAATTCTTGAAATCCTTCGAAACAAACCGTGGACCATTATATGAAACTAACAACTCTGGAAAACTTTCCTTTCTAAAATTTGATTGCAACATTCAATCAATACATTTGATTTCACATCACTAACCTAACATACCTCAGACCACTTAAAATAATAGTCCTTAAGTACAATACTTGAACCCATAATCTCAAAGGGTTCACACACACATGCATACCCAATCTCTGACATGCTTGTTCAGGGAAATCAAAAGCTACCACCGGAGGTTCCTTCATCATGTGAGACTTGGCACTGCAACCAATCCATGTACTGCCTAACATATCTTTCTACTTCACGATTTACCCTTGCCACCAGAAATCCAATTCCACTTTCCACTTAATGGCAGACATACCACTGTGACTTTTTGCCAGGACTCCCAAAAGTTGCCTTCATAATCCTAATAGCACCATTAACTTATCACCTCTTCTTAAAATGGAATTCACATACAACAATTCTGACCACACAGATTTATAATTTGAAATTTCCACTCGTCTAACTGAATTGCCTAATGTCTTGGAAACATTTCAATAACTTTTGTAAAACCTCATCTTTATCCAACTCACTCTTCCACTCCTGTTCCGATACTGCCATAAAACTTGCCTGCTTAACTTCACCTACCATACAGTCATCATCTAAATCTCCTTCCTAGACCACTGAATGTGGGCAAGACAAACAATTGGCATTCATGTTTTTGGCCCAGGAAAATACTTGGCTGTAAACATGATATCCGAATAACCACTTTGCTATATGTGGAGTGACCTTCCAGTCCCTTTTGTTTTGAACAAATCTATCAAAGGTATGTGATCCGTTCTTAATTCAAACTCCATGCCCCATACAGAATTTCTCAAGTGCAGGACACCCCACCAATAAGTTAACATTTCCTTCTCCTTCACCAAAGTAGCCTTCCAAACCTATCCTAGGCCTCTGCCGTTGCAGGGCCTGTGCGCGCAGTGTTACTGCCGCTGTGACGTGGCACCAAAAGTGTGTGCCATGCCCGTGACCCCCCTTTTACCACATGTCAGTCACCCCTAAAGTAGGTCCTAGCTAGCCCTATGGGCAGGGTACATTGTAGGTAAAAGATAGGACATGTACCTTAAGTGTGTGACATGTCCTGGTATTGACAAACAGCCATTTCGGTTTCTCACTACTGTGGGGCTGTCCTCCCATAGGAATGCATTGGGATTCCCTGATAAGTGTTTCAGTGGTAATTCCGGATATGAGAGGTGCAGCATGGTCAAGTTTAGTACGGTTGGAATAGAAATAATAAATAGTACGTAATGGTGTGCGCACATTTATTATAACTATTTTAGAAATGCCACATTTAGAAGTTGACATTTCTGTGTGCTATGTGTCTGCCTGCCTGATGTGAATTGCATGTCCGGCGTGTGAGTGACAGGGGCTGGTGAGTCAGAGCTAGGCTGAATAGGACATCTACATTTTGAGTAGTGGGAGGGGAAGTCCCTGGTCCCTGAATAGGTAAGTGCCTGGCCTGTACAATGCTGGCTCCGCCCCCCTGTGGTGTGTCTGATGGCAGAGCCCCATCTCTGAAAGAAGGGTGTGAGCACTGTAAACAGAGTGCTGCAGAACCAGTTCTAACTGGTTTCCCCAAGGCCTGTGCCAGGGCAGACAAAGGAAAACTAAGTATAAATGTAGGGGCTGTGACCCCATGAAGTTGTTCTTGTGCTTACCTGGGCTGGGGGGAGACGCTCTGCCAGGAGGAACCGCCGTGGGACCCAGCTGCAGCATCTTGGGGTCCCTGCCTGCTGGCCTGCCTGGCTGCGCCCTGCTGGGGTGTCCCCAGCCCCAAGGACTTTTTCTTTCCCTGCCTGCTGGATTCCTTAAGAGACCTGGCGCCTCTTGGTGCGCTTCTGTTCTAATTTGCAGCACTGGGCTGCAACCTGAAGATTCCCCTACCCAGCGTGGGGAGCAGGTGCCCACCCCACGTTGTTGGGGAAGGAGCGGGAGCCCACCCTGCATTTCTGCCGCATTTTTTTCCTTTCAGTGGAGCAGCAGCCCACCCCTCTTTTATGGTTCTCGCGGCGGGAGCCCAACCCGCTTTGGGAGTATTAATGACGGCGGGTGCTCACCCAGCATTTGTGTTTTATTTGAAAACGGGTGCCCACCCTGCAATTGAGCTCTGTTCTGAAGCGGGTGCCAGAAAATAATCGAGCCGGAAGTCAGGCACCTCGCCTGGTTGTGGGCGGGGCCTACCCCTGTGGAGGAGAGGAAGCCCCACGTGGAAAAGCCAGGCGGGAGCCCACCCCGCACTGGCAGCCAGATCAGAAGAGCGACCGGAGTCCTGAGGGCTCTCCTTGCCCATCCGTCTTCTACGGGACCGGCAGCAGGAAGGATGAGGAGCCTCGCGTTTCCCCACCGCAGACCGGAGAAGAGCCTGAATCAGATCGCCCAGGTGAGTGGGGGCTCGGGGGGTATACCGTGCTGGTGCTTGAGCGGTCCCGCAGGAGAGCAGGCCGCTCCAACGTTGGGGGCAAATTTGTAAAGTGAGCCCAGAGCGGGGCTCTAAAGAGCCACATTTTCCTGGTTCAGCTGCACCGCTGAAGCGGGCAGCTGCAACGTGGCCACATTGGTCTTCAGGGCCCCAGTGGGGGTCAAGGGGCACACCGGTGCCCGTGTTTGATGGCCTATTGGTTCCACTTGTCCCAGAGGGACAGAAGAGGCACCGTGGTGCCAGGCCTGGTATGTGAACCTCAGTTGCGCCGCCGTCGCGGGCAACTGCAACCTTTGGGGCATTTTTGGTGATAGAGTCCGAATCGGGCTCTCAGGGCACAGTGAGTGCCCATGCCCACCTTTGATTTCACAGCTGCCCAGCAAGTAGTGGGCAGCTGCCACGTTTAGGCCAGCATTCGTTTGGGGGCATTGTTGAAGGAGGTAGGAGTGAGAGACACTCCTCTGCCCCAGCGCAATTGAGCACGTTTGGTTCCAACTGCATTGGCATCCTTGACATTCTGGATGTAGGGCATTTGAGCCTCTTTTAGTAGGCCAATTGCCCTGGGGGTCATTGCAGTGTTTAGGCTCCTGAGGGTTAGGATAATGTGTTTATGCCTAATGCGATATTGCGTAATGTGTTTATGCTTATGAGGTTATTGCATAATGTGTTTATGCTAGTGACGCCCTTTGCGTAATGCGTTTATGCTGATAAGGTTTGGGCCTACTATGGGTTTATGTCTAATGTGATATAATGCTTAGGTCATTATTGTACCAATGATTACTGGTTGTGGTTTACATTTACTTACCTTTTCTGATGGTTCTGACCATGGCCCGATTGGCCTGGTCCTGTATATAATCCCCTGTGAATATTGCCTAGTGCCAGTTCGTACAGTGTATATTATGTTTCTAATGTGTGTATGACAATACAAAGGCAATTTTTTTTATATAACCTTGTGTGGAGTTTCTTTTGTGGTGTGCCTAGTTTGTTGCTGCTGTGTGTGTGTGTGTTGCGCAAACGCTTTACATATTGCCTCTGGGATAAGCCTGACTGCTCGTGCCAAGTTACAAAGGAGGTGAGCAGGGGTTATCTTCAGCGTGTAACTCCCTTGCCCTGACTAGAATGGTGGTTTCTGCCTGGCTTAGGCGCAAGCCCTAGCCAACCAGAAATGACATTTCTAACAATGCCTATTTACACACTTTATTAAAACAACGCCTAAACTGTATATTCTTGCATGTGTTACAATTATTGTGGAATTGTTGGTATCAAATGGTTTCAATTGCACTGCCTGAATTAAACATTTCTTAACATCTTCAAATGCTGCCCAACATACTTGTGACCACAAACATGTCTAACTTTAGTCATCATCTCTCTCACTGTCTGCACCCTGCCTGAAAAGTGGTGAACAAATTCAGCATAATTTTCTGCCAATCCAAGAAAAGATCTCAACTGGGGGCATAGAACCTTTTTTATAACCTTTATTAATTTCAGTTTGGGTTTAACACCATTGCAAGATAATCTGTTTCCTAGGTATTCTACTTCTCTATCAGCAAATTTGCATTTTTGAAATTCACCATAAATACAGCATTCTTCAAAACGTCACATACCTTCCTTAGTGATTCGTCATGCTGCTTGTTTGCACCCCAAAAAAGAATGTCATCTTGAAAAAACTTCACACACTCCAATGCACCTAACAACGTTTGAATATTATGTTGAAAACCGCAAATGCTGGTCCAAATGGCACCTGTACATATCGGTAAGCACATTCCAGAGTTAAAAACATTATTAAATGCTTGGAATCAGGTTTCCTAAGAGGGACAGGGAATACGGCAGGGTAAAACATTACCTGACCCTTGGTGTATAAGATGTATTTGGAACACATTTAAAGTATTGCAATATTTCCCAAAACCTTTTGTTTACACTCAAATTGTTTAAAGAAGGCGTGGGTAAATCTACAATTTGGCTCATATTTTAAATGTTCTTAAAGGAAGAGTCACGCATCAGCAGAATCCAAGCCTCTGGTTTATGAGCCAGACATGGATAGACAGATGTAGTATTTCTAAATGGCTAAGCTAGTCAGCTGATGTTACTTGTTGCAGACAAGGCTCATGAGTAGGAGGGCAAAGAGAAGTAGGGTTGACGGGCAGCTGAGGTGGGTAGCATCTTGCCACAATGGACTCTGGATTGAAATTCGGCTTTACATGCCAGGCAAATTTGGTTTCTGGAATGAAAATCGTGCAGACTTGCCTGTGTAATGTATATTTGAGTATTACAACTAGGCTTACACTACATGGGTAAAACAGATTATTGGTTAACAGCAGGCTTTATGTACTATTACAATACAGAATCTACCATGCCAATATGATTTGTTTTTCACTGCAGCAATGTGGAAAATTGCATCTAGGCACTATCTGAACTACAATAGAGAAATCCATTGATTGAGATTGGAACCTCAACCATTAGTGTTACCTTCACTAATCCTAGTACCTCAAACAGCATCCTGGCACCGAGAGCATCCCCCTGACACAAAGAACTGTCTCCTGTTGCAATGAGTTTTGTAGAGCAGCTTGAATATCAATGATCACAGGAGGCAGGCTATCACATTGAGCAGCACCATGACAAACTTGAGTGGTACCCTAGGCCAAACAGACATATCTGAAATATTAATATTAGAAGAACAAATATTTTGATGGATTATAAACAGTCACAGAACAATGACTTCTCTTGCAAAGAATTTTGTACTGGCATTTACTCAGTTCAGTACAGTGCATCTTATTAGCATTTGCTGTAGTACAATTGTTTGCCTATAGTGCACCTTATGTATTGCATCTGACAGATCATTTCTTCACAGGCCTATACACAAGTTCATGAAATATTGCTCCTGAATACTCCTGCACTTCCAAAAGGAATAGAATTTTTCAATACTTTCTTCTGCAGAAACACCTTCAAAACCTATAGCATTTTCCCAAATATATTTGAAAAAATGTGATTTAGACTGGACCAGCTGGGTACAATCTTTCGAAATCTTCTTTTAGGGAAAACCCAAATCCTGCTGCAGAGGGTCAGGCTTGCTCGTTGTATTTACTTATGTGATACAAATGAGTCTGGATTATACCTCCTTGCTACAGCACATTTTTGTTCATAGTCCAGCTTTGACAATTTTTATAAGAAAGAATACGCTACATGATGTACACACGGATAACAAGAATGAGATTTGTTGGGATATAAGGTAGGAAGTTTAATCGGAGCAGAGCCGGAAGGAAGGGAAACCAAACATTTTTTAGGCTATCAGCAAAACAAAAAGTAGACGAAAGGAGTCTGACTATTGGAGGTGGATGTAGCAATGATGAGTAAGTTACTTACCTTCAGTAACACTCTTTCTGGTAGATATTATCTAACCGCAGATTCCTCATTGTGAGAATCTCTGCAGTCGTTAGACTGTATCTTTAAACTCTTGCAATAGCTCCTGCATTCCGATATGTGGCATCATCGACCACCACTGCAACTCCACACTACCCGAAGACAAGATCACAGAGAGTTGCATCAAGGCACAACCCCTGTCCACTGTTATCATTTTAATGAGTAGATATTTTGAGTACCCTAGCCACCTAATTGATCGTTCACTGGCAGCGTGTGAAAGCTCAATTGAAACCTTTTTATTACCCAAAAGTCCACTCAGCAAAATAAATGGGGAAGTGGGGCTGCAGTGATCAATGTGAGGTTCGATACAGCATCCACCATAGAGAGCATTGATGGGAAGGTAAATAACATTCAGTTGATGAACTTCTATCTGGAGCTAGGTTTGGGGGAGTGGACTTTACACCAGGAAGTCCTTCAGAAGAGAGTGGTCAAAAAGATCCTCTCATTAGAATAGTGAACCTATGCGGTACTGCCTGGTGAAAATACGGACAGATGCCAATGTGGGTGCTAGGCATATGTCCACAACCGATAGTAGTGACCTTTGATCTGGCGGAATGAACAAGAAAGCCCTCTGGAGGAATCTTTCTAGTCGGGGTATAACACAATTTGATGCAAATTAATGACTGTTCACCATGACAAGGTAAATTTGAGACCGCCTTTCCTTTCTTCTTACTAGGCAATCCAACATGCAGCTGATCATTCACCAGTTCTCCTTAGTCCTATCAATGTAGAAGCTAAGGGCTCATTGCGGATCAATTCAGTGAATCCTATAGTTTTTAGAATGGTGTGGCATATAAACCCATAACTGGATAGAAACTTTCCGTTTATAGGTCTTGACTACTGACAACTTTAGCTCTCTAGTGAAGGCTCACGTTGTCACTGACTACAACACACACACACAAATAGGTTTTTGGATAGCCCATTCCAACCACTGGCTAGTGTAGTGCAGCCGTCACTGGCTAACAGGGTTTCCTATCTGCTCTGGAATCAGACCATGGAATTCTGCAGACGTGAACACCATTAAAAAGTAGTCCATAACACACAATTTCTTTTTTAATATATATTTTTCTCCATAAAGAAGGCACATCCACCAACTCTCCCATTCTCACTCTAGGTATTTACCCCCTTCTTCTATCCCCCACCTCAGTTTGTCTGGGGCTCTCAGACATATCCGTGCCAGCTTTATTTTGTTTTAGAGGTCCTCGAAACTGCTTAGTGCTTAAGTGCTACCCTATGGCTTGCTTCATTTTTGCGTTCCTGTGCACTTAATTGTGCTATTTTTACTTTACCATTCTAAATTGGCTATGGGTCATGATAGAACAGTAAAATAAAAAAAAGGGATGCTGTACATCACAACAAAGGTATCTTACGGATGTGTTGCGGTGTAAGCGCACTCATGTGAGCACATGCGAACGATCTTGAAATTAAACCTCTTGCATGTATATGCATGTGTTGAGATCAATCGTCGTGATGCAATGCCAGACATTTTGACTGTTTTTAACTTTACGGTTGCAACATGGCTGATGTGGGAAAATAAAAATTCAAAATTCAAGTGACTGGGAGTTTAAAAAGCACTAGCACTTAGCAGCTGCGTGTTCCTCGGGAAAAAATAAATAAAACAAAAAACATTGGCAAAACAAATAAGTCAGCAGTTGCCATGTATGGTAAAACCTATTGGTTTTGCCAATTCCTGTCAAAGCTAATCGACACTATTTATGCAATACATACAACTGGTAACGTAAGGCATGTTTAACCATTTTTTGTGGCTTCCCAAACTTTATCACACAGCTGACCCACAAGAATGAATTAATGTGTTTTGATTGAGCTTCATATGGCAATCGGTTATTTTCAGGGGGCCTCATGTCAAACTACCAACTTACATAGACAATAGAAATGATTAAAGCGAAGGAAGGGAGGAGGCTTAGAGTGGAACGTGGGATAGAGTGCTTTGCTCTCAGGCCTATGGCACATTGAGAGGTTCTGTTAAAGTGAGGCATTTAAGGTATCCAGAGTATGACAAAGGCACTGTCAGTGAGATAATGGCTGACAAAGAGCACACCCTGTAGCTCCGAACGCACATTGAACATACTGGACTAAAACTAAGTTATGCACGGTCACTTCATTACTTTGGCTCCACATAATAAGCTCCATCATACTCATCAGGGAATGGGCCTCATGATCATACATGCAATCACATGAGGTTATGGGGCTGATTGACACTCTACATTCATATATTCGTCCGTTTTTATTAAAGTAATTAAGGAAACCTCAAAATAACTGCAGGAACAAGAGCATTTGCCTCTGACCTAGTGAGTGCCTGAAGAAGCTACTTACAAGTCTATCTGGTGGATACTCTAGCTAACTGCAGACTCCTCACCATTAGAATATTTCCCTGCAACCAGACTGGATTCGGAATCTTTCATAGCAGTGGTCCCAAGAGCTGCTAGGTGGCACCCTGCTGCTCTGTGTAGACTTTGTTACAGCCCAGAAGTGATGGCACACAGCCGCATATAAGCATCACCCCTGTGTGCCGATGCCAGTTTCTTGCTTGCCTCTTTTCATGCCCCCAGATGCAGAGCACAAAACAACTGTCAGTACCAATGTGCAGATCTCTAATTTGGGATATTTTTATAAGGTAAAAAGAGATCACTCCACAGAATGGGAAGTGTAAGGTCAGTGATGAATCTTCTCTTACGAAGAGTATCCATCAGAAAGAGTGTTGCCAACGGTAAATACCTTCTATCTCCTTATAGATACTGCTATCTGTAGTTTCCTCACCTTTACAATAGCCACCAAAGCAGTACATACTAAAGGTGGAAGGTCTGTGGAGTGGGCTCATACCAGAAAATCTTGCAGGACCAAACTGGCAAAATACCGTTCCCATCAGGCCGGTTTCTCAAGATAGTAGTGGTTTGTGACCGTGTGCGTAAACTCTCATGTCGCGGCCTGACAGACGTCAAAGATAGGCACTACGCATGTCAATGCAGTGGTAGCAGCCTTCACCTTGGTGGAATGGGCTCTCAGACCTTCTAGAGGGTGCTTCTTGGCCAGTGCATAGAAAACCTTAATGCAGAAAATCATCCTTTTTTGTACAGCCTTCTCTGGCTTCGTTCCAGAGAAACCCCAAAAAGCCTCCCGATATATGGTTTATGCAAAAACTTCTCTTTCAAGGGGTGAGGTGCAAAGAATGATTGGAGAGTGATGGATTGCCCAATGTGGAAAGTAGACACGACTTTCGGCTGGAAGGCTACTTAAGTCCTCAGCACTAGTTTGCTTGGAAAAAAGATGACGTAGGGTGGTTTTTCTTATAGAGAAAGGAGTTTGCTCTCATGATTAGCTAAAGTGATTGCGATGAGGAAGAAAGTCTTTAAGGTCAGAAGAACCTTTAATAAACTGCATCACAACTGGTGCTTTAAATAAGACGGTTGGTCCGGCAAATGCAAAAAGGTAAAAAAAGGGCAGAGAAATAGCTGTTAATATTGAAACTGCAAGGCCATGCTGGACGAAGACAAAACGTACAACAAAAGATCCAAAACATTGGCTTGTAAATGGTCTGTCTTGCAGAATCCACACCAGGCTGCAAATCTGTCCCAGCGTCTGGTGCAATGGACTTTTTAGACAAAAACCTGGCAGCATGGATAGCATCCACAACCTCAAGTGGAAGATATAACACAGTCAACTAATCTCCATGCACAGAGGTGTAGATTGTGCAGGACAGAGTGCAGAACCCAGCTTCACTACTACAAAAGAAGATCTTCACGAAGTGGCAACCTGATCGGTGGGCTGATGCTCATGCCTAGAACTTCAGGGTACAACACTCCTGGACCAATTCGGAGCCAATAGGATGATTTGTGTCCTGTTGTTCCTGATCTTCTTGACAAATTTTGACAGAAGAGGCAGAGGCTGGAAGGTATACAGGACTCCTTTGCTACTCTCCATCTGGACTGCTTCACCTAGTGAGAGTTTCCACAGTAATTCTAACGTGCAAAAGTTTTGACACTGCACATTTGAAGGTTGTGCAAAGAATGAGCAAGGGTTCTCCCATTGTCAGAAGATGCCATGTGCAACCTCACGGTGCAGAGCCCACTCGTGATCTGCCAGCTAAGCTTGTCCACCTTGGCAATCAAGGATCCCACAAGGTGTTTCATAATTGGAGAGATGCCCCGATGCAAAAGCTAACTCCAGAGGCACAGAACATCTTCGCACAGGACCTAAGACCCCACTTCACTCTGTTTGTTGTAGTACCACATGGCAGTGGTGTACGAGATTACCTATTCCATCCTTCACTTGATGGACAACAGGAAGGCCTTCAGCACCAGACAAATGGTCAGCAACTGCGACAGACTGATATGGAGACAAGCTTCTGCCGGATACCAAAGACTTCTGATCTCTACCTCGCCCAGATGGCGTCCCCAACCCAGCAATGACGCATCTTTCAGCATAATCAGCTGTTGATCTGTCACTGATCCAACTGCGGTCGAGCAGACACGAGTGCCTAACTGGCCAAGGTGCAGTGGGGCAGACAGGAAAGGTAGGACACAGCCATTCCAAGTGATTAGGAGGATCCATAGGTTAAATGTGATGGGTCGCCACAATGGAAGAAAGTACTGGATCCTGCCTCCTACAGGGTGGTTGCACAGCACTAATGGCAAGCTACAGCGGCTTGGAGGCTGCTGCTGCAGGGGAGGGGAAATGGGAGGACTGATGCTCGTGGTGACATGTGGGTTGCCTGTCAGATCTACGTCCCTGGCCTTGAATGGACTGGGGTGACTACAGATAGGGCTAGGAAGACTAGTATTTCCTGTAAGCTAACCCCCTGCAGTACCCACAAAATTTCCTGAACTGGTGAAGAAAACGTTCGGCATGGTTCGAAAGCCCAGAGAGCGTGCTCTGGCTCTCCTCTCCTGAAAGCATTTTAAGGCAGAATCAACTTTGTTGCCAAATAGGCATGAGCCATCAAAAGGCACATACATAACGAAGGCCTGTATATCCCTGTGGATCGCATGCATGCATCAACTGAGCACCACACTGGTGCTAACCCTCTGACCCCGACAATAGGAACAAAAATAAAGGGCAACCCGGTATCCCTGGGAACCTGGATGTATAGATACAAAGCAAACAATAGTTGAATCGGATTAGCTTCATGTAAACCCGTTACTAGCAAATGAATTCATTTTTAACTAATGAAATTAACTGAAGCAGGTTCTCAACAAGATGGGCCAGTACTTAGTGCTTTGTGACAGAAGTAAAGAAAGTGGTCAGTTCAATAGTGAAAATACAAAAACTGGAAAACAGCGTTGACTGTGATAGAAACAATTTTAACAGATTGTGAATTCAGAATTAAAGTTTGTACATTCATTTACAAAGCCAACACAGAAACACGTCCACGTTTCAACCCCAAGGGATTATTTGTGGATGGGTCTTCATCAGGACAGCATTGTACAAGGTAATAGGACAGAAGTTACCATTCATTTAACTTAAAGAGTGTCATGAATGTAGAAATGATCAGGTCTTAGGTGATGAATACCGTAATCAGACAAGATATGACCCAACTAAAAGTGGCAGCATAAAATTACACATCCTCAAGACTGAAAAAATCAGAAACTGTGTTTTAGCAACCATTGTTGGGAAACACAGGAATTCACTAAAGATAACATTGAGACAAGTGTACATGTGGCAATTCATGGGACACACGTTCCAAGCAATACGTTTTAATCATATCTCCCACAACCTGCATGAAGACAAGTGACTGCATGGTGAGGTTCGGATTGCCAACGGGTCTGCGCACAAACTTTTATGTTGGAAACAGAGTGAAAACGTGTGGTGCTCACATTAACAGTACATAAATTCAGAGTTACATGCTAGTAGGAAGATAAGTAGCAGAACTATAAAAGAGCATGACTGCAAAGAAAGGTATTCAGTGATTCAAATTTTTACACAAATTATGGATAGTGTCTCTTGATGTTAACTTACAATTGCTATATTATACCTATGTACAAAACAGTATCCAGATAGAAAAAATGGAATTCAGACCTGTGTAACATATTTACAGCAAAGCATCTTTTTTCCAGTCGTCCATTTAATTGAGTCCTCGTTTAATTGGATTAAAACAATCTACCCATTTCATTTCCCGTATGGTAAGTGTAGCTGCAAAGTTTCCACCCCTTTGGCAAGGGGTCCTATGTGTGATCGCTTGCTATCTGACGTCTTCTATAGATCGGCTGTTTAGTTGATAGTGTTCCACTGGAGGAGCTTCGTAGCATCACATTTGTTCCGACTCTGGTGAGGCAAGGATCCTTGCTTTGATTTTCTATGGGCTGTGGCCAATATAAATGAAATTACAAGCACATCATATCACATAGATCACACAATTAGTGCTACAATTAGTGATTGACTTTGGTTAGGCGCCGTAAATGTGGACAATGCACCATCAATTAATATTGTACTGAAACTAAATCATTCCAAAACAATGACGTTAAACACAATCTAAGATTTTTTTACCAATTGCATCATGGGAAGTATAACACTCACTGGCATCCTGTCGTCCGAGTAGAGACTGTTATTATCATAAAGGGGGAGTTCATGCCTACACGCATTATCATAATTTCTGGATGGTGGCACTGACTACACTGCTCTGGGAAAAGACGAAGGGAGACAGAATGAGCGCCTTGCTAGCAATGGAGATCCTGCCTTACCGCTAGCTGGCAGTAACGCTGAAGTGATTGTTCAAACCTTGGTGAGAGCTGAACTGGGTACACCAAACCAAACTGTGAGTACGCGGGGAAGCGATCCCCTTTTGGTATGTCAGGACAATGTAAATGTCCTACAACAGCAAGGAGCTCAGGAGAGAGGGGGAGCGGGCTCACCTGAGGGGGACTCCTTTTTTTCATTAAATGGGGATTCTGAGTCTGTGGTATCAAGTGAAGGGAGCTATGTCGAAGACACAGACTCGGGGAGCAGTTCTTCCACTGGAAAGAGTACTGAGAAGAAGCAGAGACCTAAAACAGGAGCTAACTCACCTGGGAGCCCCTTGGATACCGCTAAGAAACTGGTTTGGGACTATTCAGCTAATTTGCAATTGTATCAGGATGGTGCTAATCCACTTAGTCAAGGAGGGGAGCAGGCATCTAATCCCCCCCCCCCCCCGAGCCTCAGCCCGCCTCAATGGAGCTACTGTTTAGTACATTAAAACAGATGCAGGGTGAAGCAAGGACAGAGAGCTGTAGCACTAGGCAGGCAGCAAAAAAGATTCAAAGCTCATTGAGGAAAATTAACAGACTATATGAAGAGGTGGCAGACAGAGTGGCACATGTGGAAGAAAGGACAGGAAGGCAGGAGGACGATGTCAGCAGATGGCAGACCTTTAAACAAGCACAAGAAAAGATGGCTGAGGATGTTCAGTGGAAGCTGGAGGATTTTGAGAACAGGCAGCGGCGGAACAACATAAGACTGCTGGGGGTGGCTGAGGGGCTGGAAGGGCAGGATGTTAGGTTATTTGTTGTCAACCTACTGAAGAGCGCCTTCCCCGAGTCACCATCCTGGCAGTGGGAGAATGAAGTACAGAGAGCGCATCACTTTCCTCTGACACTGAGGAAAGGACATGGGGGGCTCAGCAGGACAGGCCCAGGGCAATTTTGGTGTACGTGGGCAATTACCTGCTTAGGCAAGAAATTATTGACAAAGCGAAGCCTGACTCTAAGCGCACATTTAAAGATATCACATTCTTTGCCAGACCCGACTTCTGTCACGCCACTGTTGAGAGAAGATGGAGGCTAAGGCAGTTAATAGCTCCCTTTCAGGCCCTAGGGTCAGAGGCATACCTACTATATCCTGCCAGGCTCAAGGTGATCACAAGGGGTCAGGCTAAAATGTTTTTTTCAGAGGTTAAATCACAACAATATATGGAGGAATTAAAGGGGCGAAACGGTGGATGAAAACACTCAAGACAAGGCAAAGGGCATATATGAAGGGGCCTTTGTCCACACAAGTGCTTTTTTGTCTTGATTAAGGCGGCTTTTCCTTCCCGCATCCGGAAACCGAGACTCGTTCAACTCCACGAGGAAGGCGCTACATTGCCTGTACTACCTAGAACTTGCACAAAATTGCCAAGTTCCGAAGATAATTCAAAACAAGGGTGCTGGCGATTCTACTGTTGCCGCCCTTTTGTTTAATTCGAATTACCCGATCAGGACCGGGTTGGAAATATCACCGGTCCCCCGACCCCGACCTTTGACGATTTTCGTCAGCCCTGAGGAGTCACAGCCACATGTTGTGACGAAACACGTGTCGGCTTGACCTGTATTTACAGTAATTCCAAAAATGGGGAATACTGTGGTTGAATAAAAACCCTTCAAGACTACTTGCTGTGTCCGATCTATCCCTACTATTGTTACTTCTAGACAAACCAGTCTATCTATATTTATTGTGTGCTCTGGACAAAATTACATAAACTTAAAGAGAAGGAGGTCTTTTTTCTTTCTCCCTTCACAGAGGTTAAGGTTTTCCTCTGACCAAGAAGCACCTACTATAATCCTCCATTAGAACATTACCCTACCGTAACAAGTTGTGCGCCATTTTTTCTGAAACACTTAAAAAACCTTTTCGCTGATCGCTGGCTTTTTCTCTGTTGTTCCACTTTTCCTTTTTTTTCTCTTTCCTTCTTGGTAGGCAACTTGGGGTAAAAAGTATGTAAATGTAATAGCATTTTGAGATTTAATCAATGAGGGTTCTCACAATGAGGTCTTGATTCTGCATTGGGGAGGGAGGAGGACGCGATGGTTGCAATCTAAGTGGTCACTGATAGGTCATGACTGACCTATTTGCCTGTAAGGGGGGGTGGCTATGGGGGAGGTTTGGTGGGAGGGGAGGAAGGGGTGGGGGGCGGGGGGAGGAGGGGGCACAAGGCGGAGCACATACAGCACAGTTTAGCACATTTTACAAGTCTTTTTAATATATTGGCAGGAAAGGTCGGACAGCTATATGATG
The DNA here is from genome assembly GCF_964263255.1 of Lissotriton vulgaris. Taxonomy (NCBI): domain Eukaryota; kingdom Metazoa; phylum Chordata; class Amphibia; order Caudata; family Salamandridae; genus Lissotriton; species Lissotriton vulgaris. The sequence continues at coordinate 1,288,169,940 of NC_141693.1, read as the reverse complement.
TATTCTAATGAGTGTGTGGATTGCGTCGATTAACGTTTGTGGGCTCAATGATTGTACAAAAACCCCAGTTCAGACATGGCTATATGCAAATCAGCCTTGACCCTGTGCCTCATGGGAACAGTCCAGCCCGAACTGCCAAGCCATGTCTTTCCTGGACCGGAATCAAGCATCCTAGGACCGGTTTCTGGCTATCAGCCATCTTCAGCCAGGATAGCTTGACTCCAGTGGTGTGGAGAGCATGGGACTCACGTCTGAGCATACCCATCCCACTCGGGGTGACAAATGCAAAAACAACAATTGATGGACAGAATGCAGAACAATGTCATACATTCACCCCAGTACAGAGATCTGGGCCTAAATCCATCGTTTTTTTGCACTCCATAACACCCCAGTTCAGACATGGCCATATGCAGATCAGCCTTGACCCTGTGCCTCATGGAAACAGTCCAGCCCGAACTGCCAAGCCATGTCTTTCCTGGACCGGAATCAAGCATCCTAGGACCGGTTTCTGGCTATCAGCCGTCTTCAGCCAGGATAGCTTGACTCCAATGGTGTGGAGAGCATGGGACTCACGTCTGAGCATACCCATCCCACTCGGGGTGACAAATGCAAAAACAACAATTGATGGACAGAATGCAGAACAATGTCATACATTCCTGAGAAGAAGAAGGTGGCTCTTGATCTCCCTATAACCCTTGATGCCCTGATCAGATTCCGGACAAGTTTTATAAAGTTTTTCAAGGGGTTTTGAGCAGGGACATGCAGGACACAATGTTAAAGGCGCAACAAGGAGATTCCATACCATGCTCCTGGGCGGGGGCTGATATAGTAGTAATACTGAAAAAGGACAAGCCACCTTCAGAACCAGGATCTTATAGGCCCATAACTCTTATGAACGCTGATGCGAAGATCTTTTCCAAAACCCTTGCTATGAGATTATGTAGGGTGAATGAGGACATGGTTAGTCCCACGCAGCACAGCTTTATACCGGGAAAGGGCACTACACAACATATAATGCAAGTTTTTACCCTGTTCGATGGAGCGGAGGTCCCAGGGGACCCTATGGCCGTTTTGTTACTCGATGCAGAAAAGGCATTTGATGGGGTCTCCTGGGACTACCTCTGGATGGTTATGAGGTGGAGTGGTATAGGGGAGGGGTATAATAAAAGCTATACAGGCTCTCTATAGAGATCCTACAGCCCGATTGAGAATTGACAAACGATACACTGCCCCTCTTCAGATCAAGCGAGGGACTCGACAAGGGTCTCCATGCTCACCACTCCTTTTCGCTTTATACATGGGGACCCACTGCTATGTAGATTTTAATATAACAGGATTTTCCCTCTGATAATGCAGGGGCAGGAATTTAAGACGTTTGCTTATGCAGACAATGTGGCGATTGTTACTTCAGCCCTAGTTACCGCTATCGAAGAGGTGGAGGCAGAAGCCCAGGTATTTGGGCAAGTTTCAGGGTATATGCTTAACACGGCTAAAACTCAGATAATTAACAACTCTAGTGCGGTCTGCGAGGATAATCAGGCGGTTAGTTCTGCCATGTACTTAGAGATTAGCATCTCGGCAGATCTGGATAACTCAATAGACCGGAATATCGAGCCATTAATTACTAAAGTGAAACGAGACCTCGATAGGATACATAACATTCAGCTCTCGTTGGTGGGCCATACAAACGTGATAAAGAGGATTATCTTGCCTAAATTTCTGTACTTGTTTAGGGCGATTCCACTTTTTTTTTAGGCTAAATGGTTTCTGACATTAGAATCAATATTGAACAGATTCATATGGGCACACGGCAAAACGAGGAGGGCACTTCGGTACATGACTCTTCCTAGGGACAGAAGGGAATGGGGGTCCTGGTTTTTAGAATGTATTACTGGGCAGCGGCACTTCAGTATATTTAGGGGCTTCTAGGTGGAGCAGAGAGGGATCCTAAAGTTAGATCTAGTCCCACCAACGTATATGCGACATTACTGGGGGAGAAGCGGGGAATTGTTTTCTTAATTGCACATATTTCAGTTATTATAAATGAACAAGGTTCAAGACGTTTCAGGCGACTTATAAAATATGGGCAGCCTTCTCGAAAAAATTTGGCCTTGGAAGATTTAATAGATATACCCATATGTTTAAGAACGCATCCCTTCCAGGGGAGATATTAGCGGACTCAGTGATGGCCGACTGGGAGAGACAGGGAATGCTAAAATTAGGTGACATGATGGGCCCAGGACGGGTACTTCAGTTCACTGAACTACAGGCCGTATATGGCATTGATAGGAGGAGCTTTTTTAAATACTTGCAGGTACGGAGCTTTATCTCCAATAAACAGGGCGGGCCATCAGGGTTTAGTAATAATAAAATCCTGGATGTCATCGAAAGGGGGGGAGATTGCACCATCCGTAGATTTTATTCAGAACTTGCCGCAACCAAGCCCGACGACTTAGGGAAATTTGGTACAAAATGGTCGGAGAAATTAGGGATCGAACAGAGTCACTTTCAGGATTCATTGGATCTGGGACAGACAATACTATGCTCAGCTGGGCTGCAGGCCCAGCACTATAAGACGATATATTCCCTAACTACACACCTGCAAGGATAGCTCGGTGAGGAGGCACCACAGGTATCACTTGACCTCGTTGTGACTCTTCGGAGGCAAACATAATCCATGTATTTGCTACTTGCCAGCAGATGCACAGACTTCACAGCGCTATTGAATCGTTTTTGGATAGATCTCTGGGGATAAAAATCACCATCTCACCAGTTTGGATCATACTCGGGATTAATGCAGAGTCTGACCAGGGGTCCCACGTTCAATTCTTATTTATGGCCATGTCTGTCCTACGAATGTGTATTGCAAAGGCAGGGTTAGACAAGGCGCCCCCTACACTACATCAGTGGCTAGCCAGGCTGCTTGCCGTCTTCAATCTGGAGAAGGAAATTTATGCAAGTAAAGGCAAAAAGGGTAGATTACTTGGGAGGCGAATTTGGGAACCCATTCAACGGTCGCTTTCTTTTTGTTCTTCTTTACCAATATTTTTAATTTCTATATGCCTCCCTTTTTATTTGTGTAAGTTTTTCTTTAAGGAATCAAACAGTGTATGTTGTCATGGCAAAATGTGCAAAAAATGTTTACAATGTATAGAAATCAGATTTTTGCTGTGCTGTAACACAAAATCTTAATAAAAAAATAAAATAAAAAACACTGGCGACAAGAAAGCAGCGACCAAAGGGGGTCTCTGAGCCATGATGGACGTCTACACCACAGCCGATGATGAACCCATGAGGAGTCCAAGGGTTTCAGATAGTGCCAGGGATGGATCAGCAGGGGTTCTGAATATGGGCCCCTACAGATCCTTTGGGGCCCGAAGGAGTTTGTAGAATGCCACAGATATGCAGCAACTCCTCCTTAAAGGCCTCAACCTGCGGTGGTGTCCCTGATGACCCGGGGTGCATCGGCATCAACTGCAGAATGGACTCTTTAATCGGAGATCAGGGGCGAGCTTGACTGGAATCTTTACACCCTTGCGCTTCTCTTTTGATAGTGACTAGATTGGAACACGTTCCACTTTGCTGTCTTATGTTTCTCAGCTTACCGGAGGGCTTTAACTGCAAAAAAGACTTCCTACGGGAGCCGCATTGGAAGCAGGTCCTTGCTGTCAACATGGAGCAAGCAGGACCTACAGAAGGCATATGAGTTCTTCCCATGTTCAGCGACGTACAGCTTTGCTTCGTGTCCCAGATCATCTTTGGGTGCATGAAGGTGCGCTCAGCACATGACTTGTAGATGCGTTCCGAGCCATAACACCAAAGACACACATCATGTGGGTCTGCGACAGACATCTGTATTCTGCAGTCACGGCATGATTTGAAGCCCGAAGTTTTAGAAGGAGACATCATTCCCTTGTACACTGCATTTTGTTTTGGGAGTCATTGAAAGACCGAAAAAAGTGAGATCAGATCTCTGGATCCACATTAGAGGGCGCAGAAGGAAAGGGACAGATGTTTGGCCACAGAGTAGCTTTAATATGCAGCTCCACTCTGTCACTTACAGAACAGAACAAAGTCTGCAGAGCTGCACGACACCACCTAATCTGTGGTTAGAAGTAGCCCCCAGAAATGGATCTACACATGTGGGACTGACAATGCCTATTGCCAGTGACAATAATAGTATAGCGAGAGGTGACAGTCCCACATACAACAGTGGTTCAACTTAGAGAGAAGGCTTGCCAAGGTAGGTGTTTTGTGATAAAGCAACACAGTTAAGCAAACACCTGCATGTGTTTGAATATGTGAATTTGTACATACGCTTGAAAGGCTTGGGGCTGAGGGAAGAACTGCAGTCATTCTTCCTTTAAGTGTCACCTGAAGTGTGCATAACCTATGGTGCCACAATACATTTTGTTCCAAAAACGAGAAAAGGCATGCAGAAAGAATAGATAAGTAGGTAAAGGGGTTGGTAGGAGAAGTTTTATTCAGACTACTCTTTCCAGTTACAACATACAACTATAATGCAAATCAAAGAAAACTCTCAACACTTCCACAAGTTTAAAACAATAAAAACAAAATAGTAATAGTCTACCAGGTGTATACATTTGCACTCAATATACACCAATGTAGCTCTGTAAAGCACTCTGTTACCCACTTTGGATCTGGTACGTGCTATACCAAAATGCAAAATGAATAAACAAACCCCCTCCATGCAAGTCATATGTGGGTGAACTCCAGGTAGGGTAGTGCACAAGGAGAATTTTAGCTCCCAATATCAACAAGTAATACTTCGAGTAATATTATGTCCTTCCATATACGGTCCAGTTAAGAGTAACATGGTTGCAAAGATAGCAAGGCCGTCCATCCCGTTTCCTTTCGCGGCCACTGCAGTCACCAGGCAGCCGCTCCCTCTGGCTCCACACCGCTAGCCACCTAACTGAGCATCTTGTGGCGGTCAAACACAGTCTTCCTCTGCTCCTGCACCTGCTGCTTCCACCGCTGCTGGGCGCCTTCCACTCTCTCCAGTACGGTGTTGGCCCTGGCAGTGGCATCTGCAGCAGCTGCCATTACCCGGGCTTCCTAGAATAATAAAAGACAATTAAATGTTAAGGATAGAGTAATCAATAATAAAGCTATGGTAGACCTGAGCCAGAGTGAAGGTTCCCTATCTAACTCCTGAGGGATATCAGGGGACATAGCAACAAGGGGGATAGGAACAGCTCTTGCACTCCTAGGCATTGCATGTGTGACAGCAAGGATTACAAATGAAGGGATCACAATCGTTATGAATGCACAACAAAGATCTTAGGGGAAAATGTAGGGTGTAGAAGCCCAATTGCCCAAGATATTTCACAGTTCCCTGCTACTGCTTCAGCTAGCATGGCATGAGCAGCAGATCTTATTCTTTTGTCAAAAAAAATAATGTCAGGTCGTTCAACATTCTGTGCCAACTCAGCTTTATTTTTTATTCCGCAAAAAATAACCACGAGAAGTTCTGTCTGCAAAACAAAAATGCAGTTGCCTTTAAACACAGGGAGCTAGCTATCTCTCTACTTGTTTGGGCTATTGATGTTTTTCCTGCTCAGATCCACCATGCCTGTCATGGTTGTTCCGGGCAGGACACACATCATTCAACAGAAGACCTGCTCTAAGTAAGAGTCCGATACACTGAAGCCAGCGGTTCAGTGGTGGATGGGACATCAGTCAAAACTATCCAACAGCGGAGACTCTGAAGCCGAAAGCCTGGCAGTGGAACTTCAATTTTAACTGGGTGAATCACTGATTTACAGTTCGCCCTGTACCGAGAACTCTCAGTGACAACCTTAATGTCTAGGTATCTATCAGTCACAATATATTCTTTTTTTTTTTTTTTCTGCTGGTTCCATACATTTTCCTGTGTTAATTCTCCATGACACTTATTCATGAACAAAAGCACATCACGTAATTGTGTTAATATGGTTCACAATTCTAACACTCTATGTTAACAAATTGTTTCCAGATTATATGCGAATGCGTTCTACACATGAATATAATACACCTCTTCAAATAGAATGAAATTTCCACTTCATAACCAACTTGGCTAGGTTCACTCTACACAAAAATAAATACATAAATTGACCAAATATGTCCTAGGCTGCCTCATTTGACCATCTTGAAGCTGGCAGTAGGTGAAACCTAATACTTTAGAATACTTTAATTTCATATGATCGTGAAAAAGTGATGTTGACATCAAATGATTTCATTCCTTATTAATAATGAGAGCGATGATAGTCTAATGAACATATCAGACCATGTCTGAAAGTGCAGTTGGCGGGTTCCATAAGGTCCTCGATTCACAAGGGCCCCATGAGATAGATCCCAGCTAAAATGTTTTTTTTTTTTTTTTTTTTTTTTATTGAGCAGAGCAGAGGTCAGTGCAAGAAATACAAAAAAGTACCTATTTAACAAACATACTTCAGCAGGGATTATTATACACATCATCAGAATAAAATCAGAATAAAATCAAGCACATGAGAAGAAACACAGTTAAAACCAAAGGACCAAGAACATTCAATTTCAGTTCCACTTAAACAGTTTAGCAGCTTCAATAATTGACACACGGCTAGTGCAAAAAACTGAATACTCTCCTCCAATTGAACCTTTAACCTAAGGTGCTAAAGTGCTCAAGTGCTAAAGTGCATAAGTGCTAAAAAATTTTAAAGTGCAATCGTGCCGTATAATTTTTTATTAAAGTGCTATATATATATTTTTTTTTTTTGGTAAATAGTATTCGTTTCTATACCTCAGACCGTGTGTGTTCTTAGTATATTCTCGTGTGAAATGCTATGAGGTGGTGGTAGATGCACAAATAGGAAAATATTTCCAAATATTCATAAATTTTCTCGTGGACCCTACTCTTTTAGCATACGCCTCTTCAAATCTTTTCGTCCGTCGCATTTTATTTACCCATTTAAAATAAGATGGTACCTCCTCTGACCTCCAGTTTTGAAGGATTAGAGAACGGGCGACTAAAGTGCAGATTGCAGTGAAAGTTACTTCTGCACTGAGCAAATCCCTTCTCTTTGTTGAAATGCCAAACAAGGCTATTTCGGCTTCGGGTTCAATTACTTTATTTATGGCCCTGCTGATTGAAGAAAAGATCTTACACCAAAAATCGAACAGCTTTGGGCATGTGTAAAAAATGTGCAACCAATCACCCCCCTCATGAAGCTGACATCTAAAGCATTTGTTTTCTACTCCCAAAAAGCGTTTGCTTAATGCTTTAGGAGTGAGGTACGCCAGCCAACAGGATAGGAACGACATTCTTTTAAAATTGGCCGCTCTGAGAGACTTACGACCCACTTCTGAGATCCTTTCCCACTCCTGCCACGAGAAGGAACAGTTGGTTTCCAGGGATATTTTGGCCAGGATTCCGTCGACTAAAGGAGAAGCTTCCCCCTTCCTAAGGAATTTATACCAATTCCCTAATCCTGTTAATTTTACTTTGTATAGGGCAATAGCCAGTGGCATTTCCCCTGCCGGCACATTATATTTATGTATAAAATTTATGATTTGAAAAAATTCCAAAAACCCAGTTTTTAGTTTATTATCGGACCTGGCCAGAACCTCCTGCCAAGTAATGAGCCTCCCTGAAACAAAGAAGGCCCCCAAATCCCCAAAGCCTGTCTCCATCCATTTTTGAATTTTACTTGAGTGGATTTGAAGACCGAGGCTCTTGCACTCCTCTATTCTCAAATAGCGCAAACCACCCCCCACTTCCTGATTAAGAACGGACTGTAATCTTTTTATTATATCTCTAATGGTCTTATATCTGGTCTTCTTTGGTAACTTTGCTGTTTTTAAAAATATCGGAACCTGCGAGCCTGCCTCTTCGACCATTTTTTCATAAAAAAACATGTCAGGCTGTCTACTAGGTGCCAGTAAGCGAGCTGCAAGATCCGAAATTGCGGCCGTGTAGTATGATCGTATATTCGGTAACGCTAGGCCCCCTTGTGTAGTTCCCAGCTGTAGTGTGCTTAATTTCACCCTTGCAACTTTCTTATTCCAAACAAAATCCCTGACCATTGAGTCAATTTCCCTAAAATAGCGCAAATTGATTTTTAGTGGAACATTTAAAAAAAGAAAAACCAACAAAGGAAGGATCGACATTTTAATAAGTTCGACCCTGCCAATCAAAGTTAAGGGCAGTAAAGTCCATCTTTCCAGTAGAGTTCTAATTTTATTCCGAGTTGCTAGATAGTTCAAGCTATATAGTTGATCGAATTGATTGGAGACATAAATGCCTAGGTATCTGATGGGTTCGTTATTCAGTGCTTGTAATCTTAAATTGGATGTTAAAAAATTGCAGTCCGAATTCAGTACTAGCACCTCGGTTTTATTTTGGTTGATCTTGTAACCACCAATTTGTTCAAACTGATTAAACTCTTGGAGAGCATTATCAAAATTGAATTTATCGGGATGAAGGTATAAAATAATATCATCTGCGAATAATTTAACTTTTGACATTCCTTCTATAGGTGGCTTGATATTTGGGTTGCTGCGTATTCTTATTGCCAAGGGCTCAATAAAAAAGGTAAACAAGATAGGGGACATCGGACAGCCTTGCCTGGTGCCACGGTTGATGTTAATCACTCCTATCGAGTTGGCGTTAACTACCACTTTTGCCTGCGCATTCTGATATATGTTTTTTAACATGCTTATTATCATGTCTGGAAACCCAAATTTTAACAAACCAATAAAGAGTGCCTCCCAATTCACCAGGTCGAAAGCTTTTTCTGCATCAACCATTGAAATTAAAGTTGGAATTTTATTAACCGAAACAAAATCTAACGCCTGAATTAAAAACCCGGTGTTTGTTGACATGGACCTTCCTGAAACGAAACCTGACTGGTCAGAATGAATTAACGCCTGAGCAATTGGTGTAAACCGCTGTGCCCATATTTTCATAAGAATCTTAAAATCGGCATTAAGAAGACTGATCGGTCTATATGAATTGACATCCTTCTCGTTTTTTCCCTTTTTAACAAAACTAACAATAATGGACTCTTTAAAACTTGAAGGAACCGCACCTCCCAATCGAACAAAATTAAATAACTTAACCAGAAAAGGGGTCAATTCTTTAACAAAAGTTTTGTAAAATTCGATTGGGAGCCCATCTGAGCCACACGCTTTTGCCCCAGCAATTAATCTCACTATTTCTGAAACTTCCGAAGCTAAAATTTCGCTCTTTAATTGTACGGATGATGGACCAGGTAAAATGGGGAGATTTACTTCGTCAAAATACTTATAGATACAATCAGGTCCAACCTCGTACGTTGTAGAGTATAACTTAGAATAATGGTCCAGAAACACCCGAGCTATGTCATTTTTTTCTCTAACAATATTTTGCGTTATTGGATCAATGAGCTCAATTATAGTGGCTTTCTCCTGTTTGGTTTTAGTTTGCCCTGCTAACATCTTTCCCACCATTTGGCTCTCCTCATAAACTCTCTGTTGGTACGTTCTAGAGCTATTTATTTCTTCAATTACAAAAAATTCTTTTAAGGCAGCCTTCGCCCTTGCCAATTGTAATGTCGCATCTTCCCTTCCCAAATTACTATTATTCATAGCATTAGCCACATTCTGGTGGAGGTTGTTAACCTTGTCCCGCCTTTCTTTCCTCTGAGCGGCTGTGCGTGCGATCATCTGACCTCGGATAGCTGCTTTAAACCCGCCCCAGACTGAGAAGATTTCTGCAGTGCCTTCATTTAGGTTAAAAAACTCTAATATCCAATCTTTTGTTAAGGTCACCCAGTTATTGTCTTGGAGGAGTAGACGATCCATCTGCCACCTGGAATAGGCCTCTCCTCCCCCTTCAATCACACACTCAAGTGATATTAAAGAGTGATCTGAGAAGGGGTTTATCCTTATAGAAGTATCTGACACCAACAATGATCGTGAATTAAGAAAGAAATCAATCCTCGAGGCCGTATGGAATTGGTTAGAATGGCACGTAAATTCTGCCGCTAACGGATTACTATTTCTCCATTGGTCCACTAACTGATGTTCCTGCATTAGGGCTTCCAAAACTCTCCTAGTTTGTGGTTTCAACTCTTTTTTGTTTTTATTAGAGGTATCCTTTTTTAAATCTTGGATAAAATTAAAGTCCCCACCCAATACTAATTTTCCCGGGATCCCTCTAAGTAGCTCAGTAATCCTCATTAGTGGCGTGGTATCGTCACTTATCGGGCCATAATAGTTAACAAAATTTAAACACATCCCATTTAACTTGGCCTCTACCCAAATCCATCGCCCCATTGGATCTCTCTTAATTTGTCCAAACTCCCATGGAAGACTTCGACAGAAATATATGGCAACTCCTCTTTTAGCTAACCCTGCCGAGGCAAAGAAAGCATGGGAGAAACACCTGGGAAGATATAGTTTTGGACAATTTGATTTCAGATGGGTTTCTTGAAAAAATAAAACCTGTGGTGAACAGAAAGCCAACCACCTTATTAGAGCGCCGTATTTGGACTTATTCAGTATACCATTAACATTAATAGATAAGATATGACACTTATTATTCATTTTTATCTAGGTTTTTCAAATATCTCACTACACCAATTCTCACATTCTTTTAGTTCAATGCCTCTGTTACTGCTCTTTTTACTGCTACATTTTTTACCCCCTTAACCCTACCCCTGTCCTCCCCGGCCTCCACCCCCTAGAGGTGGACCCCCAAATTTCCCACACACTCCACCTCTTGCCCTCCCCAATTGCTTTGCGGGGTGCCATGGATCTGCACCCAGGTTGACCCCCCGCCCCCCATGGTAAATATATTATAAAACATCTGGCTAGACTGTTAAATCATACAAACATTTTCATCTCCAACTAGAATTCTGGAGAAAAGAAAGAAAAAAAAAAAAAAAAGAAAAAAAAAAAAGACCCTCCACCAAACCATTTGACCGGAGCCAGTCGTTGACCCCACACCTGTCGCCAAATTATTGAGGCCCTGTCATCTCCTTGAGAAGCTCCTGAGCATCTTCTATGTTAGTAAACATATGGAACTTCCCCAGTCACAATATATTCATATGAAGTTCAGATGAACTACTAATGACAGAACTGGAAAGCTGCAGGATATGCAGGGGATCTTTTTTGAGTGACAGACTAGATATATGATTAAAGTAATATACTTAAACAAAAAATTAAATATGTAGTCCCTTACTCTTAGAGCTTATACTAGGTTACCCCATTAACAAGAAGTCTTTCCTCTTATTTTGTTTTCATTTACTTTGCAAGATCTTTGTGTAAATTCCTATTTACTCAGAAATGCAACCAATCTCCAAAACAGAAGTGACATTGCGCAGTGCTTAATTTGAGCCATTGGTTTCTGGTACTCGGGACCAGCACTTAATTGTCAACACCGGCACTTATGACAGTGCACCACGTAGTAGTGCTGTTTGTCTAGTTTAGCAATAAGCACAACAGTTGTTTATTAATTTAATGCACATTGAAATAATTAATAACTGCTACCCAAGCTATTCTTATAGCTGTGGGGGCCTGGACTAGTCCGAACTGTCACAGTTGTGATGGTAAGTAGTTGTGTTAGTACTGTCATTGACAGTTCTGGTAAGAAGGGGCAATGGTAGCTGTAGTGGACTACTGCCACTGGCTCTGGCACCTATTATTTTACAAATTAAGCACTGGCCATAAGAGAAGGTAGGAAAATGTAGTCCCAACAGAATCCACATCGACCGTAATGAGGCACAATTAACAATAACAAATGGATTGCTGCACCACAAATGTCAAGTAAACTTTACATTTTCGATTTCTTTAAACTTGTTCACGTGCAAATCGATTGGAATGACATACCGCCCAAAACCAAGCATTCAACTAACATGAGATCTAAAGTCCTATCAGGTCAGTCCCAAAATCACTTCATTGGCAACGCTGCAAACAAAAATGGGGTACACATAGATACATGGTTTCACGTACATAAATATATCTTCCAGTGTGCAGCCACCCATCCTCTCCGGATTTTAGGAAGATTTAAGCAAAGTAAATACATAAATATACTCTACACCACACCTTATCCGTATGCTCTAACTGATCTTGTGATAGAGCAAAACCACCTGATCTTTCAAAAGGACCTGAATAAGTCCTATTGATGTTGATATCCTCATTAAGCCTCTGTCCCTCTTCAACACTGGACCCACAGAAAGACATGTACAGATCTATAAGAATCCTGTCTCTAAAATGTTTTCTTCAAATTGTGTTTGGAAGACCTTAGGAGCGTTCTAGTCAATCGGGGTAACACTATTCACTAGCAGATTGATGATAATCAATTCCACATAAACGTATCAACCAACAACTATGGTAATTGGATTATATTGACACACTGTCATTTATGTCACGATGTCAAGAGCCTATATGAAAACAAACCTTCCCCCAAACCGAGTCCATCTGCATTGCCAACTCCTTCGCACCAGCACAAGACTAAGAGCAGCTTAACAATATGATCATGGATGCTTCACTCCATAGTTCATGGCAAATGTAGTCCCAGGGACGCAATATCAAATCAAAACCTCACATTCATAACTTGTGTTAAAAAAAGCAGCATGTTATGTATGAGCTATTCTATAGCAATATGAATCTTTACCATTCGGAAACAGAACAGACTTAAGATTCTGCACATTCTTCCTGCTGCCACCTCACTCAAAAATTTAAGGAGGGATGACCAAATTACTTTCACCCCTAAAGAACTACACTCACTTCCCTTCAAGTCTGAAACACCTGCAAGACCTGATGCACCATTCAGGAGGCTGTAACTCTCAACCTCCCATCCAACCAAGAAAGTAACCAGCTCAGATGACCAATGCAATATAGAAAGACTGAACCGTGTTAGGCAGAAAGTGAAGAAGCGCAAAAACATTTCTGGAAGACAGTTTTTAAATTTCCATCTACTTAGAATGTTCCCAAGATACTGTTTACTTTGCCCCACTATATTTGTAACCTATACTGTGGTAAGTAGCAAGATGAAGAGGCTACATCTATATGTTCCTGATATAAATTAGGTAGGTAACGAAAATGTCCATCAAGGTATCACTGTCACAAGACCATCACAAAATTCACAGTGATATTTTCAATATACCACTAGAAATCAATTAATGATAAAAGAAATATATATAAAAAAGACAGCTATGGAAACAAAGATTAATAAAAATACGGGGCCAGATTCACAAAGGTAACCTTAGACGTTTGGTTTAAACTCAGACCAAATGTCTAACTTTACAACTTTAGCAATTCACAAAGGAAATGTACTAGTATTAACTTTATGTCCACACTCGAGGCGGAGGTCTGCCCGAGTGTGGATGTAAAGATAGTACTCTAAAATGCCCTTTGTGAATTCCCAAGGTCGTAAACTAAGACGTTTGGTCTAAGTTTAGACCAAACGTCTAAGTATATACCTTTGTGAATCGGGCCCAATTTTTGTATACTGCAGTATCTTAAGGCCGATAATTGTTTAACCAATAAACTAATATTCCTATTTGCTCAGTGAGAAAAGTAAACACATGGTGCTAGTGAAAATACAAGAGCCTGAAAAAGCAAACAAAATCATTGAGTCCAACTATATGTAAAGTAATTGCAGAGGATGGAAATATTTATAAAGTTCACAGAAATCAATTCATAGCGTGCAGTATTCTGAGTTGTATATTTATGTTCCTGTATTTCACTGCATCTAGCTGCTCAGCCAGTGTGAGTGTTCCAAGTAAGAATGTTGGTGTGATTGACATGTATGGAATGCTTGGGTGCTGGGTATGAGAGTTGGCAGTTAAAGATGGGCTGAGCAGCTAGGAGGCTGCTCCTGGTGGGGCTGCTTGTTCCATACTAAGGCTATCTGTTCCTGATCTATACTTCCTGTAAATCTATCTATGGCTGAATAAACCTACTTCTTTATTCATCTACACCTGCCTCGGCTACATCATTATATGTATGTATGGACCAACATACTACATTATTCTTGGCGACGATCTGGAGGAAACTTTCCTGCGCTAAAATGCCATCAAGAAAGAATTGGGAGTATCCAGTTATGCAAGAGGAACAAGCATCATCAAAAGTAAGAAAGTAATCTTGTTTAGCACGTTAAGAAGCCCCACCAGTGCCGGGTACATCAGGCAGCCCAAGTCCAAACATGCTATTATGCTGTTCATGAGTCTAGATTGGCTTTGCTTCATTTTCGTATCTAAACCAGTAACACCGAACGGATGTTAAAGATGACAAGCATTGTGCTAATGGACTTAAGATATTTCTTGTCTGACTTACTGTGAAGATTAATGACTGTGAGAATTAATCACTCTGCGTCTACTAAAGGATGATTTTATGAGTTTGAGTGTGCTCTTTTGTGCTAGCGTTTCATCTACTAAGGAACTAATTATTGCCAGCTGTTCATTTGTTTAATGCAAAATCACACGAAGATTCACCAGTCGAAATGTGAAGGGAAAGTTATTTGATTTATGTACGGTTGAATTTGGTCGAGTTTAAGGAATCAGCAGGATGTGGGCAAGAGCGATCCTAGGACTAATGAATTAGTCAAAGTTAATTGCTAAATTGTTATCTAAATTACATCGTAAGGCATGTATTAAAAAAAAAAGACAGTTGAGCTTTTATTTAAATTTCAAACCGGCTCGTGAAGATTACCTCTAGAGCAATATCACACGGTGCATTCAGCAATCTTCTGTGACGTAATGAAGTAAATCTCAATACGGAGGGTAGACGCTTAAGAACAGTAACATGCCGTGAACCACTCGGCAGGCGTATTCTGAGCATGCCGCCATGTTGGATAATTGCGGAGCTGGCATTCAAGCTAGTTGTCAAGACGCACTTTGAGGTGACGAGTTTTCAAGACGCCCTGTGAGGAGACAAGCTTTTCACATTAGCCGGACCGGTATAATCGTTTATCATTTTTAGAACTCGAAGCATGACATCGTGTGGTTCCCGATGACAGCAACTTCGGTATGATTGTTCAATTTCTGAAGATTCGATGCTGCAAAGTGACGTTAAAAGCTTTTCCACATGCTGCAACTGACAATGCCGTTCAAAGCTCTTCCACATGCTACAAGTGAACATTTTATGCTGTCAAGTCTACACCTTATGCAATGTACCATTTTGGGAGGTATTTTGCTACAAGTTGGCAAACTAACTCGAGCGCCTGTGAATATTTCCCGGTGACAGGCACACCTATGACAAATGTGTTTTTATTCTGAAAAGTGTTCATCTTTGAAAAAGTGAATTTTTAAATGACCTGTCATTTACTCTTGTGTCACTTTTTTTTAGTTTAAGGGTTCTCTCACCCTCATGTTTGGGTTCCCTCACTATTACAGTTATGGTACATTAGCCTGCTCTACTTGGTTTAGGGTTCTAACACCCTTAGATCTGTGTTTAAGTTTGGAAAATGAGTCCTCTTACTCATATCTACGCAACAGTTTTGTTAAGGGTTCTCTCACCCTCATCGTTTAGGGTTCTCTCACCCTCATTTCTGTGCTTAAGTTTGGTACATGAGTTCTCTTACTCATGTCTGCACAAAAGTTTTGTTTAAGGGTTCTCTCACCCTCATTTGTGCATCATTGTATCCCTGTTTTTGGTATGGGTTTGGGTTGTAGTCCCATTTCCCCTCATGGTCTTTTTACCATTAGCTAACCCTCATGTCTGGGTTATAGGGTCAAAGTCTTTGCTTAGGACTTTATACCTTCTCTGCCTGTGTTGGACGCTTTGTTGTACATAATTTGCGTGCATGGTCTCGTGTCCAGTGTGTAAGACGCCCTGTGCATCACATTTCTCTCTATGTCTTGTGTGTAAGCTGGTTGTGCTTCACTTTTTCTATGTGTTGGTTTGATACATTGTGCTGCGCCTATTCGTGCCGCGTGTGTTTTTGGGTATGTCCTTATAACACCTTCGTTTATGGGTTTACCCCATATTTTTACTGTTCCTGACTTAAGGAGTGGAATTTTGCCACATTGTGCTGCACCATCTGGTGCCGCGTGTGTTCTTAGGTCTGTCCTTTGTAACACCTTCGTTTATGGGTAAGCCCCATATTTTCAGGGTTCCTCACATGAGGAGCGAAATTTTGCCACATTGTGCTGCACCATCCAGTGCTGCGTGTGTTCTTAGGCTTGTCCTTTGTACACCTTCGTTCTGGGTTTAGCCCTTGTTTTCTGAGATCCTCATTTGAGGAGTGGCTTTTGTCTGCCACAGTCTACCTTTGTGGAGATCTTTTCTTCATTCTAGGTCTTACTCATTTGCTTTGTAAGTAAATTTTTCTTTTTATCTTCTTTTTCAATATTAAAGGAGGAGGATAGTGTCAGTGCTTGTGTTTACTGTCTCTTTCTTCCTTCTTTATCTTGTTTGTCTGTTTTCCCTCTTGTGGTGTGGTTTCCTCCTCATCCCTGGGTTTACGGATTATTATCATCAATTATAATTTCTTTGTCTATAGTTTTCCTCTTCTCTGATAGTTTCTTCTTTCTTTTCTTTTCGTGAGGGAGAGGATAATGTAGTATTCTGAGTTGTATATTTATGTTCCTGCATTTCACTGCATCTAGCTGCTCAGCCAGTGTGAGTGTTCCAAGTAAGAATGTTGGTGTGATTGACATGTATGGAATGCTTGGGTGCTGGGTATGAGAGTTGGCAGTTAAAGATGGGCTGAGCAGCTAGGAGGCTGCTCCTGGTTGGGCTGCTTGGTCCTTACTAAGGATATCTGTTCCTGATTTATACTTCCTGTAAATCTATCTATGGCTGAATAAACCTACTTCTTTATTCATCTACACCTGCCTCGGCTACATCATTATATGTATGTATGGACCAACATACTACATAGCGGTCCGCATCAAAAATGGTTTCAGGAACTCTTTATGGGAGTATGTTTCAACAACGTTTCAATCCTCCGAATGTCATGCAGTCATCATCGGGAGATGAAGAACAGTGTGAGCACTTGCAGGAGTCTATGTCACTAAAACTCTGCTGAAAGGCAATGAAGACAGGAACCAAAGCACAAGGTACACGTTGGACCTCATTTGAATAATAATTCTAAAATATACACTGGGTGAGCTTGGGACCAATCATTCGCAGCAGGGAAAACGAGATGAAGCAGCTGATGAAGGTATTATATATATGTAAATCTAATCACCGAATGCAGAGGCCAATGCTCGAGTCCATGGACACAAACACAAAAAAATAGGAGGAGTAATTACAGCAGATTCAGGCAGACCCAAGGGGGTACTTCAGAGGTCCCAACAATTGGCAACAGGACTAGTTGGAACCACCACTAAAAGGTGATACACAGCCATTAAGAGAAGCTAAAAAGTACAATCCTAAATAGGAAGGTACAAAAAGGGGCCTTGGTGTAATCTGGTCATTTTCATAAAGGGTTGTCCCCTTACTCAGTTCCTCAAAAACATTCAGCAAGGCTGTCCTATAAACACCTCAAATTATACCCACTCAAAACAGAGCAACTGCTGATCTTTTAACAACAAGGAGGGACAGAATCAGGACAATGTTTACCGGGGTCCAATGTACGTGTCCTACAAACTAGATATCAATAGAGTGTACAGAGTTCCCCACAAGAAGTGAAATAAATTAAGGGAGTGACTCTCTCTCCGAAGAATATTTGGTCGTGCAACAGGGAATATGGTAATCCCTTGACGGAATTAAGGATGCCTCACACAATTAAAAGGCTGGACGACTGTTGCCATCCTACCTGATGATTGTCTCGTGTCATCATTGGCCTGCTCCAACGACAGGCTGGCGGTGCAATGCCTGCCGGGTAGCACTGAGTGCTACTCTTTGGCGGAGTTCTTTTATTCCTGGCCAATAGATGCGTCTGTGTGAGGGGCCTGAAAAGTGCAGTAGTGAGCGTGAGTGGAAAGTTAAAAGAGGTCAGTAGAGTCCATTGAGAAAACTTTAATGGTGTGGCTCACTGCCTCGTTAAAATTGGTGATGAGAGGGGTACCGAGGCACAACGAGTAAGGTGAGATGGCCTCGTTCAACCCTCGCCTATGGTGCGGTCAACATGTTTCATGCCTCTCGGGCAATTCTTCAGGACCAAAATAAGCTCATCAACTAGCAGGAAATTTCGAACCATTAGAAAGAAATTTCACATACAACCTGCGTGGTAAGGCAGGAAGGAATCCTAAGTAAGTTCCCGCCCTAGGTATGGGAAGAGAAGAAAAGAAGGACACAATTATTCCTGGGCCCATCAAGTGGAAAATTTTTAAGGGCAAGCATTTGCACGTGGAATCATAATGCAAAAGTGGGTATAGTTCAATGGCTTATACCAAAACAAAGTGAAGGTGCAAGTGAGAGAGAGAAAAAACAGGGAAGGGGTTACACTGTGTGTGCCATATGTCATCAATGATACGAATACATTAATTCGATATACATCAGGTTTTACACTCCATGCTTGTCACTCATCTGTGTTTAACAGCCAAGGGGTAGTGTAATTGTTAAATTTAAAAATTGGAAACAGAACCATCAGCACTTCAATGGGGGAACGAATAATGGGATCACCAGGGTGGAGCACTCGGAAGAAGTCCTTACCCTTAATCCCTGGTAGACGATTCCCACAGACTGTCCTTGTGGGGCCTGAGCTGTAAGGTGGTTACCTAAATAAGAGGGGGGAAACATTCTGTTTATGGTCTTGGTCAAGGGAACAAGACGGTGTTAAGTGGTCCCTGAGGTGGTTACACCTACAGGATCGCCAATGGATGCCACAAATAACCCCCATCATGTTCGTTCACCACACCTTACCTTGTTCGCTCGAGGCACTAGGCTTGTAAGCACCTACCCCTACCACAGCGGCGAGATCGCAGGACAGCCGGTGGATCGGTGTGTGGCTGAGCAGCTTAAGAAGCAGACTGCCGCGGGCGCCGTGAGTAGGCGTGGTCTGGGGAGCGTTGCTAGGTAACGCGGCCAAGCGTGGTGTGGAAAGAGAGGGCAGTCAGTAGCAAGAGCCGGTAAGCGTTCAAAGTGGAGCGCCATCTTGGAGTAGAGCAACCCTTCTCGTGGCGAATGATATGGATTACTTAAAAGATGTGGCATTACCCAAAGAGATGTGGGTCCCATGTCAACCATGAATGGCGTTTAGGGTGCTTAGACTGGAATTGGGGCAATCTAAGCATGGTTTATCTGGCTAGCATATTCCAAGGAACAGAATCATTGAGACCATGTGCATCTGTCTGAAGACGATGCACCCACCGCTGTTCCATTCTGTATAGTGCTTGTTGGTTAATAGAAGGGTGGCACTCAAGGACAGTCCATTGTATATTCTCCGCCGAGTGACTCTGTTGTCTGCAGTGTTCATACAGCCTGGTGTGTGTCTTTTTACAGCGGATATTGCTGTTATGTTCCATGGTGCGTAGTTTTACAGTGCGCATCGTCATACTGATGTAGGTCAACTTGCATGGGCACGTTAACATGTAGATGCATTTTGCGCTGTTGCAGTTCGTATGTTTGTTAAGAGGCCAGGTAAAATCATTGGGAAGTTCTATGGTATTACCCTGGATAGTCTGAGGGCATACCACACATGATCCACAGCGATAATGTCCCGTGACAGGGGGCAAATCCCAGAGAGTATTCAAGGGGCGAGTGCTCGTCTTCTTGGGGCGAGTATGGATAAGGGTGTCCTTGATGTTGGATGTCCTTTTGAATGCAAAGCGGGGCCGAGGTATGTCAAGGCCTGCCGTGTTTAAGATTCCCCAATGCGAATTCACAGTCTTCTTGATAAACGTAGAATTTTTTGTGTAGGACGTCACACATGTGATCGTGTCATCTTTCTCCTTAGTGTGGACTTCCAGGAGTGAGTCTCTGTTGTTGTTGAGAGCCCTTTTTGATGATTTCTTGAGAAGTCGCGTCGGGTATCCCCTGTCCTGGAGTTTATGTTGTAGGGTATTGGCTTCTTGTTTATAGTCTGTTACTGAGGTGCAGTTCCTGCGTAGCCGTAAAACCCCTCCCTTCACCAATTTTAACGAGGCAGTGAGCCACACCATTAAAGTTTTCTCAATGGACTCTACTGACCTCTTTTAACTTTCCACTCACGCTCACTACTGCACTTTTCAGGCCCCTCACACACACGCATCTATTGGCCAGGAATAAAAGAACTCCGCCAAAGAGTAGCACTCAGTGCTACCCGGCAGGCATTGCACCGCCAGCCTGTCGTTGGAGCAGGAGGCCAATGATGACACGAGACAATCATCAGGTAGGATGGCAACAGTCGTCCAGCCTTTTAATTGTGTGAGGCATCCTTAATTCTGTCAAGGGATTACCATATTCCCTGTTGCACGACCAAATATTCTTCGGAGAGAGAGTCACTCCCTTAATTTATTTCACTTCTTGTGGGGAACTCTGTAAACTCTATTGATATCCAACTGCTGATCTTGCCAGTTCAATCTTAGCTTGATTTACAAAATAAGCAGATTTGCCAACTATCTATTATTAAACATACAAAATCTTTGGCCTTTATGCTGGACAAATAACTGACTCTATGCAAACACACACACACACACAAAAGTAACATTGTGGCTAAAGGTGAACATTCCAAGTCAGACTTGTTCTGATGCTAAAATTGTTATCCATGATAAGGATTTTAAACAGTAACTAGACTGTGGCAACTTCTACTTATAGATAGATTTAAAAGCTGTCAATCATTTCTTATGGCAGCCCTACATATCACAGCTAGGCTTGAATGAATGGACAAATGAATGATAAGATATGTAGAGAGTGAGAGCTGCCCCAAGGAGTACCCAGGCGGAGTTAGAAAAGACTTAAGACCTACAGCAGTCATCCTAAAGTAACCCATATCAAAAAGCCTAGTTTTTAGAACTTTCCTGAAAGCCCCTCGTTACAGGTGCAACACAGGCTCGGGAAAAGGAGATTCCAAGCTTTTGAAGCCAAAATAAAGAAGGAGCGGAGTACCATCCTAGACGGTTTGAACTTGGGAATTTGCACCAACGGAGCATCACATGATCTCAGTTGTAAGTGATGTGTAATACCAGAATTGATCCAAGAGATATTTAGGCCCAATCATTAAGAAAAGAGTGATGGGCCAAGAGAAGGGCTTTAAACATGGAACTTTTTCACTGGAAGCCAGTAAAGAGATTTAAGGTAGTAAGAGACAGAGGCTTGTATATGGAACTTCAAGATAAGCTGAGCAGCAGCATTTTGAACTGTCTGTGGACAGCTAATTAATATATAAGGTAAGTTGAGGTAAAGAATGTTGGCATACTCCAGTTGAGGCGTAATCAAGGCATAGATCATGGTTTTGCATGTCACTATCAGAAGGAAATCTAAAATTTCTTTGAGGGAATGGAGCAGTGCAAAGCACATGTTGACCACTGACAGGGCGTGAGGACAGAAAGACATCAGGTTGACACATTTACCCCCAGATTCCTCAACACCATGGCAGGTTGTGGTGGAGGTAGAAGGTCTGCAGAGCAACATTTTTCAAGCCAATTTCCCTTATCATAAACAAAGAGTAAAATTTCTCGTTGCATTTAGGATAATTTGCTCTCATCCAGTCAAGAACCCTAGATAAACACCTTTTAAAATTGACCCGAGTGCTGGCCGATAATTGGTCAATAGAGAGAAACAGTTATGTGTTGTCTGCGCAACAAACACCATCAAGCCAATGGATTCAATCAGGGAGGCGAAAGTGCTCGTTTATATGTTAAACAGAGTTGGGGATTAATGAAAAGCCTTGAGGCATCCTTTAGTGCACAATTTTACCTCCCGAAGAGTACTGGCCAATGAACAGCTAGTTCTCTATCTTCCAGAAAGAACTTGGTCCAGATAAGTGTGGAATCACACACACCCACATAGGCCAGCTATTGAAGGAGATACAGTATTGAATGCTGCCAACAAATACAACAGGATGAGGGCACTCTTGTCCTGGTCCAGTGCAATTTTGATGGCATCCAACACTTCTAGTAGAGCTGATGATTGTTCCACTCCAGCTAGCCAGAATGTTGAAAATGTATCTGTTTTTTTTAACATTTTGGTTAGAGTCGACACATGTGAATAAGCATGAAATTAAAGAGAATGGCAGAGTCTGCAATAGGTTTTTTGTGGAGTCTGACAACCTGCTCCTGCTTTCAGGCTCAGGGATAAGTGGTTGAGATCAAACAGTTGCAAATAGCTTGTTAAAACAGGTTACTATGGCTGACATCGCAAGAATAGAAGGCAGACAGGGATTACAAGGGGAGCCCCAACTTGCAAGTGAGGAGGACTTCGATGGAAATGGGACTACATTTGTGAAGAAAGTTAGCTGACGAGTGTGGGGCAATGGAAGAAACTGTCTTACTCCCAATATCCTGCTTTTTTATTTCGAAATCCATAGGAGAAAAGACAGTCTGAGTTTTTAAGAATCTTAGGTTCAAAATACACCAAAAGCATTTGCACAATTCAGGAGAAGAGGGAACTTCAGGATTGCTCGCATTAATGTGCAGGAAAGGGAGCTATTTTTAAGATTTTACACTGAGCATTTTTTCGTAGGTATATTTTTTGGACAAAAAAGGAGGACTGCGCTGCTTTCATTCGCTTATGGTAACTCGTCAGAGCCAATATGTATGTAAGATTGTGTTCTAGGGTATATTTGTTGCGCCTCTTGTATTCCAACTGCTTGCCCATTTTTTTTTTAACAGGGTCCAGTGAGAACCTAGGGGCCGAAGGATTTCCTTGGGGCGTGTTTGTCTGCGGTAGACCCTAACCACTTGTTGACCATCTCCCCGTCCTCATCCATAGAATCCAAGACTTAGGTCCGATTCAGACAAAACTGAAGAAAGTTCAACACGATCAATTGTGTTCCAAGCGGGAAAATCCGTTTTTCTACATGACTACTACTTTCTCTAAGCGGTTTGGCTGCAAATAACCAGCTAAATGGGATAAGGTCATTGTGCGACCAAGTAAGCTTTATAGGAGCATCAACAAAAAGTGGAGAGTTGGAGAAGATAAAAAAAATAGTATAACCTACCTTATACGTGGGAGCCGCCACAAACTGATGCAAATTAAAAGATGTCAACATATCAACCAGGGAATGTTATTCCCACCGTCAACATGAAGATTCAAATCATCCTGAACTGATAAATTAGAATACCGAAGGCATTAAGGTGGAAAAGCCTCATCGAGTGAATTTATAAACTAAACCGCGGAGAATGAAAAATTGACTCCTGAAAAAGACACCTAGGGAGAATGTGAGATGTAGAAGACTATTCATTCTGCCTCTCTGCGTTTCTCCAAGTGAATGGTGGAACACTGAAATGATTTGCAAAAGATGACAGCTATTCTTCCTCCTATCTTATCTTCTGTATCCTGATGATGGATAAACATATCCCAGCGGCATAGGCATTACATATTGGGATTAGATGTGTGGCTAAGCAGAAATATTACATCTACCGTAGACTCCACAAGGAAGTTAAAAATGTGTAGGGCATAATTGGGTAGTGAGCACACATTAACCAGACAGACCCTAAAATCCTGGAGACAACTACGTGGCTTGACCTCCTTGTAGTCTGTCGAACAACAGCAGTCATTACAGGACACCAGAGAGCCTGCCATTTTACACAACGGGGAGGGGACGATTGCGTCCAGGAACTCTATACAAATATGTCACACAACATGAGACTCTGGAAGTAATGGGAACAGGTTTTCAAAAGAGAGCAAGAACTCATAATGTACCCACAGATTTCCTATTAAGCCAAGCCAAGATATGCCTCACCAAGAACTTCATGGTTAAGGATGAGTTCTCTGTACTACTCAATGGAACATTCATGGCCTGTTCCTTTGCATCTGAAATAGGCATTCTTTTTTATGGCTGAACATAAAGAAAAACGGATTTACAAATTCAATCTGTTCAAAGAATTCATCTCCATGTGGACCAGATATATGGAGATGTTTTTTTTATTTGGAACAATTCAAATGCTAGCATTCATGAAATCCAGCAATAGCTCAATGAAAGACTATCACACATTTAGTTTTCTATGAATTATGACAGACTGGTTATTCTTTTCTTCAATTTGCAAATACAACAGCAAGATGGTTATTAATGACATCACTATGTATTAAAGTCACAGACAGAAACAGTTTCTTGAGATATGACAGCTCCACTCTCCTGAGGTATGATAGCTCCTACACTCGAGCATTAAAGAATAAATTACTTACCTTTGGTAACACCTTATCCGGTAGAGGCAGGATCTAACCGCAGATTCCTTACCTTTGAATTATCCATGGGTGCCAGACTAGATCCGGAAACTTTTCTACAGCAGTACCTTGGTGCGTTGGTAGAGGGTGTCGAGCGACTCCATAACTATGACGTCCTCCACAAGTTACATCGACAGAGTCCACATAAGCCCACTCTTGACGCATTGATGTCAGTTTCTTCTGTGACTACCTCTCATGTTAAAGGTGCAGAGCTACTTATCGAAACTGCTTAAGGAAACAGTATGCCCAAAATTAATTAATCTTTTTGGAAAATGTTTTTTTTTCTCCCAATGAAAGGCATGAGAGTGCTCAGAAACAGATCTGGTAGACAAAAGATAAACCAGCTTGCAGAGCGGGAAGATGAGTGGATCGGTAAGGAATATACGGCTAGGTCCTGTCTCAACAGAGAAAACTCTATCAAAGGTAAGTAACTTATTCCTTTCGATAAAGAGACATCTAGCCACAGATTCCGTACCTTTTAATTAGTTATCCAAGCAATATCATCCCCGGAGGAGGGTCTGCGAACTGAACACACTAAGGATCCCCGACTAGGCCAGTCTGTCTATCATAAGAAAGAAAGTGACAGGCTGTCCAGAAATGTAGGCAAGGAAAAGCGTCATCCCACCAGAAAGATGGTGGAATACCATATGGAACTGAAATCCGTAATCATGGAAAAACATGGGGGAAATGACACCCATGGCAGAGGAATTAAGAAATATTGGAAAAGAACACTTCAAAAAATCATAATATTACATAGCACCCCCAATGAAAACCAGACCATAAGTGGACGGGGCTGAAGTCCAAGGACAATAGACAATACCACTGAATCAGAGCTCCTTGCCACAGAAACAAGCATGTGAGCCAAACCTGCCCTGAGAAATGGAAGACAGGAGTTGCACTCCTCGGAGTCATGGTGTTCACCAGGAAACCACAAACAAATATTGGGAGGGTCTGTAGCCGACATCTGCCATTCACAGGGTCCACAGGGTTTGAACCATGAGGACACTCAGAAAAAAAGAACACTGTTCTATCGACAAAAATTGTTGAGATACGCCAAAAAACTGCCTGAGGAACTGCTCTCCAGATCCACGTTGGAAGCACGGAAAGGAAGAAACTGGCATCCGAGCGTCAGGAGAGGGCTTATGTAGATGTCACTTCCAGGGGACGATGTCGCTACGGAGTTGCTCAACGCCCTCTACTGAAGTGTAAAGGTACAGCTCTAGAAAATTTTCCAGATCCAGTCTGGTGCCTGAGGATAATTCAAAGGTAAGGATGGTCCTCTACAGCTATCTCTGCATTGGCTACCTGTTAGGTAGAGAGTAATCTTTAAGCTTCTGATCTTGGTGTTCAAAGCAAGGCAAGGCCTGGGCCTGGCATACCTAAGAAAGAAGGTGAGAGCATATATCCCAGGGCGTCAGCTGAGATCGAATAATCAAAATCCCTTGTAAAATAAACAGGGCCAGAATGGGAGGTCGCGCCTTTTCTTATCTTGCCCCCTTCCATTGGAACAGGCTACCGGGTTTGAGTGGCTATTCGTCTTTGAACAATTCAAGAAGAGACTAAAAACTTGGCTGTTCTAGGGGCTCAGGCTGAGTGGGTGGTTGGTTCTCCTGCTGCTAGGCGCCATGAGATCCCTTTGGGGATGATTCATCGCGCCATACAAATGTTAGATAAATCATTAAATAAATGAGGAATCTGCGGATTGATGTCTCTATCAGATGGATACGTTTATAAAAAGCCAATTATTGAGATTAAGGAGCAACTGGCACAACAAAGAGGAGGACTTTCATAATGATGGCCTGCTGATAGAGAAACTGAGGTGAAGGGATACCCCAATACGCTCCTCAAGAGAAGCCGAAGAAGGATTAGTTCACAGCCAGGGAAGTACTGTTAGTACAAAAGCAGAAACAAAATGGTCCGAAAATAACATGTATTTCACCATTTGGCCTAAGAACAAATAGGGTGATAACTGTTATCCATACTTGCTACACAATATAGCAGGCCTAGAAGACCAGCACACGTTTAGCTTTCAGAGATTTAAAAACATCAAGGAAAATGTTCGACACTCTACCACACAAAAAGCAAAACCGCAGCATGAACGACATAGTATACTTTGTCTTCCAACTTAAAAGGGCATCAGCAATTGTTCTGTATGTGAAGTAACAATCAAAGGGAGTATTTTTCCAGTACAAAAATCTTCAAATTAAACACAATGCCTTTACATGTTGCAATACCAAGACTGTAATATAT
Organism: Lissotriton vulgaris; assembly: GCF_964263255.1. Lineage (NCBI taxonomy): Eukaryota > Metazoa > Chordata > Amphibia > Caudata > Salamandridae > Lissotriton > Lissotriton vulgaris. The sequence goes on along the minus strand of NC_141693.1, from coordinate 1,288,143,471 downwards.
GCAATAATGTGCTCATGTGGTCTTGCTTATCTGGGAAAAACTGCACAGGTGATCAAGTCACGCCTTATCCAACATAAGTCAAGATTTCAATTTAAGTCTTTTACAGACCAGAAGAGGGCTCACATGCATAGCCTTGCGGCAAAAACTGAGGTAGGTTGAACTTTGATTCTTTGGAACGCATACACCTTGTCGCTTTGGTGCACATAAGGTAGGATTTTTTTCTTCATTTTCTTAAAATGTTTAGGAGAGAAAAACGACCACTAATCATGTACTTTCCATATGGTATGTTGTTAATTTTTGTAAACAGTGGACACTTTCCATTGAAATAAGTTTATTGAATTCCTTTGGTGGTTTTATTACATTCACATGTCTCTTGTCTGAAGAGGAGACTGGGGATTCATTAAGTCCTAAATACGACCTCGTAGGAATACTTATTGATTCAGGTCGAGGTCAAAAAGTCATAGATACCACGGTGACTGTATATGAAACCAGTGACTTTGGAGTAACATTAGAACCCTGATTCAATCCGTCGTTTCTTCAATAATAAATAGGGGGCAGGGTCTACAGCTTTTGCAGCCCAAAGAGGGTTTCGCATGTTTCATAATATCCTCGAAGACTGAACTTTTATACTGATTCGTGATTCCCTTAGTGAGCCTCAAAAGATCACTGTCACATACACGGTGATTTAATTTGTCTTTTCTATTTGCTTTTTCTAATTAGAAAACGAATACAATTGTGTTAATATAAATGTTTATTAAGGCACTATTTACAAATGAAAAAGGGGCTTCTTTTTCTCACTACTCTCAGCACTAAATATGTGTTTCTCTCCATTAATATATTCTGTATGACATCTGATTTAATTTAGATTATTCTTTGAGTATCAAAAAAGGAAGGGTTTTCCTGTCTGATTAAGAAGGGATTGGAAAAACGGGTAAATAAATACCATTTATGGGCAGAATTTGGTTACACATTTTTGTCATTTAAAGAGTACTGTTTTATGGTCACTGGGTCAGTGTTTATCCAAATAACCATTTCCTGTCCCTGTCCCAAACATCCTTATTGAGCAAAGTAAAGATAACTGCATTGAGGAATACCGTTTTACTGCCCAGCAATCTTAGTGATCAACTGTGCATAGGCAGAAAGGACATACACAAAGTATGTGAGGGCCATGTTGAGGTCCAGTCGAGAGATAATAAAGGCCAAAGGAGGGAACACATTTGCTAATCACTTTAAAACCACTTCACAACCATTGACTTGAATAACGAAGACAACACAGAAAGTGCTGATCAGAAACCTAAAAGTGCACATTACAAAACCTTGCAGGGCCAGACATAATGCAAGCATCAGAACATCAACCAATTTTGCCTGAAAATTGCCAAGCTCGCCAGTCTACACACCAGACCATGAACTTCTCTCAACAACTGGAGTAAATAGATTTCCCAGATGGACACTTAGTTGTAAGAATATTATCCACTACCTTCACGGGCAGATCGAACATGCTCAATTTTGCAATTCAATCTCCACACATAGAGCTGTAGGTGTGGGTGTTTGGGTGAAGCACCCTGTCCAGTTGCTGACAGGTGGTCCTCCCAAAGAGTCAAGAGGATTGGATGGTAGATGCTCAGGAAATCTGAGAACCACATTGTTCAAATCAGGGTTCACAGAACGATCTGGACAAGGTCTATTCTTATTCTGACCTTCCCCAGAACTCGACGCAGGAGAAATGAAAAGAAATTAATGAAATAAAAAAATTGGTTGTAGAGAGCGCAAATACTCCAAGGAGAGTTTCGGCGCTGAACGTTTGAAGGAAACCTGCCGTCTGCTAAAAAAGTGATGGTAGTATTCATTTTGCTGAAACAGAAGGAGAAGAAGCGGAAGGCGTACAGGAGACCATAGTCCTACTTGAGGTGGAATGCGCCTTCCACTGGCCTCTTGGAGGAAAATACAGCATAGTCGAGACCAGTGCTTAATTTGAGAAGGTGCTTTCAGGTGCTCAGCATCGGCACTTCTTTCACAGGGCCGGGGCTACAATTTCTAACCCTGCAGGTGGTGGTCTCAATATTAATTGTCCAAATGTAAAATAAAAAGAATAACATACATTACATGGTGACTGGCTGGTAAATGTTCATAGACAGGCCAGCATACGCCTGTCCAGGCAGGTGTAATTGTGTATCACCACATTAGTAATGATGTCATCACACCGATCACAAATCCAAGAAGTCATCGACAAACTGTAGTTTACATTCTATTCCCTGAGTCTGCTGCACCCTGCCACTGCCTGAACCTAAGCCTTCCATTGGATAATAGTAGCTGGGGGTTGGCTCATGAGGGAGTTGAGGCAAGGAAGCTGCAAGAGCACATTTGGAACTTGGGAGTGAGGGCTCTTGAGGAAGAATAAACTAAAGTAAGTGTGGACTTTCCACTTGCTGCGTAGCCAGAGTAGCAGATCCTGCATTGCTGCTATCCTCACCGTGCTCGAAGTGGCTGTGGACCAACACAACTTTTGTGCGCCATGGCGTCACCTGTAGAATCTGTGCGCTGCAACGCAGCATGGTAATTGCTTAGCGTGCGTGAGTCCAGTAGGCACCACAGACATACGTAGCGGCATTGGCAGCATTACGGCAGGGGACAATGCCTGTGCTGTAGCAGGCAGGGTCACAGCAAGCTGAGCAGTGGATGCCGTTGCCATCCCTGGACCTACTAATTACAGACAGCACTAGCAGTGACATCACCTGCTGTGCTCGAGCAGCTGTCTGTTCCGCAATAAACCCAGTCATACCGCACTGATTAATATATGCATATTTGGTGTACATTTTGTTTTTGCACTCGGTGTAGGTAAAAAAGCAAAACACACCATCTTCCACTTCTTTAGGAATGACAACAGGAAAACTCAGAGTTCAAAATAGCAGGGACATGTACGGGCTGACGGCAGGGGTCACAGGCAGCCGCAGTGTTATAGATGAAAGAGAGAGCAGAAGTAAAGAGGAGAAAGAAACAACAGGAGAGAAGCAAGATAAGATGGAGCTAAGTAGAAGAAAAGGAGAGCAAATCAGATACAAAGAGAAAGCAGCCATGATGTGAAGAAGAGAGCATTAAGAAGAAAGAAGATAGAATGAAAGGATGTGGAGGACAGGACAGAAAAAAAAAGCAGACAAATGATAAAACGGAGACACGGCCAATCAGTGCTAGAAGAGTGATAGTAAAGAGCCAATATCGGGGGAGAGAGAGCAGAGGATGGATAAAAGTGAAGAGGAAAAAGGGCAGGGCTAGAATGACTAGAGGGCAAATCAGAAACACGGGGAATAAGGTAACACACCAGGTGTGACAAAGATGATAGAAAACAATTAGAGAGATGAGAGGATAGACTCTTGGAGCAAAGACTTAGGGGACAGACAACAGATCAAGGTTAGAAGATAGAGACTGAGGCAGTGAGAGTGTTGAAAGTGGGGCTCACCGGAGGAAGAAGTGAGCTGTGGCCTCCTTGGCAAAATTTTCAGCACCTGCACTTCTTTTTTTACAAATTAAGCACTGGTCGAGACACTGAGTTTTCTCAGGGTACACCACAATGGGTGAAGACACCTCGAACCACCTGCAAGTGAAGGCGCCATTTGTGGTCCACTAGAATGTGTCAACTTATTTTGTCTGTCCTGGTTTTCATCCAACCCACTAAATGGTTAACCATCGAAGGGATCCACTGTGAGTCCAATTGCTTCCAGAGCTGCAGCACCCCCTAGCACTGGACACTTGACCCCACAGCCTTGCTTGTTGCAGTGTTACGTGATGGTCATGTTGCCAGTGACGACCTGAACCAGTTACCAGCTGATTGATGGAAGAAAGGCCTAAAGAGCCAATGAAATTGTGATAAGCTCCAGCTGGTTGATGTGGTGCCTATGCTCTATCAGGTCCAATAGCCCCTGATCTCCACCTCTTTCAGACCACCTTATCGAGAGACAATGCATTCGTCTCTAGTGAGCTCTGGGTGGGGTATACTGAATTATTTGTTGTAGGTCAGATTGGTGTCTGACAGCCACCACTGTCATACACCAATGGGGGTCCTAGGCTGCCTTCTTCGATAAACAGGTATTGTCCAACAAGCAGACCCATTGTTGAGCCCAGGGCTCGAAAAATCCTAAAAATGGTACAAGTCCTGCAGGTGTAGTACCATTTACAAGTATACAACATGAGAAATCTCCTCGAACTAACTTCAATCTACTTGACCTCCGTCTCTGAATGCGGAGCAAATGTGACAAGATAACAAGATTTAAAGGCATCTTTATTGCTCAATCACTTTGTGAGCCAAAAAAATGCCTTTAAATCTTGTTATCTTGTCACATTTGCTCCATTTTCAGAGACATAGGACAAAAGGAGAAGTGTGGCTCAATGGTTAGAGCAGCAGACCCTGATGCAGAGGTCTGTACCGGGACCAGGGTTCAATTTCCGCCTCGGTGGGTCTTGGGCTCAATTTCCTCGGACGTGATAATTTTTGCTTCGGTACCTATTCTAATCATGGGTCCCACTCTGCAACTCTGGGCAATAGCTTGCTTAATCTACACAACGGTCCCAACAGCGCTGGGATGCCTGGCTTCACCTTGGGGGTGCCCAGGAGTGGACATTTCACAGGGAAAAGCCAGAAAGGGTTTCACAGCGGTATGCGTTACAGCACCAGGACACCCCAGTTGGGGTATTAGTGCGCTTTACAAGTACAAGTACAAATTACATTTACATTTACATTACAAAGCTAGTTTGTCTTCCTACGCTTCCTACTCGCCAGAAAGGGCGAGTAGGACCTAAAAATAGCTCGCCCTTATTAAATTTATCTCGCAAATGCGAGCTGTCGAGTGGATTTTTCGAGCCCTGGTTGATCCAATGCAGAAATAGGTTCCACTACAAGGGCTGCACATTCCACCTGCTCTGATCTACCAGCAGAATGCAGCCTTAGAACTGTCCAAGCCAGAATCTTAAGTGATACATCAAAAACATAACCTGCATGATCCAGACACGTTGCGGGGGCAGAAATGCTTTGCATGCCACCATGTCTATAATCACCCCATGAAAAGAATCTTCTGTACAGGCAGCAAGTGGGACTTCGCCCCACTGATAGAAAGCTCTAGGGTTGGCAGAAGGGTGACCACTGTCTGCAGGTGGTCTGCGAGTGACCGTGCCACGCTTTCTTTCAGCAGCCAGCCACCGAGGTATGAAAATATATGCATCACCGACCATCAAATATGGGCAACGAATACCGCCACTACTTTCAATAGCACTTGAGGAGTCAAGGTGAAGCTGACGGAAAGCACAGCAAATGGAAAGCATTCTGATCCATCTTGAACTGCAAGAAATATCTCTGGGACTGCCAGAGAGGCACATGAAAATATGAGTCCTGCAATTCCAAGGACACCGGTCAATCTCCTTGGTCCAGAGCAGATACGATCTGAGCCAATGTGATAGTTTTGAATTTGTCTTTCCACAGGAAGGCATTCAGGGATCAAACATCCAGAATAGGCAGAAAGCCTCCGTCCTTTTTTCAGGATGAGCAAACAATGGGAATAACAACCCCCAGTTTTCTCCAAACATGGTAAGTGTTCTATGGCAAACTTGAAGAGCAAAACACATACCACCTGAAGCAGGATGGACAGATATTTGTGATATTTGTGAAGGTATTTCTAGAGCGCAACGTTCGCTCCGGAGGGAGCATCTTGGCGCTGAAGATCCTGGATGACCAGTCTTATGGGAGTTAGATGGCTGATTTGGAGTAGTCGTCAGAAAGGTTAAAAATCCAGGTCTTTAGGAGCTTTCTGAAGGGTTTTTCAAGGGTCTGTTGTCTAAGAGTTTTTGGCAAGTTATTCCATGCTTTCGTGGCAAGAAAGCTTAGGGTTTTCCCGCCCTTCGTTTTCAGATTGTATTTAGCAGGGAGGATGAGATTGTCATGGGACGAACGAAGGGAGCGACTGGGGGTGTAGTGGGGAAAACGTCTGGAGAGGTATTTAGGGCCTGTTTTATTGAAAGCACGGAAGGCTATGATCAATATTTTAAAGAGAATTCTTTTGTGAAGGGGCAGCCAATGTAGGGATCGAAGAGCTGCAGTAATGGAGGCTCTGCGGGGCAATCTGAGGACTAATCGCGCGGCTGTGTGAAGCACACTTTGTAGTTTCGATAGCGTGTTCTTTTTTGCCCCTGCGAGGAGGCCGTTGCAATAATCCAGGCGTGAGATTATCAGATGCTACTCTGAAGTTTGTTCTGGTGCAGGAGGAATGATGGGTGAGGGTGAGAGGAAAGACCCATCTGTAGGACGTGATGGATCACAACTTTGAAGGAAGTGCCAGCAAGGGCACAAGTCCTCCAACACCTATTCCCCTGCTGTGGAAGAGTTATTAGTAGTCTTCAGAAGACTGACAAACGTGGGAGCATAGCTCCAGATCCACATTAGAATATGCAAAATGAAAGTAACTGACATCAGCTCACAGGTGTGGTGCTTATATGCTGCTTTGCTCCTTCACATTCGCGGTGGTATGGAGTCAGCTCAGGGCCACATGACACCATCTATCGGCATGCAAGAGCATTGCTGTAAAATTCTCTGGATCCAGTCAGGTTCCTGGGGGATATTCTAAGCTGAGGAATCTACAGGCACAAGTATCCATCAGAACAGTACATGTACTATTTGAAACATTATTTTGTTAGTATTGGTCTCTGGACTCTGCATAGCAGTGAAGATGAGGCCGTCATTGTCTTGTATTTATCTATTTAAAATAGAGATATTTATGTAGTACAAATACAAAAAACGTAGTTCAGCCATTTGAATAATTGAAAAGCATGTACTGGGAACCCTAACGTTTTCTCCTAACCACCATTCAAGAAAAGTACTGACCTGTCCCTCAGTTGCAAAGAGACAGTGGAAGTAACATCAAGAAAACAAGAAGAGAGCTCCAGTATGGAGACCGTTGGCGATGGCAGGGGAACTGTGGAAGCAAGGGAATGACAGAAACTACAGAAGACTCACATCCTGGACTGATGAGAATCAGGTATATAGGATGCCAATGGAAAGGGAGATAAGCAGGGAGAACTGGGTCGATGAGCAGCAATGATACAGGTTGGAGAGGAATGCACCATCACTCTGGACCATTCCCTTCCACACCTGAAGCATTTCCACAATGAAGGCCGAGCATACCAGCCCCTCCCACTTTTGGGGACACCATCCACATGAAAGCACTACCCTCAGACCTCACGAGGAACTCATAAGAACCACAGCTCAAACTCAGATTGCCTGCCCGACACTCCTCACACCGGCAAAAGCAGTCATATTTTGCTGCCTCGCCGTACTCTCTTTTTTGACCACTTTGATGCAGCCTCATTTTCCATCAGGATCAGCAAAGTACCTTTCTGAAACCTCCTGTACTCCCTGGATTGGGAGTGCATAAACCTTAGGCCCTCCCACATACAAGGTCAGGCAGCTTCAGAGAGTAATTGTGACCTGTAAGGCACCGAAGCTTACCACTTTCATGTTTCTGAAGAAGAATGAGGGGTTGCCATTCAATGCTTTGGGGTCATGCTGCCACAATGCAGCAGTGGACAATACAGGGCAGATGACTATAGAAGCAGCAACAGTATAGCAAGCTCTAGCCCAGTATTGCAATTAAAGGGCCTGACGATGAAAGTGCAGCATGGCCTGTTGCCATTGGAGAGGTAGGAACACATCAAGCTCCGCTGGCGCTTGGACATTGATGCTAAATTAAACAAAGAGTGTGCCCTCTCCTATGCAAGCCGTACAATGACGGTACCAACGAAATGGCTGGAGATAAATAAGAAGCAACGTGATTTAATGTATTAATGTTGAAAAAGAGTGAGGCAAATAGGTGCAAAACTCCTTGAGCTGTAATGGCAGTTCTATCCTACCAAATGTCTAATGAATGTGGTCTTACCAATACGTCAGTGGTACTTAAAACTACCAATGACTGAAGGCGGCTAAAATGATGCTAAACATCCACGTATCCTCCCCAATCACGTACACCCAACTCTTACTAGATAAATGTACGTTACAATCTAGTGGTAGCATATTTCCCACAACATACACAAGATAGATTCCCATTAGCTGTGTCCTGTCTTATTTAGGAGCTACATTACACCAAATGTTACATCATTCGATGGCAGCACTAATAGGAAGTACTACGTCATTCACAAAAAATAATTAAAAAATAGCAAATAGCCCCATCTCAGTGCCACCTACTTAATAGCCTTCCACGTGCAGTTAAAATATCCTGTTGAACAGAACGCTTTAGCTCCATCAATGCCAAAAGAATTTCACATCACTCCATTGTTACAACCGTAATAAAGTGGTTACGAAATTCATGCTTGGTGAAATATATGAAAGTTAAAAAAACATGGATGTTAACAGCACAAATTACTGAAAATGTTCCAAGCTGTTAAAACTTTGAACATTGTTGCGCAGCACTTGGGTACCGAGGCCATGCATGAATAATACATACAAAGATTCTGCAATGAATACAAAAAATAAAAACAATATATGTGGTTTCCCGAACACGAGGGGGTTCAAAACAAGCAGCACGCACCTCCCAACGGTGTCATCTTTTTTGCCCCGGCACCACAATCAGAGGCGAACTAATTACAAGCCCAGGTTCCAAAGTTGGGGCGTTTTCAGAGACTGGTGGGATCAAAAGTGGCCCGCTCCTCTCCACAGCGGATATCCTGACGCCGCTCGTACACCCTCTCATCCGCAGCCAGGCCCGGATTAAGAGATTAGCGCACCCTGCTATCTCGATGCATCGTCGAACGGCTCTCCCCACTTCGACCCCTCCCTTTCACAGTCTCTACCGACATTAAACAACATTAAACGTATATGTCACGTAAAGAAGAAACGTCTGGCAAGGCACTCGAGACTAGAGGACGGGTCCTAGAGACACAATAGGATTTCTATCCTCAAAATGACGCTACATACACCTTAAAGAAGTGTCCTTGGTGGCATTACTAACTTTTACCTCACTGAAATGTTCAAAGCCACATAAGAGTTTCTAGATAATGGTAGCAGTGCACAACGTGTCATAATGCCTACATTAAAAACAAATCTTTAGCATGGATTAGAATTTTATCACATGCAACCCTTCAGGAGAACTCAACAATGTTTGCTAAATTAAACTGATCTGATTATTCATGGGCTATGTTAACACCAAATGTATCTAAAGTTCAGGAACATGGGTAAGATTTACGAAACATTTTTGTGAATGCCGACAACCAGAGTAGGCATTGGTACACTTAAAAAATAAAATGTAAACTTTTCTTTTTTTTTCCAAACGCATCAAACAGGTTATGTTAAAAAAAAAAATGTTTTTGTTTTATTTAAAATCAATCACAGACATAGTGGTCTGCTGACCCCAGCTGGTCATCATCCCTTTGATGGATACAATTCCTAATGGGTCACAAACTGCGACCTACCTCAATAATATTCATCAGGTTGGTCAACTTGATACCCACTACATATCACAAATTTAAATTTAAAACTTTCATACATTAGGAATTGTAATTCCTATATTGCGATTCGGTAAAAATCGCAATTTGGAATCGCATTTCCCAATTGTTGCACTTAGCCTTCTTTGCAGGGTCACCCCCAAACTTTTTGTCTTCACCCCTCCTGTTTTCTGAACCAGTTTATGTTGGATTTTAGGAATCTGTGCACTTTACAACTGCTAACCAGTGCTGAAGTGCTTGTGCTCTCTCCCTTAAACATGGTCAAATTGGCTTGCACCCAATTGGCACATTTAATTTAATTATAAATCCCTCGTAAAGTGTACTGAGGGCCTGCAACTTACTAGTAGTGGGTCTGCAGCACTCCTTGTGCCACCCACTAAAATAGCACTTTAAAACATCTTAGGGCTGCCATTGCAGCCCGTAGCACAGTTTTAAACTGCCAACTGGACCTAGCAAAATGAATCCTTTTGTCACGCCTAAACCTTCCTTTTTAGTACATATGGGTCACCACTAAGGTAGGCACTAAACAGTCCATAGGGTAGGGTGTATTGTACTTAAAAAGTGGGAAATGTGTTTTTAAGCTTTACATGTCTTGGTAGTGAAAAACACCTACATTTATTTTTCATTACTGTAATGCCTTCCTCTCTCATTAGTTTACCTGATTACTTTTAAAAACGGATAACTTTTGATTGGGAACCGGTAAAACTCCCATGTTTGATCTCAAATTAATTGCAATTTAAAATACTTTTTAATGAAAAAGTTGGATTTTAAATCACAATTCTGAAAATATGACTTTTAGAAAGTTGACATTATCTTATCCTAACCAGCACTTAATTTGAGCTGGTGGTTGCTGGTGGGGGCCAACGGCACTTATTTTTGGGGACCAGCACTTATTTCCCGCAGCAGATATTTACAGAGCGTAAGAGAGCATAAGAAACACACAGATCATAAAAACTGAATAAGTTAAAGACGGTAACACCGTAACAAAGAGATAAAGCAGGAACCTGCAAGAGGGAGAAAATGGGGAATGTAGTGTCTGGTAGTAGATTAAAGTCTACCAGCCTTGAGATTCAGCGCACCAATGTTTAATTTCACCTGCTGTCAGCTTCTGGACAGAGCTTTAGGCACAACCACATTTTCTTTCACAAATTAAATGCTGGTCCTAACCATTTGGTGCCTGCTACTAGTGTCTTGGGTGACATGGCCCTGCCATTAGGCTTTGTGTATTCCTCCCACACAGTGAGATAAAAGGGCTTAGGTGTGGGCAGGATGGGCCATGTTGATAGGATGTGTGGGTGGGGAGCTGTTCCCTGCCCCATGTAACTTCAGGGTTACAAAGGTGCCTGACACTAGGCATTTGTAACCCTAAAATTCTTTGAAGCCTTGGCAGAGGACGGAGGAAACTTTCCAGAACCAGATGTGAGTGTGGGCCATAGTGTTACACCACTTCAAAAGCTGTCAGCAAGAATAGATATTGGATCCTCAGAGCTAATCTTGTAGAGAAGTGTGGCTCAATGGTTAGAGCGGCAGACCCTGATGCAAGAGTCTGGCCAGGACCAGGGTTCAATTCTCGCCTCGGCGGGTCTCGGGCTCAATTTCCTCGGACCTGATAATTCTCGCCTCGGTGCATATTCTGATCATGAACCCCACTCTGCACCTCTGGGCCATAGCTTGCTTAATCTCTACAACGGCCCCAACAACGCTGAGGATGCCTGACTTCACCTTGGGGGTGCCCAGGAGTGGGCTCCTCACACGGAAAAGGCCAGGAAGGGTTCCTCGGCGGTATTCGTACAAGCGCCGAGATGCCTACGGGTAGTCGTGTGCTATATAAGTGTGTAATTATCCTATCCTTTACATTCTTGGCCCTGCGGACATTTAAGAAAAAGGTTTGTCTGGGTTTTCAGAGGACTGCCCAGTTGCTTGAGGCTTGCCTCGTTCCCCAGAGGACTGCCCTGCCACTTGAGCACAAAAGGGGGTGGTGATGAACAGAGTGTCTGAATTAAGCAGACCACTCTTACCCAGTCCAAAGATCAGGGCTTGATCCATCACCGTTATTTATCTCACTGCACCATCCCACCTCAGAACCTGGCTATATGCAAATTAGTCTGTCCCTGGCCCAGTGCATCATGGGAACAGGGCAGACTAAACTACCAAGCCAATTCTTCACCAGAAAGGAGACACGCTACCGGGGACCGGTTTCTGGCATTTCAGCCGTCTTCGGCCCGGCTTGCTTGAATCCTGATGGTGCAGTGAGAAAGGGACTCATGTCTGAGTATACCCTGCCACACCTATAGTGGCCAAAAACGATTCACAAAAGGGGGTGGTGATGAACAGTGTCTGAATTAAGCAGACCACTCTTACCCAGTCCAAAGATCAGGGCTTGATCCATCACCGTTATTTATCTCACTGCACCATCCCAGCTCAGAACCTGGCTATATGCAAATTAGTCTGTCCCTGGCCCAGTGCATCATGGGAACAGGGCAGACTAAACTACCAAGCCAATTCTTCACCAGAAAGGAGACAAGCTACCGGGGACCGGTTTCTGGCATTTCAGCCGTCTTCATCACCACCCCCTTTTCTGAATCATTTTTGTCCACCATAAGCGTGGAAGGGTATACTCAGATGTGAGTCCCTAGCTCATTGCACCATCAGGATTCAAGCAAGCCGGGCCGAAGACGGCTGAAATGCCAGAAACCGGTCCCCGGTAGCTTGTTTCCTTCCCAGTATAAGAATTGGCTTGGTAGTTTGGTCTGCCCTGTTCCTATGATGCACTGGGCCAGGGTCAGACTAATTTGCATATAGCCAAGTTCTGAGCTGGGATGGTGCAGTGAGCTAAAAAACGGTGATGGATCAAGCCCTGATCTTTGGACTGGGTAAGAGTGGTCTGTTTAATTCAGACACTCTGTTCATCACCACCCCCTTTTCTGAATCATTTTTGTCCACCATAAGCGTGGAAGGGTATACTCAGATGTGAGTCCCTAGCTCATTGCACCATCAGGATTCAAGCAAGCCGGGCCGAAGATGGCTGAAATGCCAGAAACCGGTCCCCGGTAGCTTGTTTCCTTCCCAGTATAAGAATTGGCTTTTAGTTTGGTCTGCCCTGTTCCCATGATGCACTGGGCCAGGGTCAGACTAATTTGCATATAGCCAAGTTCTGAGCTGGGATGGTGCAGTGAGCTAAAAACGGTGATGGATCAAGCCCTGATCTTTGGACTGGGTAAGAGTGGTCTGTTTAATTCAGACACTCTGTTTATCACCACCCCCTTTTCTGAATCATTTTTGTCCACCATAAGCGTGGAAGGGTATACTCAGATGTGAGTCCCTAGCTCATTGCACCATCAGGATTCAAGCAAGCCGGGCCGAAGACGGCTGAAATGCCAGAAACCGGTCCCCGGTAGCTTGTTTCCTTCCCAGTATAAGAATTGGCTAGGTAGTTTGGTCTGCCCTGTTCCCATGATGCACTGGGCCAGGGTCAGACTAATTTGCATATAGCCAAGTTCTGAGCTGGGATGGTGCAGTGAGCTAAAAAACGGTGATGGATCAAGCCCTGATCTTTGGACTGGGTAAGAGTGGTCTGTTTAATTCAGACACTCTGTTCATCACCACCCCCTTTTCTGAATCATTTTTGTCCACCATAAGCGTGGAAGGGTATACTCAGATGTGAGTCCCTAGCTCATTGCACCATCAGGATTCAAGCAAGCCGGGCCGAAGACGGCTGAAATTGCAGAAACCGGTCCCCGGTAGCTTGTTTCCTTCCCAGTATAAGAATTGGCTTGGTAGTTTGGTCTGCCCTGTTCCCATGATGCACTGGGCCAGGGTCAGACTAATTTGCATATAGCCAAGTTCTGAGCTGGGATGGTGCAGTGAGCTAAAAAACGGTGATGGATCAAGCCCTGATCTTTGGACTGGGTAAGAGTGGTCTGTTTAATTCAGACACTCTGTTCATCACCACCCCCTTTTCTGAATCATTCCTGCCACTTGAGGCCTGCCTTCTTTTTCAGAGGATTGTCCTGATGCTTGAGTCTTGTCGTCTTTCCCAGAAGACTGCCCTGTTTGAGGCCTGCCTTGCTCTCCAGATGACTGTCCTGCTGCTTGAGGCCTACCCTACTCTCTGCGAAGGAAGACTGGACCTGCTCCCTTCCTCCCAGGTGGCCTGAGTGACTCTAAGGGTCAGTTGGCTGACCTTCTGTTCTGAGCTACAGGGACACAACAAGCTCCAAAGGCCTCCCCTGCAACTTCCAGGTGAACTGCTGCACTGGACCTGCATGTGCCCTGCTGACCCCTGTTGGAGTGATTTCCTGATCCCCAAGAGGTGCCTCCACAGGTCCTGGACCCTTATTTGTAATCAGAGAGAACTCTTCCTGGCCTAATTGAAGGCTTCCTCAAATTTGGGGCAAAGTGACGCAAAGCCCCACAAAGCCTCGCTGCACAGCGGAAAGATTTGTCGGAACCCACGCAGAGCGACACAAAGCCTCACCACACAGCCTCATCAGATCCAACGCCGGGCGACCAAAGCATCGCAAAGAAACATGGCACAGACCTCCCACCAAGAACACAAGGTACGATTCTCTGTGGGCAAAGCTTGGTTCTTTGTCCAGCCTTCGATCCATCGCGGTCGTCCTGAAGTTGTGACTTTGTCTTGGTCATGCTCGTCCATATAACCACAATTAGTGCTTTCTGCTTCTCTCCACAATTTTTACTTAAACCTTTAAAATTAAAAATCACTGGTTCTACCGAATGGACTTTTGGTCTTATTTCATTTATTGAAGTTTATCTTATTTTTCTAAATTGATTTGAAATTTTCTTGGGTTGTGGGTTCACTTTATTAATATTTGTGAACAGCATAAATACTTTATACAGTGCCTATGAGTTGAGCCTTACTGCTTTTGTGCCAAGCTACCACAGGGTTAACCACATGTTAATTTAGTGACTTCTTTGGCTTACCCTGACAAGGATTGTGGTTGTTGTTTTTTTATACCAATGTCAATACACATGGCCATATAGGTATCTATAGGCACAGAAAAAAACAAAGGTTACAGGGATGGTATAGTTCGGAATTAGCATTTAAAACACCTTAGAAATTCACAGAAAAAGCAAAGGATACAGGGACCTTATAGTTAAGCTCAGGTTTCACTCATACAAAAATTCAGCAGTTATAGTTAGCTGAGCGAACTAGAACTCGTACCACGCATTGCACTGGTTATGACCTTCCATATTATATCACTTATGACGTGGTCAGTGACATCACTGCTGACATTACTGCTGACATCTAAAATGACATCACTCATGACATCATCCATTGACTGAGTGTTTTTAAAACGTTTATATATATATATATGCACGAAAACTCCTCCACGCCACTTTCAATTCCACACGGACCAACGAGGCGTTCACACAGGAGACGGACCACTGGATCAGTTACAGGTTTCTTTATTATTACAGGTACAGCTGGAAAAAGTGCATTACGCGTTTCGGGCTAAACAAGCCCTTGCTCACATGCAATGACTGTTTGTAACTCATTCAGTTTTATACTGCTAGGTGGCTTACCAATCCCAGCCCTCTGACCAGGTCATGTGACCATAGACATAAACAACATATTGAATATTGTAGTTCTTACTGTGCAAATGCGCAAGGAGATATAAATATCAGTTTCTAAACAGAATATAACTTTGTAATCTTCACTTATGACTGGATAAATCCAAGAAGATAAAATAGGGAATTATTTACAAAGAATTCCTATTTGTTGTATCTTGCGAGCACCACATATTAATAGAGGACTAGCATGAGAAGGTGCATTCCAAAGTGATCTTCACAGTGCAAAACAGTTCATGTCTAAAGTGCAGAAAAAAGTTTGCTAACATGTGCCAACATTAGAGAATAAAGTGCTACAGTCAATGATAAAACCACCTGTATAAATATGTTTAATTCATGCTTTCTAAACAATTTAGGATAAAACCACATTTTGTCAGATAATGAACCATGATAAACACATTTCATATTAAATACGGAGTTCATCATAAAAAACTGATTAAAAAAACACCCTATGAATAAAAAAAAGTGTTAAAAAAAAATTCTTGTAAGAAAAGACACCAGGATATTTAATATATTTACACAAAAGAGAGTCGAGGAACTATAAGTATACCACTCCTGGCTAACAGGAAACCTGACTAGCCAGAAGGAAGAGATTAGATACATTTCAGAACCGTATAGAATCAGTATATATGTTTTTATTCTCATAACCACCCAGGCAACCGGGAACCTGACTACCTGGGGTCATGGAATTCATAAGTAAGGAAAGATTAATTTGGCCTCCAGATATGATGAATCGTGTTATAAAAAAGTGTGCAGATCCTCGGTATTATTGAGCCCATTGGGCCATTTACTGTCATACTCGAGGATCATGCTGGACTCTAAGTGCCTTAGTTTGAGCTCTCTATTGCCACCTCTACGTGGTTTGGGCACTGCTCCCACTACATAGTACGTTAAGCAGTTAACATCTTTATTATGTTTTAATTCAAAGTGGCGAGCCACTGGATAGGAAGGGTCGCTGTGTAAGATGGCGGGGTGAGAAAAACCAGCGTCTTATCCTCGCATGCCTGTTGGGGCTTGGTGCAAAATAACGTGACCCGACAATGTCAGCAGCCGAAATGAGGGAACGTGAGCTGGCGGCTGAGGCAATGTTTTGTGCGCAATCTAAACCGGCTAAAGAAACTGCCGGGCCAGCCAGCGCTACAACTGAAAAGGACAACGATATTATATGCCTGTACAAGGAGTTGGAAAAAAAGCGGAAACTTGAAATAACCAAGTGGTGGGAACATCGCTCTTTGTCAAAGTATGCAGAAGTTGGAAGGGTGCCACAAGGACTTCGGATTCTATTAGCGCCCAGCTTTGACAAACCTAATCCCAATATGCTACGTGAGTGGGGGGAGAGCAACCTCACTGCCTCAATGAATTTAGTTAAAATCCTCATAAAATATGCTCAAATCGATCGTGAGGAACTATTAAAAGAAATTGATGTCCTTTTGGAAAAAATTAAAGAATTGGGAGCTACTGAACAAAATGCTAAACTAGAGGAAACCATGTTAGACCACCTACAAAAACATGAGGAAAAAATCAAATTGAGAAAGGCAACTAAATTCAACCGTGACCTACAAGATTATGAAAATGGTCAGATTTTTACTTTCTCTAGGAAGTTTGATCCCATAAAGCGCCAACAATACACAGAAAAAGTCAATACTCAGGAAGAAGTGGCTAGTGCAAGACAAATTGTAGAAAACTCAGACAGTCTTGAAACCATTTCACTCACCAGTGCATCCAGCACGGAATCTATTCCCACAAGAAGAAAACAAACAGTGTTGAATGTGGGACAGGAGATTGATTTTTTAGTCGAGGCGAGACTGCAAACACTAAGGCCTCGGCGGAACCAAGTAGCAGCAAATGTCGGCGAACCAAAAGACGACGTGAACAACGCAAAAGGTGCAAAGAAAGACACCAACACCAAAAAAACAAAAGCGAAATGGAGAAAAAACAAAAAGGATTAGCAGATAATACTGTGATCAATCTATCCAATGTTACCCTATCCAAAGCTGAAGAACAACTGCTGGCTTTGGGTCTCAATTTCTGCCCAGGTGATAGTTTTAATTACGCTAGAACTCGCATTGATGTTTATTGTTTCATCAGGAAGTTAAAGCTAAAGAAATTCTTTGCCCTTAAAACATCAAAAGACATTGAAGAAGACAACGTAGCTGATGGAAATGGAAGTGCTCCCGCTATTAATTTAGCAGCATCGGATGTTCACCAATTACTCTTGGTACATGATTTGGCAGATGGTTCGGACAGTTCTGAAGAGAATGAACAAGATCAAGCTACCCAGGCACGACTACGCAGAATAGACCACGTCCAAGAGGGGGCTGGGCTCAGCCCCTTCAAACCGAAGTCTAGTTTTGTTCCAATTATGCCAAAGGACAGCATTGATGTGTTTCATGATTTAATTATTAATGATCTTAAAAAATTAAATCATACTGTCCTCAAAAACAGATGTGAAAGAAATTTGTTTTTTAAAAGAAAGGCATATTTTGATTTGGTCAAAAAATTGGAAAACAATCAGGAGGTGGTGGTTAAAAAGTCTGATAAAGGCGGGAACCTAGTTTTGTGGCCTAGGAAGGAATATGTAGCCGAGGCATCTCGCCAATTAAATGATGAGAATTGTTACGCTAAGTCCAACATGAAGGAATATGAGAAAGCTAAATCTGTTCTACACAAAATGTTAGCATATTGGAAAAGACAAGGGTTAATTTCCACAGAAGAACACAAATATATGCTAATAGAGTTCCCAGTGATACCTGTGTTGTATCTAATTCCCAAGATTCATAAAAAAGTGGTCCCTATTCCTGGAAGGCCTATTATATCGGCCATTAATAGCATAGGTGAACATGTGGGCCAATACCTTGATTTTTTCCTACAGGGCTTGGTAATGTCATTACCTAGCTATGTTAAGGATACTGGCGATTTTCTACAGAAAATCAAGAAGCTCCCATGGTCTAATAATTTACTTCTTATCACTTTAGATATAGAAGCTCTATATACATCAATAGACCATACACAAGGGCTCGCTTCAGTCAAATACTTCTTGGAGACACGGTCCAGCACACTCTATGAGCATAACAAAATCTTACTGCAGTTAATCAGTTGGTGTCTGAACAATAATGTTTTCTTGTTCGACAAGGATCTATATAAACAAATGAGAGGAGTGGCGATGGGGGCCTGCTTCTCCCCCAGCTATGCATGCTTGCATGTTGGCTGGTGGGAGGAGCGGGTCCTCAAAACCGCCTTTCTAAGGGAATATAACACCCACATTAGATCTTACCTGCGGTATATAGATGATGTGTTCATTCTGTGGGAGGGTACAGAAGAGGAAGCTACTTTGTTTGTGAATGAGATAAACAAAAATGACTTAAATTTAAGATTTACTTCCCACATTGAGAGAAAGGAAATCGAGTTTCTTGATGTAAAGATTTTTGTACACAATAATACCCTTGAAAGTACATTACACAGGAAGGCGACTTCAGGTAACATCACTTTGCACGCGACCAGTTCGCATCCAAAGCACCTCATTGCTAGTATTCCCTATGGAGAAATCCTAAGGATAAAAAGGATCTGTAGCAATGAGGAACAATTTGAAAAGTGTAAATCTGATTTAATAATCAGATTAAAAGACAGAGGATACTCTTCCAAAATAATCAGGGAGGCAGAAGAAAAGGCCAAAACTAGACCTAGAAGCAGTCTTTTCACAGAGGAACAATGCCCCAACTCAGCCGGTGTTACCAGCCCAGATCAGACACCAGACACTCCTAGGTTAATTACTACTTTTAACAGAGAGGAACGTCAGATCAGGTCCATCATAAATAGGCATTGGCCTGTAGTTCTGACAGACAACATCCTACAAACTAGGATAGCTGCCAAACCTACAATCACCTTTAGAAGGAGCAGCACTATGGGCAGTAGACTGGATAAAGTATCCCCTGAGATTAAAAAAGTCACTACTTGGATGCCTACAAAGAAAGGGTTCACTAAATGTTCCACATGTAGAGCGTGCAAATTTGGATGCAACATGACCTCATATCACACGCCCTTCAAGACTACTTCCAACCCTATAACTGGCAATTACACGTGCAAGACCGAATATGCCGTATATGTCCTGACGTGCACCTGTGGGCTACGCTATGTGGGTAGCACGAAGCTACAGGTGCACGTCAGGATTTTGCAGCATATTAGGGCCATTTTACACAGCGATGCAACATATCCTGTTGCAAGACATTTTAAGAAAGTGCATGCGAACAACATAAACTGTCTTTCTTACTATGTAATTGACGCTGTAAATAAAAAGAGAAGAGGGGGCAATAGAGAACGCCAACTCCGGCAATTAGAGACCAAGTATATCTTGGACTTAGATTGCAAATGGCCCAATGGGTTGAACACGACGGAAGACATGCGGAGTTTTCTGTAATAACAAACTAGTTACAGCATGGTCTTAACCCCGTTGGTTCTTGTACCCCAGTCTTGTGTGTGTATATGTGTATATATATAAATTTGTCCTTGTAAATATAATACATGTATATAGCATGCACATATTCCTCCCTCATGTAGAATTTCTCTCTTTTAAAAAAACAATGAAGTGTAAATCACTGTTTTTATAATCAAATGATTTTGGGATGTTTTTACGAATACCTATATTTGCCTTGAATTTATTTACATGTATTCTTGTGGTCAATGGCAAATCAGACCCTTCGATCCAAATTTGATTATTTAGAGAAATTTGCACCATTTTCTTTGCACTTGCACTTTACTATTTTGTAAGGGATGCACTTATAAGCACTTTTTTGAACCCTCTCCATAGTTATAGACTATGTATGTGTACAAACTTAAAAAAACTGTTTTAGAGGTTGATTTCAACGGATAACAGTTCAGCTTTTGTACAGGGTATTTTGATAAAACGGATTTAACCGGTTATTTATTTTTCCCTGAATTACTGCTTGCAAATACGGTAATAGATAAAGGTTGTTTTACCTTTTTGTAAAAAGAAAATTTTAAAATACAAAGAACTATAACTATATTTATTTTTTATAAGTTCTGTGGCATATTTTAACTAATGAAATTCAAGTTTTAGATTACTTGTATAAATGTGTTTAATATGCCAAATGTGATATTCCGTTTCATTTTACAAGCAGTTACATTGTTACACAAAAAAAAGAAAGCTACAATGCACAGTATTTTTTCCATGTTCTTACACATGTGGTCTGTGATGTAAACAGTAGGAGGGGCGCTTTTTGCACTTTAAATTGAAACCATGGTGTATGCAATTTTGTGACACGTGATCAAGGGCTTACGGGCTTGAAACGCGTTGTGTTGGGTCACTGAAATAAAATATTGCCCACTTGAAGCTCCGGAGGTCTGCGTCTCTTTCCTCGCCTGTTTGCCGCTGGAGAATTCAGGAAGTGGTTCGAGTGTTTCCAGATATATATATATATATATACATACACATACATACCAAGGAGCATTGGTAAATAAGTGGGTGTATGACTGTATAAGTGAGTGATTAGGTGTCTCAGGGAATATATGGATGGGTGACTGGTTGTGTGAATGTATCAGTCTGACAGTTGTGTCCAAGTGGCTGTATGGGTGATTGATTGGTTGGTTAGTTATCTGAGTACCTGTATTGGTGTCTGAGTGTCTGTGTTGGTGGGTGAGGATGTGTGTAACTGCCTGTATAGATGAGTGAGTGGGTGAGTCAGTGACTGTATGGGTTAGAGTGTGTATGTGAGAAGGGCTGTATGGGTGAGTGAGTGTGTGTATGGCTGTGTGGGTGAGTCGATGTGTCAGTGGTATATGGGTGAGTAACTGGGTATGTGAAGGGCAGTCTAGGTGAGTGATAGGGTATATGAGTGACTGAATGGACGGTGAGTGCGTGCGTGAGTCAGTGACTGTATAGGTGTGTGAGTATGTGTTAGTATCTGTATAAGTCAGTGGGTGTGTGTGTAACTGTATGGCCGAGTAAGTGGCTGTTTGATTGACTGTATGGGTGAGTGAGTAGGTGTGTGAGTAGCTCTACGGGTGACTGACTCATTGTCTGAGTGGCTATGTGGGTGTTAGAGTGGAAATGTCAGTGCCTGTATTAGTGAGTGGGTGTAGGAGAGGCTGTATGTGTAGGTGAGTGGATGTGTGTGTAGATCTAAGAATCAGTGGATGGGTGTGTAAGTACTGGTATAGGTCTGAGAATGGGTTTGTGAATGGTTGAGTGGGTGTATGAAAGGTTCTATGGTGTGGGAGTGGGTGCATTAGGGATTTTTGTGGATGATGCCATCAGTTAAGTTATTTGACATGTCATTAGTGATGCTATCAGTGATGTCACTGACCATGTCATGAGTAATGTAATGTGAGGTCATAAGCAGTGCATTGCGGGGGCTGTAACTGCTGAATTTCACTGGTTTTTTAACAAGTGAAACCTGAGCCTAACTATAACGTCCCTGTAACCCTTGTTTTGTCAGTGAATTTGTTAAGGTTTTTAAATGCTTATTCCTAACTATAACGCTAGGTAACATCCAAGTGTTTAGAGAAAAACTTATGACAAAATAGACAATTTCATAGACAGATATGCTTTATAGGATATACCGGTAATAATAGAAATAGGACTAAACTTATATAACAGTTAAATTAGAAATAGGATTAAACTTTTGTATCTCTGAAAGCTTTTTCTTCTTCTTTTTTCTACTTCTTTTATCCACCTTTGCCGTCCAGGTAGAAGGTTTAACTATGAGAAATTGATGATCTATATTAGATCTGAGGTATGGGAGTTAATGCATAACAAAAACAAGAGAACCACATGTTATGTACTGAATACGATCTGACAAAAATAAGGTGGTTTATCAAGATTTATCAAACATAGCAAATGTATCAATTGTACATAGGCAATTTCATAAAGGAGTAAAAATAACTCCATTGTTATGTTAATCAATAATCAGAATGAAAATGTCTTTTTAACGTGTCTTTCTTTAAGTACCTCCATGTAAGAATGAATCCCTTACACTAAGCTATGTATAAAGAGACGTTTTATGCTCAGAATTTTAAATGAAGAATAATAATTGAACTGAAAGTCTTGTTGTTGATATTAGCAAACAGAATGTGAATAGGAACTATAACACTCTTTTAAATGTGAATAAGAACTAAAAATGTTCTGTTCTTTCTAGAGAAATTGGCTGCAAATATATTTGTCCTGATGAAGACACCACGACGTGTCGAAACGCGTTGACAGACAGACCACAGCCACAGCAATATTAGATAGGACAAACATAATTGTCTTTTCAGTGTTTTTAATTCATGTGTTTTATCTATAAAGAATATCTGTTTTATTGCATCAATTTATCTTGTATACAAAATTTAATTGTAAAATCAATCTTTTTTAATTAAAACAAATCATTTTTTGATATCAATTTCATGTTTGTGTTATAGTTTATGCTCATTTTTTGAACAGAATCTTTCTGGACATAGCTAGTGTTTGCTTATAAGATAGCCTGGGTTGATACCTTGACATTGTACATTTTCCCTGACCCAGGATCTTTATCCTTACCAGGGAGCCCTTGATTTATTACAAAAATTTCTACCCACGGTAATCCCGTGTGGGGCTTTAGCTCATTATAGTCTTAACCGGTCTCTTTACCATGGAGGTTAACTAAAGAACAATAGACTGTACTCCTATACCTCTGTCTATAATTCGCTTTGGCCTGCTCCTTTCTTTTCTTTCTTGATCAACTATAAATAACTTATATTACCGGTGAAGCATCAAATAACCCTAATGGCCCAATTTCAGACCTTTGGGTTTTCAGATGATGATTTTGCTACACTGGTAGGTACCAGTGCATCGTTTGGAAATGGCTCTACGAGTAATCCCCTCAATAACAGTGATACAAATAAATTGTCAAATTTACAAAAGAAATTAATAAGAATAGAAGCCCATGGGAAATTTATGTTAAACTATTTTAAGAATGGCATAATCCCATTAGGACTCAGAGTTAGGAATATTCCAGGTCTGTTTGTTGATACTAAAACTTTTCTTACTAAATGGAGCATGATTGCTACTCGCTGCTCCAGAGACTTAATGATCCTAATAATATCCACATCTAAGGAGTTAGCAACAGAAATAAGAAAGGAAATAGAAGAACTAGAAGACAAGATTAAAAAATCAACCACGATGGAAGAGGCAGAGAAACAGTTTGACATTATAAAAAAGGATATGATTTCTTTTTCAGACTATCTTAAAAAAAGAAAGGAAGAGAGATTTGTCAAAGATAAGAGGTTCTACACTCTGGAACGTACCTACCCATATATTGTAGAAGGTTATTTCAAATCAGACTACCAACAAGGAACACCCAGATATGATACCCAACATAGAATTAATACGTTCTCTGATTCATCAGATCCAGAATCAGAAGAAGAAAATGGGATGGGTTCCCATGATGAAAGACCTTTTGACCCCAGGAACAACCAAAGAGGAAATCGCCAACCTTTTTTAGGGAACTGAGGGGGGAGAGGAGGCCGGAGAAAAGTAAGATTCCAGAACCCAACAAGAGGCAATTACCAGAACCATCAATATGCCCAGGAGCCCCAACAATACCTGGAAACAAGGAGCAAACAATATTGGAGGAACGGGATGTAATGCCGATATTTAATCTATCCTCACACAATTTAGCTCCCTCTGACCTCTCAATCTTATCTAAAGGATTGTCTTTTGTTCCCCATGCACCGGCAAATATCTTTGAACTATATCGAGACATCCATGCTTTCTTTCGAAAAATTAGATTAAAAAAATTCTTTATGGATAATGACCCTCTGGCACTAGAGAACATATCTCCAAACATAGTATCTCTGCCCTCTACATTCACACCAACCTTAGAACAGGTAGGTCCTGAAATAGCAATTTTCGAAAAAGCGGTGTTAAACAAACTAGACCAAACTCTAAGGTTTGTCCCCAAACCTAAATATAACATCACAAAAGAAGAATACGACTCAATAAATAGGTTTAAAAATGACAAAACAATTACTGTTAAAAGTAGCGATAAAGGCGGAGGAATAGTTCTGATTGACACTGCGATATATGAAACCAAAATGTTGGAGATGTTAAATGATCCGACGTTTTACAAAACAATTAAGCTAAACCCCACAGATAGGATAGTGAAAACCATTAATAAGATAACAAGCAAAGCTCTAGATGCAGGAATCATAAACAATAAAGAATTTGAATTTTTAAATAAATCAGAGAGAAAGGTCTCATGTATATATGGACTACCTAAAGTCCATAAAAACCAAGAAGATCCACCTTATCGCCCTATCGTATCTACAATAGGAACCCCTTTGGAAGCGATCTCTAAATATCTGGACAATATACTTCGTCCATATATCTCTCTTTCACCATCCTATATTAAGGACACGGGTGAGATCATAAAGAAGATTGAGAGCCTGCAATTTAATCCTCAGAGGGACATCCTAGTAACTCTTGATATTGAGTCCCTATACAGCAACATTCCACAAACAGGAGCCATAGAAACAACAATGTGGTTTATTGAGAAACACCAGATCCCATGTTCCAGCAATTTTATAAAGGAATGTCTAACCCTGGTACTAAGAGAAAACTTTTTTGAATTTGGAGAACATCAATTTCTGCAAACGAAGGGAGTTAGCATGGGAGCCTCCATGGCTCCCTCAATAGCTAATATATATATGGCTGCATTTGAGACTAGACATATCTTCAATGAGATGGCCCCTTTCTTCGAGTCTGTTTCCCATTGGTAACGATACATAGATGATATCTTCTTTGTGTGGACCAATGGGGAACAGACTCTGGAGGAGTTCCTCTTGTGGCTTAATGAAGCAGATGAGAATTTGCGGTTTACTGCCCACACCAACAAGAATAAGGTAGAGTTCCTTGACATCTATATCAAGAACAATGAAGGAATCCTAGGGGTAGATTTATACACCAAACCGACCGCTAGGAATACTTTGTTACATTTTAAGAGTTTCCACCCTAAATGTCAGAAAGACAGTATTCCCTTTTCCCAATTCCTTAGAGTGCGGCGCAATTGCACCAACCTAAGATATTATGACCTACAATCAGAAATTATGAAGAGAAAATTCATCCAAAGAGGGTACCCTCATCGCCTGGTTAGAGAGGCGTATAAAAGAGCCAGGTTCTACGATAGAGACGCTCTTTTAAACTCACAAAAACCAAGAACAGACCCAAAATTGGTCTGTATAACTAAACATTCAACCCTTGATGCAACTATCAGGCAAATAATTAACTCTAACTGGCACTTGTTGAACCTAAATAACACCCAACCGAAGATGGCAAAACCCATGTATGCACATAGGCGAAATAAAAATCTAAAGGATCAAATTGTTTGTTCCAGATTCCCTGAAACAACAGAAAATCCGCCCTTTGTGCAGAGATCCTTTGAGAATAAGAACCCGATAAAAGGTACCTCGAGTTGTGGCTCATGTAAGTCATGTAACAGTATCCATAGAGGAGAAACTATGACCTTTAACAATGTTAAGATACAAGCAAAGGACCTATGGACATGTAATACACAAAACATAGTCTACCTAATCACATGTCCCTGCAATTTGGGATATGTTGGGGAGACAGCAAGAGCCATAAAAACTAGATTAACTGAGCACAGATCAGCGATAAAAACAAAGAAGGTCACAGCACCATTAGTAAATCACTTCTTGGATTTTAGACATTCCCCTGAGGAAATAAAGTGGCGGATTCTAGAAAAGATACATACACCAAATAACACAGGAGGTGATAAAATAAGAAAAAAACGAGAAATATACTGGATTTTTACCCTTAATACATTTGAACACGGTCTGAACCAGGAATGTCCCTGGGAAAATGCCATAATATAAGAAACTGTTCTTTGTATCAGGTACACCCTATTTTTAATTTAAAATTTAAAATCCAATGTATAGATACTTTTCTGGTACAATGCGTTAATCAGAGAATGACTGAGTTTACTCCGAAAGAAATAAGAAACTGACTCTAACTTTAATCTGATTAATATGCGTGTACCAGATCCCAAAGATGTCTTTTAAGAAAAGATTCCAACTATAGACTTTAATACAAGAAGCGTTTTTTTGCTACCAACAAGAAAACAATATGTTGAATCAAGATAGCAGTACTATATTTTTAAATAAGGCTAATGTAAAAGATAGGCACCTTAAGTAGCACTATAGCTTTAAATAGGGGTGGCGCTACAGATAGATGATGTCAGGAATACACAGTACAAATACCAATGACAAGGCGGCTTACAAATCCCTTCTTTTTCACAAACCCGCCGGTATCTGATGGAACCTCTACGACAGCGAACGCTTTGCAGGTAAAATTTACTCCCCTGGCCCCCTAGTCCTTAAGGAATTACACTTATACTGTGTAAGACAATATATCCTTTTGCCTTACTTTTGTTTAATTCTCGTAGATTTCTGTAAGGAGAAAGAAAATCGAGTCCCAGTGACAGTATATGCCCCGTAACGTTAATGCTGCATTCCGCGGTGAAAAAAAGACCGGTTTACACTGCGCTAAACCCGCCGCAGTAACGGAGCATCTAACACATGATCCTTGATAAAAGAATTTTAAAAGGTAGGAAGTTGCGCCACCGCCACACAGCATGCACAGCGTGGGATATAACCCTTAGGAAATTAGCAAATAGTGATTAGTGCTCTTCATTTCTTTTTAAGGGTCAAACGTAAACATTGGTTTAGCCCGCGACTTTCGAGATATCTCCATCGGCATCATTTACCGGCACAACGTGTTGTACCGCTGAACTTTGAATGCAATCCTCTAAGCGGTGAGAGATATATCAGTTTTAAATCTATAAAAATTCAGCCTTAAAGACTATGTGCTATATTGTAACCTATAGATATATCATAATTTCCTAGCAGGTAACACAGGTCTTCAAAGTGAAGAGTATCTATAAAAAAATTTAGGACACGACAAGTGAGAAGGGAGCAGTGAAATCTTGAGAAACAGGTACGCAATATTATGCTAATGGTACATCGCGATTATGCTAATTAGGCTTCTAATTTCACCAGGATAAAATACAAAGAATTTGAAAGATTTAGACATGTCAATTGTGTCTTTTTCAGATTTCACATGCCGCAAAATATATATTTTTAAAGGTGCCTCACCCTTCGTGTACTAAAATGGAGAACTAAAGACCTCTAAAAAAGTCCCACCAGGTAAAAGAAAGGATACTGAATGTATAACCCGACATGAGGCACAAGGCATGCAAATGTAAAGATCTAATGAAACGCTAGGTAACATCCAAGTGTTTAGAGAAAAACTTATGACAAAATAGACAATTTCATAGACAGATATGCTTTATAGGATATACCGGTAATAATAGAAATAGGACTAAACTTATATAACAGTTAAATTAGAAATAGGATTAAACTTTTGTATCTCTGAAAGCTTTTTCTTCTTCTTTTTTCTACTTCTTTTATCCACCTTTGCCGTCCAGGTAGAAGGTTTAACTATGAGAAATTGATGATCTATATTAGATCTGAGGTATGGGAGTTAATGCATAACAAAAACAAGAGAACCACATGTTATGTACTGAATACGATCTGACAAAAATAAGGTGGTTTATCAAGATTTATCAAACATAGTGAATGTATCAATTGTACATAGGCAATTTCATAAAGGAGAAAAATAACTCCATTGTTATGTTAATCAATAATCAGAATGAAAATGTCTTTTTAACGTGTCTTTCTTTAAGTACCTCCATGTAAGAATGAATCCCTTACACTAAGCTATGTATAAAGAGACGTTTTATGCTCAGAATTTTAAATGAAGAATAATAATTGAACTGAAAGTCTTGTTGTTGATATTAGCAAACAGAATGTGAATAGGAACTATAACACTCTTTTAAATGCGAATAAGAACTAAAAATGTTCTGTTCTTTCTAGAGAAATTGGCTGCAAATATATTTGTCCTGATGAAGACACCACGACGTGTCGAAACGCGTTGACAGACAGACCACAGCCACCGCAATATTAGATAGGACAAACATAATTGTCTTTTCAGTGTTTTTAATTCATGTGTTTTATCTATAAAGAATATCTGTTTTATTGCATCAATTTATCTTGTATACAAAATTTAATTGTAAAATCAATCTTTTTTAATTAAAACAAATCACTTTTTGATATCAATTTCATGTTTGTGTTATAGTTTATGCTCATTTTTTTAACAGACTCTTTCTGGACATAGCTAGTGTTTGCTTATAAGATAGCCTGGGTTGATACCTTCACATTATAACGTCCCTGTAACCATTGTTTCTTTCTTTCAAGTTCTAAGGTTTTTTAATTGCTAATTCCAAACTATAATGTCCCTATAACCTTTGTTTTTTTCCAGGAATTTTTATTGGTTTGTAAGAAGTCACAATTGAAGAGTGGTGGAGAAAGTTGGCTGAGTCTACGACCAACTCTCAGGAGTCCCACTGTGTAGGACTTACAGGAGGTACCAGGAGGCTACACATGAAAATATATTATTTCTGCCCCGGGGAGGTGCGGGTCCCCGCCCCTAGTTTCCATTTACTGCCGGTAGAGCCTCCCCCGCATTGATTAAAAAAATGTATGTGCCCCAGGGAGGTGGCGGTCCCCGGGGCTGCGGGGGAGGGCGTAGAGCCTCCCCCGCATTGTTTAAAAAAAAAAATGTATGTGCCCCAGGGAGGTGGATGTCCCCGGGGCTGCAGGGGGGGGGGCATAGAGCCTCCCATGCATTATAAAAACAAATAATTATGAGCCCCAGGGAGGTGGCGGTCCCCAGGACAGCGGTCGAGTCGCATGGCTCCCCCGCCCCTAATTTACATTTACTGCCGTGCGGAGGTGGCGGTTCCCAGGGCTGCAGGGGGTGATCAGACCGCCCCCCGCATTTGTATACTATAGTGCCCCAGGGAGGTGGCGGTCCCCAGTGCTTTTCTAAAGCATAGGAGGGGGGCCCATGAACACCCCTCTTTTATTACCCTCATGCCCCCGGGACCTGGCCCACCCGGTTGTGATAATAAACAAAGAACGTGCCGGTGTTTTAAAAAAAGAAATTACAGCCAAATCCGATGACCTCGCCTTAAAAAAATATGATTGTTTGGGCCCTGCGGGGTCAGGACACCCCCCTCTCCCCCCCAAGAGGCCTAGGGGGCCAGTGTGTTTCTACCTTGCCCCCTTTCTATCTTTTAAACATTTTTTGTGGGACTCAGTTCAACCGAGTACCAAGATGGCTGCCAACACTTCCTGGTTGATGTGTTGGCAACCAATCAAATTTCAGTGCGGTTTCAGTAGGATGTTGGGCTCCCAGATATCTATATTTTTAAATCTTAAATAACTCTCAAACTACTGAACAGATTTACACCAAATAATAAAACACACACTTTCTGGACCAACATCTAGCTCTCTGCCAACGTTGGTGTAATTCTGTTCAGCGGTTTGGGCTGTAGTCGTATTTTAAAAATGAAAATTCCCTATAGATATAACATGGGTAACACACGTTTAGGGACCTCCCTTTTTTCTCAGCCCACACTTGACTGATCACCCCGAAACTTTCAACACATCAGCTGAACCAAAATTTCGTGAATATTCATCAAGCGCCGTCAAAGTTATTGGCAACTTTGGTCCTAACTATAACTATTTACTGGTGAATATATATATATATCCATTTGATGCACTTTTCTTTGCACATGGTGTGTAAATAAAATAGTGGAGAAAGCTAACTGTTGCTGTGCCGTGTCTTTATCTACGGGACTCGTAGGAGAAGAAGCTGATGTGATATATATATATATATATATATATATATATATATATATATATATATTATGCTCCAAAATTCCTTTCCAGAGGCAAAGAATTGACGGCACTCCACAACTCGATTATCAAAGTTCAATGTTTTTTTTAACAATCCAACAGAACGCGTTTCGGCATCGCGCCTTCGTCTGCTGTCACTCGCATCAGTTTCATGTGCATTTAAATAAAGATAGGAATTGACGTAAATCTGATGTTCAATCTATGGGAGTTAATGCATAACAAAAACAAGAGAACCACATGTTATGTACTGAATACGATCTGACAAAAATAAGGTGGTTTATCAAGATTTATCAAACATAGCAAATGTATCAATTGTACATAGGCAATTTCATAAAGGAGTAAAAATAACTCCATTGTTATGTTAATCAATAATCAGAATGAAAATGTCTTTTTAACCCATTAATCCACAGAAACAGCAAAAAAAACAAGATATACAGTGTAACTTTTCTGATTTTTTCTTGCAACCTGTAAACAGTTATAGATGTTAAGAGTCAGAAGGGGGGAACGTCTTGATTAGCCTAAATGACTGGCTAACTCTTCCCCTGTATTTAATCCTAACAGAAATTTTGTCCGAAGGTCTATGATGAACCTCGACTCAAGTTTTCTCATTTGTAACTCTCTGTTCCCTCCACGATCTTTCGGAGGTATTTGATCAAGACAATGGAATTTGAGGAGATTGCGGTCACTGTTGTGTTTCAATGCGAAGTGTCTCGCTACAGATTCGCTTTTTTACAGGATGAATTGAGCTCCTGACATAGTAAAGTTAGCAAGGACATTCGAGACGATATACACAAAATGGGCTTGTGCACGTGAGAAATTTATTGATTTTTCTCACTTTACCAGTACCTGGAATTTCATAGTTGGTAACTTTGTGACTCGAATGGCAAGCCTTGCAATTTTGACAAGGGAAAAACCCAGTAAGGTTTCCGAGTCGGGGGGATCTTGGGATAGTATCAAAGTGGCTGTGTATCAGGGTATCTTTTAGGGATCTGTTCCTTCTGTAAGTTTTTTTAGGATGGGGTGAAAGTTGCTTACCAATGATCCCGTCTGTTTTCAGAATTTTCCAATGTCGACTCATGATGTTATGAATCATTGAGGAGTCATTGGAGAAAGTTGTGATGAAGCGAGGAGTTTTATTTTCACTAGCTACTTTCTCACTTGGATGTTTAACAGACTTGCTCTAGAAACTGAACACACTTTGTCATAGGCTTTTTTGAGTGTGATATCCGGATAGCCTCTCAATTTGAACCTTGCCATGGAATCTTGTGCAGCTCGCTATAAATCCTCTGTAAGAGTACAGTTTCTTTTGAGGCGTAATAGTTCACCAAAATGTATACTATTTTATAAAGGTTTGGGATGACAGCTGCTGGCTTCTAGGGTAGAGTTTCCGGCTGTGACCTTCCGAAAAAGAGAGGTGCAGATTTTTCCATCCCTGATAAAGACTTTGAGATCAAGAAAGTATACCTCAACACTGCTTATGGTGCCACTAAGATGCAAATTGAGATCATTGTGATTTAAGGATTGAATGAATAGTTCAGCCTCTGTCTTGGAACCTTTCCAGAAAATAAACAGATCATCAATATATCGGTGCCACCCGATAATTGACGTGACTCATCTCTGATTGCCATCGGACCAGGCCACCTGCTTCTCCCACCAGCCTACGAATAGATTCGCGTAGCTGGGGGCGAAGCAGGTGCCCATCGCTGTCCCTCTCCTTTGTCTGTAATATTGTTTCTGGAACAGAAAATGTTGTTATGCAGACAGAAATGCAAGAATTCCACCAACATACAGTTATGTTTCATGTATTTCAGAGAACGAGTTTTTAGAAAGTACTGTACTGCCTGTATTCCATGGTTGTGCGCTATGCATGTGTAAAGTCCAGTCACATCCAACACTATCATCAGCATATCAGGTTCCCAAGGTATATCAGAAATGATGCGAATAAAGTCAGATGTGTCCCTTATGTATGATGATAGGGATTTGACATGCTCAATCAAAAAGAAATCCAAAAATTGTGACATATTCTCAGTTAGACTGCCTTTTGAGGAGATTATTGGTCTCCCTGGTGGCAGTGTCGAGTGTTTATGAATTTTTGGTAAGTGATAAAATGTGGGAGTTATTGGCTGTTGGCATGTCAAAAATGTCACTTCGTTCGCATCTAACATCCCTTCTGTTGCCCACTTGTCAAGTAGAAGGTGATATTCCGTAATGCTGGAATTGTAGTCATCTTTATTGATCTTAGTATAACAGTCTGTATCCTTCAGTTGTGTCAGTGCTTCGGTGCAGTAATATTCTCTGGTCATTGGGACGATATTTCCGCCTTTATCCGATGGCTTGCATACTATGTTGGTATTAGCTTGTAGTTTTGTCAAGGCATTCCTTTGGACTAGTGATAAGTTCCATTGTTTGTTGTAGGATTTTGAAGTTTTATTACTTCTTAAGCTTAGTAAATCCGTTTTGACTGCTTCTTAAAAGACGTCTATTGCGTCATGCGGCATCATGGGAATGAATTTGGATGTCAGTTTGAAATTTGTGGGAGCTCTGATTTGGGATACACCAAACTGTTGAGCTATATCTGCTAGCTGGTTAATTGTTTGGTCTGAGTCCCCTCTTTGGCTCGCAATGATTTGCATTAAATCCAAATCAATTAATTCCAAATCAGTTGATTGATGAGCATTACCCAATTGCGGATTCAAGCTTACAGCATTCTTAAGACTGTGGAACTTTTGAAGTTTCAGTTTCACGGTAAAAAGGAACAAATCAATTCTGGTCTGGGTAAATTCAAAGCCGCTGGTGGGGCAGAAAGTCAGTCCTTTCTTCATAACTTGTTCTTCTGTTTTAGAGAGTTTGTAAGGAGTTAAATTGATGATGGTAAGGTCTTCAGGCACACTTATCTCAAGGTGCCCCTCTTGCTCCTTGTTTGGGTGGCCATTCCTAAATTTCCTGAGGTGGAATCCCCCGCGCCGTATCTGCCTTGTCTTTGTTGTCTTTGTGTTTCTGGTGGCTTGCCTTTTGTGCCCCTTAGTTGCGCTTGGCGCATTATTTGAAACTCCTCGCGAAAAAGGCTCTGCGGGGTACTGGATGTTGTACTTGTTGTGGCAGATCTCTCATCCCCTGATTGTTCTGCGTCGGTCACATCCGATTCTGAAGTGGCGGGTTCTGGGATGGTTGCTGGAACTGCCTTACTTCTTAGAGCTTTTCTCGGGACATCAAATTTGCGTGCGAATGTCAAAATCCGCCCTTGTGCATAGTCTTTGGCATCCCTCTGAAATTTAGACTGCTTACGTTGTCTAATTTTATCTTCATATGCCAGTAATCGTGTTTTCATTTCTTCCCTTAGGCGGTCTGTGGTGGTCACATCTGGATCCTGCGAGATAATGGCTTCCAGGTCATCAATTTCCTTTTGACATTTCGCCCTATCACTCCACACAAACTTGATGAGTATTCTCAGCATGCCCCCAGACATTTCTGCGGTATAGGTTGACCATTGAGCAAGTAATTGTGGGTCCGGATTTTCATATGCGGGCACCGTGTAAACACGAAGTCCGCCTGGAATGCGTTTGACTTCCAAATATTTTTCACGCTCATATAGTCTCTCTAGCTGTATAAATGAGGTCTTGAGTGGATTAGTAGTGCTGCCATTAGGTTTGCTGGCTGTGGCTCCTTGAGCTGCATCAGTTTTAAACAGTTCGTCTGCTGTTTGGCGTCTCTGGTCCGAGTACATTTTAATGATGACTCGTAATTATATAAGCTGCAATGCTTGTTTGCAAAAGTGCCTGAATTGTGCGAGTCTTGGTGAGTTATGAGGGGGAGTTGAACGTCCCAGCTGAGTCTGAGATAGCTGCCTTCAGTTTAGAAGAACGGAATTGCTCGTTTGTTGCAGCGTGTAATACGTAGGAAAACAGACACAGGAAACTGAACATGGAACAGGCACGCCGTCAGACTCACCCGTCCGTGTTGTTCCTCCGTGTTTTCTCTCCACGCTGTGTCTCCAGCTCTCAATACTGCTTACTACGTTTGATAAGGCTCAGTGGTGCACGGCGATAACGGTTTAAGCTCCAAATCCATATATATACAAGCAATCAAAAGGTGGTTGATTAGCTGCCGCAGTGCACTGCAAAATCCTGTTTATGCCTTATTTCCAGAAAAACCACTCCTGTCACCACCACAATACAAACAGGCACTCCTGAAAGGGTTATGGCTTTGTGTTAATTATTTGCCACCAACATTAAAGCCAGTCACTGATGACATTGTCCAAGCTTCTGTTGTACACACTGCTCTATAAACAGGTATGGCGATAGTATGTACAAAATAGCTCAGAAAAATATGAAGTATCATTACTGCTATTGTACATACAACTCCCATAGGTGAAGCAAGCTTGTGTTACGTGCAACATTGCCCTATCCCATACAATTCATTGGTAGCCGAGCTCATGTTGACTATGATCCAAAGGTAAAAGGGTAACCTGTACTGCACATGGTGTTTTATCTGTATGCAACTGTTAAGGGAAAACCAAGTTCCTCCAGATACTCAAGTTCTGTTGCATAACGAATGCCTTATTATGGACAGTTTTACCTGTAGCAAACCCCTCACAGTCACTAAACCTACATTAAGAAATGAAGTCGATATGGGTAGAAAAGTGAATACGGTTAACACTGTTTACCACACTGTTTGCAGACAGTGCAACTCTCATGAGAAATACACCACGGTATCTTCTAAGAACAGTGTACAACCTATGCAAAACCTATTCAAAGAGTGACTATTCCAAGATCTAAAGGTGCTAAAGATCATACTACCTGCAGCCTTCATACTGTAGTGAAAACCTTATAGAAACCCCTCTACTGAAGCAAAACAGGCACGTGTATAATGGTTAGCAACTGGTGCACAAAGTCTTCAATTTTATGTGGAAATTGTTATGCTGAGATGGTTCTGTCTAATAATTCAAGGCTGCTTACAATACTTAATATGTTTTATGTTGTATCTTTGCCCTGTTGGAATTTTATTTTGCAGAGCCAAAAAACGTGTGTGGAACGTGCTGAACACAAGTCATCAACTGCACACAGAGTTATTCTTCAATACAAAGATTTAAAACATGTTCAATACCTCTGCACACCTATGGTGCATTAGAAGCACATGCTTTTTGAAAACACTTACATTCATTAGCTGGACATGGGCTGTACAAAAGTAGGTAGAAAAGTAATATAGCAGCTACCTACCACTATGTAAACTATAAAGCATGCCACTATGTAAACTATAAAACAAACGAAAACACTTGGATTATGTAATCAGGGATGTCATCAATAATTACATTTGAGATTTCATCAGTGTTGTCATAAGTGATGTCATAGAACATGTCATGAGTGATGTAATATGTGAGGTCATAAGCAGTGCATGACGGGGTGCAAGTTATAGTTAGCTCTGCGAATTATAACTGGTGAATTTGTGGGTTTTTGTAGTTTAAAAAAATTGATGTTGTCCCCGACATATTCACCTAACGTTACTGCAGTGAACTTCTCACAGGCAGCTACTCCAACAGTGCTTTCAGCCTTTGGCCATGCACAGCAGGGTGTTGGCAACAGGTATTGGCTTTTGGCCAAGTCCCACACCCGGAGGCAGCCAACCACCCCCTCGCAGGCATCCAAATTCATGTTGCGTCAAGCCTTTCTTACCGTGCGGTGTCGGGTTGGCTGCTAGAAATCACCCAGAGGCAGTTAACCTCAAGCTGCTCACGGCCTTTGCTTGTGCATGGGTTGCAGCCAGACCCTGCTTCCAACTCCCGCAAGCAGCCAACCCCATGCTATGCACATCCTTTGGTTGGGTGCAGGTTGGGGTGGTAGGGCTGGTCACAGGCTTGGCCAGGTGCCAGGCCCTTTGGCCAAACCCCCAACAGGCTGCCCACACCACGCATAGCCTTTGGGGATCCCCTGGGGCCAAAACATATATAATAAGGGGAGGGGGACTGCAGCCCCCTCCCAACCCTTAATTGGCCTTAGACCCTATCCCCTGGGGCCAAATAGAAATAAAAAGGCAAGTAGGTTATGCAGCCCCACTCCCCATGCTTTCTTGGAGCCTGTGGACACCATCCTCTGGGGGCAAAACCTAAGGCAGTGGGATGTGCAGCTCCCTCCCAGGGTCTTATTACGCCCCGGAGACCCTATCCTCTGGGATCAAAATATAAATAAAATGGGCGGGGTTGTGCGCCTCCCCCCTCCCTGAGTCTTATTAAGCCTATTCCCCATGGAACCATGCCTTATTTAAAAAAGAATGAGGCCCACGTGGCTCGAGCATTCTCAGGCCCTGGGTACCCCATCCGCTGGGGCAGTCTTTTTTCTTTTCTTGAAGGGATGGAGCATGTGGTCACCCAACCCAAGCCTCATTAGGCCCTGTGAACCCCATCCCCCTAGTCCATATTCATTTTAAAAGGGAGGGCAACATGGCCCTCCTCCCAGAGCCCTTATTTGGCCATGGGGAGGCTATCCCCCGGGTCCATGTTTTTTATTACTGCCCCGGGGACCCCATCCCCCAGGGCCTCCATTATACACACATTGGGGGTCACGGGAGAAGCCAGAGGGCCACCGTGGCATCAGCGTTGCAGAGAGGTGTAAAAAGGGGCGTGGCCTCTTTACACGTGTCTGCAAGGCAGCCCCCTGCCGCATACTGGAGGTTACTGACCCCTAGGTCTGCTCAGGGGGTCCCACAAGGACCCCCCCAAGGCCCCCCCAAAAAATATTTTTTAAATCCCTGGATACGCGTAAGTTACGCGTACTCTGCCGATCCCCCCAAAAAACATTAAGGCACCACTCTGCAAACACGCCCCCTGGCGTGTTTGCAGAGGGGGAAATAATTCCCCTTGAATACTGGGGCTCCCTGGGGGCCAAGTAGCCCACCAGGAAGCTCCAGTATGCGCCAGGGGGCTGCGTTGCAGAGACGTGTAAAGAGGCCACGCCCTTTTTACACCTCTGTGCAACGCAGCCCCCTGGCGCATACTCGAGGTTCCTGGTGGGCTAGTTGGCCCCCAGGGACCCCCAGTATTCAAGGGAAATTAGCGAGGAAAGACAACAAACGTTAAGACCGAGGCAAAGAAATCCAGCAAAAAAACGCAGAAATAAAAAAAGTCAAGAAAGAAGAAGGAAACGTAAACAAAATTCAACAAAAAAAAAGCCGAAACAAGCGTGCCAGAAGAAGAGGCAATAATGGAAAAATCCATCATCAACCTGTCAAATATCACACTGACCAAAGCAGAGCAATAACTATTATCACTTGGTCTGAATTACTGCCCTGAACAATCTTTCAATTATGCGGCTTCACGTATAGACGTTTTTTGCTTCATCAGAAAACTCAAACTCAAAAGATTCTTTGCCTTACAAAAGTTGAAAGTAGGCACAGGATCAGCAATTCACCCTACCGCGATAAGCCAACTGGAAGGGGTTGACATGTTGGCCGCAGATGTACCTACTCTCCTCGATCTTCACAACCTCAATCAGGCAACTGATTCCCAGCCGAGGGGCCCAGATATGGATCTAAACACACAAATGAGACTAAGTAAAATCAATATGGAAGAAAAGGGAGCTGGAATTACCCCATTTAAAAGTAAATCCAGCTTTGTTCCCCTTATGACTAAAGATGCGGTGGACACCTTTCATGACTGTGTGACTAATGAAATTAAACTACTCTACAGAAACACCAGAAGTAACAAAAAGCAAAAATTCCATCAGAGGAAAGTTGAATATACCACCCTTATGAGAAAACTGAACTGAAATAGTGATAAAAACCTCTGACAAAGGTGGGAACATTGTCATCTGCCCCAAAAAAGCCTATACAATGGAAGCATATAGGCAACTTGAGGATACCAATTGTTATGAGAGAACGACCCACAAGGAATATATCAAAGCTAAAGAGACTCTTCTTAAATTATTACATAGGTGGCACAGAGAAGGCTTGATTTCAGGGGAGGAATTCAAGTACATGCACAATGAATTTGAGGTCCTTCCTGTGTTTTACCTAAATCCCAAGGTTTATAAGTGCATCACTCCCACACCAGGCAGACCGATTATTTCGGCTATAAAAAGTGCCAGTGAACATGTCGGGCAATATATTGACTTTTTCCTGCAGGACTTGGTGAAAAACTTGCCCAGTTATGTAAGGGACACAAGTGACTTATTGCAAAAAATAGGTGATCTAGAATGGCAAGAAGATATGCTTTTAATAACTTTGGACGTAGAATCCCTATATACAAGCATTTCACATACCAGTGGTTTGAAAGCAATTGAACATTTCCTTGGCAAAAGAGTAGTAGAATTTCATGAACACAACAAAGTCATTTTAAGCCTAATTGAATGGTGTCTCAATAATAAATATTTCATCTTTGGCAAAGATGTGTGGAAACAATTGAGAGGCGTGGCGATGGGATCCTGTTTCTCCCCCAGCTATGCATGTTTACACGTAGGCTGGTGGGAGGAACAGGTCCTTAACGCCCTACATGGAGTGTGGGTTAACGAAAAGGTGGTTAAATATGTATGTTACATAGATGACATCTTTATTCTTGGGCAAGGTGAGGAAGAGGAAGCATTAACATTAGTAAATGAAATTAACAATAACTCCCTGAACCTCAACTTCACTTCTCACATCAGTAAACATGAGATAGAATTTTTGGATGTGAAAGTGTATGTTAGTAATGCCAAACTAGAAACCACACTCTTCAGAAAACCCACTGCACGAAATACAACACAGCACGCCACTAGCCTTCACCGAAACACACAATCAGCAGTATTCCATATGGCGAGACCCTCCGACTTAAAAGAATTTGTAGCTCCACCAGAGATTTTGAGCAATGTGTAAAAGAATTGAAGGTCAGACTCAAAGCACGTGGATATTCAGATATCATTTTTAATCAGGCTTTGGCTAAAGCCAATTTAAGATCACAGGAAAGTCTGTTTTCTTCAGATTCTCCCAGTAATGACGATACTGAATTGAACCCAATACCCGGCAGGGAAGTGAATGACTGCCCCAGATTTATCACAGTTTTTAGCAATGAGGATAATAAAATCAGGACCATTATCAAGAAAAATTGTCCGATAGTATTAACAGACACTATATTGGGCTTTTTTTTGCCAAGCAAACCGTTGGTCACTTTTCGCAGAGCCAAGAGCATGGGGTCAGTCCTAGATAGAAGCAGCCCGGAGAAAACTATGTGGCTGCAACCCATGGCAGGGTTCCGTAAATGCTCCACGTGCAGGGCTTGTAAATTTGGGGTTAACAAAACTCATTACTAGATTCCTTTCTGCCCTACTGATATTCCGATTATTGGAAGTCACAACTGCAAGACAGATTTTGCAGTTTATGTCCTGACGTGTACCTGTGGCCTTAATTATATAGGCAGTACCAAACTACAGGTACACGTCAGGATTTTGCAACATCTTAGTGCCATCCTGCATAGTGACCCCGCATATCCGGTAGCATGTCACTTTCAAAAGAAACATAATAAAGACGTAGGTTGCCTTACATATTATGTGGTAGGATCTGTCCCCAAATTGCGCAGAGGTGGCAACAGAGAGCAGTAGCTGAGGCAACTGGAGACAAACATGATCCTAGAATTTGATAGTAAATGGACTAACGGTTTGAATAATACTGAGGACATGCATAATTTCTTGTGAGAGTTTTTTAGTCCCAGTCTGAACTCTATGCTTAATAACATCTAAGTCTGTACTCTTCTAAAGTAGTATCTTTTTAAAAGATGTCCCTAATGAGTCGCAGCATTCCTGTCTTCCCCTAATGGGCAGTCAGGTTCCCTGTTGCCTATTAGAAGCCTCAGTTTCTAAGTTACTTGTTGATACAAGCTATTTATAGTTTAAATAGGTAGTCAGGTTCCCTGATGCCTATGAATAGTAACATTAGTCCTTCAGTCTCCTGATAACATGATCTATTTATGTCCTCTCTTTTTTAGTGTATGTATATTTCACATGGGGTGTGTACCACTTGTAAATATGATGAATTACTGTTTTATAAAATGTTTTAGATTTGCTTTTTATCTACAGAGTACGGTAATGACCGATTTCTTATGAAAGCAAAATTTAGACATATTTATACAGATTTTTTTATCATACACTTAGGCACTTTATAGTATAACATATTGCACTTTATATTTCACAGCTTTTTGCTCATCGTGCAGAGGTGTTTAGCCACAATAAGAAGCACTTTAGTATAAACTAACGCCAACAACATCCCAGCCATATTGTTATAAAATGAATTAGTTGACTATATATTTTCGATGGAAAAATAAGTCCCAGTATGTCAAAGGATTTATCCAACGATGTTTTTAGAGGAATTTATTCAAATAGTTAATGTATTTATACAGGGCAGATTGCATTCATGTTTTAACAGTAGTTGGTGGTTGTACATTCATGTATTGGATTAATTGCATTTAAGCATTGATATTCTATTCAGTAAGAAATAAGTTATATTCTTTGTGTATTTAGATCTAGCATGAATAGTATTTTTACCATTTCTATGGTCACATGACTAGGCTGGAGTTTGTTGGTAGGCGTGTATTTTGCACTATAAAAACGAAAAGAAAATGTAAATTCTCTGCAAGTGAACAAGGGCTCTCGAGCCCGAAACGCGTCATATTCACTGAAAAAACCATAGGTTTCAGGCCTTATATAGTTAGGAATTAGCATTTAAAAAACCTTTAAAACTCACTCAAAAAACTATACGTTTTAGGAGTGTTATAGTTAGCTGGACATTTCACTCATACAAAACCATTGAAATTGCTCCTATATAGTTAGTTGTACTAACTATATATCGCGCACCCGCAATCCACTGCTGATGATGTCACATATTACATCATTCATGACAAGGTCAGTGACATCACTGATGACATCATCCAGTGAATGTGGTTTGCTTCGTTATTTAAATATTCATTATATATAGCAATTTGCATTGAAGAATGAGTGGATATATTAAAATAAATATTTGGATGGAGGATTTAGTAGCAGTGTAATTGACTGTTTACTTGACCAATTTATAGTGTCTCACTAAATATAGTGGATAGTGACTAAACTGTTTGAATATCTGTATCTCTTTGTCAGTTGTTGTGTAAACAGGTACTCCAGTTGGTTACTAGCTATGTGAAAGTCTGTATTAGTTATTGATTAGTTAACTGAGTATTTGTATGGGAGAGTGAATATGCGTGTGGTTCGGTGGGGGGTGTGTGACTGCCCAAAGATGTGTGAATAGTTGATTCACTAGATATATGAAGTTAAAACTACATGTTCTAACAGTTGTTTGGGTGAGTGAATATCTTTATGGGTGTGGTGATGAGCAAATATATTTCTCAATGGTACATGTCCAACAAACTAGAAAAATAAAAGGCAGTGTATGTGTCAGTTGTTGTATATAAATAAGTATACATAAGACTCAATGATTGTGTGAGTGACTGTATGGATAACTTTATACTTGTAATAATGATTTTATAATTCACTAAGTATGACTTACTATCTAAATGAATAGATGAAGTTGTGTTTGTATAAGTGTGTAGCTAAGTAAATATGTAAGTATGATCCATTGTTTGCATAAGTGAGTAGGATGACTTCATATGTGAATAGGATGTGTGCTGGTGTGTAATGTCGATTTAGGTGTATAAGTATGTTTGATAGTGTTCTATTGTTCATTGACAGCATGTATGAGTGAATCTACAGGTAAGTGATTAGATGTGTGTATACATCTATGAATCACTGAGTGGGTTTTTAGATACTTGTATTGCTGTAACAATGGATTCAAATATCATACTCTGTATTTTACAAAGAGTGATGAAAGATTTTACTAGTGTATGAAAAGGTGTATGTGATTGTCATGTGGATGATGTCATCAGTGATGAAATGTGAGATGTCATCAGTGATGTCACTGACCTTGTCATGAATGATGTAATATGGGACATCATCAGCAGTGGATTGCGGGTGCGCGATATATAGTTAGTACAACTAACTATATCGGAGCAATTTCAATGGTTTTGTATGAGTGAAATGTCCAGCTAACTATAACACCCCTAAAACGTATAGTTTTTTGAGTGAATTTTAAAGGTTTTTTAAATGCTAATTCCTAACTATATAAGGCCTGAAACCTATGGTTTTTTCAGTGATTTTCAAATGTTTTTTAAATGCTAATTCCTAACTATATAAGGCCTGAAACCTATGTTTTTTTCAGTGAATTTCAAAGTTTTTTAAAATGCTAATTCCTAACTATATAAGACCTGAAAGCCCACCAGGAATCTCCAGTATGTGCCAGGGGACTACATTGCAGAGAGGTGTAATGAAGCCACGCCCCTTTTTACACCTCTCTGCAACACAGCCCCCGTGCATGTTTGAAGAGGGGGAACTAATTCCTCTTGCATACTGGGGGCCCCTGGTGGCCAACTATCCCTACTGGAACCTCCAGTATGCGCCAGGGGGCTGCATTGCAGAGGTGTAATGAGGCTATGCCCATTGTTACACCTCTCCGCAACGCAGCCCCCTGGCGCGTTTGCAGAGGGGGAACTAATTCCCCTTGCATACTAGGAGTCCCTGGGGTCCAACTAGACCACCAGGAGCCTCCAGTATGCGCCAGGGGGCTGCATTGCAGAGAGGTGTAATGAGGCCACACCCTTTTTTACACCTCCCTGCAACGCAGCCCCCGTGCATGTTTGAAGAGGGGGA
Source organism: Lissotriton vulgaris (assembly GCF_964263255.1). Classification (NCBI taxonomy): domain Eukaryota; kingdom Metazoa; phylum Chordata; class Amphibia; order Caudata; family Salamandridae; genus Lissotriton; species Lissotriton vulgaris. Next base: position 1,288,100,908 of record NC_141693.1, on the reverse strand, counting down.
ACTAATTCTCCTTGCATACTAGGGGTCCCTGGGGGCCAACTAGCCCACCTGGAACCTCCAGTATGCGCCAGGGGGCTGCATTGCGCAGATGTGTAATGAGGCTATGCCCCTTTTTACACCTCTCTGCAACGCAGGCCACTGGCGCGTTTGCAGAGGGGGGACTAATTCCCCTTGCATACTGGGGGTCCCTGGGTCATATCTTATCATATCTTTTTAGGAAAATAAAAGCATTTGAATATACACCAAGATTCAGCGCTTCAATAAGGACTCTTAAGTGATATGATTTGATTGGACTTATTGTGCAAGTGGTGCTGTGCCAAACTTTGGAATATTCTCCACTTACTCGCTACTACTCTAATACTCTCTAATACTCACTCTCTACTACTCATTGTCTACTACTCTCTCTCTACTACTCACACCCTACTACTCACTATCTACTACTCACTCTCTACTACTCTCTACTACTCACTCTCTACTACTCACTCTCTACTTCTCACTCTCTACTTCTCACTCTACTACTCTCTACTACTCACTCTCTACTACTCACTCTACTACTCACTCTCTCTCTCTACTACTCACTCTTTACTACTCACTCTCTACTAATCACTCTCTACTTCTCACTCTCTACTACTCTCTACTACTCACTCTCTACTACTCTCTACTACTCACTCTCTACTACTCACTCCACTACTCACTCTCTACTACTCTCTACTACTCACTCTCTACTACTCTCTCTCTCTACTCTCTACTACTCACTCTCTACTAATCTCTACTATTCTCTCTCTGATACTCACTCTCTACTACTCTCAACTACTCACTCTCTGCTACTCTCTACTACTCACTCTTTACTACTCTCTACTACTCACTCTCTACTGCTCTCTACTACTCACTCTACTACTTACTCTCTACTCACTCTCTACTACTCACTCTAATATTCACTCTACTACTCTCTACTACTCACTCTCTGCTACTCTCTCTACTGCTCTCTACTACTCACTCTCAACTCTCTATTACTCACTTTCTACTCTCTACCTCTCTACCTCTCTCTACGTCTCTCTCTACTAGTCTCTACCTCTCTACCTCTACCTCTACCACTCTACCTCTCTCTACACGCACACATATATATATGCATATGTATTTATATATATGTATGTGTATATATATATATATATATATATATATATATATATACATACATATATAAACATATATAATCTGCATATCTATATAAATACAAATATAAATGCATGCATACATATACATATATGCATACATATGCATGCTATTTACATGAAAGTTTTGAAAACACTAATAAAAGCAAAGCTAAAAACCCACCTCATTACAAACAGAATGGCTTTAACTTAAACGAGAGCGAGATCTATTGCATTTTCTTTGCTTGTTTACTTTGGTTCCATCAAGAAGGCATTCAGATGTGTCACACATTTGCCATAAATTCTGAATGTTAGCACTCTAGTTGCTCAAAAAATCACTGTAGTAAAGCTACTGCTCACCAGGGAAGTCTGCTGCTGGTATTCAAAGTGCATGTTTCAGTCTGCATGTCAGAATTTTTTTAATGAAATAGAAGAGGATTTGAGGAGTCACTCAAAATGTGCCCTAATTTTTCTTTCTGAAGCACTAATCATACTTTCTATGGCATAATGAACCCCCTAATTTTGTTCCCTTATAAATTAAATGTTTTCAGACTTACCACTTCATTCCAATCAAGATGGCTTCAGGTGTGCCATACCTTTGTAATAAGTAAGACTGTTAACGTTCTAGTTGTTCTTTAGAACACTCTGGGGCATTCTGTCATTGGGCTATACTTGGGCTACATCTGGGTAATATTTGGGCTACATTTGGGCTCTTTTGTCTCTGGTGGCCATCTTGGGAGACTGCATGTCAGAAGTTTTTAATGAAATTGAAGAGGATTTGAGAAGTCACTCAAAATGTGCCCTAATTTTTCTTTCTGCAGCACTAATCATACTTTCTATGGCAAAATATACCCCCTCATTTTGTTCCTTTTTAAATTAAATGTTTTAAGAGTTACCACTTTATTCCAATCAAGATGGCTTCAGGTGTGCCATACCTTTGTAATAAGTAGGACTGTTAGCGCTCTAGTTGTTCTTTAGAACACTCTAGGAGGCTGCAGTAGAACACAAAGGAATCAACTGACAGTCTCTGTCCTTGTTGGATGTACATGTTCTACTGAGAATGTCAGACTTCATTCTGACATGACTGAGAAAGATAATGTGAATTTACAGAAAATATGCTTTCAGTTTTGCTTATAGATCCCTTCCAAACCACTGTGGGAAAAGCATGAGATAATAGTTTTCTTTCAAACATGATTCATGATATCCCAGCAGAAGGCTTTTTCACGTGGTAAAATCACCTTAGAACACACCACAATTCCTAAAATGAGTACGGTACCATCAACAAATGGTTTATAATGTAACTAAAGTCCTAAAACCCTCTATTAACTACAATGCTTTTTAATGAGGTGCTATCATGTATATTGGTCCCAAGATGGCAGCCAACACATCTTGGATGAAGTGCTGACAGCCAATCAGATCTCACGATGAGATGTGTGGTTAGGCTCCGACCAGATATATATGTTTTTTTAAAGTAAATTTTCATAAAAACCACTGGAGCAATTTTCACCAAACATAGCAAAGGCACATCTGCGTACCAGTCCCTACAATTTTGCCAAGTTTGGTGTAATTCCGTTCAGCCGTTCGGGCTAAAAGTGAGTCCAACCGCCCTATGGAAATTAACATTGGGAAAACACGTTTTGGGACCCCCCTTTTATCTCGGCCCCCGCTTGACGAATCCCCCCCAAACGTTCAGGGAAGGAGCGGAGCACAGCGAGGCAAATTTAACGAAAATTACAGGCAGATTCCTCAACCGGCGCCAAAGGTATTCCCAATAGAATGTTGCGATTTTCCTCTTGAAAATAATCCTAACTATAACTACCTACTGGCAATCGCCAGTAGATAATATTATATATATATATATATATATATATATATATATATATATATATATATATATATATATATATATCACAACGTAGTTCTTGGCAAAACCAAGCCGCATTCACGGCGGGCATGCACGGCAGGGATGCCACTCCCAAAATCTTCCAACACAACCCAGTTGTTTAAGAAATGATTCACTGGTGCCGCGGTCTTGACAAAGCAGTGAGGTTAACTGCGAAACGCGTCGGGTTTACCCGAATGCCTGAATAAATACCGTTTAAAAATTGTGGCCGCGGAACCAGTGAATCATTTCTTAAACAACTGGGTTGTGTTGGAAAAAAATATATATATATATATTACCTAGTAGGTAGTTATAGTTAGGATTATTTTCAATAGGAAAATCGCAACATTCTATTGGGAATAACTTTGGCGCCGGTTGAGGAATCTGCCTGTAAATTTGCCTCGCTCCTTCCCTGAAAGTTTGGGAGGATTCGTCAAGCGGGGGCCGAGATAAAAGGGGGGTCCCAAAACGTGTTTTCCCCATGTTAATTTTCATAGGGCGGTCAACCTCACTTTTAGCCCGAACGGCTGAATGGATTTCGACCAAACTTGGCAAAATTGTAGGGACTGGTAGCCCGATGTGCCTTTGCTATGTCTCAAGATATGTGCTCCAGTGGATTTTGAGTAATTTAAGTTAAAAAAAATATATATATATCTATAAGCGCGCCCCGGTACGCGCACCGGGGCGCGAACCAGCGTGCTACGCGACTTCGCGTGCGGAAAGCTGATTGGCTCTTGGGTGTCTGTAAACATTCCAAACAGTCCGGAGCGGCCGCCATCTTGTGTCTCGGTAGGATCGAGACACAGGAGGTGGCAAAAACAAAGGGGGAAATTACCATAAGGGGGCAGAGTAGACCCCCCCTGACCCACTAGGTTTGATGTGGGGGCCATAAAAGGGCCCTGCGGGACAACATTTTTTTTTTTTTCGATTTGTGCGGGGGGAGCGCCCGGTACGCGCACCAGGGAGCGGACCGGGGAGCGTACCATGGGGAAAAAAGAATGATAGAGTTTTCCAAAAATGTAGCCTTTTTTTATAATTTGGAGGTAGTTCTAAAAAGAACTGGTTTTTTTTCTTCTTTTTGTTGTTTTATATTTTTGTTATATTTTTTTGAACATTTTTTACTTTTTTTTGGCTTTTATGAACTATTTTATTTTTTTTTGTTATTTTTATGGGGATAAACAAAAAACAGGGAATTGAAAACGGCTCAACTGGAGCAAAAAAAACATTTGGAAAAAATTATGGATTTTTTGGGGCATTTGTGGTTGTCACCAGCACGGTTGATGAGCGTTATACTTTGCTCATCATAGCTGATGGTCTTACCACAAAAAATACAAGTTATTTTTTCCAAACTTTGGTTGAATGCTTGGGACCATCTCCCTTGTCTCTGGTCCCAATGGAGTGGGTTGCTTTCGTTTGGAGGTGCTGGGTGAAGATTGGGGAGGGTTGCTGGCCAGTTCTCTCACCTCTGCCGCAGCATAGTTGTTGGGATGCTTGCGCTGCATGTGCCGAATCATGGTGTTATTACCAAAGGAGTATTTTTTATTAGGGTTTCCCCTTGAAAGTTCAATGCCACAGATTTGGCAAGTCACCTTTGGCGCATTCACTTTCTTCTTGCCCTCTGGGATGGAAAAAAACTCCCATACAATGTGCTGCTTTGGCCTATATGGGGTGTTATCTTCTGGCAGCCAGCTCCTCCCCCTCCTCCTCCTCCTCCTCCTCCTCCTCCTCCTCCTCTTCTTCATCTCCACCACTGTGGTGGTCCTCTTGGGGTGGTGGTGGTGGTGCAGATGCTCCAGCTGCTGCTGCTACTGTAGCCATTTTGAAGTACAAAATATTACTCAAAGATTAAAGATATTAGTCACAGATCTCAAAACAGGTCTTCCTCAGTCAAAGGACAAAGTCAGAATAAGGAAAAAAGGTGGGGGCTTTCATCATTTGGAAAACAAAACTGTCCAGAACCAATGAAAAGTGTTATTTTCAGGTCACATGACCCGGGCTTTCATCATTTGGAAACCAAAACTGTTCTGCACCAATAAAAAGTGTTATTTTCAGGTCACATGACCCGACGCGCTTACGCTACGGGGGCGCGCCCCGGGGCGCGTCGGATGCTTACGTTGTGCGATCCTATTTGCTCGAGTGCTTCCGGGTGCTCTTACGCGGTGCGTATCACGCGGACGCGGCTACGCGATACGTCACGATGATGTTTTCGTTCGCGGCAATAGCGCTAACGGGACGCTCACCGGTGCGCGCCGGAAAACTGCGCTTTCTGGTGCGCTCACCGGGGCACGCCCCGGGAGCGGTCCAGGGCAAAAAAATAGAATTCTTTTTTTTATTATTATATAAATATACAATATAGGATTCTTTATAAAAAATATTACATTTCATAGGTTTGAGGCCCTATATATAGTTATGAATTAGCTTTTAAAAAACCTATGAAATTCACTAAAAAAACCATAGGTTTCACACCAGGTATAGTTAGGAATTAGCATTTAAAAAACCTATTAAATTCACTGAAAAAAACAGGTTTCACACCTGTTATAGTTAGCTGGAAATTTTACTGACATAAAATCATTGAAATTCTAACGTTATAGTTAGTTGGACTCACTATAACAAGCGCGCCTGCAATGCACTGCTGATGACGTCACATATTACATCACTCATGACATCGTCAGTGACATCACTCATGACATCACTTATGACACCATCCTTGTGACAGAGTGACAGACCTCCTTTTGGTGTAATGTAACCCTTGAAACACATATTCAAAAATAGAAACTAACATTTTCAAAAAAATGGAGATACCCATACCAGTTACAACAACCAATTCAGTAATTTCACCATCTATATACACATCAACTCATTCACCAACAGTTCTATATAGTCACTCATACATATACTCAAACATCATATGTAGTGATACATCTATATATCCTGTTATACACCGACAGTCATCCAAAAGGTACTCTCACACATGCAAATAAACTATTGAACATCCATTTATTTGCATATACAACTATACACACACTACCTCCTTACTTCTAAGGAAACTTACACATACTTACTCTCTTAAACAATCACTTATAGAAACACATACTTATTTAATCAGGAACTCTTACAATCTCTTACTCTCACATATACTCACTTAGATACATCAAAACTCACATACACTAGATTAAAATATATGTCGTTACTAATAAAGACAATAGTGAGACAGTCATTCACTCACTAACACACACATATACACACTCATCCATCCATACAGTCCTGCACATATACTGTCTTCAAAACACATACAAACAGTGAGTCAGTCACCAACCCATGCAGCTACTTATACACAAAGTGAAACACTGATACATATATTTCAATATTTAAAATTTACTCGCTAATATATGTATTCAATAAAACACACTTAATAAGGCAGTTAACCAATCATTTAAAAAAAAAAATCTATTTACACACTTATTTAACCATTTATTCTTCCATCAACCTTTACAAATACATATATAAAACATATTAATTTTTCAGAAAGACACACATTCACTGGCTGGTGTCATCAGTGATGTCATGAGTGATGTCACTGACGATGTCATGAGTGATGTAATATGTGACGTCATCAGCAGTGCATTGCAGGCGCGCTTGTTATAGTGAGTCCAACTAACTATAACATTGGAATTTCAATGGTTTTATGTCAGTAAAATTTCCAGCTAACTATAACTGGTGTGAAACCTATGGTTTTTTCAGTGAATTATATATATATATATATATATATATATATATATATATATATATATATATATATATATATTCACTGAAAAAAACATTGGTTATAGACCATATATAGTTAGGAATTAGCATTTTCAAAACCTTAATTTACTCGCACAAAACCATAGAAATTCGAATATATAGTTAGTTGCAATAACTATAAATCGCGCACCCGCAATCCACTGCTGATGATGTCACATATTACATCATTCATGACATGGTCAGTGACATCACTGATGACATCACTGATGACAACATCCAGTGACTGTAAGTTTCTGTTAAGTTGAAATATGTCTTACATATTGAAGAATGAGTGGATGTATAAGTGTCTGGATGAAGGATTTAGTAGGTGCATGACTGACTGTATGAGAGAATGATTAAATGTGTCTCACTGAGTGCATGGGTTAGTGACTAAACTGTCTTAATTTGTGCATCATTATATCTGTTGTTCTGTAAACTGCTGCATATGTTGATCAGTAGATATATGAGTAACTATATGGGTTTTTGATTGCTTGCCAAGTATTTGTATGGGAGACTGAGTGTGTGTGTGGGTGACTGGGAGATGTGGGACTCTGTGCATAGAAGTGTGAGTAGTTGATTCACTAGATGTATGTGTTCAAAAGTGCATGTGGAAACAGCTGTATGGGCGGTTGACTGTCTGCATGAGTGTATTGGTGAGTGAATGGATTTGTAAAACACAGTACATGTGAGAGTTGACATATATAAATTACTGTGCATAAGAGCCAGTGAATGTGTGAGTGGCTGTATGGATCATTGTGAACTTGTATCAGTGATTGTATAAGAGAGTAAATATGTGTTCGAATATGTTTGAATAAGTAAGATGTATATAACTGTATAATTGAGGAAATAGAGGTGTGATTGATTCTTTGCATGACTGACTAGGTGTTTGAGTAACTCCATGGATGACTGACAGTCTGTGAGTGTCTGTTTACACTGAGTGTATCTAAGTTTATATTAGAGTCTGAAGAGGTTCATCGTATTATCACATGAATGATGTCATCAGTGATGTCATTTGAGATGTCATCAATGATGTCATCAGTGATGTCATCAGTGATGTCACTGACCATGTCATGAATGATGTAATATGTGACATCATCAGCAGTGGATTGCGGGTGCGCGATATATAGTTATTGCAACTAACTATTTATTCGAATTTCTATGGTTTTGTGCGAGTAAATTAAGGTTTTGAAAATGCTAATTCCTAACTATATATGGTCTATAACCAATGGTTTTTTCAGTGAATTTTCTTGGTTTTGTAAATGCTAATCCCTAACTATATATGGTCTATAACCTATGGTTTTTTCAGTGAATTTCATTGGTTTTTTAAAAGCTAATATCTATAGCTGTAACATATATTTTTATTCTAATTCACAAATATATTTTATATATATTTGTATTATATTTTTTTAATTCAATTTACATTATAGTTTAAATTATTTTTTCTTGTTTCGCTGCCGATCCGCAAACCGGTAAACGTTCCGTTACCGCGTTAGAAAGGCACATCGTGACGCGTCCCGTAAACGCAACATTTCGCGTTACTACGTAATGCCCCTTATGACGTGCTGCGTTAGCGCGCCCGGAAGCGTTCTGGAACGCGAACCAAGGCGCAAAACGTAAATCCCCGGAATCGATCCGAGGCGCGGAACGCGGAACGTAAGCATAACAGGTCATGTGACTAGTTAATAAAACTTTTCATTGGTTGATTTTACTTTTAGTTTCCTAATGATGGAACGCTTGATCATATGACGTAAAACAAACACTTTTCATTGGTTTAGAACATTTTATTTTCTCAAATGATGAAAGTCCCACCTTTTTTCCTCACTCCGACTTTCATTTTTAGGAGAGAAAGACCTGTTTTTGATTGCTAAGACATCCATGAGAGGCCCAAGGAGGGGGCCCCCGCCAATGGACCTTAATTGCAGGCGACACCTTTCTTTGTGATAGATCTCCAGGAAAACAAAAGGACACATCACCAGTGCGTTGCCCCATGCTGGTGAGCTGAGTGCGAGGCCCTGAGCGGCAGCCCACGCTGCCCATGCCTAGCGCCGGCCCTGAGTTAAGGATAGAGTTAGACTTCTCTAGTATAATTCAGAATTGACTAAGAGTTTATTTGATAATTTTCTTCATATTTCTACTTCCAATTTGATACCATACACTGCCCAAAGAAAAAAACACTGTTAAATAACCAAACTGCCTGTCTGTACTGAAACCCAACAGTGCCCTATCTGTACTGATATATTTATTTTTTATGCAATTTACAGCAAGAAAATGGAAGGACAACAAAATGAAATTAATATTTCATTTGAAATTAATATGGAAAACAATCCTAAGGAAGACAAAGAGGAAATAGACTTTATGGATCACTCTCTGGACCAAGACTTAATTAATTGTGTAGAAGAAATTGAATCATGGAATGAAAAGGAGGACATACCTGATGAATTCATGTTGGAAATTCTTTTAGATTTTGAAAAATCACAACAATAAATTTTTATTTAAAAATTTAAAATAGTTTGAGACATTGTTCTTTTTTATATGTAAATTATGAAATAGTACCAAAATAGATGTAATATAAAGTGAGACTTAAAATATACTGTGCAACTTTTTTGTGTTACATACTAACTTTGTTCATAGTTACTTCCTTTCTCCCACTATATAATCCCCAATGTGTATTTAACATCTCTTTATCATCTCCTGCCACCATGTTGTTTCGGCTTTCCAGACAGACTATGGTATGAATTCCATATACCACAATAACTTCTTTAACAACAAGCAAGTTATCTACAAAGGAGACAACGTTTATTAAATTATACACTCTACATTGATACCTACATGTAGCTACGTAAATAAAAAAAAAACGAACAATCAAATTTTTTTGGGCCCCGCGGGGCACTTTAATATCCCCCTCATCAATCCTAGGGCGTCAGAAGGGATCTACCTTGCCCCCTTTCCTTCATTTCCCCCTTCGTTTTGGCCTCCTCTTGTCTCTCGATCCTACCGAGAGACAAGATGGCGGCCGCTACGGACTGTTTAGAATGTTGACAGACACCGGAGAGCCAATCAGCTTCGCTTCGCAAAGCTCCGTTACGCGAAAAGTACGCGAACTGGTGCGCTATCCAGGACGCTGTCACAGATATATAAATTTTTTTAAACGTTAATTTCTCAAAATCCACTGGAGCATATATATTGAGACCCAGCAAAGGCACATCGGGCTAACAGTCCCTACAATTTTGCCAAGTTTCGTGCAAATCCATTCAGCCGTTCGAGCTAAAAGTGAGGCCAAACGCCCTATGGAAAAATGAATGGGAAAAACGCGTTTTGGGACCCCCCTTTTTTCTCGGCCCCCCTTGACGAAACCCCCCCAAATTTTCAGGGGCTGATCAGAAACAAAATGTGCCATTTTCCTGAAAATTTCTGCCGATTCCGTCCACAAACGCCAAAGTTATTAGACATAGAATTTTCAAAAGTTCCATAGAGAAAAAATCCTAACTATATATACCTACTGGCGACCGCCAGTAGGTAATATATATATATATATATATATATATATATCTCAACATAATTTGGAGGATCATACTTAATAGTTCGAAAGTATTTCTATTTTATTGAAATAATCTATGTGGAGTAACCGAAATTATACGGTAACTGGGCATAATATCGATTCCAAAATATCGAATGGGCTAAATATCGAGTCAATAATATCGAGTGTAGAGAAATATCGAATGTAAGTATATCGATGTAATAAATATCGTTTTAGTTTTCACTATAAAAATATCGAAGTAATAAATATCGAATCAAAAATATCGTGTAGTGTTAATATTTTGTTGTTAGTTTAGTTAAAAATATCGAAAACACATATTGAGAATGTAAATAATATCGAAAAAAAAATATCAATAGTATAAAATGTATTTAATGTTAATAAGTATAAAAAAGATGTATTATTGAAAAATGTGTTATATTTATTAAATATTTTTTTTTAAATAAATGTTTAATTGTGTAATTTTTTTTTTTAGGAGCGGGATGTTGGGTTATTAGGGGATGAGGGTGGGGAGTGTTTTAAAATAATAATTTGTAAAATATTTCAAAATTTTTATAATATTTTTGCAAAATGATTTCAAAAATTTAGGAGCGGGATGTTGGGTTATTAGGGGATAAGGGTTGGGAGTGTTTAACATTTTTTTTTTAAAATATTGTAAATATGAAATGAAATAAAAAAAAAGAAAAATCAATTATTTTGTTTATATATCTTACTTATTTCATGTTATTTTAGGAGCAGGATATTGGGTTAATAGGGGATAAGGGTGGGGAGTATTTTAAAATACTTAATAATATTTCCAAATTTTATGCAAATATATATATTTTAATTATATGCAAAATTACAATTTCAAATTTGAAAATATGTAAAATTAAAAATAAAAATGTATTACATTTCATCTATTCTGTGTAATGGTGATATTTTTAACTTATAAAATATAAATCTCATGTAAATATCATAAAAATGTTGGGTGCAGTTATACAAATTTAACTTAGAATTGAAATTTAAAATTTGAATTAAATATTTCAATTTATTTCAAAAAATATGTATAAAATTTCGAAATCAAAATATGTTTAACAAATTTATTCGGAAATTTTTTATAAATTGAAAATGTAAAAAAAATTATAATAATATTAAAATAAATGTTGAGAATTTTTAGTACACAAATGAAAATTTTAAGATTTTTACACAAATTATTATTTTCGAAAAAAAAATAATAATATTTTGATTGGAGGATATTTTAATATGGGTTATGTTTTTATATTGTTAAACTTAAAATTTTGAAGTAGGAATAGTAACGTTGATATGATTATTATCCAGCAATTTCTGTTAAAGTTATCCTATTCGAGTTGGAATAGCAGATTATATTGGGTCAGTGTCAAGCACCTTCCCTGACATTTGTCAGACTGGAGTTGGAATAGTAAATTATATTGGGTCAGTGTCCAGCCCCTTCCCTGACATTTGTCAGATAGGAGTTGGAATAGTGAATTATATTGGGTCAGTGTCCAACACCTTCTCTGATATTTGTCAGACTGGAGTTGGAATAGTAAATTATATTGGGTCAGTGTCCAGCACCTTTTCTGACATTTGTCAGACTGGAGTTGGAATAGTAAATTATATTGGGTCAGTGTCCAGCACCTTCCCTGACATTTATTTGACTGGAGTTGGAATAGTAAATTATATTGGGTTAGTGTCACCTTCCCTGACAATTATTTGACTGGAGTTGGAATAGTAAATTATATTAGGTCAGTGACCACCAGCTTCCCTGACATTTGTCAGACTGGAGTTGGAATAGTAAATTATATTGGGTCTATGTCCAGCACCTTCTCTGATATTTGTAAGACTGGAGTTGGAATAGTAAATTATATTGGGTCAGTGTCCACCACCTTCCCTGACATTTATTTGATAGGAGTTGGAATAGTAAATTATATTGTGTCAGTGTCCAGCACCTTCCCTGACATTTATCAGACTGGAGTTGGAATAGTAAATTATATTGGGTCGGTGTCCATCACCTTCCCTGACATTTGTCAGACTGGAGTTGGAATAGTAAATTATATTGGGTCAGTGTCCAGCACCTTCTCTGATATTTGTCAGATTGGAATTGGAATAGTAAATTATATTGGGTCAGTGTCCAGCACCTTCCCTGACATTTGTCAGACTGGAGTTGGAATAGTAAATTATATTGGGTCATTGTCCAGCACCTTCACTGAAATGTATTTGATTGGAGTTGGAATACTACATTATATAGAGTCAGTGTCCAACACTTTCCCTGACATTTGTTAGACTGGAGTTGGAATAGTAATTATTTAGGGTCAGTGTCCAGCACCTTCCCTGACATTTATAAGACTGGAGTTGGAATAGTAAATTATATTGAGTCAGTGTCCAGCACCTTCCCTGACATTTGTCAGACTGGAGTTGGAATAGTAAATTATATTGAGTCAGTATCCAACACCTTCCCTGACATTTGTCAGACTGGAGTTGGAATAGTAAATTATATTGGGTCAGTGTCCAGCACCTTATTCACTTTTATTTGAATGTAGTGGGAATAGTAACTTAGGTATGCTTAATAATTATTTCTGAAAAGGCTTGTAAAATAAAATTATGATGTTATATTCTAATTTTAGAAAAAATCTTTGTAATTGAAAAGGAAGATGTACATTTATAATATTATAATAATATTTTTAAAAAAACATTTTAATATTCTTTGAAAAATAAGTAGACATGAAGTTTTAGCATTTTTTTATCGACAGCTTGTATTCATAATATGTACAGTACAGTATACAATAATTCTAATGTTTTGATTACAAAGTTAGGTAAATAGAATGTATTACATTACATTTATTTGTATTCATAAATGTTTTACATTTCCACAAAAAATATAGTAAACAGTATTTCTCATAAAACGTATACAGTGTTTTTGAACATTTTGAAAACAATTTGTAACATTAATTAAATGTTTACAAACATTTTGTTTTTCTATCTAATAAATATTTAATTAATAATGTTAATATATAATATATTATTATTAATTATATATTTAGAATATTTACATAAACAGAAAGTAATAAACAGATAAGTATATATTTGCAACATTTACATTCAAAATATGTTTATTATAACATCTATACATATTAAATACAATGTTCTGAATAAAAATAAAAAATTGACATTAATTATTATTAAGAATATACTTGTGTTTTGACCAAAAAAAAGTTATAATACAGAATGAAAAAGTAAAATATTTTTACAGTTGGATACAATGTTTGATATGTATTTTTAAATTAATTACATACATAGATATTTATTTTTAAATGATTTACATAGATATATATAATTAATAACAATAATTAATGTATTGTATTAATTATTATTATTAATTTACAAATGTTAATTAATTATTACTTATTTTTAAAAATAACAAACATATTTAGAAAATATTAACTCAAGTGTACAGTTTTGTACTCATTTACAATTTAGATACATAAATATGATTAATAATAATAATAAATATTATTTTATATTTATTATTATTATTAATTTACAAATGATATATAATTGTCTAGAAACTTCACAAATATTTTATAAATGTAATATTTTATATAAACTCCAAATAATTTTGTTCTATGCATTTATTATAATGTTTACATATTTAATGAAGTATTAATAATAATTAATAATATATTATTAATATTTATTATTAATTTACTAAGGAGATTAAATTGAATACTATATTTATAAGTGTTACAAAAAAAGTATTATATTTTAAGTTTAGTACTGTATTTTATTTTTACTTCGAACATTGTATTAAACATGTTTAAGTTTCTATTATTGTTTAAATGGGACAATTTTTTTTACCGCATAAGGTTATTTAGCTTCATTCCGGACTGGAGAAGCTCGCAGTTGAATACTGCGTCGCGTTCGGAAAGGTAAGGTGTGTTTTAATTATTATATGTTATAGAGTAGTAGTGTTTGAGTGTATGTTGGAGGTGTGTAGTGTTATTGTGTGGTTTTTGTCGGCGTTTTGGTATGTTTTAGGTGTAAGTTGGTATTTGCGGAAGTGTTGTGAGTGTTTGAGGCCTAGTGTATTTTCTGAGGTTAATGTTATAATATGTTTATTTGAATGTTTTATAGTGATGATTATGCAAATTTAGAAATGTTTGGGGGTTTGTATGGGTGGTTTTGTTGTAACAATTTTTTACTGGTTCTGGGATTTCGCAGTTTCGTTCCGAAAATGGATGCCTTTTTTGGGGGGGAGAAAAGAGTGTATTACTTTATTAAAGTAATGTTTAAAACTCTCTCTCCTTTTCTCGTGGTTTCATGGAGCGATTTTTAATCTTTTTGTATAATTTTCGGGTTTTTAAGGGTATCGATTTTGATTTGGAGAAGACTATGCTTTTTTTACTACAAAAAAAGTGTGTTTGTTACTTTTATTATTAAACTTACCACACTTACTTTTGTACGGGTTTCCTGGAACGATTTTTCTATTTTCAAACAATTTTTCGTGTTTTGAGAGTATCCCGTTGGATTTGGAGAAGATTATGCGTTTTATTTTTAACCAAAGTGTGTGTATGTCACTTTAATTAATAAAGTTACCACACTTGCTTTTATCGGGATTTCCTGGAGCGTTTTTTCATATTTTTACTTATTTTCGGGTTTTTGAGGGTTTCGTCAATTGGATTTGTAATGGATTACCAGTGGAGTACATGGATAACAAGTGGCTGGAATACGTATTCTTCAGCAACATAAATTGTAAGTATTTTTATTTTATATTATTTGGGTGGGAAATGTCATTGTTATTATTGTTGGTATATTTGATATCATAATAAATATTTTGTAATTGTCCTGAAAATGTTTTTTTAATTTGAAATAAATATGTATGACAATTATGGAATATTTTTTATGATACAATATTATTAAGTTAATTATAAAAAAAATGTAATATTGATAAGGTATTGTTTTTTTCGTTCACATAATTCACAGTAGGCTTTTTGCTATTAGGGATAGGTAGTCTAGGCCTCTTGTAGAAGGATATACGGTGACTTGGCTTTGGAGTAGTGTAAACATTTGTTTTGTTAGTTTAGTTAGTTTTGGTCCTATTTGGTTTACTGATTGTTGGATGCGTAGCTCTTGGTAGCTTTGTTCTTTTTGTAAAGCTTCAATTGTTTCTGTACAGTAGGTTTTCCTCTGCTAGTGGTATCTTGAAATGCATTGTGCCATCCTTCTACACTGTTGTTTGTTTTAGCTTCTTGAGATTTAGTGTACTTAAATATACATTCCACCAAGCTATGTGAAATTTAGGTTGGCGTCTGTGTCCTGATTTATGTAGCCTTCCCACCCATGTATCTTCAAAGTAGTCTAGGAGTGGGGCTAGTTTTTCCTCATATTTTTTGTAGTATGGGCTGTCAATTAGTATGTCATAATGTTGTGCTACATCTGTAACAGGGACATAGGATAGTGATTTTTTTAAAATTTGGTATGCAAAAGTGCTATCGGTAGCATATTGCACGCTTAAGGTAGATTTTTGGAGATGTCTCCAAATGCTCTGATTAAAATGATAATAGCAACCTTGTATTGCTGTGTGGGGAAATGTTTTTAATATGCTATTAATCATTGCTACCTCAAAATCAATAATTATTTTTTGTGGAAAATAATTGTTGATTTCTTGTTTAATTGTATTCAGGACTTCTATGTCAGTATTTTGTTGTTTGTTGGGTAACAAACAGTAAATAAATGGGATGTTGGAATGATGGTACAATCCATGTATGCTGCAGAGTTGGTAAAATGGTTTAGGGAATGTTTTAAAAGTACCATCCATCATCCAGTGTTCGCACTCCTGGAGTTTTCTTAGATTGTTTGCAGTAGCAAACATAATAATTCGGTTGATAGGGCTTTTGTTATCAAATAGTACAAATGGTTCTTTATTATGTGTTATACTCAATTCCGGAGGAATGACAACTTCTTCAAACGTTTTGGGGTTAGGTTGAGTCGTTGTTGTGACTCTTTTTTGTCTGTCAATTGTGCGTTGTAGAGAGTCAATTGAGGCTAGTTGACCAGAAGCATGTTGAGGAACTTTTGAAAGTTCCTCTTTCAGTATTTGGGTAGTTGGTTTGTCAGTCCCTGTACTTGCTTCTTTTATGCTTTCAAGAGCATCCCTGACCTCAATTTCAGTTACATTAGGGGGGTGATTGTGTTCTTTGGTAAATAATACATTAGCTTCTTCAGTTGTAGCCCTACCATAACATTTATTAGAGTAGTATTTACTACATTTCCAAAATACTTTGCGTCCTGATTGTTTTTCTTGCGTATACACATACCCCATATAACACAGTAAAAGCTTGTTTTTCTGAGACATAACAAACTCAGCACCTTCAGTAATTTTTCTATTTGTTGTGCTAGGAAAGATTAGAAAGAAATATATTTTAAGTTTAAATATTGCTATACATGTTTTTTATACATTCCTCTTTCAATGATTATACTTACATTTATTCTGTGTTGTAATTTGAAATGTTGAGAAGGTGTTTTCAAGCTTTTCCTTGCTTTATTTCTGTTGGTAGAAAATAAAAATAATTTCAAATTCTATTCTTTTATTACACTTTGAGTTTTTTTCTAGGGGGGAAGCTTTCTTTTAGTTAGCATTTACTTACATTTATTCTGTGTTGTAATTTGAAATGTTGAGAAGGTGTTTTCAAGCTTTTTCTTGTATTGCCTTGTTTTATTTCTGTTGGTAGAAAATTAAAAAGATTAGAAAATATATTCTTTTATTACACTTTGAGCCTTTTCTGGGGGGAAGCTATCTTCTAGTTAGCATTTTAGAGTTTTATTAAAAATTAACACATATACTCACTTCTTTAAATTGTCCAGTCTTTGGTTTTGATGGAGTCGTTTTTGGATGTGTTCAAAATTTCTGTAAAGAAGATACAATAAAGATATAATGTGTATTAGAAACCTGGGTTTAATAAATGTAGTTAGTTTGTCAGACAACATTTAAATATACTTACAATAAGGAATTTCTAGTGAATAATCTGTTAAGTGTTTTTGTTGTGTTTAGGAGATCTCTGTAGAAGAAATGTAAAAGCAAAAAAAAATGTATTTAAAGTGTTTAGAGAAATAGTTACACTTTTAGTCTACTACTTTTGTGTTCATTAAAAATTAGTTTAACTTACTTGAATTATTTCTGTAGGAGTCTTGTTTGGAAAAGTAGTTTTCTCAGGAAACAGTCGGTCAGAGTGTCACCTTCTTTCTTTAGAGTTAGAAGCAGGAAATAGCAGTTGGAAAATAATCCTTTTATACTGTGTATTTGATTAGTTCTTTCATTTGATTGGATGTTTTAAGAATGGGACATTTTTATTGGTTGGTTTTAATTTTTTTAATTTAATTGCTAAGTTTGTTGTTGTGGAAATGCTATTTTTTTTAGACTGCTGCAGTAAACCTGGTTTGTATTTTGTTCTATTTTAAATATATGTAAATATAATTTGCGAATATATGTTAAAAAATGTGTATTTATTTATTATTTCACTGCACTGTTTGGATTTAAGTGGCTAAAATGTTTTAATTTATTTATGTGTTTAAACAAATGTTTATTCTTTTTCTTATATGTATTGTGGAGTGTATTCTATATTTTAAATATATAGTTGTATTGTATTTAAAATGTTTTAGGTATATTTTATAGTGTCGATATTCCTTTATTTTCGATATTAGTGTCATCTATATATTTGGTTTCGATATTTTTGTAGTGTACTGTATATGTTTTGACAACTCGATATTTGGTTAATCTATATTTTATCTTTCGATATTAGTGTTTTCGATAATTATGTAACTCGATATTTTGTAGTCCATATTTTTGTAGATTCTTAATTGAGTATTGGATGTCGATATATTTGTAGTCAATATTAGATCGCAGATATTTTGGTAACTCGATATTGTGCTCGTCGATATTATGTCAGTGATCCAATTATACTATATAGAACCATCTACTTAATGTATAGCTTACAGTTTTTGTGACCACCCCTGGTGATAACGATTTCTACTACCCAATTGAAATGAATAGAATTTTTAGTTTACTAAACTATCCTATAGAGTTCAGAATTAATCTTTAGCATACAACAGAATTTCTACCAACAGAAACCATTCTACAAACCTACAGAAAAGTTCTTTCACAATTCTAAACATATATGTAATAGAACTGTTTTACAAACTTCAACAGTATTTATAATTTGTTGCTTAATCTATTGAGTGCGAAAGAATTTCTAACTTACAGGGTCATTCTACAGTCCATAACACAATTTCCTTAATGCAGACCTTTCAGATTTCTATTGAGAAATAGTGATCCAAGAGATCACAGCCTATAAATCTATGCAGCTCGAGGACCTCAACATGTACAATAATCGAGCATGTATTTAAAAGAAATAAAAAAAAAAACCCGCTTGTCTATAACTAACAACCAGAATAGAGAAATGGGTTGTGTTTCTTCCTGAAAGCTCACCAACTCCCACATTACCCCGAGACACACACACAGGCAATGTTGGTCCAAATCTGAATGAATTTGGGAGAGGGGGGCAGTCACCAACCCCTTTCTGAGGCATCCTAAAGGCAATGTGATGTCTTTTGAGTGAGGACTACTGTGCTTCTTCACTGCAGAAAGCTCATGGTCTTGGACAGGAGAGAATTTGAGTGACTTACTCCAAGAGATGTTGCTTTCTACTACAGTTGAGAACCGGGTTGTTCTACACCCCAGAGACGGCGTGCACTTGTAACAATGAATAAGCAGAGGTGTTTTCTATTAAATTTAGCGCAACTCGGCACAAGGTTTTTTCTCTTGACCATTGCACACCATGTGTGGGAGCAGGCGGAGCAGACTAAGACTATGTACCCGAGTTAAAATTAAAAAACTGTTTAAACTCTCTCTACAGCATAAGTGCATAGTCTCTGTGAGTACCACAAGACCCTTGGGGAAATGCATCATTATACTACACTGCATTTTCAAGCAAGCAATAATGAAGTCTTTCTTGTGGCTCGAGAAAGACAACCACTCAACATGTGTGGACATAAAGAAAGGTTTCTATCATACTCTGGGAAAGCACTCCAAAAAAAGGCTATATGCGTATGCTGGGAGACAGTTGACGTGCTGATGACTTATTATCTGTAACAAGATCACTGCCTGTGGTGAGAACAAAATTCCGAGGAAAATATCACAAAACATTTTCCTGATGGTGTTACATGAAGGAACAAAAGCCTAGTGCAGAGGTCTTCAAACATTCTTGTGCTGAGCCCTCCCTAAGCAAAATATTTTGAAGTCGGGCCCCCCTCCTAACATTTATGGCAAGAACTGCAGGAGCTGTAACTACAGGGATTAATGAGCGCAGGGGTTTGGGCTTGATACCATTTCAGAGGTACTTTTTCTGTAGCTCAAATGTACAGTAATGTGAGACTTATAATAGAGTAAATGCTTGAAACAAAAACAGAATTTGATCAACAAACACTGCTCCCCATAATTGGGAGAGTTGTGTGCCCCAAACACTCCTGG
Source organism: Lissotriton vulgaris (assembly GCF_964263255.1). NCBI lineage: Eukaryota > Metazoa > Chordata > Amphibia > Caudata > Salamandridae > Lissotriton > Lissotriton vulgaris. Next base: position 1,288,081,037 of record NC_141693.1, on the reverse strand, counting down.
GCCCCAATGCAACACCACTTGCTTCACTAATGATAGCTTCTTTCCTGTAGTAGCAGTCTGTCTTGTGTACCCCTTCCCCCCTCTTTAGAAATGGTCCCCCCTGCTTTAATGCTAGCAAGGAATATGTGCCTTAATGTCCTTTTTGTAAAGACACTCATGCCCTACCCATGGAACGCCCCCTTGATGCAACTTTGTTTTTTCATCTAAAGTGTGTGCAGGATTTTATATGCAGTTAACATGAATTTAAACCACATCAAACCAGCTACTGAATATTTTGGTCCTGGCATGCTGGTAATTGGCCCTGCCACCACAGTAACTGACCTCTGCCCCATGACACTTGTAATCACAGTTCCCATGCATTTTGTATGCCCTTTGGCTGCATGTAAAAGAGGATAGCCTGGAAATGGGGCAAAATCAAATTAGCACTTCCAAACCATCTTCATTTACAAGATTTGCAAATCTTTACTGAGACACTTACGCCCCCCTTGGGGATGCATCCACGGACTCCCAGAGGGCGCACCCCCAGTTTGCAGACCTCTGGCCTAGTGTATGCTTTAGGTTGCCGCCTACTAGACAGGGCAGGTGTCAGGTTTCCTGAAGATATGGGACATTCTGAAAGTTGAACTAGGAATACATTCTGCCCATTGTGTACCATTGCTTTGTAAATCATTTTTTTGGCTTTCTATTTTCTGGTTTTCTTTGCTTTAGGCTATCAAGCTCGAGTTCGTCGCTCTCGTTGCCCAAAATTTGTTTACTGTATTCTTCAACTAACTTGCTTTCTGTAAACAGGCCTTTAAATCTTGTTCTTATCTTGTCACATTTCCTGTGCATTCAAAGACAGAGGTCAAATATCAGGCTGCATCTTCCAGAAAGCTTGGTGTTTATTTTTCTTTCTCGGGATTTATGTGCCGAGCATGCTAGCGGCCTCCGGTCTGCTTGAGGAAGCCACTACAGGTGGAATTTTTTTTCTACATACAACAAAATTTAAATGTCTGTAAATTAACTGTCCTGACGATCAAATCAATACATTGGGTGATGACATTTCCACACATTATCATTTGTGCGCTGTATACTTTTATTAGTAAAACTATACTTGAGTGCAAATGTAATAGTAATTTTATGGAGGATGTGTTGTCTGTAATGTCAGTTTGCTACCATACCATGCATACTACACATTACCCCACTTCATGCCACTGCACTCTACTTTGCACTACTCCACTCCGCGTCACAGCACTCTTCTCTACACCACTCCACTCTATGCTTCTCTACTCTATACCACTCCACTCTATGCTAATTACCTCTACCCCACACTACTCTACTATACACCTCTGCACTCTACGTCACTTCACTTTACAACACTTCAATCTATACCACACTACTTTGTAACACTACACTCTATGCCACTCCACTCCCTGCCAATACACTCAACTCTGCACCATTCCACTGTAAGCCAGAGCACTCTATGCCACTCTAATCTACTCTGCACCACTGCACCCTACTCCAACAGTCTTTTCTACGCCACACTGCACTCTACACCACTTTACTCAAAACAAATGCACTCTGATCCAGTCTACTCTGCACCACTAAACTCTAAGACACTATCGTCTAAGCCACAGCACTCTACGCCAATGCACTCCATCACTGCACTCTATGCCATTCTTTTCTACTTGCGTCATTACACTCCACACCACACTCTTCTACTCTGCATCACTCTACTCTCCACCAATGCTCTATACGCCACTCTACTCTGCGCCACCTCACCCTACGCTAATATACTCCATGCCACTCTACTATACGCCACTGCACTCTAAGACAGTATACTCTGAAACACTGCACTCTGTGCCACTTTACTTTATGCCTCTCTACGCCAGTGATGTCTGCATCACTCAACTGTACTCAAATCCACTCTAAGCCATTCTAACCTACTCTGCACCACTGCAATCTACGACACTCTATACCACTGTCCTCTACGCCACTTCACTCTACTCTGAAACTACGCCACTCTATTCCAGTCTGTGCCACTCCACTATATGCCACTGCACTCTATACCGCTGCACTCTACACCACTTTACTCAAAACCAATACACTCAACGTCACTGCACTCCATGCCAATGTACTCTGCACCACTACATTGTATGCCACTATACTCTACTCTATGCCACTGCACTCTAAGCAACTCTACACCATTGCACTCTATGTCACTTCACTCTGCACCATCTAGGCCGCTACACACTACAACAATGCATTTTAGGCACTCTACTCTACACCACTGCACTCTATGCCACTCTACTCTCCACAACTGAATTCTCTGCGACTCTACTCTGTGCCACTTTACTCTATAACACTGCAATCAACAACACTCTACAGCACTCTAGGGCACTGCACTCTACGCCACTTCACTCTACACCTCTCTACTCTACTCTATGCCAGTACACTCTACTACACATCAAATCCGGCTCCCCTGACGACATCTGCCCCCCTTACATCCTGAAAGAAGTGGGTACCAGCATCCCTGGGGGCCTACTTCCCATGCTGAATGCCTCACTTGCCCAGGGTAAAGTTCCCAACAACTTTAAGAAAGCCCTCCTTATTCCCCTCATAAAAAAGGCAGGAGCCAATCCATTAGACCCACTCAATTACAGGCCTATTTCTTTGCTGCCATACTGCGCTAAACTTTTGGAATCTCATGTATGCGACAGCATCTCCACATTCCTTGAAAATTCGGATTATCTAGCACCTAATCAGGCCGGTTTCCGCCCTTGCCATTCTACTGAGGCGGTCATCCTCTCGGTGCAGAACACCCTGAGGCGGAATGCGGATGAAGGGATCCATCAGGCTCTGGTGCTTCTGGATCTTTCTGCCGCCTTCGACACGGTCGACTATACCATCTTGGTCGACCGTGTCGAACAGGCAGGCCTCAGAGGCCCTGCGCTTAGCTGGATTCGCTCATTTATCACTGACCGAACTCAATCGGTCAGATTGGGCCCCTTCACAGCCCCCACCATACCCACCATCTGTGGAGTACCCCAGGGCTCCTCGTTGTCCCCCCTGCTTTTTAATTTATATCTACGCCCCCTTCTGTACTCCCTCAGGCACGCTAAGGTCACCATTTTCAACTACGCCGATGATTTGCAGCTCATCTTTCCTCTGAACACCAAGGACTCTGTGGTAGAATTCCAAAACACCATGTCCCACATTTTTAGTTGGATGAGCTGCAATCACCTTAAACTTAATCCAGGCAAGACCGAACTGGTCTTGCCTGGACAGAGCACCCTCAGCTGGAACCCCAGCTTCTGGCCCTCCTGTATGGGTGCCCCCCCATCTAAATCATCCTCGGTAAAGAGCCTTGGCATTTTTATCAGCGAGGATCTCTCCTTGAAAAAACAAGTTGGAGCTGTCGTCTCCTCCAGTTTCTTTCAGCTGAAGAAAATAAAAAAAATCGCTCGCTTCTTTTCCCAAGCTGCCCTCACTCAGATCGTCATCTCCCTGGTTATGTCCAGATTGGACTTTTCCAACAGTCTGTACCTCGGGCTCCAAACTGGAGAGCTAAAACGCCTCCAGCTGGTCCAAAACCAGGCAGCCAGACTTCTCTTGAACATCCCTAGAAGGCAATCGGTCAGATCAGGCTTGAAACAGCTGCATTGGCTCCCGATGGAGCAACGCGTGGCCTTTAAAGCTGGGTGTATCCTCTTCAAGTCTTTACACGACATTGGCCCCATTTTCATCAGAGACCTTTTTAAAAAATACACCCCTTCCCGCAACCTCCGGTCTGCTCATAAAGCCCTTCTGACTATTCCCTCATACAAGAAGAAGCGTCTCGGAGGCAGCTGCTTCGACCATCTTGCAGCTGCCTTCTGGAATTCTCTCCCCCTTCATCTGAAACTAAGTGACAACATCCTCAGCTTCAGACATTCTCTGAAGACCTGGCTCTTCTCCCAGGCATATCACTAAGCTGCCTTTTCTCCATCAACCGACGGCTACGCCTGTTCCTTCCTACAGCGCCATGAAGCCTCCGGGCGTACGAGCGCTCAACAAATATCATATAACATTAACATTAACATAACACTCTACTATGCACCGCTGAATCCCTTGCCACTGCACTGTACACCACTCCAGTCTAGGCCACTCTATCCTAAACCACTCCACTCTAAACCACTTCACTCTACTCTGAAAAAATCCACTCTATACCACTGTACTACGTCACTGCACTCTATGCCACTGCAACCAATCCTGTGCCACTCTGCACCACTCTAGTCTATGCCACTGTGCTCTATTCTACACCACTATACTCTACCCTGTCCACTCCACGCTTCTCAATCTACTCTATGCCACTGAACTGTATGCCACCAAACTCCACTCTATGCCTCTACAGTCTATGCCATGCCAGTGTACTCTAATAAACTGCATTCTACGCCTATCCATTATACACCACTTTACTCAATACCAGAGAACCGTACCCCAACTACTTTGCATCAATGCACTTTATGCCACTATGGTCTACAACATTCTATGCCACCGCACTCTACCCCACTGCATGCTACTCCACTCTACACCATTGCACTCTACGGCACTTCACTATACAACATATTTCTACTCTGCATTACTGTACTCTACGTCTCTGCTTGCTGCACCACTCTACGACCCTGCACTCAGAAACTCTACTTTGCATGACTGCACTCTATGCCACTGCACTCAGCACCACTACACTCTACGCCCACTGCACTTTGTTACTTCATGCTAAGCCACTGCACTCTACTCCACTCTATGCCATTCTATGACACTACTCCACTCCACAACGCTATACGCAACTTCTTCTATGCACTGCGTGCCACTTTACTCCACTCTATTTATGACACTCCACACTAAGTCACTCCACTCTATGACAATCTACGTTACTCTTCGCCACTCTACTCTACAATAATCTACTACAATCAACACCCTCTATGTCACTCCACTCTACACCACTCCACAACACTCTCTGCCATTCCAATCTACACCACTCTACTCAACTCTGACACTGTACTCCACTCAACTTTACGACCTTGCACTCTACAGCACACTACTCCCTCGACGGCACTCCACAACACTGTACGCTACTCCACGACACTCCGATTCACACCTCTCCATGTCACTCAACTCCACTGTACTCCACTTTACAACACTCCAGACCACTCTCCTTTGCCCCACTAACTTTTACCCATGCTGAACAGCTGCCACTCTGGTGTACAACTTTGCTAAACCATGTTGGCAAAGTCAATAGCTCTTGCATAGGCGAGACCTACTGACTTTGCCAAAGCTTGTTTAACTAAGCTAGAGCATTGAGTTTCAAGTCTTAAGCAATAACAACTGAGCAATGAGAAAAGTAAAAAAAAAAACAAAAAAGAGGGAACAATTACTACAGCAGGTAGAAGTGTAGTAGCAGATAACGGACTGTCAGGAAAGGGAGTGTATTACAGCCTTATAGCCCGCCGTAGCGGGCTATACCGTCTATTAAAGGCCAGCTCCAGCGTTCGGCTCGGGCCTTTAACAAGGGAGCTAGACTTTAATCGCTGGTATAGCCCAGCTACGAAGGGCTATAAGGCTATTAGAACATTCTGCCACTAGAGGGCAGAATGTTCTAACAAATAAATCAAAGGCTTCAGGGCGCGCGAGGTGATTGAAAACCCCTCAGGCTCCCTGTAGCCTTTGTTCAAAGCCAGAGCTGTGAACAAAGAAACATTAGAATGTTGGCGCTCCAAGCTCGTACAAGCCATTATAAGCCCGGAGCACTCCATTGTTTTCAATAGAGCCCCCAACATTCCAATGTTCTAATTAAACCTAAAGAAAAAGTAGGAGCAGATGCTTTGTGTTCGTATCTCAGAAACTCTGGAACACTGTAACTGCAGGAGGACTCCATGCTCATGAAATTAAGGAATAAACTGAAAACGTATATTTCCTGAGCCTCACTGTCCTCTTCTACTCTTGCTCATCTGGGTCAATGTCCCACTTGCATTATGCTCACAATAACTTTGTATATCCAATGCAGAAGACTCTTAGTATAGATATCAAGTTTGAACACCGCCACTAACTGCTCAAGGTGAAGTAACTTAAAGCAAGAAAAGAGACTGGCCAAGCAATGTCTGTGTAACAAATGTACTCCATGGTCATAGAGACCACTGAAATCAAGATCTGTCTCCATTCAGCTCAAAACTCAAGAAAATGTCTACTTAGGAGCACCGCCAAGTAGTAGGGAATGGGAGGCAGGTGTAGGGGCGGGGGGACAACAGAGGGGAGGGGTTGAAAATGTATTTTTTTAAACACACTTACGTTTTCCTCCGACCACATCTCTCCACCGCTTCTCTGCTCTTCCAGACTCTAGTCCGAAGAAGCCGCAGGAAGTACCCTGGCACATGGCTCCCCTGAGCCAATCACAATGCTGCGATACAGCGTTACAATTGTTTTAAGCTAAGTGGATCGGAGAGCAGATCAGGACAGGGAGCCTGGGCATATTTCCTACCAGGCTGTCTATTTCAGCCTGGTGGAGAATATGCAAAGTGCGCATGACTGCTTGTCCGGCCAAAACGGCTGGCCAAGCAGTCATGCACACTTAGTGTGCAGAGGCCACACCTCCGCCCTGAGCTACCAGCACCTCCCCCCCATACCCAGTCCCACAGCAACCAAAAAGAAAACGATAATAACTTTCAGTTATTATCATTTAATTTTCCCCTTTTTATTGCTTTAAGAGCAGTGGGGCCCCACTGCTTAGGAGACAAACTCAATTTAGTTCTGTTGTGCAGGTTATGCAAATAGATAAACACAAAGAGAACTCATACAATTAATAGTGCACTTTGCACTGAAAAGAAGCAAGACAGTGGGAAGCCTACATGGGGAGGGAAGCAATACCTTATATTATAGCCCACTGCAGAGGGCTATACTGGTTGTTAAAGGTGCAGAACCCGAGTTGTAGGTCCGAGCCGCCACAAAGGACCTACACGAGGGAGAGGGCCTTTAACAACTCGTATAGCCTATGGCGGAAGAGCTATAAAGCTATGAGAACATTCCACCCACTAAGGGTAAAATGTTCTGAATTAAAACGGAGTTACAGAAATAAAAGCATTGGAATGTTGGAGCAGAAGGCTTATACTGACCATTGTAAACCCCGAGCCACTTCACTGTCTTCAATGAAGCTCTCAGCATTCGAATGTTCTAATAAACCATACGCAGGAGAAAAGTAGTACAAAACTGATTTTACATGTTACTTAACTGTTGGTAGCACACGTGAGTAATAGATAGACTTGGACAGGCCTACTGTGACACTGGTGCTCAAAGGGGCTGGAATTCTGAAATATTTATTAGTTGCTATCTTCCTCAACCTGGGTTCCACCAAACTAAATATACTTATTATAATATAGTGACTGGTTACATTAAAACACAGGGTTCAAAGCAGGTGGAAAGAACATCTGAATAAATTACTAATATTTTTTTTCTTCAATTATTACATAGTAGAAAAATAGTCTGAATAGATAAATCACTTTGTATACGGATCTAAATATATATGGACAAATTATATTCGTAATGTAGGAAACATTGAGTAATATGGTGTTCTTGTTCAAGAATGTATGTATGCATACGTACAATTTCAAATAACTGAACAATTCGGGAAAAGGATACAAAATAACTTTTGTCTTAGATTGGAGAAAAAAGAAAAAATATTCTATCCAAGCTTAGACAGCAGGTTTGCAAGCACATACCCCATACAACGTAAAATGAAAGGTGAACTTGTGGTATCTGGTATAAAATAGAGACTGACACCTGGAAAATATTACATAAAAACAGGCAATGCTTACTTTGGTTGATTGGCTATGCCTATTCTGTTCTCAGTCTGTGAGTGATCAGGTTTTGAATGTTATGTTATGTAAATAATTTCTTATAGAGAGCATGTTCACCAGGTGGTTTCTTGGCGCTAGCTTTAGCATGTACCGGGATCTAGGGCGGCTTACACATGAGCCTGTGTGAACAGCCATGTTTTTAGCATTTTCCTAAAACTCAGGAGGTTGTTGTAGGATCGGATTTCTAATGGAAGGGAGTTCCAGAGACTAGGGGCCAGGGTTGCGAACCTGCAACCGCCCTGCCGTTGTAGCTTAAATGACGGAGTGACCAAGAGTTGGAGACTGGTGGAACGAAGAGTGCGGGAGGGGGTGTACCTAGGTAGAAGACATTTAATGAATTTGGGGCTGCGATAGTGCAGGGATTTGAAAATAACGCAGGCCGTCTTGAATACTGTACATTGAGGAATATGGAGCCAATGGAGTTTTCTCAGCAGGGGTCTGGCAGATTGCCAACTTGGTTGCCGATGGATTTGTCTGGCCGCCTGGTTCTGGACTAACTGAAGGCGCTTGCTGAGAAAGAGCGGAAAGACCAGGTAGATAGAGTTGGCGTAGTCCAGATGAGATAGCACCAAGGCTATCACCACCTGAATCAGGGCTGAATGGGTGAGCATGCGACTGATCTTCCTGATCCTGCACAGCTGAAAGAAGCAGGTGGATACCACTGTGCCTATAGGGGTTTTCAACGATAGATCATCGTTGATGGTCACCCCTAGGCTTTTTACTGAGGAAGAAGGAGTGGGGGGGACCAAGTTCTGTGGGCCGATAGTGTGGGCCCCAGAAGGTTTAACTGTTCCCATTTAGGATAATCTCGGTCTTACCGGGTTCAGCTTCAGGTGGTTTTGATCCATTCACTGATGGATGTGAAGCATGGTACCCTGGAATTGCTGGATAGACTCAGGGGAATTGTCAATCGTGAAGATCAGCTGGAGATCATTAGCATAATTGAAGGTGATAGTTTTATTAGCCTTCAGGGACTTAATTAGGGGTAGCAGATACAGATTGAACAGCAAGGGGGAGAGTGATGATCCCTGAGGGACCCCACAGGATGTGGATAATTTGAAGGCAGTGAAGGGGGCTAAGCGTACCGCTTGAGTGCGGCCGCCGAGGAAGGACTCAATCCAGCAACGGGCTGAGCCGCAGATGCCAACCTGTTCGACACGGTCCATTAAGATGTTATGGTCGACCATGTCGAGCACGGCTGAAAGGTCCAAAAGGACCAAGGCCTGGGGAACTCCCTGATAAGCGTTTCCTCGCATGGTGTCCAGTACAGCTAAAATTACAGTCTCAGTGGAATGGGTGGGGTGGAACCCTGCTTGATGAGGGGCCAGGTGATCAGTTTGCTCAATGAAATTAGACAGACAGGTGGTTACATGAGCTTCGAGGACCTTGGCCAGATACGGGAGCAGGGAGATGGGCCTGTAGTTGGAAAGATTCTGGGGGTCTGCTCCAGGCTTTTTTTAAGAGGGTGACCACAACTGCATCCTTAAAGGCTTTAGGGACCCTGCTCTGAGACAAAGATTCATTGAGGAAGGTCAGGATGGGAACAGGAAGGACCGAAAAGGCGTCCTTTAAGATATGCGGGGGGCAACAGTCCCTGGGCAAGCCAGATTTTACCCTAGCTAGGAGAACCTTCAAGGACTGAGCATCTATGAGTGGGAAGTGGCGTAGGGTGTGAGGGTTAGACATCAAGGCCAGGGAGTCCTCCTTGGGACAGGAGCTGGGAATACTGGCCTTAATACTAGCAATTTTATCCAGGAAATAATTATTCAGGGAGTTACATAGGTCTTGAGTCGCAACAGTCTTAGGTAGAAATCCTTCTGCATTGGATAACTCATTCACTATTGTGAAGATATCCTCCGATTTATTATTAGAGTTTGTTATTCTAGCTGAGAAATAGGAGGATTTGGCTGAAATTATGGCTTTTTTGTAGTGTTTGCGGACGGCTAGGTAGCTAAGTTTCCCTTCCGGAGAATATGTGAGTCTCCATTTCCTCTCTTTTTGACGTAGATCTAATTTTTGAGCTCTAAGGTCAGGGGAGAACCAGCAGAGGTGGTCTTTTGGGATTGAGTGCAAATCAGCCCAGAGGTGGGGAAGAGAACAGAGATCAGCACTCTTTTCCTAATTACGAAGAATTCATTCCATCGCTCTAACAAAGTTAAAAAACCGAAGCGGCCTTCCTCCTCTATGCTAATATTGCATGTCACTGAAAGCATGTGGACACATGCTCATTTCGTTCATGTACATTTGAGTATGACTCCAGATTTGCGGGTGATCTGAATTTAGTTCAGAATTCTGTTTGCAACTCCTGGACCAGCTAGGGAAGAGAGATCGGGACAGCTACATTCATTTTAGCTGATGAGGTGTGGATTCACTGGCAACTGTTAACCAGGTTTTTGGGCAGACCATCATACGCCCATCTGTTGCTGTTAGATCTCGCTGCACACAGCTTTAACTGTCTGTTGACAGGTCTATTCTTTTCAACACTTTACATATATTTAGACGGTGGGCTTTGGGATAAGCAAACTTCAAATACTGTCTTAATGTGTCCTATCTCTTTCAGCTTTTGGCTTCGAGTGATATCAATGATGTCGTATATCAGCCCACAGGCAAATAATTCTCTAAACTCATTGTATTACCATTTTAGGTCAAGCATTCGAGACCTCTTGTATATACTTTAGTATATACTTATATGTGTATGTACTTTGTGGGCTCTGGAGTTCAGCCCTAGGACTTGTCTGCTTCCGTTTAGGGAGTTTGCTTTCTGTTCAACTGCCTCTATTTAACTGTCTTGATAGAAAACGACCAACAGAGGTCAGTAAAATACCAACATTTCTTTCTGCTGAGAGACTTAATTTTTTCTATTTTCTGGCAAATGCCTCTATTTAACTTTCTTGATAGAAAACGACCAGCAGAGGTCAGTAAAATACCAGAATCACTTTAGCATTCTCTAGATTCCAGTCCATAGAAATTGTCTTCCGCGAGCACCTATAGACAGTAATATTTTTTTCAAATCTTGTATTTTCAGTGATATGGCCACCGAAGGCCCTGATTTTATATTAAAAACAGAGCTTTGGAGGTTTGCCAATAATGAGAACCATGATTATGGTGTTTGAAACACATACTTGGGATGCATCCGGGGAATGTTATGATAAGTACCTCACAACTGAAATGTTATACCCCCACAATTAATGGTTAAGAAAATGGAAAAGACTGCTGAGTGATATGAGGTGCAATTGAACAGAAATGTATGTCATCCTGAAACAGTCACGAATAAAGAGTTTAAAAAAAAAAAAAAAAAAAAAAACAGAGCTTTGGACTATACCATTTCCTGCGGAAAGGCAATATTTCTCTCCATGTGTTCCCATAACTGGTGTGTCATGCAGTGTGGTGCTTACTTTCTCTCCATGTAGAAGAACAGTAGATGTTTCAGCACCCAGGCTAATTTGCTGCATAGCTAAATACATATAAGGTCCCAAAGGCGAGACTGATTGCATTGCAAATGCTTGTTTTTTGTCCCTATGGTTTTCTATTGCTGACTTGCACATCAGTGCAAGATGGGAGTATGCCCTGTATGTTGTGTAGCTTCTTGCCATGACACATCACTAACCGTTGCTTCCCACGATCGCTACCTCACTCCCTACCCCCACATGCCATTGCTTTTCGTCCTCGTTTACTTAACACCCTCTGCTCCCTCTACCCTATCATTGCAGCCTGGATCCAACAAAGGTAACCGACTGATACTACTGGATCTGCCAATGCTTGTATACGTTCTACCATTTCAAGATGGTCATCATATTGGGTCATGCCGACAACATGCAAACAGTTATAATTCAAAAAGGGATATTTTATCTAGGAAGCGTTTACTTACTCATATAAAAAGGACTGTTTTTTTGCAAATTGATTTTCATTGAATTCTTGGCATTGTCCCCACAGATTGCACTGAAGATTGCAAGACATCAATGAATCCAACTCCAAATCTTCCCTCATCCACGACTTTTTCTGAAGCATGCAAAGCCTGCGTATATCATTACTCTTTGCCTTAATGTGTTGTCTTTTTTATCTAGGACTTCCATCACAACCCTTAAATGTAATTCACTCAATGTACCAATGTGGATTGTCCAAATAACATTGGACAGGAGTACCAAGTGGCATCCATTTAAATGTAGGTTCTACTTTTACAAGTATCTTAATTTATTTCTTGGTGATTGCATATGCAAAGTACCACTAAGACAACACTCACATTGTCAGCTTTTTTTCTCAGGCCTACAGCTAAAGGGGATTCTAAGGGTTCAAAAAGTGAGACCACTTAGAGTTGGCAGTACCTGGGCTCTGAGTGCTGATACCGAGCCTGTGACTGAAATCTGGCCTCATTATGCCTCTTAGACTCTCTGGACAGAGACAGACGAGCACTCACTGCTAGTTCTAGAAGGATGTAGGGCAAGTGTAGGTGTAGTACAACAGAATGAACACAATTGTAATAAAATATATACCTTCATTTAGTTGTTCTTATTATTTATTTAGGTTTTCTTTTATGCCGCTCTGTCACTTATAGTATATTGTCTCCTGATCCTGAAACTGACAGCCAAGTGGTAAATGGTTGGAGGTTTTTTCGGAACACGAAGGGAAGCATGAGCAGGATTTAAATTTGGACGCGGTATTCACAAGGGCCTGGTGGTGACGAACCGTGTTGCCCATGACCCCCAGCCTATAGGAGCCTCATGCAGAGGGTTACCATGGAGACAAGGATGCTTGCTCCTGGACTGGAGAGGCGTCACGGGAGGTAGACCGGACTGGAGTTCAGTTGCCTACAGTTGATAGTCACTCTGGTGATGAAATCTACAGCTGGAGCTCACCTGGGTGGACCTGGAAGTGGGACCTTGCTTATTAAGTTGTGATACCTTTCCTGTTAGTGCTTTATCTATATTCAGGAGGCTTTTGAAAACGCTACCGCGCCTTCACTGATACCGGGAGCAAGGACCACGAGATGTACCTGGGGCTGCCGCACTGCTTCTGTTCCCGCTCCCGCCATTACTGCCACCAAGACTCAAAGTCCCAGCTCTCCCCCTGCGGCGCTCACCTCCGACGCCAGCAGGAAGCGCCCGGAGGCATTTGAAAAGAGGAGGGCTGCTGGAGCTTGCTGGCTGCTTTTTGTAAAGGAGGCTTTTGAAAACGCTACCGCGCCTTTACTGATACCGGGGGCAAGGACCACGAGACGTACCTGGGGCTGCCGCACTGCTTCTGTTCCCGCTCCCGCCATTACTGCCACCAGGACTCCAAGTCCCAGTACTCCCCCTGCGGCGCTCACCATCGACAGCAGCAGGAAGCGCCCGGAGGCGCTTGAAAAGAGGAGGGCTACTTCTGCCCCGCGGGCGAAGCCTGGGCCAAGGGCCGGCCCGTCTGGGCCCGTCCGGGACCGTCCGAGGTCAGGCTGGGCCACCCCCTTTTGATTTTGCCACTCCATAACCAGCTGGACCCTGTAGTGGTGAGTGGGGTGTTTTTTGAATATCTATTGAATGTTTGGGGCAAACAACATTATGGGCAAACGAAATATAAGCATTGTAGCACATAATACTACATCCATAGACACTATGCTGGAGAGGGCGATGGACTTAGTCAGCACCGAAATTGAGCTGAATGAAAGATGTTTGTCCCTGGGCCCGATAAAAACCCACCCTTCAGTACAAACTGAGACTAGTGATGCTCAAACATAGGTACTCGGTGAGGATGACCTTCACGCACATCCATTGACTGGAGAGAACATATTGAGCGTGGAAGGACCAGATCATACAGGAGAAATAGCAGACCCAGACCTTGTACTTGTGAGTTGCCCGAATGATGCACTAGCTCTGGCTACTCTGGCCATATCCCCTAATCCAGAAGTAGGCGGGCGAAAAGGAAAAGGAAGGCAGTGAAACCAGTCTACTCCAAACGGAAATAACCACCACGCCAGAACTCACAATATGCAACATTAAACACCTGCGTTAAGGGCTCGAAGGCAGTAGTAGACCCAATCCCCAGCAGTGACGCAATCAATGTAGTCTCATTGGACATTTTAAGTAATTCTGCAAATACCCTGACGGAATCCACACAGACTGCCTTTTCTAATTTTACACTCGGGGACACTGCTATGGACATTATCATTGACACACTGTATGAACGTGTTAAGGGGCTTGTAGATGAACGTTTTGTAAAGTTATGGAAGCGTTTAGACCGCTTGGAATCTTTAATCACCAAGGTAAAACCACCCTGTATGAAATCCAAAGAACCATCCCAAGAGGCTAGTCCTCAGGAAAATGTTGCCCTGAGTGGGCAATTAGCGCCCCAAACTGCAAAGTCGCCATCTGCTCCCCATGACACTAATAGTAAAACAAAAAACTCTACAGTTTCTAAAACTCACAGCGGATCTGCCAATACTCAAAATATAACCCTTAGTGATGCCATGCTGGCTCGACAGTCTGTACGAGTACAGCCGACGTTCGTACCAGCGGGGATGTGGAGCCTAATAAGGATGTTTTAAATCTACCCCCTGCTTCTTGCCCGTATGTTTTGATCCTTGCAGGGGTACCCCCATTTAAGAAAAACAAACAAGAATCCTGGGACCAATCCTGGGACCAATTACGGAACAAATGTATGGATTGGTTGGCTAAATATAAAGGGTATAGGAAGTTTGATATAGAGGATATCATAATGGTATGAAGGGTAGGATGGGTGGGACCAGCAGAAAAAAACTATAAGGGGCAATTGTATTGTCATCAATTTTCGTCGCCCCTTACCCACAAACATTTGTGCATTATTTCTTGGTTTCTTTTATAGACCACCACATACACAATGCCCATTCACTAGCCTATTTTTCCAGTTGACAAACAGGCTCTCTGCCATTTCCCATTTAGATACTCTTGATTGACCTTTACCCCAAACCCAACTAATTGACTCCGCCCTTATAGCTCCCATGGAGATTCTTATAATTAATATCGATAATGAGGTGGAAATCATCTCTTCAGATGATCGTTCTGACCCATCCTTATTACGGGTGCTGAGCTGGAATGTGGCCGGTTTGGCCTCTAAATTAAATACTGAAGAATGGGTCAACACGATAAATCAATTCGACATCCTGATGCTCCAGGAGACCTTGGTAACTAAAGAGTTATACCCCGAAGGATATGAGTGTTTCAACATTATATCTCCCCATCCAAAACATGGCAGACCTTCGGGTGGCTTATCGATTTGGGTCAGCATTGTTTCAGGCGGTAGAGTGAAATTAATCCCCACCAACAACGCTAACTTTCAAGTATTGGTCCATACACAGGGTATTTCTATCTGTTTTATTAATTTTTACAATAATGACTTTTTAACCTCACCTAATGTTAATTTTGTCAATCTTTTTAATTTATTTCGGGCATGGATAACTTGCTGGAAAAGTATAAACCGGTTAGGATATGTCTGGGTGGTGACTTTAACGCAAAAATAGCAGAGGGAAATATTGTGAGCCCCACTGAACCTACCTCAGTCAATCTATGCAAGAGAGGACATGAACTGATATCCCACTTATCAAACAGCAGTCTTTTAAATGTCATGGATATTGCAGCTGTAAATAATGAGGATACCTTAATACCTACTTAGAGGTTCTGGACGAGCGTCAACTATAGATTATGTTTTTATATCTGCTCAGCTGGAAGATCATTTAGTTTCGGCAGAGGTCAGGGCATCAACTTTTGGGGACCGCAATCCTATCTTAGTTTCTTTTAGGGCAGCCCTTAGACCCAACATCAGAAAGGAGCTAGGGTGTGGTAGTCTAGTTATCTCTGCTGATAACCTAAGAGTTAAATGGAAGGGTATGGACTGCACAAACGTGTTCCAACAGATGGTAAAAACCTATCCATCACTCTGTGAGACTTGTCTCACATTCGCTGACCCTAACCCAGAGGCAGTCTCTGCTTTTATTTCATTATGTGCAGGCATCAAATAACTAATTTCTAGACCCCTAGCCATACCTAAATCTGACCCTAGGTGGTTTGACAGCATTTGCTCCAGGGCTAACAGGGAACTTAGAGCTGCCCGGTCAGTTTCCCCCAGAGACCCTGACCTTATTAGAGTACTAAGGCATACCTATAAAAGTGCAGTAAAGCATAGGCGAAATGTGGCTTTAAAAGAGCATTGGTGTAACCTGGCTTGCGCTCCCAAGCTTAACAATACAAACGGTTTCTGGTCAGCCACTAAATCATTAAGAGTGTTTGGCAATGTATCTACCCCGTTAAGCTGTAATATAACAAGCGAAGCGTGGGTAGCCCACTTCTCAAAAATATATGCCTCTTCATTTCAATATGAAGACATCTTTGAAAATCATAACCCTGTCCAAATTCAATTATTATTATTACAGAAGTTGAGGATGCAATAGACCAGAGCTTGGGAAATAAAGCCCCGGGACCAGATGGGCTTCAAATAGACCTAATAAAATCTAGGCCAGAGTTTTGGGCTCCATTGCTACTTAATGTTTTTAATAATTGAACAACAACAAAGATCCCAAACACCTGGTCCACATCTTTAATTGTCCCCATTTTTAAAAAGGGAGAGAGATCTAAACCAAGTTGTTATAGACCAATCTCCCTAATTGATAACACTCTTAAGATATTGGGGAGAGTTTTATTTAATAAGATCAGAACCTGGGCAAAGGATGCGAACATACTAAATAAATGCCAGTTGGGTTTCCAAAGTCATCTGGGAACGATGGAACAGTGTCTGAATCTTAATTTAATCATAGGGAAATATACCATCGCCCGACACAGTCCCCTCTACCTGGCATTTATGGACCTAACAACCGCTTTCGATTTTGTTAATCGATCCAGGCTCTGGCAATGCCTTTTAGATTATGGGTTGGACAAATATATAGTGTATTTTTTAGCATTTTTGCATAGGGACCTCAGGGCTCGGGTGAGAATAAGAAAGGACGGGGCAGTTTCAGGAGACATAGTAGTAGGCAGAGGCGTTAGACAAGGGTGGGTCCTTGCCTCACTTTTATTTATTGTATACATTAATGAGTTACATAATGTACTGTCCAACCAAACTACAGATGTCCCAATAATCATTGGTAATAAACTGCCCTCCCTACTATTTGCGGATGACGCTGTTTTAATGGGGCGCACACCCAATGCCCTACGAATTTTTGTCAGGGGTTTTGTAGTTTTTATGAATAGTCTGAACCTTTGTACAAATTTTAAGAAATCTTTTTTAATGCGGTGTGGCCCTAAAAAATGTTCTATTAACACTATTATTTTGGGCACAGATTCTTTGCTATGCACTCGCACTTTTCCGTATCTAGGTTTACAATTTTCAGATAACGGGTCCTAAACACCACACCTGGCAAATGGACGAACCAAATTTCTAAAAGCAATAAATTCAGTTACAAGCCTCCCCCAACCAAAAAGAATTGAGGTGGTACTGTCCCTACTAAATCTATAGGACACAATGTGTACCAGTTATGACTTATGGGGCTGAAATCTGGGGCTATATAAACCTGAAAAGTGTCCAGGCTGAAGAAAATAGATTTTGCAGGAGAATTTTAGGTTTACCGATTTCATCATCTACTTTTATCTGTCATAATGAGCTAAGATTACCTTACTTGGAGGACTATATTAGGTCCCGACCTGCCATGTTTTGGCTAAAAGTCTGGCAAAACCCAGCAGCCACGTTAACAAGGGAAATCTTGGCTGATTGCCTAAAATGTGACAAGGGTTGTGAGATACCGTGGTTTGCAGAAGTATGGGCAAATTTGACAGCTGTTAAACTTAGCCATATTTTTTAGAACTCCGACAAATTAGATAGAATCGATGGAAAGACTATCCGTAAAATTTTATAGAAACATTATGGGGACATAAGACATTCCCAGGAGTCTACTAAAGTATCAGTGGGAAAATATATATCAATGGCAGAAGAAGGCGGACCTCCATCCTGTTTACCTGCTAGTTATCTGCTAGGAGACACTACTCGCAGGGAGCGAAGCCTGCTTTTTCGCCTTAGATCGGGTACAGTAAAATATCGGATATAGGATATCAACCCAATACTGATGATCTGGTTTGCCCATGTGACAATTTAGGAAAACAGTCCATGCTGCATTTTTTGTTTTTCTGTACCTTTTATCAAAAATATAGTATGCAGTTATTGATACCGTTTTTTAGGTCAAAGGGGATAACGGACTTTAAGTTTGCTTATAAAATAATTCTGCAGGTCAAAAATGATGATTTAATATATCGAGTATGCACCTTTTTGAAAATGGCTACCCGTTCACGCTCCTTCATTATTTCTTGAATGTTGGACCAGGTCGCACTTTATATATTCTTTTGGAATGTATATTTAAATAGGAGAATATGTAATGCAATTAATATGCGGGTGCATAGAGTACTTTGTTTAAATTTTAATAAGTTTTCTTCTTGCTACAATTTTTCTTGTTTTTGTACACTGGCACTTTTACACAATGCTGCTATTTGTAATTTTATTGTGATCTATTAATCTGCCTGCTCCCTGCATAATTGTACACCGCACTTTGGCACTTTAGTATTGAAGCTGCAATTGACTATGTCTGATATCCTTGTAATATTTTTATCGATTAGTTGTAGAATTGAATCCAGTTTTAAAATTTTACTGTTGAAGGATTATGTAATTGACCATGAGAAATGTTTAAACGATAAGCTTGCGTTATAACTTTCTTATTGACAATGGATTATGTGAAATGTGTGCACTTTTATGGATAATATAGATCCGAATAAAGATCAATGATTGATTGATTGATTGGTAAATGGACTGCTGGTCAGACAGCTAAGCCTTGAGAAGATTTCTACATTTTGGAAAGTTGGGCTCAGCTTTTATTGCACAGGAAACAGAGTTCCAGTTTGGAACCTGGCATTCCATTTTGCAAGCATGTGGTTTTTTTTTCCCACAAATGTAGAAGCAGAGTTGTGGTTACACAATACTTGTTTGCAATCAAGGGATGATTGCGGACATCAGTGCGAGTCTTCGATGAAAAGCAGTATATCACAATGCAGTGAAGAACTGTTAAAATAGTTAAACACTGCTTGATGACAAAGCATGATCGGGATCACTAGCTGGCCGTGTTCAGTTCACTTCAAACTCCAAGATTCACAAAACTATTCCTAAAATAGTTACTTTGTTACAAGTCGGTAACGTTTATCGTTTGCGTCTCTAATGTTCATGAATGCCGAAAACTAAGAAAGAAAAGAGCAAATGAAATGGGAAACAATCTACTGCGAACCTGGTCACCCACAAAGGAAGTAAATCATGTCGCCAAGTTTGAGGATTGTGTTTACAGATTCCAGGAAGGTCAGCCTACTCCCTGGGCCGGAAGTTAGTTACCCCCATTGGGTACATCTAGATGCTCAAACCAGCGCCTCACTTGGGGAGTGGGAGGGAAGATCTATGATCAGAGTAGTCAGACAACTTTCCGCTCCAAAGAAACAGCAGGGAGACCAGACATAAAGGGCTCCTCTCTGTGCACATCTACCTTCATCCAGACCACAGAGGCCTATTTTGATCCAGCTAGCTGGCAAGCTAATCGGTGTTGAACCACTGAAACAGCAGAGTCAACAAAGAACAAGGGAAACAGAAATCTGAGCAGAGATGGCGTGTGCTTGAGGGGCAGAATACCTATTTAACTCACCCTAATCTTCCTCATGTAGCCCTCTTCCAGTCTTAGGAGAGGTTGTGAAAGCACTTCTGTGTTGCCATTACCAGTTTCTTAGGGCTGATAGGGCTTCCACAAAGGAAAGGAGAGCAGCAGGGCATACAAGCTGAGCCTCCAGGCTTGTTCCTAGCCAAGAGGAAGTGGAGACCTCTCAGCTCCATACTCTGGAATCACCAACTGTTGCAGGTGATATGGAGGTCCAGGCTCTAAAGTTGTTCAATAAGTTAAACAGAAGCCTCAGCTTGTAAGTTCAGGTTCAGGCAGTGGGCTGAGTCCTAATGTCAATGACAGTACATCTTCCAAGGCATAAGAATCCAGAGAGTAGTCATGGACGATCCTCTCGCCAAAACGTACATGCAGAGACTCTGTTTCACCTTCAAAAGGGCATGTCCAGCACAAAACCCTGTGTATTCCCTGAAGACAGCGAATCAGGTTGTCCTCTATGCCAAGCACTCCAACTAACATCCTTCTCAAAAATAAATGTTTCCAATCAGCTAAGCAGTACAAAAGGGGGTGGTGATGGACGGAGCATCAAAGGGACTCACGTCTGAGCATACCCTGCCACACTTATGGTGGCCAAAAGCAGTACAAAAGGGGGTGTGGCAGGGTATGCTCAGACGTGAGTCCCTTGCTCACTTTGCCACTGGATTCAAGCAAGCCTGGCTGAAGACGGCTGGAATGCCAGAAAACGGTCCTCAGAAGCTTGTTTCCGGTCCAGGGAAGACATGGCTTGTCAGTTCGGGCTGGACTGTTCCCATGAGGCACAGGGTCAGACTGATTTGCATATAGCCATGTCTGAACTGGGGTGGCAGAGTGGGCTTAAGTACGGTGATGGATTAAACCCAGATCTTTTGACTGGGTGTGAGTGTTTGATTGATTCAGATGCTCCGTCCATCACCACCCCCTTTTGCTCCAATCAGCTAAGGGCAATTCTTATGACAGGGTACCAGTAGTGTTCACAAAACATGTACTGAGTGTGATGGAGCAAGGATTCGCACGTAAAGCGACTTGCTCTGATTCAAGAACCTCGCCTAACTTGTAATCATATTAATTCAACCTGTCCGTCATTTATTTAGCAATCTCCCCAACACGCGGGTGTCCCCAGGAGGCTTGCCTGTGTGTCTTTTCATCCTAACAATGCTTGCACTACGGAAATGGCTGCTTTGCAGAAATCCAGTCTGCGCATGCGTCGGTCATACTCATGTGATGTGACGCACTCGCATTCTGGAGGGATTTTGTTGCTCATGCGCACTGTTGCAAACATGGCCGCTTGTCTCTCACCACGCTCTCTGCTTGCCACCGCTGCTTCTGCCTATCTCTCTTTTTGCACTAAACTTTAATGCTATAGATATTATAAAATAAGGGGTGCAGTGAAGTCTATAACGGTATACAGTGTGATCATTTTTACGTATGATTCTAATTTGTTTTCGCTTACTTTTCATGTACCGCGTATCTGTGGGCCGGGGGAAACGGGAGCTGCACCATACTTGAAGCTCTTCTGAACCCTGTCACGTGACATGGGAGAAACCCCACTGCGCAGAAGCTAAATCAAGCCAGCTGGCTCCTGAAGCACGATGCGCCTGGGAACCCACCTCGAAGATACTGCAGTCTACCTTGACCGCGCTACAATGTTGCTATATACTGTGCACTTGCATTGTCTTCTATATTCCTATGCCTGGGAACTTGAACCGAAGGGGCGGGTATGCAAAACTTAATATTGATGATGAGAACACTGAATTCTAGGAGGTGACAATGACAAAGTCACCTCTCCTGACCAATCATAATGTGGGAAACTGTCACTCGCAACATTTGTGGGTGGTCTAAGGGTCCCCAAACCGTATAACTGGCCTAGTGTAGCTTAGAGAAATTGTCCGATTTTTCCGAGTAGCAGACCTGTCACTGACCCTCTGAACTCTATAGGTGATCAATCTAGAGTGCTGCGGAGCACTCTGTCCATACTTTCCACAAACTCCTAGGGGTGGAAATAGTCCTAAGTGCTGGCGAAGCACTTTGCTGGGGAAATTCGAAAACCCAATCGGGGTTACTGGCGGATTACTTGCAGAGAGGGGTAACGCAGGCGTTGCATCCGAAGCTGTGGGTGTTGGTCGTACCTTGGTGAGCCCAGTCCTGACCTAAATCCTGAGGGGTATCCTGTTCTGACTGTCCGTGAGCTGTACCTGCTCGCACTTTGGTATTCCAATCCTTGAGGGTCCTTGTCCCCGTCTTTCCAAACTGACCCGTGGCCAGGGTTAGTCCTCATTCCTATCTAGGTAATTATTAAACTGTGGGTTTACGTCTTCCTATCTCTCTTTCTTCTCTTCTAAATAAAGCACTCTTGCCTGTGATATTGCCCTATCACCTTTTTGAAAGCAAATTATATGCAATTGTTTATTAGAAATGTTCCACTTCTCTCCCTACCTGTAGGATATTATTAAATTGTCATATTATACTAGTGTGTTCCATTTTTCCCTTCCCTTTAGCAGGGTTGCAGTGAACTTAGTAAGAATAGCATAAGTAGCCTAGTTTAAGTGAACATTTTAGGTCCTGTTCAAGTCCCATGCCCTAGTTTAAACTTGTGGTGAATAGCTCTGTTCCTACTTCTCTTACCCTGTAGTGTTCTCACTTACTCTAATGGTACTTGCCCTAATCCATAGTTACATTGTGGCATTAGTTTTAATAATTGATGTGTTGATTTGTATTTGCCTCATTATATTGGCATATTCATTCTGAAATTTCTTGATAAATCTTTAAAACTCATCAGGTGTCTGTGGTCTTTTACAGTATAAAGTGTGGATAAATGTACTTGGTATATAAGAGTTCTACTCCCTTTAGGAATCCTGTCACCTATCCACTGCTAGCTCCTGATCCGTCAGGAGTAATGTGCCTGTGGTAAGTCAGGTACATGAACAGTAAGTGGTGTAAAAGTCAACCCCCCGAATTACTCATAGTAGCGTGCGAAGGATTTCACCCGGTTCACGCAAACACTGACAGTCATATGCACGCCAGGGCCCAGTGCGTGGAAAATTGGTAAACTCAGTGACCCGGGTGACCTGCGCGCTCTATCAAGTGCATATGTTTCAATGAACACAGTTGTTTTTGTAAGACGTTATGCACCTAAAACACAGAAGAGCGCTCTATCTCCCAAGCCTTTGGATGTAATTCACAGAGGAAAGCCAGTGCACAGCTCATCTGGGTGCAGTTATGACTAAAATGTTGCTGCTACCAGCCATGGCCTATTTAAAAGGAACAGAGAAGGCTACCCTTCGATTCTGAATAGGGACCTAGATCAAGTGAGGTTATCTCCTCTCAGGACGCAACAAAAAAGATGACCTGGAAGGGCAACAATCTGCAGTTTGAAGGGATCCCTCGGGGCTAGGGATTCACAAAATGCTTCTGATCGAGAGAGGCTAACTAACTCCTAAGGGCAGAAAATGCCATCTTCATTTTAACTTGACTGAGTGGGGTCCTTGTAACTCACCAGAGATCTACTTATTTGTTAAACTTTGTGACAGGCAGATTATAATAAAATACATTGAACCAATCTTTGACTACACAATTTGTACCCAACTGACCCCAGGGATGAGGAAATATCCTGATGACACAAATCGAAGTTTCCCATAGACCCACATCCAGGGCTATGAACAGATTTGATGAGGTAACATGCCCCATATTGTGGGCAATGGTCTAGACTCTACATAAAGAGATGCGACAGTAGGACATGCTAAGTACTGCCCAAAGGAAACGGCAATCTTTTGTAGGGGACCCCATTGAAACACATTTGCATGCTTTGCCTCGAGAGGACAAGGGCGATAACAACAGCCCCATGTGCTGTAGACCAGTTCTCTATGACCAGCACCTCAGTGTCTCCCTAATTTAGGGTAGCTGGGTTTTCTATGATGTCCAGGAGTGCTGACTCAATAATCTTTGTGGGTAAAGACAGAATCAGAACTGTTGTTTTTCTGTTTTGTAATTGAATTGAACTAGAGGTATGACCTTTATCAATATGCTTGCCAATGAAGAAGACATTTTAAGTCACCCATCCAGCTGTTTCGGTGTCAGTAAATTTTCCTTTTTAAGAAGTGGAATGGTCCATGTTTGCTTAGGTCCATACAACACTCACTATTGTAGTTGATGCTGAAAAGTAGCCTTGTAGGTTTTAAGATTAAACTAGCTGGTTAGGACTAGTTGGGTCCAGTAAGGCTTGAATTCACTTTACAGCTTCTGTGGGCTGAGGAAAGCTTGATTTTCAGAAGGAAATGATTTTCTGCCTTCTCAGTTCTGATCTTGTTCATTTAACAAAATAGTAGGTCTTTTGCTTTGTCAATTTCTAGCAATGCTGTTATGGTTTTTAACCCAATGCAAATAGAGAGAGGACAATGCTTTCTGTGTAGTTCCATTGGGCGACTCTTTTTGGCGAAGTATCAACATTCTTGCTGTAGATCTGCAGCATAAAATGAGAATTTTAAGAATTGGCTGCGCACGGCTTCCTGAAGACTGCTGCAATGATCACTGTGCAATGGTTTGCAGGTTACTGTACGCCAGGTTTTATAGAAGATTTTGCCACAGATGGTGCTATTATGTGGGTTTGTTAGCATCTAACGATGGGCATGCTTTGACTAGGATTGTAGATTGAATCTTACGAAGGGCATGCTCTGGCCAGGATTATTAGCATCTAAGAAAGAGCATGCTCTGACAAGGACTGGTAGCATCTAAGGAAGGGCATGCTCTGGCCGGGGTTGGTAGCATCTAACGAAGGGCATGCTCTGGCCAGGGTTGGCATCATCTAAGAAAGGGCATGCACTGGCCAGGGTCGGTAAGGGGGGGCAGAAGTTAAGCCTTGAGAGATGCCCAGGTCTACAATGTGGCCTGTTATATGTGTTTAATAATGTAAAAGTTGGTTCATGTTAGTTAACAGATCATGGGCCAGGACACCTGCCATGTTTCTGAACCGGATATTGAAATACATTGAGGATTCAATCAATCAATCAGTAAATTTATAGAGTGCGCTACTCACCGCGAGGGTCTCAAGGCACTGAGGGAGAGAGGGGGCGGGGCGCTACTGCTCGAATAGCCAGGTCTTGAGGTGTTTTCTGAAGGGGAGATTGTCCTGGGTCAGTCGTAGGTGCGCAGGGAGGGAGTTCCATGTCTTGGCGGCTAGGTAGGAGAATGATCGTCCTCTGGCGGTGGCTCTGTGGATCCGTTGGATGGCTGCGAGGGCGAGGCTGGCGGAGCAGAGTTGGCGAGTGGGAGAGTAGAACGAGTGGCGGTTGTTGAGGTATTCGGGGCCCATGTCGTGGAGTGCTTTGTGTGGGTGGGTGAGGAGCCTGAACGTGATCCTCTTGCTAACGGGGAGCCAGTGCAGGTCTCTCAGATGGGCCGATATGTGGCAGCGCGGAGGGACGTTGAGGATGAGTCATGCGGAGGCGTTCTGTATTCGCTGCAGTCTTTTCTGAAGTTTGGCTGTGGTTCCTGCGTATAGGGCGTTCCCATAGTCCAGTCGGCTGGTGACAAGGGCCTGCGTGACCGTCTTTCTGGTTTCTGTGGGGATCCACCGGAAGATCTTTCGGAGCATGCGCAGGGTGTTGAAGCAGGAGGATGAGATGGCGTTGACTTGTTTGGTCATTGTGAGTGAGGAGTCCAGGATGAATCCCAATTTGCGTGCGTGTTCTGTGGGTGATGGTGCGGTGCCCAGCGCAGTGGGCCACCAGGAGTCGTCCCAGGCGGAAGGGGATTGTCCGAGGATGAGGACCTCCGTTTTGTCTGAGTTCAGTTTCAATCGGCTGAGCTTCATCCATTCCGCGACTTCTTTCATTCCTTCCTGGAGGTTGGTTTTGGCGGTGGTTGGGTCTTTGGTGAGGGAGAGTATCAGCTGGGTGTTGTCGGCGTAGGAGATGAAGTTGAGGTTGTGTTTGCGTGCGATGGCAGCGAGGGGGCTCATGTAGATATTGAAGAGGGTTGGGCTGAGCTAGAAGCCTTGGGGTACGCCGCAGATGATCTTGGTAGCCTCGGAGTGGAACTGTGGGAGGCGGAGTCTCTGGGTTCTGTTGGAGAGGAACGAGGTGATCCAGTCCAGTGCTTTTCATTGGATCCCAGTGTTGTAGAAGTGGGGTTGTTAGGGTGCGGTGGCAGACGGTATCAAAGGCAGCTGAGAGGTCTAGGAGGATGAGGGCGGTTGTCTCCCCGTTGTCCATCAGGGTCCTGATGTCATTGGTGGCTGCGATGAGGGCTGTCTCGGAATCCGGACTGGGATGGGTCGAGCGAGTTGTTTGCTTCGAGGAATGCAGCCAGCTGTTTGTTGACGGTCTTCTTGATGACTTTAGCCGGGAAGGGAAGGAGAGAGATGGGGCGGAAGTTCTTGAGGTCCTTAGGGTCCGCTGTGTGTTTTTTCAGAAGGGTGTTGATCTCTGCGTGCTTCCAGCTCTCTGGGAAGGTGGCTGATGCGAAGGAGCTGTTTATGACGTTCCGGAGGTGGGGTGCGATGATGGCGTCTACTTTGTTGTAGATGTGGTGGGGGCATGGGTTGGATGGAGAGCCGGAGTGGATGGTGTTCATGAGGTGGGTGGTGTCTTCTGTGCCGATGGGGGTCCAGTCGCTGAGGGTGGTGGTGGGGGTTGTTGGTGTGGAGACTGGAGGCGGAGTCTGGGTGTCAAAGCTGTTGTGTATGTCTGCGATCTTGCTGTAGAAGAACGTGGCGAGGAAGTTGCAGAGGTCTTGTGATGGTGTGATGTTGTTGTTGCTGGCGTTAGGGTTGGAGAGCTCTTTTACGATGCTGAAGAGTTCCTTGCTGTTGTGGGTGTTGTTTTCCAGACGCTCTTTGAATGATGTCCTTTTGGAGGTGCGGATCAGCTGGTGGAGTTTGCGAGTGGCGTTCTTGAGGGCTGTCATGTTTTCTGTCGTTCGTTCGTGGCGCCAGGTTTTTTCGAGCATGCAGCATGCTTTCTTTGAGTCTTTCAGGGCGTCGGTGAACCATGTGGTTTTTCTGTTAGTGTTCTTGCCTGGGGGGTTCTTCAGCGGCGCGAAGTTGTCGGCGCAGTTGGTGATCCACTGTGTGAGGTTGTGAGCTGCGTCGTTGGTGTCGGGGGAGTTGGCTGGTGGGTTCTGGCTCAGAGCTTTGGTGAGCTGGTCTGTAGTGACTTTGATCCAGCATCTGCGGGGGATCTGTGGCGTGCGGTGGTGTGTTGTGGTCTTCTTGTAGGTGAAATGGTTGCAGCTGTGGTCGGTCCAGTGTAGTCCGGTGGAGTGGCTGAAGGAGACGTGGTTGCTGGTGGAGAAGATGGGGTCCAGCGTGTGGCCGGCGTAGTGGGTGGGGGTGTTCACCAGTTGCTTGAGTCCGAGGTTGGCGAGGTTGTCGAGTAGGGTGGTAGTGTTGCTGTCGTTGTTGTTCTCTAGGTGGAAGTTCAGGTCCCCTAGGAGTATGTATTCTGGTGTGGTTAGTGCATGCGGGCTGACGAAGTTGGCGATGGTTTCGCTGAATTGTGTGCGTGGGCCTGGGGGTCTGTAGACGAGGGTTCCTCTGAGTGTGGTTTTGGGGTCGGAGCAGATCTGGAAGTGTAGGTGTTCACCGGTGGAGAGTGTGTCTTCGGCGTTGGTCGTGACGTTGATGGAATTCCTGTAGATGATGGCGATTCCTCCTCCTGTTTGGTTGATGCGGTCCTTCCGGGTGATCTTGTAGCCGTCCGGGATGGCTGTGGCGATGTCGGGGGTCGAGGAGCCGTTCATCCAGGTTTCCGTGAGAAAGGCAGCATCTGGTGCTGTTGTGTCGAGGAGGTCCCAGAGTTCAATGGCGTGTTTGTGGACGGAGCGGGTGTTGAGGAGGATGCACTTGAGGTGGTTGTTGTTGTTGTTGCTGGGTTCGACGGGCGGGGTTTAGGTTGGGAGGCAGGTGAATTTGCAGGCTTGGTAGGTGAAGGGTCCATGAGTTTGCTTCAGGGTCGCTCGGTAGCAGGCGGGCGGTCGTCCGGTGTTGAGTGCATTGAGGGTGGTTGTGTCGTATCTCAGTCGGGCGCCCTGGCATCGGCGTGGGCCCGGGGGTCTGGTGCTGGGCGCGGTCCAGGCGTGGACGGGCACAGACAGGCTTGCCTTTGGCGCTCCTTAAGCATGCCAGCGGCGCGCCCGCTGCGCTTCCGCGCGGCGGCCTCCGTAAGAGGCAAAGTGGGAAGGAGGAGCAGCTGTGAGGCGGGAGCGGGGCGGCCAATGGGCGAGGGAAGGGTCACAGAAGGCAAAAGGGGGCGGGGCCGCAGGGAGCAGCGGCGGGAAGCGTGGGGCGAGTGGCGCAAGGAGCGAGAGCAGATGATGTAAAAGGCAACTATAGAATATAAGGATCACAAGCAGCAGTCAAGTCGAGAAAACCAATACAAAGCAAAATAAGGTAGAAATACAGAGGCAGTCACCCGCGGCGAACTCCCGGCGGCGGCAGCAGAGTCACGGGTGCACAGGGGAAGCCGAGCGGCGTGGGGAGTGGCGTGGGGCGGCGTGGGGCAGATTGCTGGGTTTTTAGAGGGGAGATTTATGAATAGACTTATTATGTGCTTTAGAGATTTGGTGCAGTACCCTAGCAGTGTCAGATCATCACTACGCACAATTGATTAATTTCATCCAAAACTTTATTAAGTGTGGAAGGAGGGCGAGTAAGTACTCCACTGGCAGGTCTCCATATTCAAGCTTAATAAGTGGCAAGTCTCATCTCTCTCATTCACTCTACTGTTCCAGGGGACAAGAAAGTGCCTTCGCTTCGGATCGAGGTCTGTGTTGAGCCAAGGATGTGCACAATGTGTAAAGTGCTACCTTTGGCCATATGGGGGGGGGGGGGGGGATTGTAAATACGGTAGGCTGCGGTTTGTGCCAGGGTAGTTGAATATTGATAAGTGCACTCCTATCTCCGTATATTCTTATGTGAGACAAGTAGATGGGAAGGAAAGTTGGTAGTAAGTAACATTTCCTTGTAGTAAGCCGAAGAGACTCGCACTTTCCTGGTTCTGTTCATCTGCGTCGTCAGACCACACTGTCTGCCAGAATATTCTTCTTTGCACCCCCTGTCCCAGCACCCCACTGGCACAGCTCAGGTGGATAATAACCGTTCAGCCCATCTCAATTACACAGCACAGGGAACCTTGGGGGGGAGGCAGAGGCGGCTACAATTAACACATTAGAGCTAATCACGACGCGTTCCTGCACTGCTCACAGGCCCTGCGCCAGGGTAGCATTTACTGCAGGTAATAAGCGGTGCCATTAGCTGCACGGTAATCAATGGTTACATTTCCTCTCTTAGAAGGGGACCACCCAATTTACCGAAGTCACTCCTCCACGCCGAATCACGCTTTGCAATGTCCTATTCTACACTTTGGTGAAAACATACATTAATACAAGGGAAGGAGTGGATACACTTGAGAGGGTGGGGTATTTGAAATAATGTATATAGCCAGTACCATAATATGAGGTAGGTATACAGGGGAAGGCAGCATATTAGTGACTCTACAAGAATCACCAAAGTGACTTTCGGCTTTACACCCCTGTCCAACTATTTCCACAGCTGTAGAGGCAGTCCCTGGTTTATTCTCCATTTATTGGGAAGTATTAACGCATGTTATATAAAGCGCTTTGACACAGCAGAAGAGCGTAATCAAACACTATACAAAAATATTATAGAGTCTTAGACTGGTCCATTCTCTCGGATTGTGCCAGTTTTTTTTCGTCAGACCAAAATATTCTGCGATGGTCGAGCTTTTAACCACCCCTAACCCGGACAGCTAACCCATCCCAACAAAATAATGAATAGAAAATGCTAACAAGGTCAACAAATTTAACAGAGGCTCAGGAACAAGGTGCGAATAAAAAAAGTTAGAACTGGTGGCCGCTCGTTTTCACATCTGCCTGCTACCCACAGGAAAATCTTACCCTTAGACCTTCGTCTGACTGATAACCATCTGTGGTTTAGGAAAAAATTAAAAACATGCCTTTTTAAAGATTACAGTATTACAGCAGTTGATCCAAAATCTAATTTTCAGTTCTCACAGTTGGAAAGATAGGAGCTGTCCAGCGCCCCGATATCTGTTCAGGGATGAGTGTTTGAGCTTTATAAATAAATAAAATAAATGAGTTAAGATGCCGGCGGAGCTACAGGAGCTGCTCTGTTATCTCAGACATAGAGTTCAAGAATAGGAGCCCGCTGGTTGCCAGTTTCATCGCAGAACTAGTCTAGACACAATTAACACTGGAATATTCAGCATCCAATACAATGGCGGGTAATTCACCCAATCCTAACATTGCAATATATCTAATCTGTTTCTTCCTGATTTATTAAGAGCATTCTACCCCCATAAGTGCAGTGCTCTAATAACATTACCACTCCTGCACAAAGAGCTATATTGCTTCATAATACAGCCTGGAGCCGAGATGAAGGGCATATGACTGAGGAAGTCGCCATACAAGGAGCAGTACAGTTCTCACCTGAATGCTATAACACAATAATACATTCTAAATGGTAGTGGGAACTGGGGCAGTTCAAGGTAACACTACCCAGCAGCTCCTCAACTTAAGCATACATGAACTAAAATAGAACGGTTCCACACAAACGAAAAAAACAAACAACCATAGCAACAAAAAATTTACGTGAATTTTCGGGAGTCCTTGGGGGCCCACTTAAGTTACCGGCAATGGTAATTTGCGATTTATTTATGGAAAATGAGACTATTATTGGAGGCACTGTTTTTCTACTGTCAAAAACATACAATTGAAAATACTCCCTATCTCATCCAATTAAAGTTGCTGTTAATGCAGTCATACGTTTATTGGAGACGAACTAAGGATAGCTCAATTTAAACTCTCTTCCACAAGGTTGCAATCACCTGCCCCTTTTAAGACCTTTAGATGCCGATTCGTCTCCCCCCTCAGTGCCGAGCTTTGTATGGAACACTCCTTCATAACTCTTTTTCGACATAAGGTATCCAGGCCAAATCTGTCTTTTCCCCCCACTTGTTGGGGATTCTGAAGGTACCCAGGTTTACTGGATACCTCTTGAAGAAACCGGGAAAATAGACAAATTACAGCAAAATGTTGATTAAAAAAACTAAAATTCTAATTAAAAAAATGGGAAAAAATACTGTGCATGAAAGCCTTTTTTTCCCTAAAAAATGCATCAACAAAAGGTTTGCTGGGCTAAGACCATCATCTTCCCAACTTTCAGGAACAAGCACGGTTGTAAAAAAATATATACATATATATTTGTAGATACTTCTTGTATCCTTTTCAAATGAAGGTAACATTAAATTAAACAGAATGTCATACACTTTTTTTAGCTTCTGGCTCCTGCTTTTTCCACGCCATAATATTCAGAACATCACCATCGCCACAACAATCCTCATAATAGGCTTCCAACAGCAGTATCTGCCTTCGGAGCTATGGCTAACTCAATAGTCACTCTTCCTTCAAGTGTCCTTTTTACCTCACCGACAGCATAGATGTTATACCGGATCATCCTTCAACCTCACCCTACCCTGGGGCAGCTCTTCAACATCCCTTCCAAGCTGTTTCAGCCTCTGCTTAAGCCGGGCCGTCCCCACGTGGTGTCCCCAAGATGTTGAATACTCCAGTCCATTTCTCCAGATCTTCCTCTGCCCCCTTTGTCCGTTCTCACTGTCCTCATGCGCAAATCTTCAGCCAGGGCCACTCCAGCATATTTTTATTCCATACCACGCTTGTGGAAGCTCTCAGGGGCAGGGACAGTCAATAAATTACTATTCTCTGCTTCCCAGTGCGGTGAACCTGTATTGGGTTTCCTGTCTTTTAGGCCTGGGTAATACTCCCAGTAGACCGAGGGAAAACAACCACGCTTAAAAGACAGTCTCCCACATCAGGCCTGCCTCTGGAAGTCCCCTGGGGCCCTAGTCCACCCATCCACCCAGGGGAAACAGTACTGTCCTTGTTGACCTTCTTTACTACTATCAAAATCATCACAGCCCCTCCCAGCATCCTGTCAGGGTCCTGCAACTCAAGGTCATATGGGAAAATGTCATCTCCAGCTCACCAAACCTCGGACAGGCAGAGGGCCTATATTGATAGATTTTACCAGGCCTGTCGGGGGCCAAGTAAGTGCGTTGCAAGAAGTGCAAATGTTTCAATTTGAACCTAGCATTACTTGGTACCTCTTGCACCTTGCCACGCGCTTTCCCCCTTCTAGTCAGTTAGAGGCTCTGGCGGATCCTCCTTCCACCACTGTCGATTTCCCCAGTCAGTCTTCAGTGCCTATAAGGCTACCTCCACTACCTCCTCCAGCATTGAGGAGACCACCGAGCAGCTGGAAAGCTCGTCGTCCATATCTCTCTAGATCGTCTCATGAGTTTGGCCGACTCAATGTACTAACCCACTCCACCAGAGTGTCTCCAGAGCCTCATTAAATGTGGTGAATGTGTTTCCTGGGTAGTGGTCCCCGGGGTCTGGTACTCACCTCCCTTCCATTGAAGCATGGACTAATTCCCACTGATTAGGTGAAAATGCTGTAGCCATCAAATATGTAAGGATCTAGAGATCGGGGGACAATACAGGACCTTCTTACTTAATGACTACTTTCCATGCTGAAGACACCTGGTGCGTTCCAGACTGTTATTCTTTAGGGATATGACTCCCACTCTTCGGGCATATGGGCAGTGCCCTAAGAAGTTTCTTTTCCCAACTGTCCTCCATGCACCACAGCACAACATGCTGGAGCAGTCCTGCTACGTAGTAAAGATCACGTCTCGCGATCCCAGGCCTCCTCCTACTTTATTCCTCTTCTGTGTTTCAAGTCTCACTCGACTTCTTCTACCTGAACACAGGAGACTGTCTAACTGCTGAAAGACTGGTCTTATGATCAGACAGGCTGCAATTACAAATGGCTCAGTGTTCTCAGACCCCTGCGTAATAACCCTATTTGCACAGGGGTCAGAATTATGAGTTGGGAGGTACGTACCTCACTGAGTAATTACCGAGTACATTAAATATCTCACCCTCCATTAAATTTCAGAAAGTATCAAACATGGTGGAATTTAACAGGAGAAAAGTGTTCGGTATTTACCATACCACGCAGGTTTTAGCGCAGTAAGCACAAAAATCCACGTATTATTCCCAAGAAACTCATAATAGGTGCTACTTATTGCACCTGATAAAGTAAGGGTATCTTTATTTTTCTCGTGTGATTTATAGTATCTGGGTTCCGACAAACGTGATATCCGGGTGGTTTTCTGTGTATAAAAGCAAAGAGGCATCAGCATCATTGCTACTCCTTCCATGACAGAGACTGGAAATGTGTTCCAGAACTGTGTTGAGACCTTCAGTCTCTTTAGGACTCTCCCCATGTAATATGCATTGTTTTTCAGGTGTATGGACTACCTGGACTTCGAGGTATCCAATCTTCTCAGTCTTCCACTTCAATCGTGTTTCCGAAGTTCCCCCGGGCCCTTGTAGACCCATCCATGCAGGTGAAACAGTATTACTTTGCCCTTACTGATAAGAAGGCGCCGAAACTCACCAGAAATTTACTAGCTCCCTCAGCAACACTAGGATCGAATTTCGAGGCTGCAACAGGCATATTAGTGTGTCATCAGCAAGCATTGGAGCCGTTTGCCCAACTTCTCCTACCCTGCCTTTCAACAATGCATTGTCATCCTTAATTATATAACCAGGGGCTCCACTGCCAGGGTAAACAGCAAAGAAGATCGTGGGCAACCCTACCTAGTGCCGCTCCCATTACTCCACCAGACTGATATTAGCCCATCTGATTTTACCCAGACTGCAGGCTCCATGCACAGATGTCTGATCCATCCTAGAAAGTGAGGGCCAAAGTCCATTCTCTTTAACACTGCAAACGCATAATCAAGACTAGTGTGTCAGACG
Source organism: Lissotriton vulgaris (assembly GCF_964263255.1). Lineage (NCBI taxonomy): Eukaryota > Metazoa > Chordata > Amphibia > Caudata > Salamandridae > Lissotriton > Lissotriton vulgaris. Next base: position 1,288,047,611 of record NC_141693.1, on the reverse strand, counting down.
CTTTCTCAATATCCACCGCTACCAGAGCTTCTTCAATCCCCGTTCGTTCTATCTTCTGCATCACATGGATAACTCTGATGTTCATGAGTATGTAAAGGCCCGAATGAAACAGCACTAGTCTTCATGAACAAGAGAGCCAATCATGCAAAGCAATCGATTTGCTCCAATTTTTGACAAGATTATTGTACCAGTTTTACTCATTGACAGGGGTCTGTACCAACCTGATTTAAAGAGGTCCTTCCAGAACTTGGGAGTTATAATTATGATGGTTTCTCTCAAGGTTTCAGGCCGTCTGTCGATATTCATGACCTCTTTACATACGTGTAGAAGGCTGTCTGAGGGCTGTGCACTAACGTTTACATAAAATGTCCTGAGTGCCAGAGGGACCGACCTGCTTCAGGTATCTGGCTTATGGCTGCATGGCAGCAGCTGTAGTGTCAGCAGAGCCCCAAACGGAGAGGATTTTAATTTTCAAAAAGTGACAAAGTCCCATCTGCGTTGGGACTTGTAATTCATAACCGCCGCTACACGACACATCCTCAACACAGGTCTTTGCATCGTAGCTTATTCGGACCAGCTTCAGTGCAAAGCATCCTCGATGGGGGACCTGCAACACGCTGCAACCAGGATTTAAGGGACTGTGTTCAGCGGGCCTAACTTGGTCCCTGTATCTAGCACACGCTCCATCAAGGTGGCCTGAACTTGTAACTTTGTGCTGGTCCGCTGCAACCAGATAACCACACATGGCGCTTTGTGCTTTGAAGGACTACTTTTACCTAAATCTTTAAAAATTGTATTTTTCTGGTTCTACTGATTGGATTGTTGTTGTTTTGTTCTATATACATTTATTATATTTTACTCTATTTTTCTAAACTAGTGTGGGATTTTTCATGTGCAAGTTTTCACTTTATTACTGTTTGCGTGCAACATAAACAGTTTACACATTGGTTCTAAGTTAATCAGGACTGCTTTTGTGTCAAACTACCAGAGTGGTGAGCACAGGCTAATTTGGGGGTTGCTTGTGACTTCACCCTGACAGGAATTGTGATTGTTGCTAGAGTAGGCTTCACCCTCCCCAACCAGTAAACCAATTTCCTACAACACACAAATTCTCTTGAGGTGGCAGGGCCTTCTAGGCATCATCATACAGAAGAAGGAGACCAAAATTCAGACCCAGAGGGGGGAATAAATAACTTAAGCTCAGCCTTGGAGAAATGAGGCAAGGGAGGGACACATTCTGTACACACTAAGGCAGCAATAGTGGTCAAATAGGAACCCTGATATCAGGGAACCACACTGATGAAAGCAAATCAATCAGGTAGACTTCAGAGCTTAACATCCTTGGCCAGCAGTTGGGTAACCCTTAGCTTATCAAAGACTCTTTCCAGTTAAAAATGCTGAATGCAAAATGGGGACAGGGATGCTGCTGTGAGAAACAACAAGGGCAGCCCCATCCCCAAGTCCTTACTCTGGGCTTAGATTGTCTCCTGCCCATGACACAGAGGAATGTACCTCATCTATGCAGGAATCAGCATCCATCCTTCAGGATGGCCCTTCCCCCAAAACCCCTCCAAGGAGGAAAGCTCTGACTGATAGGGATTCTAAAACCTGTTTGGATTAACAGTTATTGATTTGTAGTGGGCTATTGCCATACTGCCCAGAACTGGAAATAAAGGTCACAGATCCACATGCTCTTGAACATATGTGGATGCTGCTATAGCGCGTCCTGAATTCACATCTGTGTGCTGCCTTCTGACACCCTGGTAACATGCCCTGCAGCTGAATGTGCCTCCTAGCAAGTCCCCTACAGGCCTCATGGAGTCCAGAGACAAAGACCCAGAGTTCAAAGAATCTTTCCATACTCCTCAAAAAGACCTGAGGAGGGCAACCCCTGGAATTACCATCTAATGGTGCATGTGGCATGTGAGTTGGTTGTCTCTGGTGAGCACACTAACTTACTGTGCCAACATTTGCTTAACTGTTTTTGTTTCTCTTTGTGACCCCCACTTTGCCCCTTTCCTAGAACCAACTATGCTTCAGCCAGCATGAGGCGAGTACAGGTCCAGGTGGTGCAGCGTGATATGGAGCAAGAGTGGTAGTTGTGTAGGAGATGCTTAGCATTAATGCGATATTGGAGTTGGAACTTTTCTGCAGTGAGGAATAGTTGAGTCTGGAAGGGGGGGGGGTGATAGTGTGTTTTTGTCTTGAAAAGAGTTTTGCTTCTGTTGATGGTTTAATTGATGGTGTTAGTATAGACATTTTTCTTGCTGATGTGATGAGTGGTGGTGGACAGACTTCAGCATTACATGAGGTTGTGGTACTCTTTTTTCTTGTGAAAAATAAATAATGATGAATAATTAATTTTATGTTGGATCCACTATGTAAATGCTGAATTAACATGATTAAAGTTTAAAATAGTTTAATATGATATATAGAAATGTGTTTATTAGCATATTTTAGTAAGGCCACATTCATATGAAACTCCATCCTGGTTTACACAGATGCTGACTCCTGACAGTGGATACTGCTCATTGTGGAAATTAATTTTCCAAGGAGATCAGCTCATTGTTTAGCCTACTGCAGCCCAGGAGAGGGGGAAGCTCTCATGCCACTTTTCAAAATACAATGTCTTCTGATGTCTACATATGGGGCTGAGGTATGGGGCACTATCAAATGCAATACTGTTCAGGCAGAGGAAAACAGATTTTGCTGTAGGGTTTTTCCGGCTCCAATTTCCTCTCCCCATTTTATCTGCCACAGTGAATTGAATGTACCCTTTATAGAAGATTACACGAGTGCCTGTCCTCCCCTGCTATGGTTAGCATTATGGAAAAACAAGGAGGCGAGCCTTACAAGAGATATTATTACAGATTGCCTTAGATATGATAAAGGCATGAATATCCCATGGCTAGCCGGGTTGGGATCTTGTTTTAGTAAGAATGTCTACCAGCATCTCTTAGAGAACCCTGAAGGCAATTATGCTACCAGTAAAAAGCAGTGTGGCAGTATATTGGAACCTTGAAACAGGCAGCTTAATTGCAGGGTACCTAACTAAATCTTTGGGCCGCTGGGAGCGCAGTTTACTGTTCTGCTATAGGGCTGACACTGTCAAGTATTTGTTATGTTCCCCTCAGGCTTTCAAGCAAACCTTGACTCCCTGCCCTGCCCATGTAATGGGAGCTCAGGTCAATCCACATTGCACTTTTTATTCTTTTGTGGTTTTATTCTATGTACACAAAGCTCTTTTTGCTCCCCATGATAAACAGGCGCAATATCATAGACTTAAGGGCAGCATTTAGTATGCAGCTTCAACTCGATTATGAGTCAATTGCTCATCCATGTGCTTTTTAAGAACTGCTGCCGGAGCCTGTATTTTAATGAATAGTGACTAAATCTGAATATATAATCATGCAGTATTATTTCTTGTAAGGTTGATACGACATGGTAATTAATTACGTATTTTATGAACAGTTTTAATTAATTATACGTTTTATTGTATACTTTTTATAAGTTCTGATTGCGTATGTCAGAACGTTTGTGGATACTTTTTGTACCCAAATAAAGATTAATTAACTTGAATCACTCTGTTCCCCTACACATCTACTCTCCACACAAGCCCTGCAGAGGGAAGTCAAGCTGATGTAATGGATTTTTACTGTTGCACTTTGAATGAACGCGCTAGGGTTCCTAACTGCTGCAGTACTGAAGTTTCTTCTGTTGTCGTCCCGTTGCTGGGCCTATTCTTACTCATTTGTGTGAAGTGTTATTGTTGATTTGCTTGACATTAGTTTCAACATCCCCGGATGGCAGTAGCATAGAGGATGCTTTGTAAAATCGGATAGTGGTTATGTACTTAGGTATTGACGCGTTTTATTCTGATTGCCAAGCGAATTGTCACTTTAGATCATATCATGATGATTTTGCGGATTCTCTAATTTGTTATGCAAGAATTGTGTATAAGAACCTTGTGAATCTGAGGTTGAGCCAGATTTTTAGGAGCCTTACTTTTATTAGAGGTGCTGTCCGATTTCCTTATGATTTTGCTGCTCATTTGGGACTTTGATTACTCTGTATAACCCTGTATTGAAGCCATCATGGCATGTATTCTGTAGCTCTTGATTTTTGAGATTTTTTTGTAATAAAACCCTTTTACTTTACTTTAATTTAGAACTCAATTATTGATGGTCCCAATAATTTATTCCGGTTACTCTGCTGAACTGATGTTGAGGAGGGTACCTTTTCGTGCAAGATCAACACACGGGAAAACCGTTTGTGATGAAATTTAGGTAATAAAAAGTTTGCGGTGTCCTGCAAATTGTTGTATTGGTTTTGCTCCCAGAAGGACATAAGGACTTCCGTTTTTCAAGCAAGGTCTTTGAAGTACCAGGTTGCTGAAACCATTGGCTTACATTTGTGTAATTTAATTGGGGAATTGATGTTCACATGGTTTTCCAAAAAAGAGCTGAAGTTGTTTAGAGGTGTGTTGGCATCTGATATGGGGTTCACAGGGTGTGAAATGAGTCTATGGAAATGTCTTTGAAGGTCTGAAGTTTTGGTCTTCTTTTGTGTTGACTTTGGTTTGTTGGCATGATGCTTCTGTACAGCCTTTACCTTCCTAGCACCAGCAACCTACACGAAGAGCTGATTATCCACATGATACTACCTTGTGTGTGCAACATAAACCCTCAAGGCTCACTTGGGGTCAAGTCGATGACGTCTCTCATCATCAAGGGAAGACGCAGAGAAAAAAAAAACTGTCAGTAGAGTGATCAATCGGGTATCTATTTAGGTAAACTGAGGTCCACCACAGGAGGAACACGTCTCCTACGACATTGGTTTAAAAAAAAAAATCTTTTTATTAACCAAAGAACAAAGAAAAACAACAGGTGATTTCAGTTATCCCACTGGTCAATGATACAGTCTCGCATGTACAGAATATTAAAACAGTATAAAAGTAATGAGTTACGGGGATTCATGTGCCTAAACCTCTATCCGTCGCGCCGGGGGCGTACAAATCTCTCCACGATGACCATTCCAGGCCACCCCAGATCTTCCCCCATTTCTTGGGACACCCCCTAGCCACATACATCGACTTCTCCCTGAACATGCACCAGTCTAGGTCTTCCACCCATTTCGAAACCGGGGGTGGCTGACTAGCTCCCCCATAGCTGAGCGATATTTCGTTTCACTATCATACACGCCAGCGTTACCCATGTTTTCCCGTATACATCAAAATCCGTGGGTTCCCAGACGTTCAATATGCATCACCGAGCCTCTGGTCGTATTTCCACTCCCAGAGCGTCTAGTATCTCTTCGTGAATCTTCGACCAGTATTCCTGTACCTCCTCACAGTGCCACAAAATATGCATAAAGGTGCCGAGCTCTCCACACCCCCACCGGCACTCCCCACTCACCATTCGACCCATTCGTACCCGACGGGGCTCCATAACATATGACCTATGCAAGATCTTCAGTTGCACCAGCCTAAGTCTCATCTGAATCGCCACCACCTTTGGGGAGGAAATCGCCTCGGTCCATTCCTCATCATCCAGTTCCACCCCATCAGCCCCCCACTGTACTCTGATAGGCTCCAGCGGGTCCCCCATGTAATTGACAAGCTTTTTGTATATTAAAGAGATAGTCTTCTCAGGGAGGTGTCCGCCCAACACTCGATCTTCAAGAGGAGAGGCATCGGGAAGCATGGTGTCTCTAGGTATGTGTGTGAAGAGAGCATGTCTAATCTGGAGTTACCAATAGTGCTCACTGTCGTTGTTGGACTTGGCCCTCTCTGCAGGGTCATCCCTGAACTTTTTGCCTTCATCCAATATTCTCTATGACCTGATTTTGGTTGTTTAATGACTCTGGGCACTGCTGACCAGAGCTAAAGTGCATATGCTCTCCCTACTGAAAAGTGTATATGTGATTGATTTCCATGATTGGCTTATTTGGTTTACTGTCAGTCCCCAGTAAAGTGCACCTGGAGTGCCAGGGCTTGTAAATACAAATGCTGCTGGTGGCCTTGCAGCACTGGTTGTGCCACCCACAAAAGCAGCCGGGTAAAATGTGCCTAAGGTCTGCCATTGCAGAACCTGCATGCAGTCTGGTACTGTCATGCTAACTGCGCAAGTACAACTACTAGCCAGTCCCTAAACCTTCCCTTAACTTCATATTAGTCACCCCTATGGTAGGCCCAAGGGCAGGGTGTATTGTAAGCATAAGGTAGGACACACCCTGATGTGTGTGGCATGTCCTAATAGTGAATTACAGCCATTTTCATTTTTCACTATTGTAAGGCTACCTACTCTCCATAAGCCAGAATGGGCTACTGGAATTATTACACTCTATAATCCCAACAGACTCAGAGAGCATGGTAGAAAGTCAAGTTTAGTGTGCCTGAACTCAGAATAATAAAATACTTTTTTAGTAAAGTTTATTTTAATATCCTGTGTTTGCAAATACTACTTTTAGAAAGTTAGTATTTGCTTGCCTAACCATTTCAGTCTGCCTCTGCTCTGATGTGTATCTGCTGTCTGGTTTCTGTGTGTGACAGGGCTGGGGAATTCCAGGGGACAGGCTGGGGTTGACAGGTGGTGAATAGAGAGATTACACCAGGATGGGTGGGGGGAGTGCCCCTTGACTCTGAATAGGGCTGTACTTGTCATCACAATGCTGGCTTCACCTCCTGCGGAGCGTCGGAGGCCCTTGCCCTGCACACTGAAAGAAGAAGCCAGAGCCTGAAAAACAAAGTGCTCAGAGACTGACTGGATTAGGCAAAGGCCCCCCTGGCCTGCGAGAACAAAAGAAATGGTGTATAAAAGTACAAGCCCTTCTCCTAAGAAATCAGATCCTGTCGACGCCAAGAAGAAACTCTGCCCGAAGAGAAGTACCTGGGAAAGCTGCATGGAGGACTACTGTCTCTAATCCTGAGAGACTGGCCTGTGGTGGGTGCCTTGCTGCAAGAAGGAGAGAGGAAGAAAAGACTGAAAGACTTTTTAATTCAACTTGTGCATCTTGACAATCTCCAAGGGCTTGCTGGTGAACTTTCCCCTGAACTGATCTAGGAAGGTTAAGTGCGCTGTGAATCCTCATCACGCACTCAGAGAACCTGTGCACCCTTGTACCCAGAGCAACTCGACTTCTGCCCAGCCGCCCCGCACTTCGCACCATAAAGACCAGCCCCCCGCTGGCATGAGCATCGTGATTGAGGCCAAGCTGAGCCGTAGCTCGCAACGTAAGCTGAGACCTGTCCGGTCCAAGCGCCGCGATCTTCTGGCCCTGAGACGTAGCTCGCACAGCAACGACAGACTTTGCCCTTATTCCCTGTCCGCTGATCCACGCACTACTGAAGCACCCGCGGTTGTTAAAGTGAACAGCTGCGGCGCGTACTGTGGCCTGGTACGTCCTGGATCTGCGAATCGTACCGCCACTCGCACCACCTGCAGCCGCTCCCCCTCCAGGGTAGAAGCGTACGCTGCGGGTCCATCTGCCCCACAACGCACCATTAACCCAGGAACACTGCGCCTACACCAGCCTCGAGCCATAGCTCGCATCGCCCCCGGGAAGACATTGCGACGTGGTAGGATTGACCCCCGCCGCTGTTCGCCTCGAACCCCCCACAATGAGAAAGGTACTGTGCCCGTGTTTTGAGCGCAGCGCTCAGGACTGAGGCGTCCGTGAGGCGCGCACCCATTGCAAGAACTTGTGTCCCAGCGTGGTGTGCACCGTACCAGTGAGACTCTTCCATCCTATCTCACTGCTGTACGAGTCGCAGAGCCGCCCTACGCCTCGTCCGCCTCACTTGTGCTGTACGCGTGGTACGTGAGACTCGTGAGGCTTAGCGGGGCCCTTCCTACATTTACTGTGCGAGACGTACCAAAGCGCTACGGAGCACACCAGCTTGCACGAAAGGAGTCAGCACGTCGTAAACATTGCCTGGATTATTGTGGGGCCAATTTTAAATACTGCAGAGTCGTTTTAGAACCAGTGACACTGTTTTAAAGACTGCACCTGACCTTTAAGAACTGTGGCCTCATTTCAAAAGTAACTGGAACCGTTTTGAAGCACCAAGTGTGTAATACAAGTCTGCTTGAGAGTTTTATATATACAACTATATTTTTTTTTACAAAACAACCAGTCTTGTGTCTCTGTGTGGTGGGTTGACGGGTCATTGTTGTGTGTGAGGAGAGCATGTCTAATCTGGAGTTACCGATTGTGTTCACTGTCGTGAATACTGTATTGTTGCTTGAGAGAGTCGAATGTGTGCATTATGTCCCTTCCCCACACATCTTTAATCTGCATTATCCCAATGAGATCCCACTTGTCGAATCCCTTGGACTTTCACAAATTCTTAAGTTGTTCGGAATTCCATAAGGGGGTGGCCAAGGTAAGCTTCCCCTCCCAGTAAAAATATCTATTAGCCGCGTGCCACGCATGGACGGCAAGCGCCGTCGGACACACCAGGGGGAACCTTCAAAGCTTGGCATACAGCGCCCTGGTGAAGTCACCACCTGGCACCTGCCATCAATCCATGGCATACCTTGTATCCCCTGGGGATCCGTACACGACATGGTTCACCGTCGCAAACTGAGAGGCCCAATAGTATTCACGCAGATCTGGCAATCAATCCCTCTGTCGTATCAGGAAAGAGTAAGTTTAGAGAATGCTATGCGGGGTCTCCCGTCCCAGAGAAGCTTCCTCTGGAGGGCCTCTATTTCTTTGAAATAGGATGCCGGTACCGGGTCCATTGTATTCTGGAGTACATATAAGAACCGAGGAAGGGCCATCATTTTGAATAGAACTGCTCTACCCAACAGGGAGAGTGGAAGAGCCTTCCAGCGCTCCACGTCCTTTTAAAACGAGTTAACGGGGATCCAAATTGTTGGTGTACCATAGCTTCGGGTCGAGTGTAATATAAATACCTAGGTACTTAAACCCAACCGGCTCAATGTGTATTGGGCACGATTGCCGGATCACTGGCGGCTCGCCCCTAAGGAGGAAAAGCACAGATTTTGCCCAGTTCATTGCGAAACCGGAAAATCTTTCGAATATAGCCAGTACATCCAGAAAACAGATCAAAGATCCCCTAGGGTTGGTAAGGTAAAGCAGGATATCATCAGCATATAATGAAATTTTGTCTTCCCACTCGGACATCCATCACAGGCCCCGTATCAACCGGCCCCACCTAACCCACGCCGTATCCAGGCCTACATGCTGCTCATACTTCACTACATCCAATCTATTTTGAATGGTTTGGGCAAAATGTGCCCCTCTGTTCCAAAAGATAGCCTGGCAAGATTTTGTTGACCATGTCCCACAAAGCATGGTTGTATCTGCCCAGCACGTAGACTGCATTAATCATAAGGCTGGTTTGCTGAAGACTGCATCTTTTTTTTCCCACCGATGGTGTCAATGCACTCAGATTCTCTTGAGAGTTGGTAGGAAAGTAGTTAGGGGCACCTTACTGATCTACGCCTGCACCAATAGGCTTTCCACCATCAGGTGTTGTGCAAGGGGTGTTTAATCAGCAGGTGCCGTTCTGTGTTGTATGAAAACAGGCCGAATGACTGGAAGGGCAGAGCATGATTTTGTTCAAGTGGCTAAAAGAGTGTCCATGCATGCTTCCTTAAAGGTCAGTAGGGGCTGAGTTGAGGCCAGCACTTGCTGGAAGATTTCCTCCAGTAGATCTGATTTTATCTCAACACTAAGCAGCTGTGGTCAATGACATATGCTGCTCTGGCACCACAACTGCAAAAGAATCACTTTCCTCTAGACTTGGATCAAGTGGCAAGTCAAGCTCAGTCTTCGGTGGGTTTCCAGCCCACCTGCATTCAGAGGGTCCAAATAAAGCCGTTCATGAATGTAGAGAGTCAGTCTTCTTGTCATGGTCATCTTCGTGGAGGACATATTGCATGCCTTGGACTGCATATGAATTGGAGACAAACACTGCTTTTAGCCTCTACTAGTATTGATGGAGTTGGACAGGCTAGGAATCAAGTTAAATCATGTTTGGCTGCACATTGGTGATTTCATAGTGTGTCAGGAAATTAAGGGTGAGCATTGACTAATGGAGGAATGGGCTCAGAGTTGGTAGATGCTGAAGGCAAAGAGCCTTTGGAGTGTAGGCTACACAGCTTCTCATCTGACTTTGCGGGACTAGAAGGGGTAAATCCCTACTTGGCCTTCCTGCGCTTGTGATTTTCTTTGCATTTTGACTTACCTGAGAACTTTGAGCAGAACTGAGGTTCAACAAAGAACTGGTGTTGTGACCTTGATCAGGAGCACCCCTGCAACCTGGAGTGGGAGCAAGACTGCTGTTTTGAAACAGAACTTCTCTTCCTGTTTTCTGATCACCTTGGGGCGCATTCCAACCATATTTTCACACACCGATGTGTCCAATAAAACCAATAAACTGTAACATGTATATTTAGGAGAGGCACCTACTATACCACTGGCAGTGGAGAGGAGTGTCATGGGCAAATGCCTGACAAGACAGGTCCATAAAAATTAAAGGATGGTTGCAAGAGACTGGCAGAGATTGGCTAAAATAACAGGATTAGATCGCTTGCAAGGCTTCATTTTAAGCATAGAGCTAACTTGGTTGAGCTCTACTGAAGCCTTCTTTAACAAATTGGCTTATAAATTAAACTTGTACACGTTTGTGACTGGTTTCCAGAAGGGACATTTATTAGTCCTAATTTTTTTGTGAGAACGTGGACCGTGCCGTGCACTTGTAGTGCTTCTGTACATCAAGGAGATGGATAAAATGAAATGAAATACTCAGATATATCCAGATCAGCATGCGGAACTTAAGCTATTGCAATTTGTCATTGAGGCTCAAGGTCTGGCCGACTGGTTCCTGATATGTATACCCCATTGCATTTTAATATAGTGCAATCAGCGAAAAGGTGGTGAAGAATCTCTCAATATTGATATCACAGAAGATCAGAGGCTGCGCTCAAACAAAAGAGATTCTCTTTGTAATCGACACAAACAATTTCCTTTTAAATTATTCAACTAATTCGATCACATCCATAACATCTGGATTGAATTGACCCACAGGTATCTGATGCCTTCTCCAAGTGTAAAATGCAAAAACAACAGTTGATGGACAGAATGCATAACAATGTCATACATTCACCCCAGTACAGAGATCTGGGCCTAAATCCATAGTTTTTTTGCACTCCACACCACCCCAGTTCAGACATGGCCATATGCAAATCAGCCTTGACCCTGTGCCTCATTGGAACAGTCCAGCCCGAACTGCCAAGCCATGTCTTCCCTGGACCGGAATCAAGCATCCTAGGACCGGTTTCTGGCTATCAGCCATCATCAGCCAGGATAGCTGGACTCTAGTGGTGTGGAGAGCACGGGACTCACGTCTGAGCATACCCGTCCCACTTGGGTGACAAATGCAAAAACAAGCATTTGCAATGCAATAGGTCTCCCAGCATTAACGTTTGAGTTACTGGCATTGTAAATGACAATGCTTTGCATTAATTTTTTTTAATTTGCAATTGGTATATAAACATTGTTTGTGAATGGTTAGCTGTTGCTTATGCTAAGCTATTACAAAAGGGGGGGTTTACCCAAAAAGCCACTGGGACCTGGGTGCTAGTTAGTACAAAATGGGAGGGTCCCGGTAACTGAATCAATTAAATTTCAATTAAGTCATCTTTAATAAAGTCGAAACATTGTCATTTCATCACAATGTGTCATATTCAAAACCATTTAGCAGTAAAAATATTAGAGCCCCAAGAAGGGAAAGGGAAGGGAGTGATATGTGAGATGAAAGAAATAAGTGATTGAAAAACAAAAGTGAATGATAAATTCAAAGCATTACATTAATTGAAACTTATAACAGGCTGCAACTTATTCTCGCCAAAATTGTGTAAGAAACAGTTAAAACATCATTCTACGGTCACAATTATGAATCATTTTAATCTTGGTAGTGCCGGATGATTATGGAAGTAGAGCCGTCGAGGTTTCGGCCCCTATATAGAAATATGTTAGCAAATGTTAAAACCGTCGGGTGACCCGATACAGCGAGGCGTTTTTTCGGATTATTAGACCGCGGCTACGCTCATTAATTGGATTGATTCCAAACTGCGACAGCCTACATTCTTATTAGCACAATTGAAATTGAAATTAACGCATTGGCAGCGTTTTGCCTCTTGGGTACATCTTGCAGGAACTCGGATAGACTGCAGCCTACTCTCCTACGTACAGCATACCAAGATTAACCACAGGATAACTGGACAGCTGATGAACTCGCCAATCGACTAAATCACCAATTAAGATGGGCTAATCTCCAGACCCTAGCAACTTAAGAATTCATTTGGCTTTAACATTTGCTGACCTCGTGGGAGTAATACTTCAGATTCCTCAGATTCGGCGCCCGCCGGCCCCAATATTGTTTTCGTCCTGATGAAGACCCAGCTATAAGGGCTCAAGTTAACCTTCTATATAGGGGTCGAAACGTCGACGGCTCTACTTCCATAATCATCCGGCACTACCAAGATTAAAATGATTCATAATTGTGACCGTAGAATGATGTTTTAACTGTTTCTTACACAATTTTGGCGAGAATAAGTTGCAGCCTGTTATACGTTTCAATGAATGTAATGCTTTGAATTTATCATTCACTTTTGTTTTTCAATCACTTATTTCTTTCATTTCACATATCACTCCCTTCCCTTTCCCTTCTTGGGGCTCTAATATTTTTACTGCTAAATGGTTTATGCTAAGCTAAGCTGACACTAATATAGAGTGCTAGTCTTGCTTGTTATAAGCATGCTGATTTAAAGCGCTATGATACCTGCGGGTAAAGTTTGAGCTATATAAAAGTGAAAACTAATAAATAAATAAACAAGAGTGGGTAAAGTTTGAGCCATATAAAAGTGAAAACTAATAAATAAATGAATAAGAGCCAGCTGTGATTTGATAAAGCGATTCTCAGAACCTGAGCTGCCAGGCTCCTTTTTTCCTAACATCTTGCCTAGCTATGGTAGGCTGAACACTGGGCAGATGTTGTTGACGTTAGTGGGATGTAGGGTTTGAGACTATGACACTTTTTTTAGGGTCTTGGATAGAAACAATAGATGCTGTACAAACCTAGCTCCTAAACCCTGTGGGATCCTGAATATCACCTGCTTTCCAGCGGAGAGTGACAGGTGTCCAAAGCAAAGGAGAAAGATTTTTTGGGTATAACAAGTGCCAATGCTTAAGCTGCAAACAAAACAAGTGATGGACCGAATGTGGATCAATGTCACACATTCACCCCAGTCCAAAGATCTGGGCCCAAATCCATCGTTTTTTTGCACTCCACACCACCCTGGGAAAGACAATGGCGATATGCAAATCAGCTCTGACCCTGTGCCCCATGGGAACAGTCCAGTCCGAACTACAAAAGCCATGTCCTTCCCAGAACGGAATCAAGCATCCGAGGACCGGACCGGTTCCGAGGTAACACCTCTCATCAGCCCAGCTAGCTTGACTCCAGTGGTGTGAAGTGCCTGGGACCCACGTCTGAGCATCCCCAGCGCACTTAGGGCGGAATTTACAAACAAAACAAGTGATGGACCGAATGTGGATCAATGTCACACATTCACCCCAGTCCAAAGATCTGGGCCCAAATCCATCGTTTTTTTGCACTCCACACCACCTGTTAGGTCCTGGTCCCCAGTCCTCTTTTGCTGACCATGTCCAGACACATCACATGACACCCCGGATATATAAAAAGGAGTCTTACCCTTGTGTCCATGCTTGTTATTGCTACCTGGTGGTTCCTGCATTCTGGCTCCGGTGTTTTCCCTGTTTGATGGCTGTTGTCTTTACACGGGCTCGTGTGAAGAATTGGAGGATTCCTGCTGAGTACAAGTTGTTCCCCTTTTTTCCTTGCTACCCTTCTTGTCCCAGTCCCTGTTTATTGGTCCTCTCCGTGTTTTTGCTAACCTGCCCCATTCCTTAGCGAGGGTTCGTAGTTAGTCAGTGTTCTTTAGTTTATTCCCTTCTTTTATTTAGTTTACATTCCTTAGTTTGCCTTTTGGACCGTGGGGGTTGAACATTCAGGGGCCCCTGTCTGTTATTTACCCGTTTTTCGCTGTCCTCCCGTTTTGGAGACGCGGAGTCCCGGTCGCGAGAGGCGCTACCAGTCCGCATCGTTGTGCGGAAGTGACGTTTTCGTCCATTCCGCGAAGCAAACCCGGCTGGGTTTGTTTGCTTTCCTTCCGAGCGAGCGGAGGAAAAGACGCGTTCTCGCTGATTCCTCAGCTAAATTCATAGCGCCCGATACCGAGGGGTTTTTTCAGAACCGAAACTGGGGTCTGTTTTTTACCCTGTATCTTCTTGATTTAACCTAACCAAACACCCTTACTCTGCTAAGTTAAATCCTGTCAGGAAGTGCCTGAGAGATGTTATCTCGGGGGTGTACTGATGGACAAACTCCTTGAAGCTAAGCCTGCATTATCTTCCGGTAAGTGTCTGTGACAATATATGTTGGATATCGGTATTGTGTTGCCAAAGAAGGACTGGGGATTGTATAATTACAGTAGGGTGTGTTTTGTGTTCCCCTATTCTTGCAGGTGCAGAAGAAGGAGGCGGGTGTATCTTTTAAACCAAGATAACGGGTGGAAGGTTTGGTTACCTTTTTGTTTCCACCCTCTTTTCTGGTTCAGCAGCTTACTCATGTGTACCATTCAGTGAGTGGTTGGTGAGCCGGGGAAGGGGACTGGAGTATTCCTCGTTCCTGCAGTGTGTGGGTTGGGCAGGAGTCCAACAGAATAACAAGCCCACGTTTTAATACACTGCCCGAACTTGGATGGATGAGGCAGGAGGAGGGGCTATGGCGGGCGCAGAAGCTCCCTCCATGTTAGATATAATGGGGGCCCTTGCTGCATTACAGGCGCAAGTACAGGAATTAAGACAGGAGAACGTAGGGTTGAGGCAAGAGCTGGTAGCTGTAAGGGCTCAGGCCCAGGCCCAACCTAGAGCGCAAAATCCCGTTATACATCCGGCTACCTTTCAATATGGGGGAGCAGGACAGAGTAATCCCGGGGGAGGGACACCTGTGGCAATTACCGTGAATTCCCCTGTTCCGGTACCTTTGGCCCCACCTGAACGGTTTTATGGAGACAGCGGGAAATACGGGATGTTCATGAACCAGTGCCAGTTACACTTCATATGTAGGCCTGGTGCTTTTCCAGACGATGCTGCGAAGGTGGCCTTTACTCTCTCATATCTGGCTGGTACTGCTGCACAGTGGGCTATCCCCTTAGTGGAAGGAAATGACCAAGTATTGAGAGATTATAATGCTTTCAAGGAGTTGATGAGGGGATTGTTTGCAAAGCATGCATTTATGCAAGCTAGTGATTCAGAATTACTAAAACTACGACAGGGGCGACAGGATCTTCTGACATATATCGCGTCTTTCAATAGATTGATTGCAGAGACACATTGGCCTGCTGATAAGCGGACGTCTTTATTCTATCAGGGTCTTAACGACGATCTGAAGGATGTGGTATCGCAAGTCGTAGATCCCCCTGAAGAGTGCGCCGCTTTCATTGACTTAGTGGTTAAGTTGAACCATAGGTTGTCAGAGCGACGTGGTGATCGTGGTCGTTTCCAGGTGTCCAGAGGGAGCTTTATAAAGACCGAGGTGAAACAGCAACCCAGTGAAGCCAAACCAGAGCCCATGGAAATAGGAGGCGTTAGGGGGCCCCTCACTCCTGAAGAAAGAAAGAGACGTAGAGATCAGAACTTATGTCTCTATTGTGGACAGGGGGGGCATTTCGCAAGGGAGTGTCCCGTTAAACCTTCTGGAACTGGTTATGGCAAAAAGGTGGCATATGTAAATGTGGAAAGGGCACACCTACTCCCGCCAAGCAGAGCTCAATATGAGGTGTTGGGGGCAGTGGATGTGGCACCCCGACACTTTGTAATTACAGCACAACTACTATTGGCAGAATACCAAAGGGTGCCTGTTTCGGTCTTATTGGATTCAGGGGCCACGGGCAATTTTATTGATATCTCCCTTGCAGAGAAGCTTGGCGTGCCTTGTCGGTATAAAGAACAGCCAGAGCCGGTCCGAGCGATAGACGGAACTGAGTTGTCATCAGGGTGCATCACTAGACAAACCCTGCCGCTTCACTTGTTATGTGACAATGGTCACTCGGAAAGTGTGGTGTTTGACTTGATAGACGCGCCTTCCTTTGGGTTGGTTCTGGGGGTGCCTTGGCTCCAGGAGCACAACCCTAGGATTGATTGGGTACTTCGGCGTGTCACTCTTGATTCGCATTATTGCTTGAAGCATTGCTATGGCGAGGCTAGTGGGAAGGTCCCTCCTCTATATTGCGCCGCCATGGAAGAGAAAGGAGTTCCGAAACAGTACGCGGAATACGCCGATGTGTTTGACAAGGGTCGTGCGCAGAGTCTGCCGCCACATCGGTCGTTTGATTGTAAGATAGACCTCGTGGAAGGGGTTCCCCTGCCTTGTAGTAGAGTCTATGCACTGTCTGAACCCGAGGAAAAACATCTCAAGGAATATCTGGATGAGATGTTGGCGTTAGGTTTTATCCGTCCCTCTTCTTCGCCTGTCTCTTCGGCGATCTTTTTTATACCGAAGAAAGAAGGCACTCTTAGGGCGTGTGTGGACTACCGGACACTGAATAAAGCCACTATTAAGAACAGGTACCCTCTTCCGCTCATCCCCGTGTTGCTGGATCAGCTCCGCAGGGCCACAGTATTCACCAAGTTGGACTTACGTGGAGCATATCATTTGATCAGGGTGCGGCCCGGTGATGAGTGGAAGACGGCTTTTAAAACGAAACATGGGTTGTATGAATACTGTGTGATGCCGTTTGGCCTGTGTAACGCGCCGGCGGCGTTCCAGTATTTCATAAATGAGGTCTTGAGTGAACATCTGGACAAGACGGTGATTGTCTACTTGGATGACATCCTTATCTTCTCGGAGACTGGAGTAGACCATTCCACCCATGTGCGACAAGTGTTGCAGAAGCTGCGAGAACATCGGTTATATGCCAAACTGGAAAAATGTCAGTTTGATGCGAAGGAGGTAGAGTTTTTGGGGTTTCTCATATCTGCTGATGGGATCCGAATGGACCCTAAAAAGATACAGGCTATTCTATCTTGGCCAGTGCCCACTACGGTGAGGCACATACAGGTACTTTTGGGGTTCGCCAATTTCTACCGGCGTTTTATCACTCACTTTTCGGAGATTGTTGCACCTATGACCCGCTTGTTAAGAAAGGGGGTGTCCTTTGAGTGGACCCCGGAGGCACAGGGGGCTTTTCAGTTATTACTGGAGACCTTTACAACTGCGCCAGTACTGGCTCATCCTGATCCGTCATCCCCCTTTTTTGTAGAAACGGATGCTTCTGCCTGTGCAGTTGGTGGGGTTTTGTCCCAAAAGGAGGGAGGCACAGGAGATATGCACCCTATCGCTTATTTTTCGAAAACATTGTTGCCGGCCGAACGAAACTATACAGTAGCGGAGCGTGAACTGTTGGCGGTAAAGTTGTCGTTTGAGGAATGGCGTCACTACCTCTGGGGGGCCCGTCATACTGTGACCATCTATACAGATCACAAGAATCTAGAGTATTTTAGATCGGCCCGGGCCTTGACACCGAGACAAATGCGATGGGTCTTGTTTTTCAATGAATATGATTACGTAATCACCTACAGACCTGCCGCTCAGCAGCTTAAATCGGACGCTTTGTCTCGGATTCATGTCAAACCAGAGGAAGTGAAGGCAGGGAAGGAAACTAGACCTATGCTTGATGTGAATAGGATTGTGGGAGCCGCTTCGGTGGAAGAATTCGCTTCCAGGATTAAAGATCTTTTGCGCAACATGGACTTGGCCCCGTGGTTGCGCTTATCACAGGTGGTGGCTAGAGAGGGGTTGTTATATCAGGGTGACAGGTTGTTCATTCCCCCGGAGTTGAGACCTAGGGTGGTAGAATGGTGTCATTCCTCCTCTTTAGTTGCGCACCCAGGAATTGGGAAGACAAAGGAGTTGTGTCTGAGGTGGTTTTGGTGGGATACGGTGGCACAGGATATCCAGAAGTATGTGTCAGCTTGCCCTGTGTGTGCCATCAACAAGCCCTCGCATAGTAAGCCCTCGGGCCTTCTTCAGCCGTTGGCAGTACCCCCTTCCCCTTGGCATACTATTAGCATGGATTTCGTTACGGACCTTCCCTTGGTCTCTGGCTTCACGGCTGTTTTTGTGGTCGTAGATTTGTTTACCAAGATGGCTCACTTTATACCGCTCCGTAACATTCCCACAGCGAAGGAGATGGCCTGGGAGTTTTTGGTTTCGATAGTGCGGTTACATGGGTTGCCCACCGCGGTCGTCTCAGACAGGGGTGCGCAGTTTGTGTCTCACTTCTGGAAGGAACTCTGTCTGGTGCTTAAGATGGATGTGCGCTTGTCATCTGCATACCACCCCCAGTCAGATGGGCAGACGGAACGCACCAACCAGACAATGGAACAGTATTTGAGATGCCTGACTACGTCCCTCTCGTGTGACTGGGTGAGGGCTTTGCCTATTGCTGAATTCGCATATAATAACAGCGTACATTCGGCCTTGGGTATGACGCCATTCTACTGCTCTATGGGATACCATCCTAAAGCCCTTGCCATTCAACCCACTGGGCACTTGCCAGCCATTGATGACATTTGTAAACGTCTGGGAAACATCTGGGAGACGGCCCGGGGTTGCTTACAGGATGCTAAGGAGGCTATGAAGGTCCAAGCTGATCGCCATAGGGTTCCAGCTCCCGGTTATAAGGTGGGCGATCAGGTTTGGTTGGCTTCCCGTAATTTGAAACTACCGGGTTCACGTAAACTACAACCCCGGTACGTAGGCCCATTCCCTGTGGATAAGGTAGTCAACCCTGTGGCGATAAAGCTTTTACTACCTTCGGACTATAAGATCCATCCCGTGTTTCACACCTCCCTGCTGAAGCCTTTTGTTCCCACAGATCAGGTTCTGCCCCCTCCTGCCCCCGTACTGGTGGATGGCGAAGAGGAGTTTGAGGTACAGGCCATTCTTGATTCAAGGCGGAGAAGGGGTAGGTTGTATTACCTGGTAGATTGGAAGGGGTATGCCCCGGAGGATAGGACGTGGGAGCCAGCTGGAGGTGTACATGCGCCTCGGTTGGTGAGGTTATTCCATAGACTGCATCCCCGGAAGCCGAGACCTGTGGGGAGGATTATCGGGGGGGGGTACTGTTAGGTCCTGGTCCCCAGTCCTCTTTTGCTGACCATGTCCAGACACATCACATGACACCCCGGATATATAAAAAGGAGTCTTACCCTTGTGTCCATGCTTGTTATTGCTACCTGGTGGTTCCTGCATTCTGGCTCCGGTGTTTTCCCTGTTTGATGGCTGTTGTCTTTACACGGGCTCGTGTGAAGAATTGGAGGATTCCTGCTGAGTACAAGTTGTTCCCCTTTTTTCCTTGCTACCCTTCTTGTCCCAGTCCCTGTTTATTGGTCCTCTCCGTGTTTTTGCTAACCTGCCCCATTCCTTAGCGAGGGTTCGTAGTTAGTCAGTGTTCTTTAGTTTATTCCCTTCTTTTATTTAGTTTACATTCCTTAGTTTGCCTTTTGGACCGTGGGGGTTGAACATTCAGGGGCCCCTGTCTGTTATTTACCCGTTTTTCGCTGTCCTCCCGTTTTGGAGACGCGGAGTCCCGGTCGCGAGAGGCGCTACCAGTCCGCATCGTTGTGCGGAAGTGACGTTTTCGTCCATTCCGCGAAGCAAACCCGGCTGGGTTTGTTTGCTTTCCTTCCGAGCGAGCGGAGGAAAAGACGCGTTCTCGCTGATTCCTCAGCTAAATTCATAGCGCCCGATACCGAGGGGTTTTTTCAGAACCGAAACTGGGGTCTGTTTTTTACCCTGTATCTTCTTGATTTAACCTAACCAAACACCCTTACTCTGCTAAGTTAAATCCTGTCAGGAAGTGCCTGAGAGATGTTATCTCGGGGGTGTACTGATGGACAAACTCCTTGAAGCTAAGCCTGCATTATCTTCCGGTAAGTGTCTGTGACAATATATGTTGGATATCGGTATTGTGTTGCCAAAGAAGGACTGGGGATTGTATAATTACAGTAGGGTGTGTTTTGTGTTCCCCTATTCTTGCAGGTGCAGAAGAAGGAGGCGGGTGTATCTTTTAAACCAAGATAACGGGTGGAAGGTTTGGTTACCTTTTTGTTTCCACCCTCTTTTCTGGTTCAGCAGCTTACTCATGTGTACCATTCAGTGAGTGGTTGGTGAGCCGGGGAAGGGGACTGGAGTATTCCTCGTTCCTGCAGTGTGTGGGTTGGGCAGGAGTCCAACACCACCCTGGGTTAGACAATGGCGATATGCAAATCAGCTCTGACCCTGTGCCCCATGGGAACAGTCCAGTCCGAACTACAAAAGCCATGTCCTTCCCAGAACGGAATCAAGCATCCGAGGACCGGACCGGTTCCGAGGTAACACCTCTCATCAGCCCGGCTAGCTTGACTCCAGTGGTGTGGAGTGCCTGGGACCCACGTCTGAGCATCCCCAGCGCACTTAGGGCGGAATTTGCAAACAAAACAAGTGATGGACCGAATGTGGATCAATGTCACACATTCACCCCAGTCCAAAGATCTGGGCCCAAATCCATCATTACCTCGAAACCGGTCCAGTCCTCGGATGCTTGATTCCGTTCTGGGAAGGACATGGCTTTTGTAGTTTGGACTGGACTGTTCCCATGGGGCACAGTGTCAGAGCTGATTTGCATATCGCCATTGTCTAACCCAGGGTGGTGTGGAGTGCAAAAAAACGATGGATTTGGGCCCAGATCTTTGGACTGGGTTGAATGTGTGACATTGATCCACATTCGGTCCATCACCTGTTTTGTTTGCAATTGCCGCCATAAGTGCGCTGGGGATGCTCAGACGTGGGTCCCAGGCACTCCACACCACTTGGAGTCAAGCTAGCCGGGCTGATGAGAGGTGTTACCTCGAAACCGGTCTGGTCCTCGGATGCTTGATTCCGTTCTGGAAAGGACATGGCTTTTGAAGTTTGGACTGGACTGTTCCCATGGGGCACAGGGTCAGAGCTGATTTGCATATCGCCATTGTCTAACCCAGGGTGGTGTGGAGTGCAAAAAAACGATGGATTTGGGCCCAGATCTTTGGACTGGGTTGAATGTGTGACATTGATCCACATTCGGTCCATCACCTGTTTTGTTTGCAATTGCCGCCATAAGTGCGCTGGGGATGCTCAGACGTGGGTCCCAGGCACTCCACACCACTTGGAGTCAAGCTAGCCGGGCTGATGAGAGGTGTTACCTCGAAACCGGTCCGGTCCTCGGATGCTTGATTCCGTTCTGGGAAGGACATGGCTTTGTAGTTCGGACTGGACTGTTCCCATGGGGCACAGGGTCAGAGCTGATTTGCATATCGCCATTGTCTAACCCAGGGTGGTGTGGAGTGCAAAAAAACGATGGATTTGGGCCCAGATCTTTGGACTGGGTTGAATGTGTGACATTGATCCACATTCGGTCCATCACCTGTTTTGTTTGCAATTGCCGCCATAAGTGTGCTGGGGATGCTCAGACGTGGGTCCCAGGCACTCCACACCACTTGGAGTCAAGCTAGCCGGGCTGATGAGAGGTGTTACCTCGAAACCGGTCCGGTCCTCGGATGCTTGATTCCGTTCTGGGAAGGACATGGCTTTTGTAGCTCGGATTGGACTGTTCCCATGGGGCACAGGGTCAGAGCTGATTTGCATATCGCCATTGTCTAACCCAGGGTGGTGTGGAGTGCAAAAAAACGAAGGATTTGGGCCCAGATCTTCGGACTGGGTTGAATGTGTGACATTGATCCACATTCGGTCCATCACCTGTTTTGTTTGCAAATGCTTAAGCTGCAGCGTAAAGAAGGGAGGATGGCAGCAATCAAACGATTGTGCAAAGTGTGCAGCAAACATCATTCGCAGGGCATCTTGGCACAGTACTGTACTGCATGTTTGTGAAGGGGTCATTCTACAATGTCAAAGTCCGGCTGCCTAAACCTCAACCTTTTCATTTTTCTCAACCAAATTAAACATGCAAGTTTCCAGAGTGTGGAGTTCTTTTCGGGACCCAGTAGCCCCAAGGCCTTAGAATGGAACAACATCCATGGACACTGCGTGTTTAGGACAACCTCACCAATATCACAACCGAACAACATTCTCACACTCAGTACAGGTAACTGTGTGCACAGGACTGACTGAGGCTCACAGTGGTGACCCTGGATAAACTGGTCAATCAAGGGATACACAATGCAAACCCTGCGGCACAAAGAAATATACAACACAGATGCAATTCAGACAGATATACAAGGCCACACTGGGTACGATGCACAAATTGTGATACGGCAAGGTGCACTACCGTCTACATGGTGAGGTGTACAATGTATAACCTGCTACAGAGAGCGGAGTAAAGCACACAACCTAATGTAAAAGAGAGGTGTCCAACGCATAACTCGCTTCATGGAGAGTTGTACAACGCTTAGCCCAACACACAGATGTATAAAGCACACAGCTCACTAAGTAATGTAAACTATGTCATACTCAACACACAAAGATGTGCAATATATGAACAGCCACACTTGCAGGCATACAGCACAACCAGCTACTCTGCGGAGCACGTCACATAACCTAACACGTTCAGAGATGTACAACACAACCCACAACACGGAAGCTCTTTGCACAAGTGCCTAATGCACAACCCTACATGCGGTAAGATATACAACATAAATCCTGCTGCAAAGAGAGGTATACAATGCACAATCAATCTGCCAAGCTGTGTGGCGAATAATACACAATCTAGCAAGTGGCGACGTAGCCAATGCACAACCCGCTCCATGTGGAGGTGTACACCACAAAACCTGCTGCACAGACGGGGTAGAACAGATGCCACATGTGTGAATTATCTGAGCAGCGGGTGCATGCGTAGCACTACAGCACAGCTATTACGTCACTGGAGCCATGTTTCTTAACAATCACAAGGCCATAAGACGGGAAGCAGTGAAGCTATAAACACAAGCAGCACAAGGGCATGGAGTGGTGATAAGAGGCTAGATGTGAGCCCGTCACAGAGCGCTGATGGTACGGTGGGGGTGTAATGACCAGTATATCAGCTGCAGGGCTTGAGGTAGTACTGTGGGGAGGGAGGGTGGGGTGAAGGTGATGACTGGTGAGTCAGACCCAGGGAACGGCCCTGGGAGGCACTGCAGGCACACAGCAATAAACACGCTGCACCCAGCTTCCTATCAAGAATACCTGGGCAAATCCATGATACAACCTCAGAGACAGCGCGGGGGCGCAAAAAAGAGAGGGAAAGAGATGAAGGAGAGAGTACATGTAGAAAAAGAGAAACAGAGGAGGGAGAGAGGAGACAAAGGGAGAGAGAGAGAGGGGAATGTCGATGAGAGAAAATAAAGGGGGTGGAAGGGGACAGGGCAGAGAGAGAGAGAAGAGAGACCACAAGAGGGACAACCAGGCAGGAAGCGATGCAGCTCTCACATGGCGGAGGAGGTGAGCAGAGGAGTGATGCGGCTTGCTAATTTGTCCCACTTTGCACATATTTGTACTTGCCCCAAAAGATTCCCCCTACTCACGTCCTGTATCAGCCACATAGTATAGGGAACATCAAAACACGAACAAAGCACCCAAGCACTAAAGAAAGAAGCCACAATGGCCAAAGCAAGCACTACCGTAGAATGTGCACCGATTCATGGTAAATAAAGTAGTGATCCCTTCCAGAATGTTTCACAAAAGCCTCGTCTGGGCTAGTAAGCTCTGTATAAATCTAGCTACAATACGATGCATAATAAAAGCATGGCAATTCAAGGCTACTAAAAAGGACATATACAATGAATAAATTGAATCTATTTAAAGCGAATGCCCTCTCAAAACCTACAGCCTTCAGACTAGACATGTATATAACATTTTCCTCTTAGTGACCGTACCTGAGCTGCAGGGTCTGCCTATTTCGAGCTGGACCAGGAAGCGCTTTACGAACTTGACAGCCAGGCGTAGAATGCAACTAAAGTTCTGTTTTATCACGAAGCGACTCTACGGCCGACAGAATTGGTAAAGTTTAAAAACGAAGACGTCCACGTGACCAAAACTACCGTGGGGCGGGACTTCCGTTTCGTGCTGGAAGCTCGCGCCCACGGAGTGGCTAGCCAGGAGACGAGCAGTGGTGACTCGGGGCTCCCATGCCCGAGGGAGAGCCCCGCGGTGGCGGCTGAAGTCCGGAGTGGCGGTAAGTGGGCCTTAGTGATAGGAGGTAGGAGGGGGTCTTGGTGCACTCGTGTGTGTGCGCGTGTGTGCGTGTGCGACGGCGGCGGGGGGGCTCGGTGCACTCGTGTGTGTGCGCGCCCGTGTGTGTATGTGTGCGGGGGGGCGCTCGTGCACTCGTGTATGTGTGGGGGGGGAGAGTGTCTCTGTGTGTGTGCGTGCATGCATGGGCGCTCATGTGTGTGTGCGCATGCGTGTGTCGTGTTGGAGCTTTCCAGGAGAGGAGACAGGAGCTGGCCACAGCGAGCGCGTTCGCGTGGCCCGCTCTATTCCCCAGCGCGAGGCCAGCTCCTGTCCCCTCTCCTGGGAAGCAGTCGCTCACAATAGGTCTCTGGCGAGACCGCGCTTTCGCGCGGTTCAACGCCAGGAGACCTAACAACAGTTGATGGACTGTTCCCAGGAGGCACAGGGTCAAGGCTGATTTGCATATGGCCATTTCTGAACTGGGGTGGTGTGGAGTGCAAAAAAACAATGGATTTTGTCCCAGATCTCGGTACTGGGATGAATGTATGACATTGTTCTGCATTTTGTCCATCAACTGTTGTTTTTGCATTTGTCACCCTGAGTGGGACGGGTATGCTCACATGTAAGTCCCGTGCTCTCCACACAACTGGAGTCAAGCATTCCCGGCTGATGACGGCTGATAGCCAGAAACCGGTCCTAGGATGCTTGATTTCAATCCAGGGAAGGCATGGCTTGGCAGTTAGGGTGGACTGTTCCCATGAGGCACAAGATCAAGGCTGATTTGCATATGGCCATGTCTGAACTGGGGTGGTGTGGAGTGCAAAAAACAATGGATTTTGGCCCAGATCTCTGTACTGGGGTGAATGTATGACATTGTTCTGCATTCTGTCCATCAACTGTTGTTTTTGCATTCTCCAAGTGTAAAACACACTTTGTGATTTCATTAACTGGTTTAAGAATTATGGAGTATGGTTTTTGGAACAAGTCCGATATAACTGAAAGCTTATCAGTGCTAATGATTGCACTGTTGCATGACACAGTTGAGGTTTTATAGAAATAATAAACCTGTTACTGATAGCAGCAACAGCCTGGCCAAGAGTTTTTCTACATTTGAAAGAGACATGCTTAAAAATACAGGTTTCTGTAGGGTTCTAAAGAACACTGTGAAGTGGTCCCAATTGCTCACAGTCTACAAAATATATGGACGGACTATTACAATGAAGAAAAGGGAAAACTCTTTCCTAAATGGACAGAATATGAAATATATATGGTTAGAGATGGGGTAAAAGTAGCCCTTGAATGGGAGTTGCGCCCTGGACAAGTTGTTCTTACTACAGTGTGATTTACAGTTTGCTGGGCATAACTGGAGAATGTAATCCAACACACTTTTTTTTGTTTTCAAATTTCTTGGTCTGATCAGAACTGTAATCACAAGAAATGTAGCTGTATTCTTATTGCTTATGCCAAAAAATAAGTTGTTGGCGACGTGTTGATAAGCAATGTGCTGCATTGGTAATTGCTAATTTCGTAATAAACTGATACATAAATGTTTTGCTTTTGGATTAGTTCTTAAAACGTAAAAATAAGAAAAAACACATTTAAAAATTCATTTGATTACCGTTTCACAGTACATATATTGTTTCATTTATTATTGAAGTAGTTTTCTTTCAAATTGCTTGATAATTCAGGAAAGGTACAGCAGACTCAAGGAGACCGAATTTCAGCTACTTCAAATTAAACATGCGAGCATGGAATTTTAGCACACCACTCTTGATTGCACTGAGGAAAAACAGTGCTATGCAGTGCATAAGATTATATGTATTATACATGTGTGTAGAAATAACATATACATATTTAATTTTCAATTGAACTGTGCTCTGCCACATGAACTGTGGGATTATAGAGCATACTTCCTTACCTCAATCTGTTTTAGCTGACCCTACCAACCTATAGTATGCCCACGTCATCTTACCTCAGTCTCACTTCAATGCCTATAGACAGTGAGAGTGATGCACTTTTAGTTACCTCAGCCTGGGCCACAATCTGATGCTTCGGGAAGTAGGGATGGAGTAAACACGCTCATGCTTTGGGTAAACTTAAGAGAAGAAAAACGTTGTGCTAATGACTAAACTCAAACAAACAAACCAATTAATTTATAAAATACAGAAGTGCATTCCAATTTGAAATGGGAATGCACTTCTGTATTTTATGTATTAATTGGATTGTTTGTTATCATTCACATAAACTATGTCACATGTATTAGAATTTTGTATGTACTAATTTATAATAACCCCAAAAAATATTTTCTACACAAAAAAAAGATGATACAAGAATCAATAAAATATTAGAATATATCATTAAAATTATAGTGGGAGTTTAGTCATTAGCACAACGTTTTTCTTCTCTTAAGTACAACAGGCACAAAACCCGGTGCAAATTTGCTCTTCTTTACCCAAAGTGTTGTTTCCTTGCTGGGGTTCATCCCATGAGGCAGGGGCCCCTTTCTTCCAAATATAGTAAACACGCTCCTGCTTCATTCTTTGCTACATGCTAATAGATGGCCGGGTTGAATTGGTGTGATACGACCCATCTATTCCCTCCATTCCCACTTCTCAGCTATGACAAGGAGCTCCTCGGTCATGCATGCAACCGGTGCTCCACCTCACCTCGGTCTCCTCTTCGTTGAGCAGAGGCTGCGCGTAGGATTGCAGCTTCCGGACTAGAGGGTCTACCAGCATGAGGAAGGCCATGTAGAGTAGAAGAGCCCCCACTACTGCCAGGTAAAGGATGATGATGAACTGCAAAATCAAGCACACATTACACTTTTCAATATTATTGAATTGTAGGTACATATTGCACACTTGCTTTCCTCCTTTTCAAATGACACATTGTCAGCTAGCATCCATTAGAAGGAGTCTGGTGGGAGCACTCCAGTCCTTACCCTCACTCTATGCATGCGGTGGTGCTGGCCTCCATACTCAGTCTCAGTCATCATACTTGGCATATACAAACAATGGTTCCAGTCAGCAGGGAGGCCAGGCTACCCAGGTGAATGTTTGTGCTCCCCTGATAGAAGGATATTCATTCTGAGCACATCGTCCATCCCTCCTGGTGGGGCCTCATTCTACTGAAATCTTTCACAGTTAACGACTTTCATAGAAGAAACTATTGTTTTCAAAGGGATGAGAAGGGCTGAACACAGAGGTAGTGGGTGTGTATGCCTTCCCTTTTCTTTTAGTTACAACATAAGTGGCAGACATGGACATTTTACTCACCCAAACAGGAAATTTACAGCAACAGCACTGCAAATCTCATTCACAAAAAATGGTTTTGTGGCCACACTCAAAAACAGCACTCTCAAGGGTTACCAGGAATGTGCCTCAGTAATAGGGCTACGGGCCATAACGCGATCGAGGAAAGTGGCCTCTTTTACCGCATTTAGGATTAAACAAAGCCATAAATGGGGTGGAGTAAATCCCTTAAACCCTTGAGAACTAGAGAAACTTGTGCGTTAAGGACAGCTAAGGACCTATACCTTACCGTTAAACGTTCTTCCCCCTTTTACACAGAAAACAGGTGTAGTGTGGACAGCACACTATTTTGCAGGTTTCATGTGGCGTGCATGTCTGGTTCATGGTGGACATACTGTATTTTATGCTTACTACAAGGGACTTTCAGTGAGCCTCCTTCAGACATTTGCTTCTTTTGTTATGGAACTTTCAGCCACTCACTGGCTCACCACATTATCAATGAATTCTTGCGTCTGCCCATGGAAGTATACTACACTTTCTGTTGACTGTATGGGTAGGCCATTCTCTCTCCATTGGAATGCATGATGGATTCTTTTACTTCTGAAATTTGTAGAGTGGCCCTGTAGTAATGTGCGAGGGCTGGCAAAAGGATCTAAAAAATGGATTGAACGGAAAGTAGCCATATTTGTCCACATGCCCTACTCCTCTGCGATCACCCTCCCATCCAGTTCCTATTGCCTCTAGTATGTCTATCTAGATAGGAAAGGAAGATGGGTGCTGTTAAAAAGCCTCCCCATACTACTCCCCATGTACGTTTCACTTCCACCTTAGTGGGGTAGAAGTGACAAAAAGTTATCAAAGTGCACTCACAGGAGACATAATGCTTCAATTACTTACCGGTCATTGCATTACTCCGAGTCCTTCTCTCACTTAGATTTCTCCACATATGAGGCCTTTGTGCCTCTCCCGACCCTTTCCCAAGCATAAAAGCCGTTTCGCCCATACTTGCTTCCGGTTTCGTCAACAAGCCCCTAAAAACACAGTTGGAATTGATACACAGGGCAGGGAGGGAGGAATCTACGTGAGAGAAGGACTCTTGAGTAACATCATTAACAGCAGGTATCAAAGCGTTACCTCCTCGTCCCTCTCGCTTAGGTTCCTCACCATATGAGATGTACCCAAGCCAAAGAAAAGCCAGGACAACTGAGCAGATTGCAGAAACAACACACTTTAATATTAAAAAGCAAACTGCAGTCACCGCATAGCAGACATAACCCTAGACTCATAAAGATCCCCCCTGACACTCAGCAAGGGAAGTCGATAAACCTCAAGTTGACCGAACCTGAACCCACCAAAGTAGAGGGAACACCAAACTGGGAATAGGCCAAAGCAATCAGGGGTCGAAC
Source organism: Lissotriton vulgaris (assembly GCF_964263255.1). Classification (NCBI taxonomy): domain Eukaryota; kingdom Metazoa; phylum Chordata; class Amphibia; order Caudata; family Salamandridae; genus Lissotriton; species Lissotriton vulgaris. Next base: position 1,288,018,653 of record NC_141693.1, on the reverse strand, counting down.
CCATCTGCTCTAAGTTTGAGTGGCAGGTTTCAGGTCTTTCTGATCAGGCCCAAAATTGACAAACAAAAAGGACTCGTGCCTGAATGCCTCCACCCTCTCCAGATAATTCAGAACAGCTCTCCGGACATCCAGGGAATGCACACTAACTTCCACCGGAGACTGAGGTTCTGGACAGAAAAAAGGCAAAATAACCTTCTGTTGGGCATGAATGGAAGAGTTCACCTTACAACTAAAACCAGGGCCTGGGTGCAAAACCATGTGATCCTCAAAGACCATCAGGAATGGAGGCCTACGAGAGAGCACACCCAGTTACCCAAACCTCTTTGCCGAGGTAATTGCCACCAGAAAGAAAACCTTCAATGTGAGAATCCACATATTAATGGAATGGAGAGGCTCGAAGGGAGGATAAAAAAAGGCCCACAAAATCATCAAGGTCTCAGGCCAGACAAACTGTAGATACTCTAAGGTGATACTCTAAGGTTTTCCTCTAAGGGTGAAATCCTTTGAGTAACATAGGCACCAGACCCTGAGGGGTTTTCAAAAGTGCCCGAAGGAGAGCCTGAAACGCCCTAATAGCCACCATTGCAACTTCAAGGTTGAAGGAAGAAGTCCCAAGGAAGCCGAAGGAGGCAACAACTGCTAAGTTCCACACCATTTCTAAAGGACACCCAATGATAAGCATAGGCAGCCCTAGTGGATGGTCTTCAAGAGGCCTGAGTGGATGTGCAGACAGCGACAGAGCAACCCTGAGTAAATCAAACCTGCGAACAAGGGACTCGTCCTGGAGAATAGGGAAAACCAGAGGAGAGGGAGCTGTGGTGACTGCCACTCTGGGCTCCTCTTCATCATCACTAGAAATGGAAATCAGGAGAAGCGGGTCCATGCTGGAGCCATCAGAATTACCTGAGCTCCCTCCAGCTGCACCTTCATCAGAAACGTCTGGATTAAAGGGAAATGAAGGAAAGCAAACAGAAGACCTGCCGGACCAGGACAGGACTGAGCGTCTATCCCCCAAGCTGTAGCCTCTCTCATCCTGGTGCAAAAAGGGGTAGAAAAGTATTGAGGGAAGACAAAAAAAGACACCACCTGACGCCCCATCTCTGAAAGATCTGACTGAACAACAGGGGAGAGAAACAAATGTCGTGGGAGGAGGGAATGCCCTGGCTTAGCAGGTCCGGTCGAGAGTTCAGGAGACCCTGAATATAAACCTTCGTCAGAGAAAGGAGACCAGTCTAGCACCAAGAGATGATCTGATTGGAAATGACCGACAGGTGCAACGCCCTCACCCCCCCACTGGCGGATGAGATAAGACTTTGCTGTGGTATTTTCGGTCTGGATCAAGACAACCTGGGGCAGAATCTAAGGAGAAAAGGCCCAAAGAACCAAAAGGATGGCTTTGAGCTCCCGCCTGTTGGCAGACCGCACTCTTTGAGCAGAAGTCCAAAGACCCTGGACCTGATGGGAAGACATCCAGGTACCTTACCTCTTCTTGCTCTAATCCGTAGTGATCACCAACGGAGGGGGAGAACACAAAGGAACTACCTTCTAGAGTTGTAAGGGGTCCACACCAAGCCGATTCCTGTCTCATGGTCTCTGACACCAGGGGAGGGAGAGACATATCCTGTGAGGCAGAATCCCACTGGTGAAAGAGGAAGCAAATCCACTTGTTCAAATGGAACCGAGTCCATGGAACTAAAAACACAGTGGCTGCCAAGTCTCCTTCAATCCGAAACTCTAGAAGGGGAAGACATCGGGAGATTCAGAACACGAGACTGAATCTTCTGCACCCTGCTGTCTGGCAGGGTAACCACCCATAGGTCTGTGTGGAATCTGGACTCTTTAAAGACCTGATCCTGCTACGGGAACAACTAAGACTTCTTCGTGTTTATGAGGAATCCGTGAGATGTCAATGTGTGGACCACCAGGTGAACATGTACCATCACTTGAGGGGCAGACTTGGCAAACACAAGCCAATTGTCATGATAGAGCAGAAGACTTGTACCCTGCTGATGAAGAAGTGCCCTCAACGGAGCCAGAACCTTCATCCAAACCTGTGGGGCGGATTTCAAACTGAATGGGAGAACAAGGACATGGAATTGGGAGCCCACCCACCTTGATTCAGAGAAACTGCTTATGGCCTAGCCAGAAAGGCACGTGCAAGTATGCATCCCGCAAATCAATGGTTACCAAAATGTCTTCTACAGAGGCTAGCAGAATCATTCTTTCCAACGTAACCATGCGAAAGTTAACAATCCTGATCCATCAATTAAGCCTCATGAGATCGAGCACAGGCGGATAGCCTCCTGCCACCTTCTGGACCAGGAGGGACAGGAACAATTGCATTTTTGAGTAGTACGGCCAAACCTCCGTCCCATAAAGCCTCTCTCTTTACAGGATCCTTGGAAACAGGAGTAGGGATATACCCTGAGTTGGGTGGCAGAGAGAACAATGTCCAGAACCCAGCCATCCATGACAGAGGTTTCCCAAATGTGGACAAAATCCATGAGCTTCTTTCTCACCTTGTCCAAAGCCGAAAGGAGGGAGTAGTCAGGAACGCTAATTGGATGGCCTTGCCTGGCAAGTACCAGCCACGTATGTCTGGGAGTTCACAAGACAGGTCCAGCAAAGGCATGCAGAATAATATTTAGAGTCCTTCTTGGGATAGTGCCTGGTCTCCCGAGTCCGGGATCTGAAAGCAAACCTGGCAACAAGAAGGCCTCATGGTTCAACGATGATCTTAAGAAATCCAAGAAACTCTGCCGCTCCCTTGAAAAGGCCTGGAAAAAAGACCCAACCACCAGCACCAAGGACGCATTCAAAAGCGCCACCTGCACTCACCACCAACTGATCCGAAAAGCCAAGAAAACAGCATTCAAGGATCGACTTGACAACAACGCCCACAACAGCAAGGAACTTTTCAACATCGTCAAGGAATTTTCCAACCCCTCGGGCAACTCCAACGACATCACCCCCTCTCAAACCCTCTGCGACTCCCTAGCCTCTTTCTTCCACATCAAGATTGCAGACATCCACAACAGCTTTGACAACCAACCCGGAAACCAACCCACCCTACCATCTGCTGACCATCTTCCCCCCGTAAACACCCTTAACGCCTGGAACCCAATCTCCACTGAGGAAACCATCCGCCTGATGAATTCCATCCACTCTGGATCCCCCACAGACCCTTGCCCTCACCACATCTTCAACAAAGCAGACTCCGTCATAGCACCGCACCTCCGAGACGTCATCAACTGCTCCTTCAACTCCGCTACCTTCCCAGAAGTCTGGAAACACGCTGAACTCACCGCCCTTCTGAAAAAACCCACAGCGGACCCCACCGAACTCAAAAACTACCGCCCCATCTCGCTCCTTCCATTCCCGGCCAAGGTCATCGAAAAAGCCGTCAACAACCAGCTCGCCGCCTTCCTCGAAGCCAACAAATCCCTCGACCCCTCACAATCTGGCTTCCGAGCAAAACACAGCACTGAGACCGCCCTCATCGCAGCAACAGACGACATTCGAACTCTACTGGACAATGGAGACACAGTCGCCCTCATCCTCCTCGACCTCTCTGCAGCATTCGACACAGTCTGCCACAGCACCCTTCTACAACGCCTCAATAACATCGGAATCCAAGGAAAAGCACTTGAATGGATCACCTCGTTCCTCACCGGAAGAACCCAGAGAGTCCGCCTTCCTCCATTCAAGTCCGAGGCCTCTGAAGTCATCTGCGGCGTACCTCAAGGATCCTCACTCAGTCCCACCCTCTTCAACGTATACATGAGCCCCCTCGCGGCCATCGCCCGCCAACACAACCTCAACATCATCTCTTACGCGGATGACACTCAACTGATCCTTTCTATCATCAAGGACCCCAGCACCGCCAAAACTAACCTACACGAAGGAATGAAAGAAGTCGCCGAATGGATGAAACAAAGCCGTCTGAAACTGAACTCAGACAAAACAGAAGTCCTCATCTTAGGTACATCCCCCTCTGCTTGGGACGACTCCTGGTGGCCGGAAGCCCTCGGAAAAGCACCCATCCCGACAGACCACGCACGGAACCTTGGCGTCATCCTGGATTCTTCACTCTCAATGAACAGACAAGTCAGCGCCGTATCCTCTTCCTGCTTCAACATTCTTCGCATGCTCAGAAAAACATTTCGCTGGATCCCCTCCGAAACAAGGAAAACAGTCACCCACGCTCTGGTCACGAGCCGACTGGACTACGGAAACACCCTCTACGCAGGTACCACCGCGAAACTCCAGAAGAAACTCCAACGAATCCAAAACGCCTCAGCCAGGCTCATATTAGACATCCCACGCAACGAACACATCTCTGGTCACCTTAAAGACCTCCACTGGCTACCCATCAATAAGAGGATCACTTTCCGACTGCTTACCCACGCACACAAATCACTCTACGACATCGGACCAGACTGCCTCAACTCACGACTGTCCTTCTACACCCCCCCCCGCCAACTACGTTCTTCCAGCCAAGCCTTCGCCACTGTACCTCGCATCAACAAGACCACCATGGGAGGCAGATCCTTTTCATATCTGGCTGCTAAAACATGGAACTCACTCCCCGCTTACCTTCGCCTCACCCAAAACCACCTAGCGTTCAGAAAGCAGCTTAAAACGTGGATATTTGACAAATAATCCTCCTCCCCTTCCTAAGCGCCTTGAAACCCTCTGGGTATGTAGTGCGCTATACAAATTTTATGACTTGACTTGACTTACCAGATGATGACTCACAGTACCCTGAATGTTTCTTATTCTTGAACGATTTCCTCATCATGTGGATCAACCGATCCCCAAAGGGTTTAGGACCATCAAATGGAAGCTTCAGAAAGGAAGCTTTTTCTGGTAAATCCACCTTCCGATCCCGTAGCCACAGATTCATCCGGGCCATCACCACGGAGCGGAAGGCTACAGATGCATCCTTGATAAGATCTAAGAAGTCATCGGTCAGCAGTTTAGATTGTTGCTTCATCCGAACCAAAAAGTCAGACAGATCAGCCTCCTCTTGCATCGCTTCAGCTAGAGAGACAAAATTCTTGACAAAAGACTAAGAGAGTGCCGCATAGAATGCAGCCATCAACACCAGATTTGTAGCACCAAACACAGCTTTAAGCCTGAGTCCACTTTTTTATCTATAGGATCCGCTGGTGAATAGTCTTCAGGGTTCAATCATTGAAGCCAAGACTAAATACATGTTAATGTATAGAGGGAGTACAGAATCCACCTCCTACAAAACATAGGATTTTTGGAGGAATCTAGGAATCTGAAACAGATATAGCTCTTCCTAACCCCAAAAGATAGCGCCGGTAATCTTAAGGTGGAGCAGAAGAGGCTCGGCAGCAGGCTTGGCATATTATGGAAATAGCCCCCTGGCCTCATCAACAGCAGGCAGTGAATCAAAACCCATATTGTCCCTGATATGCAGCAAAACAGCGCCATATTCATCTCAGGAAATAAACTTACTCCCAGTCTATCAGGTAATGAGTCACTTTCAGTATCAGTGTCCACATCTTTATGCACAGATGCCTGTGTCTTAGGATTGGAGGCTTGAAAGCCAAGGCTCTCGCCACCGCTTCATCAATCATGGCCTGAACCTGCTAGCCTATGGGCCGCTCAGAATCATCAGGAGAATGGCCCCCATGTCTCAAAAGCAGCTCTCCATCCTACCCTCAGAAGAATAAGAGGGAGAATGCTGTTGATGATCACTCCTTTGTCCCTCCATGTTACAATGAAAAAAAAGGGGGAAACTCGTTCTTAAATACCCCCTGGAACACTCAACAGCCCAACGGAAAAGCCACAGACCAAGCCCTTCAATAGAACTAGAATAGAGAAAAACAAATCACGCAAAACTGTAGCCCCGCTACAGACTTATCACCTGCAGGACTGCTCAGCAGAGAAGCGCACCCTGCTCCTGGCTGCACCGTAGAAACGTCCCCAGGAGAGGCACAGCACTCTTCATTCATGAACTCAAGAGCGGCCCGACAACACCGAACAGTGCACTCCCCCGAAATGCTCAGCGCTCCCGTGCGCAGGTGCGGCACACACCTTCGGCGGCCGAGAACACAAACCCCGGGTCCCACACCGTTTGTGCGGGCGTCGCAATCCCGTCCAGGTGACCGCTGGTCCTGAAGACCCCAGACCCCGCGCGCGCCCACCTAGTCTCTCTCTGGCGGGTACAGGACCCGGGCCGGACAGCAGCAAGCCCACCACACTCAACCAAAGGCAAATGGAGATGACAGAGAGAAACCGGTGCTACCTCTTCGAGGGTGGGCCGTGTTTGGAAGTATTTTATTGTTTTAAAAGAACCTGCTGTTACATTGCTGGCCTCCAGCAATTTTCATACAACAATAAAAATGACAAGATAACTCTGGTGATTAATGTTCTTCCTGGAGAGAGAAGGAGGTTTGTCTAGTGTAAGTTTTACCTCATTTTATTGTAGCACTGGGGGATAATATGCCTGCTGCAAAGAATCTGTACCATGCAGATCACAAAGTGCATACCTTCTGTTCCTAGCAGTGTAGATGGTAAAATCCTAACATGGAACAGTGAGCTATAAAGTGTCATCAAAGAGCTGCATGCAAACTGCTAGGTATAGATAAAAGCATTATGATTTTTTCCTCCGTCTTTCATTATTCAAATGTTTCAAAAAGGGTTAATTTTGGTAAAAAAATCCTTATTATTAAATGTAACCCCCAACCATGGGTTTATGTTTTAAAATCTGAGTTTGTGCTTCTCCAGACCAAGCACTCGTAAACGTTACGGTCTACCTGTATGGATGACATTGGACTAGGGTGACCAACCGTCCGTAAATTTCACGGGCAGTCCGTAAATTGGATCTCAGATCTGTTGTCCATGAGGATCCCTTTTACGGATGCCTTTTGTCGGTAATTTTGGGCCTTTCAGGGAACAGAGCTGTTCCCCTGCAAAAGGCCTCAGCTCCCTGATGGGGCCGCCTCACACTCCTCTGAGCACAAGAGCAGGCCCACCCCGCCCATTGTCATTCTGTGTGGGGCTGATTGTCTAGGCGGGCACAGCTTGTGGTGGCCTCCTCCAGCCTCCGTCCAGGGCAGGGCATTCTGTCACATGGAAGTGCAAAAATGCCCAGGCTGCTGCTAGGTGAGAATCCAGTTAACCAAAGGAAGGCGGTGACAGAAGTTCAAAGGAAAGGATTAAAGTTAAAGTATAGCAGCCATGGTTGCTGCTTATTTTATGCAACTAACAACCATTGACAAAGCCAATAGGTCTGGCTTGTGTAGGTGTAACGTTACTTGCTCTAAGTGTAACATTACTTGTTCTATTATATAGTAGTATAGTAGATCTTTGGCCGGCGCGCTCCTGACTGCTGGGGCAATTTTTTAACTGTGCTTAATTGGAATTTTACTCGCGCTGTTGGTTATCGCGCTACAGAGCGTCTAGGGCTCTTTTTATTTCGCGCTGCTTGTAGGTGTCGGATCATTAGGCTGGGGAATCAGATTAGGCTTACCTGCAATTTAATTTTGGTTTTCACCCGCATTTGGCGGGATACAGATAGTGTAGCGGGTCCGACCGCCATCTTGGGTGGGGGCCAAGGCTGGGAGCACTTCAGGCGCCATCTTGGTGAGGGCAAGGGACGCAGGAGGCAGACTTCCGCTCGGCCGAATACCAGATAAGGATGGAGATTCAAACGCGCAGCGGTTACGCGCAGCGGGCGCGTCGTAGGCGCGCCGGAGGTGCGCCAGAAGTAAGCCCGTTTGCGCCCGTTCGCGCAACGGGCGTGCATAGGGCCGCCTCCTCTGGTTCATCGCACTCTCCCCGCCTAGTCTATTCTCGGGCTGCCTTATTGGAACTAAGACCGTCCCAGGCGCCCCTGACATGGAGGACTACTACTCCAGGCCCCTCTCAATCTCTGTCTTGCGGACTTCTTAATGTTCGGTCGCTCTGCAAGCACCATACAGAGATTGCCTTCCTGATTGAATCCTCAGGGTTGGATTTGTTGTTTTTAACAGAAACCTGGACTCGGGAGGTTTGCCTAGTTGAACTGGGACTGGCCTGCCCCCCAGGCTTTAAAATCATTCACACCCCTCGACTGAAGAACAGAGGTGGTGGAATTGGTATTATCTATAGAGAGTCGTTGGGTCTTCTCCAGCTTAAAATCAGTGAGGTTTCGGGCTTCGAACTGATGGGTTTCTCCATCAAAGACCTGGAGAGAACACTCCTCGCAGGGGTGTTATGTTATCGCCCACCGGGCTCTGTTCCCTCTCTATCAGACTTCCTTGATCTGATATACGACCTATCGAATACTCACTCTAAGTTGTTGGTCCTGGGGGACTTCAACTTATGGCAGGGCGGCCCACTGGATGGAGCGTTCACGACACTTTGCCAAGCTTTTGGTGATATTCAGCTGCAGCAATTGGTCGGCGCTGCTACCCATAGGGGAGGTCACGTCCTGGACCTGATTTTCGCGGACGCTCAATCAGTAGTGGTCAATGATATCCTACGCCAATGCTGGACTGATCACGCACTGGTGGCGTTCTCCCTTTGCATAGGGGTTTGTCCCTCTGAAGCTGCCGGGGTAGGATTATCGAAACTAGGTAGACCTTGGTCCCGACTTTTCAGGTCATCTTCACTGCCTTCCTTATTACCAGACAACTTTTGTCTGAGCAACTCGGTGGAGGAAAGCTACCTCTCCTTGTGTCGGTCTATTACTGACTCGCTAGATAAGCTGGTGCCCCTTCGTAGGTCTCGAGGGAGAGTGAATCGTGCTTCCCCCTGATACACGGAAGAGCTACGACAGCTAAAGCTGAGCTGTAAACGCGCCGAGAGAGCCTGGAGGAAGCAGTACTCATCATCGGCTAAGGCATCGTTCAGGCTCACACTGCAGGGCTACAAGGCGCAGATTAAGTTGGCAAAGGCGGCCTTTCTGGAATCCACCTTGAATAAGGCACCTAATAAATCTCAAGCCCTGTTCAAAATTGTCAGGGACCTGTCCCACCCAGTGTGTGTAGCCAATACGGTCGTGGCGTCGCAAGCCCTGTGCGACTCCCTGGCGGTTGCTTTTGAGGAGAAGACTGCAAAGATCTTAGAGGGCTTAAAAAACCCTCTGCCCGCTGCTCTCGGTTTGGGAGCTCCGGTTAGCCCGATCAGTCGACCCCGGCCAGTAGGGCTCTGCCCTGGCTCGGGAGCTCCGAACGAGTCACCCAGTCGACCCCAGCCGATTGCCGCAGCTCTCACTCAGGGTACTCTTGGCTTGGGAGCTCCGGCTGGTCCGCCAAGTCGACCCCAGACGGGTACGTTTGGCCCTAGTCTGGGAGCTCCGGATGGACCACCCAGTCGACCCCAGCCGAGTGACCCAGTTTCTTGTGGGGGAGCTCCGGAGACTTCCTCCAGTCGACCCCAATTAAGACTGTTTCCTCGTCCCTCCTTTGAGGATTTTTGCAGCTTGGCACATACGGTAGCTTCGGGCTCTCCGCTCGACCCCCTACCTCCCAAATTCTGGAAGGCCTTCCACGCAGAACTCTTTCAGCCTCTGCATTCCATCTGCCGTCAGTCTTTGGAGTTGGCATCGGTCCCTGAGTGCTAGAAGTTAGCAGTAGTGTCACCTCTGCTCAAGAAGCCCACACTGGACCCGGCTTGCCTTTCTTACTATAGGCCAATCTCTCTGCTCCCATTTCCAATCAAGATCATGGAAAAATGGGTGACCCGCTCGCTCTCAGGCTTCCTGGAGAACATCGGTTGATTTGATGAGGCACAGTTTGGCTTCCGCCCCGGGCACGGGACGGAGTCTGCCCTGGTAACCGTATTGGACAATCTTCGGTCGCGTGTCGACAGTGGTCGGGCAGCCTTTCTAGTGCTGCTCGACATGTCGGCCGCGTTCGATACGGTCTGCCATCAGACCCTTATCAGGAGACTAGAGGAGTGTGGGGTCACAGAGGGCGCAAGAGACTGGCTGATATCTTATCTGGGTAGCCGGCAACAGCTGGTCTCGCTTCCTCCATTCAGCTCTGAGCCAAGGAAAGTTGGATAGGGGGTCCCACAGGGCTCGGCCATCAGCCCCATACTTTTTAACCTGTATCTTCGCCCCTTAGTCCAGCTTATAAAATCTTTTGGTGTCTCGGCTTTCAATTATGCCGACGACACCCAGCTGGTCTTTTCTCTGGAGGGAAATAACGCGGTCCCGCTGGAGACATTCCTTCGCTGTATGGCAGCCACAGCGGACTGGTTACGGGCCAACTCCCTCCAATTTAACAGCTCAAAGACGGAGGTGCTACATTGTTACATAGACCGGATTCCGCGAGTTCTTCCAGAGAACTTCTGGCCTGCCACCTTTCCTGAGCCAGTAGCGGCGGCGGGGTCAGCTCGCAACTTGGGGGTGATCTTCGGCCCAAATTTACAGCTTGACTTGCACGTTAATAAAACCATCTCGACGTGCATGATGCTGCTACGCATGTTGCATAAAGTTCTGCCCCTTCTCCCCGCCCAGGCCAGGCCAGGCCAGAAGTAGTCCGCAGTACCATTCTAAGTCGTTTAGACTATTGCAATGCGCTACTTCTGGAGGCTCCAAAAAATCTGCTGGGGAAGTTACAACGAGTGCAGAACATGGCCGCCAAGTTGGCTCTTTCTCGTCCCAGGTCCAGCTCTTCCACTCTCGCGCTAAGAGACTTACACTGGCTTCCGGTACATCTGCGAGTGCTGTATAAAGCCGCGTGCCTGGTGTTCAAGGCAGTACACCAACTGGGCCCAGTACCATTGCGGAATATGTTTGCCTGGTACTCTACTTCGCGGCCCCTTCGTTCCTCTTCGGCACAACTGCTGGTGGTCCCGAGGTTTCGGAGAGCTAGGATGGGTGGCCTCTCATTTAGTGTTGCAGCGGCCAAACTTTGGAACTCCCTGCCTATCTCTCTGAGAAGCCACAAGGACTACCTGCCATTTAGGAAAGCGTTGAAAACGCATCTTTTCCTGAAAACTGTCTGAGCAGTGAGAAGTGTAATCGTCCAGAAGTTCAAAGCGCCAGGATGCCCTCTGGGTGACAGGTCTGCGCTCTACAAGTATACAAAATAAATAAATAAATAAATAATAAATATATATCTGGATGCAATGACAGAAGCAAAAATAATAACAGTCGGGCGGCACATTATATTAAGCACAGATTTTTAGCTTATGTGTTTTAAGCCACGCATTTTATTACATCGAACACACTTTTGGAGCGACCCCCCCCCCTAGTTTTTTCATCCCACTTCAAGCTCTGGAAACACCACCATCTCACAGTCGCCCCACGTCCAGGCACTGTGCTTCATGCATGACTCATGCCTTCCACTTTTTCAGATTGCCTATGTGCAGGGGCATAGTGAACCCTGCCCCACCCCACCTCTTGCTTTAGGAACTACAGCGAGGGTGGAGTTCTTGATGGGTCTCATTCCTAATGTGAAAAGGTGAGTGAGTAAGTGACGGGATGGGTGGGTGAAGGGATGGGTGGGTGGATGGATGGCTGGATAGATGAGTGAAATGATGGATGGATAGATGAGTGAGAGGGAGGAGGATGGATGAGTGAATGGGTGGATGGATGAGTGAAATGATAGATGGATTGATGAATTGATAAGTGAAAGGGTGAAATGAAAAACTGATAAGTGAAGGGGTGAATGGATGGATGGATGAGTGAAAAGGTGAATGTAAGGCTGGATGAGTAAGTGAAAGGGCGGGTAGATGGACAAAAGGATGGAGAGATGAGTGAAGGAGTGAAAGGGTGGATAGATGAGAGAAAGGATGGATGGATGAGTGAAAGGATGGATGAATGATAGGTTCAATGGATGGATTCATGAGTGGATGAGTAGATGGATGGGTGGGTGGATGGAAGGATGGATGGCTGAGTGAAAGGGGAATTAAAAGAGGAAGGGTAATGGGTAAATGGATGACTGAATGGGTGAAAGGATGAGTGACTAGATGGATGAATGAATACGTGAAAGGATGGCTGGATAGGTAAAGGGCTGGAATGAGTGAATGGATGGATGGGTGGAAGAGTGGATGGATGAGTTTACGGATGGATAGGGTGAAAGGGTGGATGGATAATGGATGAGTAAAAGGGTAGATTGAGTGAAGGATGAGGGAAATTATGGATGGAAGAATACGTGATGGATAGGTTTGTAAATGGTTGAATATGGACATGGATGGGCACACAGATGGAAGGACAGAATGAATGGTGAAAAGCTGAATAATGGATTAAAGTATGATTCCACATTGTAAGCCCCATTATCTTAATCAACATTTCCTATGCAGTGACTTTCACATTTATATGAGTGATTGTCTCTATATAATATGTGTGTGTTGTAACGCACTCCAACTCTCTGCCCCACATACTTGGGATGAGTAGTACTATAGAAGAAATTAAATACACATGAGAGAGGGTCTATGTGAAGTTGAGGGGCGCCATTGGAGGGTGGTAGCAAGGCCAGACTGGCTGGACCGGGCATCAGGCGTTTTCTCTGGGAGCTGGAAAGTTGGGGGCGATTTTGTTACCACAAAAAGACCTGCACATTTGCTTAAAGCTGCGCGCATACTGACAAACCATGAAGTGCACAATTGTCTCAACCTAATATAAACTTATTTTCACTTGTACTTTAGTGGTTGTCTATTTACTTACATATATAATATTGCGCAACCTCCTCTGATGTGTCTGTAAAACTTACCTTTTGTCCTGAATTTTTGGCCTGAATTTTGACCCTTTGTCCTGAATGTTTACACTCACTGTCCCGAATTTGCACCCACGTCAGTCGGTCACCCTACATGCGACTCACCTTGTAGTATTTTGGTTTATTTAACATTTCCTATATACTGATTTGCACACAAGATTGATTGCCTCTGTGTAATGTGTGTGTGTTGTGAAGTGCTCTGACGCCCTACACTGGTATAGGTGGCGCTATGTAACTAAATACATCTGAGAGAGAGTGGTTATGGAGACTTTAGAGGGCATTGTTAAAGGGTGGTAGTGAGTGAGTCCGTGGGGGACACCAACAAACATTCTCGCACAGGACACCACCAGTGCTAAAGCCGGCCCTGCCTTGAGTTGCGAGTATGCTGCAGCTGAGCATGTACCACAATCAATCAATTTGAGTTTATAAAGCGCCTGGTTGCACAGCCTGTGCGTCCCCGCGCTGCGACAAGGTCCCAGCAGAAAAAGAAGGTACAAAGAAATCAAACAATGGAATTATTCGTTGGAAAGAGCCATGTCTTAAGCAGTCTGGAGACCAAAGGAGATCAGTTAGAACTGAAACAGAATTATTCACAAGGACAGCAACTCATTATCTCAACCACCCATAAAAATACCAGTTTTGTTATGCTTAGCGCCTCGGAGGGTGAGGTGCCCCCCTCCCCCCCCCCTGCAAATTATCTCGCAATACCCAATGCACCAAATTTGTTTTTACATGCTGCCAGAATATGGGCTTTTAAGAGCCAAACTGTTATGTGAATCTGATGTATCTGGTTTATGTACTTTAAGTTGTTAATGGGTACATTACATTAATACAGTATTTTCCCTATAGAGTCTCTAATGTAAAGTTTTAATTTTTTTGAGTTGATTAATTTTGTTCTCTTTCTAAACAATATTTAAGAAAGCTTGATTGTAATTTTTATTTAGAAATCAAATCAATAATATTTTGATCCGTTGTCGGGGGCCCCGAAATGGAGTGGGGCCGACAGGCCGGTGACCAATTTGCCTATTTGGGAATTCAGGCACTGCATGTTTCAGTATAGTAGCTGAGTCCATCAAGAAATAACAATATTAAATTCACTCTGTCTAAGAGGCTGTAAATAATGGGCATCCAAAACTCATGGAATCTAGTTCAATATTCTATAGTTATCAGAAAGTGAGGATTGAACTTCTAAAGAAATAGTTAAGGCGTACATGTGGCAGAGAACAAGAGTCCTGAGCGAGCCTGAGAAAAGACGCGATAGTCCAGGCTAGGCAGGAGAGGAAAGAAAGTCATCATAAAAGGAGGTGGATGAGTGGGTCCCCCACCCAGGTGGTCAGAAAATATCCCCTCTGAGGGGAGATGGGCTAGAGGTGACCAGTGTAGACAGCAGAGTGCAGGATACGGCCCGGATTGGTTGATAGAGGGAAGAGGAGGATATGGGCCAAAATTGCAAAAGGGACTCTGGGACAGAAGGGGAGAAATCTAGAGGCAGGCAGGGACGACAGTGCAGGGAGAGAGGAGACTAGCGGGGAATGCTAGCCCAGGGTTTCCCATTTTGAAGGGCAGAGGACAGTACGCCAGTGTATCAGGAAGGGGGTGAGGGGTTTCTGTGTGATCAGCAGAGGGCAAGGAGCCTGCCTCTTAGATGTGGGCATAGTATTTGTCTGAGCCCAATACCTGGCAAGCCCTCACAGGACGACACTAGAAGGCTAAAAACAGTCTTCCTGTACGCAGGTGGGTGAAGGGTGGGGTTGGGAAGAAAAACAGATCCTGCAGGTGAAATGGGGAGGACAGAGTGGGAGGCCGCAGAGAACAAGACGACCACCAACGAGGAGGTATGGTTGAGGGCAACCTATGAAGAGGAGAGCCGTGCTGCTCATGGTTGGCAGCAGGGTGCGATTCAGTGAGGAGGGAAGGATGCTGCACTCACAACATATGTCAACAAATAGAAATGATCAAGAGAATGACATGCCAAACTATACTTAAAATATTTTCAAAGACATTGAAAAATCTTACACAATGTATATTTGTGCCAACGTGAGAAGCCACTTCACTCTGCACTGAACCCTGCATCTACCCTGCATCTACCACTGTCAATGTCAAATTCTTAAAGAACACTCGAGACAAAATCCCACCCTAAGCTTCCTTCACACTGACGGCCCTCCTCTCTGACCCTTGACTCGGGTGTTGTACCGCTGTCCCCATGGGCGTAGGAACTGTGGGGGATGTGGGGGACATATCCCCCCCCCAGATTTTGGAGAGAGGGGGACACGGAGACAAGGGTGGGGGGGACTAGGGGACAAAAGAATTTCCCCTCTCCCTTCTGTTATGCACAGGGCCATTAGCGCGCGAAAGTGCTACCTAATGGCCCTGTACTTGACCTGTGATTCACCTGCCTGCAGTCAAAGAGGCCACCTGCCCTCTGCCCTTTGTTATTCTGCCGTGAGGCGGCAGACCTGGAGCTTGAGTTCGGCCCGGGAACAGGGTTCAATTCCCCGCCTCGGCGGGTCTTGGGCTCAAAAATTCCACGGACTTGTTAATTCTCGCTCCGGTGCCCTCTCGACTCACGGGTTCACACTCTGCGACTCTGGGCAATAGCTTGCTTAATCTCCACAACGGCCCCTCGCGGTGGGATGCCTGGCTTTCACCTTGTGGATACCCTGCCAGGGTATCTCACAGGGGAATACCAGGACGGGTTCCCTAAGCAAGCGCTGAGATGCCCCAGGGTAAGTCGTGCGCTATATAAGTCTCATTCATTTCATTTCATTTCATAAGGCTTGGCCACTCTGGGAAGGGCAGAGAAGGGAAAACTCTCGTCTCTTTTCCGTCATTCCCAGAGAAGGCAAAGGCAGTGTCCGCTTCTCCTGCTCTGCCTCTGGTAGCTTCCCTCCTCCCCCCCTCGCTCTCTCCTTATTCCTCCATCTCTTTCTGTCGCTGTCTCGCTTATCTTTATGTACGGATTTCAAAAGACAGCTGTTACATACTCTCTCTTTTTCTTTATGTTCCCCCGTGAAATGGATCCAAAAATTAGCAGAACACTTTAGCTGGAAATGTCCTAATTTTCTGACAGGGTTCTATTCCAAAGTACAACCTCGGGACGGAGAGAACAAAGTATCAAAATAAGAAAAATTATTAAATAACCAAATAAAGCAATACAGAGTGGTCAGCAGACAGCCCAGATTGTTATTTACACCCATGCACCTTAGCGCTGCTTTACAGAGTTTTCCAGTGAAGCGCTACTTTCTTTTTATCTTCTTTCTTTGAACAACATTGTTTTCCCAGGGTGGGGAAGTGCACCATTCATAAAGGGACTGCAATACCTGGTTGAGGGGTGGACTCGAAAACGTTTAATATGAGCGTTTTCAACTGTTTTAATTATTTTAGCCTACAAAATGTGTGCCACAGCTCTGTGTTGAGGGATTTGGTCTTTTTTAAACCAAACTGCTTATATTTCATAATGATATGAGCAATGGACATTGAAACGGCCCTTCCTAGTCCTGTAGTCATGTCCAAAACTTTTCAGGCAAAATCACTTACTGATTTCTGAATAATGAGTTTAAAACATTTAAGGTAACCTTTTTGTTCCTGCTTACATTTCACATGCTTTGCTCATCCTTGCATTCAATGTTTGCTTTTTACAGGGTGTTGTTACTTTTTTTCAGGCAGCATTTTACTCTTGTCCAATGCATAGTTTGAATTGAGTCTCAGCACAATTGAGTTGTAGCTGAAGGCAGTGCCAGTTTAACCAAGTGGGGCAGTATGGTGTTCAGTGGGGGACAGGATGTGGCACTCTGGTCAGAGCTGCCAAATTTGGAACTGGAGCACCATTTTCAGCCTTCATGACCAGTCCACCAGTCCACACTCCTGACAGAGCGCATTCCGATGCTACACCTTAGAAGGCCCGATAGACCTTAGAAGCCCTGGTGTCTTAGCACCAGCAGGTGGACCCTAACGGTGGCAAGTGTGGGTTAACCTTGAAGGCCTGTCCACCACAATCCATGGAGTTCATCTCCAGTCTTGCGAGCAGGCATACGAAGAAGCACACACTAGAGCGACAGTCACTCTGTCACTGAGGTCACAAGACCCTTGAGGCCAGTCCACCTGGTCATTGGTACCTCCATTGGACTTTTTCAGCACTAGTAGTGCAACTTACCAGGGGTTGGTAATGTTGGATTTGCATGCACATTAAACTCAGGGGGTGAATATAATGGTGGTGGGACTGCCACATCACCGCATCGTTGACAGTCCCACCAGTCCCATTGATGACTGTATTACTGCCCGCCATATTCCAATGGCGGGCGGTTCCCTGGCACTCGGAGAGACCGATCGCCACGCACACTTCTCCCTTCTATAGGGAAGGCAGAAGGCTAGGATCCTTGTGTCTTGCAGAAAAGAGAAAAAAGGGTGTATCTGCTCTTCAGGAAGGATATACAATGCAGAAAGGGCCGGAATAGCCACTCTTGCATTTCCTTTGTGGGCTGCAAGCTAATGATGCTTAATTTAAGTTGGTGTCTGCAGGTGAGGCGAACTGTAAGCCATCAGACTGTAAAACTGAACAAGAATAAGGCATCAAGAGTTGTTGGCAGAAGGAGGAAGGGAAATATGTAAAACAGAGAATAAGGAGAAAGCAAAGATGAGAAAGAACCTGGAAGAGTGAGATAATGTGGAGGGAGAGTAGGTTGGTGGATAAAGGAGGCAGGAGATGAAATCAGATAGACATCCTTGGTTTTCAACAACCCAGCTCCGACACAGATTCACTCACTACCACCCTTTAATAGTGCTGCCCAAGTCTCCATACTTACTCTCTCAGAAGCATTCAATTAGTTACATAGCACCACTCATACCAGTGCAGGGTGTCAACACTTTACATCATTCACACTACACAGAGGCAGTCAATCATATGTGTGTAAATCTGTGTATAGGAAATGTTAAATAAAACTACAGGGTGTAGGGGTCACATGTCATCCATACTTGTAGACAGTATTGCTTGGTCTGGATGTTAGAAAGTGGGTTAATAGTAGGGGCAAATGTATATGTGTCCCCGGCAATAAGGACACTACCTTAATATATAGCTCCATACCAGTCTTTGAAAATTATTCTCATGCTCAACCCTTGCTAGCTTGGCTGTTAGCAGGTATGAAAAGAATTTAAAAACACCAATTCAGTAAATAATTAAGACACAACACAATAAAAATCCAACCCCAATTTATAAAATTTAAAAATATTTTTTTCTTTAAAATGAAAAAAATCCAATGAAGGGAAACGGGAATATGACTTTTAACATTTTTTGCACGATATAGCACATAGAAACGTATATCTCCTTTTGGTACATCTGGTCATGCTGGACCTGCTCAAAGTCAAAGTTTCAGGCCGACCACGATGAAGCCCTGCAGGGGCTACTCCTTGCGGTAGGTCTCGGTCAAAGTTTTTACCTTCTGACTTAGAAACTTTTCTGGAGCTTTTCTTCACGGGGTCCATCGAAGCTCTCAGCCACCCCTGATTAGGTGAGGGTTCGCCAGCTTGTCTTGCAACACTAACTCCCAGTCAAACTTATGGAAGTCCAACCTGCGGAGCTTTCCAGCGGTACGAGCTAGGGATGCAGGATGGCACACAGTTGATGGTGGGTGGCTTGGCTCTCATGGTTGGCCCGGTCACCTTTTCAGAATTAGAAATATTTGCAGAGCTTTTTCTTGCAGGGTCCCTCAATGCTTTTCACTAGGTCGGATTTGGTGAGGGTTCGCCAGCTTGGGTTTCTACCTATGCCCGATCAAACTCTGGAAGTCGGACCCCTGGAGCTTTTCAGCCGGAAGAACCTGGGCGGCAGGCCAAATCATGGTTGATGGTTGTCGGCTTGGCTGGCCAGAGTGAGTCGGTCCACTTATAGAGCTTTTTACCAAAGTTGCTCCAAACTTCTCCAAACCTCTGGAACTTTTTCCTGAAGTTTTCCAAAGGGTCTCAAAGTGTCCAAAACTTACTCCACGGGTCTGGAATCTCCAAGATGGTCCTTGAAATGGACTTCAGTTACCACAATCCACTTGGACAAAACCCTTTCAAATTCACTGGTAGTTCTCCAGGCTAAGGATTCTTGGTGGGCCAGGTTAGCTCTGTTAACCTTCAGCGTGCAGGGAGTCCACCCTTTAGTCCTTTTGAAGCAAGGTAGTCCATAGGACTGTAATTCCAGATTGTGCAACAGGCACAATCTTCAGTCCAGAGCCTGGTTGGTTCAAATCAAACTCCTCAGCAGGGACCCTTCTTCTACCAAGTTTGAAGCAGCAATATCTGAGAGGATTTGTCCCTTTCAGATACTTATTCCAAGTTCTCTGGGTCAAGAAAGAGGACACTTCTGTCCAATGAGGTGCAGGGCAATGCTCCAGGGTATGACCACATCCTCTAAAGTGGGGCATTATTTTCCCAAAGAGAGCATCATTTCTCCAAAATTCATCATGGCTGATTTTCCAGCAGAGGGAGCAGAACTAACTCAACCAGCCTACAGGATGGCTTCATATACCTAGGTCCACTCCCCTTACATCTGGGAATTCCTCCTTAATCCCCCCATCCGGCTGTGGGAGAGGTGTAAATGAAAGTGATTTTTCCAGCTTGTCTCCTTCTCTTGAAGAGCATTGTTTACTACCACTCCCCTGGCTCTGGCGTTCCTATGCCCAGCAACCTCTACTCTCAGACAGGCCACCTAACTCCAGGGGTCATTTATCACCTCTTCAAACAGCCAGTCCAATCCATTTACCTCTAACAAATCAAGGCAGGGCACTAAGGGCTGAATTGTGGCTTGCAGACAAGAAAATCTTATACCTTCTTGTCTGTACATTTTAGAATAAATTCAACAATACCACATTGTTGCATTTATCATTAACATTCTTCTGAGTCCTTTAATCCTAGTTGTATGGCTTTCCTTTCTCAAGTTATTAATTAATAACCTCTTGCAATGTTAACCTATGGGCTGGGGATCTGCAATGGAAAAATTAGCTGGCCAATTTCTCCAAATGCTGGGCCTGCATAAGGATCCTCCTTATACCTACAGGACCCCTACCCCTAGAATACATAGGAAAGACTTTAGGGGTTCTGATTATATCAAAATACTGCAGATCCTCACTTCACAGTGCTCCGAGCACAAAAGCCGATTTTGGGAAGCACTATACTACAATGTAGGCAGTGAAATGTGCAATTTCACTAATCCCAGGGCATATAACACTCATTTTATAAGGGCGCTCCTTGTAGATACCTGACCTCTAACCCATAGGACACCTAGGGGAACCCCTGGGGATACCCAATATGCCCCAACATTGTAGTTTATCAATTTGTAAGTGCCCTAAACCCAAATGTCAAGATTGGGCACAATTTGCATTTTAAAAGCAGTCCTCCAACACAGGTCTGCTTTTAAACTGACCTCAGGCTACATCAGTGCACACATGCAAGAGCAGGATGGGGTTCTGGCCTCTAAACCACTATTCCCTAATATATACTAGGGACTTAAAGGTAGTTTCAATCCCCATGCCCTATTATGTACTAGGGCCATATAGGAGAGGTCATGTCAATCATGGAGGTACCCTAACCCATAGTGCACCCTAGTGTATGTAGGTGTTTTTACTGTATTCATAAGTGTCTCTTTCAACATAGCACTGGCCCTGGGCCTGGTTAGTCAGAGGTCAGTGTCAGTCAGCGTCAGGTACCAGCAGTACCAGTCAGCAAAAAGTTGGGGAGTGCCCAGGGCACAGATGGCTTTGCAACACTAGAGAAGCACAAAGACAGAATTAAAACATAACACCATGGTTGGAGGTTCTCTTTAATAATCAGAATTGATTTCCATCCTAATGAACCCATTTTCAAACTTTAGGATAATGAAAGACTGGGTAAAAATCATAACGTTCTAATCTATACCTTGCAGTTTTCATGCAGCTCTTTGATGACGGTTAATAGCTGTTCAGTGTTAGGATTTTAACTTATAAACTGCAAATAGCAAAATAATCTCTCAGACAAAAGCAGTAACTAACTGACCTATTTACATTAGTAGCGGGCATATTACCCCACTGTGGCTACCTTACCATGAGTCAAAACTTCCAGTACTCAGACCTCTGATCTCTCTCAATAAAGATCATTAATCAGCGAAGTTATCGTCACATTTTTATTGTTGCCTGAAAATTTCTGGAGACCAGGAATGCAGCAGCAGGTACTTTTCAAGCCATAATGCACTTACAACCATGACGCCCTCACTCGAAGTCAGCATCCTTTTTTGCTTGGTGCATGAAGATGCAAGATTCATATACTTTTTTTTTTTTAACATTTGGTCTGATTACTATGTGAATGTAAACAACAATAAAGCATACATGCAAACTGTGACTACATGCCTGCTTTTCTCAATATTTCACTTCAAAACGATGCAAATGTATTTGTTTAACGGGTGGTGATTTGTATAGGGTCAATGGAAAATCCACAAGGTTGTCCCTGTCCCCCCCAGAATTTTAGTGTCTCCTACGCCCCTAGCTGTCCCGGAGTCCCTCTTGCAACTTGGCCCAATTACCTTCTCTCCACCAATCAGGGCCCTGCTCCTGTTTAGTACAAAAGATCAATTTCTCTATCTCATCTTCCGCCTGCACTCCCTCTTTTCACCCTCTCTTTTTGAGCCCATTTACCTTGATGGTGTTGGTGCTTCGCTCCTCGTATTTACACTCACACAGCAGACAATAGGCCTCAACATCAGGCCCTGGTACAGGCTTCGGGTCCACCATGTGAAAGCAGTTACTGTGGAGAATGAGAGGAAACTAACTCAGATGTCAAGAAAAACAGCATTTTCGAGCAAGACCCACTTTAGAATACAGTAGAAGCATAACACAGATACAGTACTGCCATATATAGCTACAACTCGGACTAATGTCAATACAACTTACTTAAACGCACAGCAAAAAGGGGCCAACTTCGTTAAATGTCACCACCCTCTAATTCTTTCCTCCTCCATCCTGTAACCAAAGTCATTAGTCTCATCCTGTCACAGTCTAAAAACG
This sequence comes from Lissotriton vulgaris, assembly GCF_964263255.1. Classification (NCBI taxonomy): domain Eukaryota; kingdom Metazoa; phylum Chordata; class Amphibia; order Caudata; family Salamandridae; genus Lissotriton; species Lissotriton vulgaris. The sequence continues at coordinate 1,287,996,953 of NC_141693.1, read as the reverse complement.
GGCATACAACTTTATATAAAAATAATGCCTCTAATAAGCGGAAACAAAATGAATAAGGTCGGTCGTGGGCATGTATGCATATTTTTGCAAACATATGCAATATAAAAAAATGGCAAACGTATGATAGTAAAAAATAAACAAGTGGCCCAGCAGCTTAAGCGCAGCAGCGTGCACTGCTTTTCGGACAGCCAATTGATAAAATAGGCTGACTCCTTGCCCTATTGTGCATGCTGTGACAGGCGAAAGCATAATCTAAATGACAGCTGAACAGACCAATCGATGAAGAGGGCTGACCAAAAGTCACTGCATGCATTTATATATGCACATATACTTATTATGATTTTTGGGGAAACCTTGAAGTCCGAATACAGATAAGCTGCCTTTAGACAAGACCTAAGAATGTATTCACCTCATGAAATGGAAAAACGAACCATTTCTTTTTTTTCTCCTCTTTGGACACTATACAATGCTGCATGCTTCACTTGTGCAATTATAGGAAACACACTGTTCCAGCATGACACATGGTCGTTGGGTTATATTGCACTGAATAACACTTGCAAAGATGCGTGATTGTACGTAAGGCTGGAAGAAACCACTTTCCATTATAGGTGGGTATTCGGCATCAACATATTTACAATTCCATCATTAGCCCCATGTTCATGCCAGGGGCCAGCACATTCAAGAAGAGGTTACTTTCTTGAGGTCAATGCATTTAGCAGAGGCTATTCAAGGCACTATTGGAGGTCATACGCTGTTACACTGTACATAAAACAAGCGGAAGATCAATCAGTATTTGTTAAGCAGAACTGCTCAGCCGTGAGGGTTTCAGGGTACCGGTGGAGGAGTGAGGGTGGGGGGGTTTGGGGGCTTTAGGTTCTCATGGGCACTATATGTTCAGTCAGAGAGCCGGGTCTTGAGATCCTGCCTGAATTGGGTCAGCAACGGGGATAGCCTGAGGAGGAGAGGCAGGGTGTTCCAGGTTTTGGCGATGAGCTAGGAGAAGAACCTTCCTCCAGTCCTGGTCTTTCAGATCCGAGGGACGATGGCAAGGGCCAGTTGGGCGGAGCGGAGGTGTCTCGTGGGGACATGGAATGAGAGGCTGTGGTTCAGATATGCTGGTCCTGCGTCAAGGAGGGCTTTGTAGGCGTGTGTGAGGAGCTTAAACGTAACTCTTTTGTTGACTGGGAGTCAGTGGAGTTCTCGCAGGTGTTTGGAGATGTGGCTGCAGCAGGGGATGTTGAGAATGAGTCTGACTGCAGCGTTCTGAATGTTCTATAGTTTCCTGAGGAGTTTCTGGGTGACGCTTGTGTAGAGTGCGGTGCCATAATCGAGCCTGCTACTAATGAGTGCATGGGTGACCGTCCTTCTGGCCTTAGATGTGATCCCTCTGAAGGTCTTTCAAAGCAGCCAAAGAGTGTGTAAGCATGATGAGGAGACGGCGTTGATCTGGTGGTTCATTGTGAGTGAGGAGTACAGAATGAAGCAGAGGTTTAGTACATGGTCCATGGGTGGGGGTTGGGGGGGTCCTAGCATGGCGATCTGCCTCTACATTACATAGAAAGTCAACTTTCAAAACATTATTCTAAACAGCTTAAGAAAATCGAATTTGGGGAAAAATTAAGGTAAAACGGTAAAGGTAGTCTATGTACGTGTGAGGAGGTAGTGCTACGAACGTGTGATAAGGTAAGGGGAAAAAAACACAAGGGATTTGGAGAAGAATAGAATATGTGTGGTGCGGGTCCAGAAAGAGGGAATCGAGGAAGAATCAAGCGTATGCGGTGAATGGGTGGCAAAAAAACAGGAAACTGAAAGTTGGATTTGTTCAGCGTGCATAGTTTAAAAGTACGTTGAAAAAAAGGGGGTTTAGTCTGTTGTGAAAAGTAATCAAAGTATTTGATTATCTGGTCCGTGAGTTTGAATTTCTTGCGTTCGAAAGAGTCTGTAGACTCAGTGGGCCCGATTCACAGAACTAACTTAAGACAAAATCCTAAACTTACTACCATTTTGGTATTCACAGAAGGCACTTACTCATTTTGGTATTCACAAAAGGCACTTACTCATTTCGATATTCACAGAAATTAGGAGTCCTAACTTTAGGACTCTTAAATGCCTTCTGTGAATACCAAAAGTCTTAAAATTAGGATTTTTCACAATTTAGTAGTAGTAAAGTTAGGACTCCTAACTTTAGGACTCCTAAATGCCTTCTGTGAATACCGAAAGTCTTAAAATTAGGAATAAGAGCGATTTCCGATGGGCAAGAAGAGGCCAGCCTAATGTAAACGAAGCAACTGCTCAGTGAAGGCTTCACCAAGGATTTATTCGTTGGTGACAGAGGCAGGCGCCCTGATCAGCTCAGAAGTTCCATTTGCAACTCCAAATGGTCTCACATGTTAATTTTCCGTGAGGGAGCTAGTGGTGCTGGTCTCAACAAACACAGTAGTCTCCTGCATCACATATTAGTATTTCGTAAAATGCTAGCTGCTGTTAATATTTTACAATGAGGAGAAAAAGGCGACCTGGGGGCACCTAGGGGTCTTTGAGCCAAAAGAACATAGTTAAATAACACCTTCTCTGGAACTGCAGGTCATTTGGAGGTAGCATGGTCATCAGGGGGAGCTACGATGAAAAAGGAAAACCTACTGTCGCCCGCCTCAGTCTATGGTAATGCAGGATCGCACAAAGTTAGGTAAGGGAAAGAGGAGAGCACACTCGGCAAATCCTGAGTCCTTCGATAGGCGCAGCTTTTCCTCAGCTTTTTTCGTCACAGCCATAGCCTGGTTTTGTCACAACCAACTGGGTGGATATTTCCGTGGCTGCAGAGCAGGCCCAGTTCCGCAAGCTGTCCGCAAAACTCAGTGAGCTGGGCTTCTCTCCTGTCGTTCGAGTTCAGGCAGCTCTTTTTAAATTTTAGGCAGTCCAAAGGTTCATCTTCCAGGCAGTGCACAACAGATGGGCTACAGTTTGGCACAAGCATCAGGAGAGCACCGCCTTCCAAAGCAACGTCCACGGTCTTGGCAGCAGCCAAACGCCCCTTCCCACTGATACTGCAGATCTTCTGAAGGTAAAAGTATGCCAGGATGTCAGTGTCTAAATGTAAAATGCATAACTGCAACCAATCAATATAGGGCACCTCTTCCCTTGAATTGCCCTCATTGTACACGAAGGGGGAAACATAATTGGTCAAAGGGATAACCGTTTCAGGATAAGCAGGCCAGACTTCTTAAGCAAGGTCTCTGGTATATTCTACCAGCTCCCACAGCAAGACAATGGAGGTAACTGTGAAATATATTCAGCAAAGCAAGAACAGAGATACCAAACATAGGTACCAGGCTACATGAAAGATCTGGGGGCAGAGCTGACTAGGTAGCAAAACTGGTTCTTGTTAGACCTTCGTCTGGGTGGCAGAGCTCTGGCCTGACAGGATGAACATATTTATTCCACGATATTCCAAAAAAGATGACAGTGCTCTGCAAGCAGAACCTACATGAGGGGCATCATTTCGACAAAGGCTACTTGGACAGAATCTCCATATTGTTCTGTAATCCGTATATCCTCTAGGAGAATACCATTCATTCAGCACAAGAACAGATATGTATGCAACACACAAAACAACACACTTCACACAAACTGTGAAACACTATGCTCTGGCAGAGGGCAGTGAAAATACCAGGTTTTGGGGGTGGTTAACATTTTCCATGTGGAGGTACACAGACCCTCTCCCATGGACACAGTTAAAAACGTTTATGGCCCTGCATCATGAAATGAGCATAAACCAACAACCATCAGCCTGGTGAAAGCCAGTTGTTCACTACAAATGGGGTACACTCTGGGTTCCCACATTGACCGGCAGATTCTGTACCCGGCTAGTTGAGAAACAAACACATGCACCACTCTCAGAGGACCCTGAGATTTCATAGTTCACTGAAATTAAAAACAGGACAGGCAGTTAATTTTACATTGGGATGACATTTATTAACAGGTAATTTTAGAAGCAACCATTTTTTGCATGGTATGCCCCAAGATTTATACATTCTGTTGCTGAACCGTTTTTTGTCAGCCATCGGACTCTGTGCATTTTATCCCTGCTAAAGTGCTTGTGCCCTCCCTTCCAAACTTGTTAAAATTAACATATACTTGATTGGCACATTTATAGTGCTTGTAGGTTCCTGGTATACGATACCGCCTGTACCCAGGGCCCACAAATTAAACAATACTATTGGGCTGCAAGACAGTTTAAACATTTAAAGTTGTCATTTCGACATGGCAAAATGAACCCTCAACCATGCCTAAATCTTCCTTTTTAATACTTATAAGTCACCTCCAAGGCGGGCCTTAAAAGCCCATAGGACATGGTGTATGATATTTAAATGTAGGACATGTATATTTACTTTTTTACTTGTCCTTGTAGTGAAAATCCTCCAAAGCTATTTTTCGTACTGTGGCAAGGCTGGCTCTCCCAAAGGTTAACACTGGTTGACACTATTACACTAAATAAGTGCTAAATTCAATTTGGGAATAGTTAGAAAATTATTTCAAGGACTCATTTTAATAATAATTTAAAATCTAACATAATGGCCAAGCCAGATTTTATAGTACAATTTTTTTAATGATCCTTTCAGAAGTTGCCACCTTCCTGCCTAAAACCAATAGACTCTCTAGCCAACGTCCAGCTGCCACCTGACCCCTGATGGCTCCCCTGTGTTGAGTTGTAGATTGTCTCTAGCTGGACAAAGGGCTCTGAGTGTGGGGATAGGCTCCCCTTTCTTGACAAAATAGCCTGGGGCTGTGCCTAGTCCCACCCAGACATTCAAAGGATGCCCCTCTGTCACTGGCATATGAAGCTCACACCTTGTTCTGGCTCTCTTTTGCTTCTATAGTCAGCCTAGCTCCAACTCAATGGGAGAAGAGAAACTGACCTGAACTGGTTTAGGCGGTGGACAAAGGATTGCCCTCCATCCCAGGCTGGCGGTGAGCATAAATGAGGACCCAACAAACCTCTCCTCATAACACCCTGGACCTGTAAAGAATCAGAAGAAAGTCTGCTCTGCAATCTGAAGGAAGACTGGGCCTGCTTGCCTTCAACCCAGGACTCCAGCAGTGACTCCAAAGGACAGTTGGTAGACTGGTTTGTGCTACAGGGGCATACGCTTCTATAGGCCTCTCTCCCTGAAGCTGCCCAGTTGACCTGTTCCACTTTGACCTGCCCTAGACCCTACTGCTGTCCTCTGCTGGAGTGAGTCCTACCCTACAAGTAGTTCCCCCAGACACGGACACTTGGCTGGTGTTGGAGTACACTCCTCCGGTCCTCAACCTCCAAGAAGTGGGACCTGGATATGTTTGACCAACTTTCTGCCTGGAGAACCAATGGAGATCAGGGTCGCCATAGAAGCCACTAACTGCAAATCGGCACTCGGCCTTAACATGGCAGGATGCCCCTTCGAAGGAGATTCAACCGATTCCAGAACAGTTTCTATATTTGTGAGCATTGAGGTCGTGACCAGGACATACACCAAGAGCCTTCCAATCAATGGACATTGCCCACTTGGAGCTTGCCCACTATCATCCAACCCTACGTTGGATTCAGCTTGCAGCTTGCCATGCGATTGATTTGTCATTGAGCACTTTTTCTCCATAAAAATTTGTAGGTCAGATGGTAAACTTCTATCAGGACAAACCTGGTTCCTTTATTCAACTGGTGGAGGTATCGGAGGCAATCAGGGAGTGTCTCGATGGGGGCGGCAGGGCGGCCCCGAAACTACTTGACCTCTCTGCCGCCTTCGATACGGTCCCCCACCAGCGGCTCTTGGCTAGTCTCTGTGCAATTGGGATTTCGGGCTCGGTCTGGGACTGGGTTAAATCCTTTTTGGACTCCCGCACGCAGCAGGTCTGCATGGGCTCCTGTGCCTCATCGGTTAGAAGCCTGTCCACTGGGGTTCCGCAAAGCTCAACGCTGAGTCCTCTGCTGTTTAATGTCTACCTAACAACTTTGATTTATCTAGCTGAGGAACTCGGCGCAAAAGTAATGGCATATGCTGATGACACACAGCTGCTTTTTACCTGGGGGAGCTCGGATTTGAACACACTCGTGGCACAAACCTGCCTCACCGCTGTTTTTCATTGGATGGCTCAAGCCTCCCTCAAATGTAATGAGGATAAGTCGGAGGTCCTCTTATTCGGCCAGTTCCCCGCAGATTTCAGACACAGCCTGTGGCCGCCTAACCACCCTAGGCCTCAGTCCGAGGGCGGGCCTGCTAAAAATCTGGGGGTCTGGTTTAATGAGGACCTCCGTTTTAGCGATCAGGTAAAGAAACTGTCGGGAACTTATTTTGGTACTCCCAAAACACGCAGTAAAATGTTCCCCTTTCTCCCGCATATAGGTAAAGAGACAATTGCCTGCGCTCTGATCTTGTCCAGGCTGGACTACGCCAACACTTTGTATACTGTCTGCCCGGATATCTGTTGCATAGGCTCCATATTATTCAGAACGTGGCAGCCAGGCTTCTTTTCAATGCCTATCGTGCGTCAATTCCTACGGGAACTGCACTGGCTGCCGGTGGCTCAGCGGGTGCAATTCAAAGCTATCACTCTGGCTCACTGCGCCCTTCATGGGCTGGGTCCCTCATACCTGAGGAAACGTTTCTCTTTTTATGTGCCAAACCGCTTCTTGCGCTCGGCTTCCCACTGCCGGATGATTGATCCTCCCTTTCGCAGAGTGCGCTTGGGGGGCCAGTCGCTGGCTGTCAAAGCTGCGGAAGCTTGGAATGCGCTCCCTTCTGTCCTTCAATTTATTCATGCTTTTCAACCCTTTAAAAAGCACCTAAAAACACACCTGTTCAGCAAGTTAAACTAACATGATTTTCACCCTACCCCAGCTCTCCATCGCGCCAGGAGACTCCAGAGTAACAGTGCGCGCTACAAATTCAGTATAACATAACATAACTGTTGATCCATTGCAGTCAGCCTTAATTTAAGGCTTTGAGTGGGTGCTTTGTGCTTTATGACAATATTTAGATTCAAAAATTCATATCTTCTGTTCTACTTATTGGATTTTTGTTGTTTTGCTGTCATTTTATTTAGTCAAATACTCCCTAAATTGATTTGGGATTTCTTTTGTTGTGGTTTCACCTAATTACTATTGGAGTGTGGTAGAAGTATTTTACATGGTGCCCCTTAAGTGAAGTCTGACTGCTCTGTGCCACAGCTTTCAAGGGGTTGAGCACATGTTTATTCTATTTCATACTCTTGTGCTTACACAATGAAGAAAGTGATCTGTAACAAAAGGTGTGTATATGGAAATGACAGAATACGTACCTATCCACAAATTATCCTATCAGTATGTTCTAGACATATAAACCAGATAAAAAAAGCCCAACTAGTTGATGATATTTTCACCCAACCATTACTTGATGGTCACCAGGATAGAGGAAGTTTGTCAAGCACAGGAAGCATATGTACTCCAGCTTGCGTACAGGGACGTTTTAGGTTATTGTTTATATACACAGGTTGCAAAATATATATTATCTTAGCATTTCAGCATGCACAGGCATGGGCAAAGTGGGCTCTAGCCCAGCACCCCAAACTTTCAAGGGGCCCCTGATTGAGCCAGCTCAGTTCTGCAGAGAAGGTTTCCCTGGTGACCTTGAATAATTCATAAACAGATTGTTGTAAATATTATTTTCCTTTAATTTATTTTTAATGTGGGTGAAGTGTAAGAGTCTATTACAGACATTCTGCAGAGAAATAATGTGTTTATGTTTCATGCAACATCCATAAAAAAGTTTCTTTTAAATCGAAACAGGACCTCACATATGAGAAATGGGAGGGGTGTTACTGAGATGAATTGTAGTAGCGTTAGTTAGATTCTGCTGTGTTACAACATTGAAAACACACGTCATTGCGCCCGAACATTAGATGTAAACACATTTAAAATTTGAACGAGAGTGCCTGTGCACTCTGAGTGACCTGGCCAGAGGGCATGAAAGAGCTGAAATCGGATACTAATTTCAAATCTGTCCCGAACAGGGGCCCCAAAATGCGTTTGGCCCAGGGCCCCCAAAATCCTTAAGATGTCCCTGGCCTTATCCGGCATTACCAACCACCCCAAAACACATAGGCTTCTGAAGCAGCAGACCTCGAGACATTGGAGGCTGCTTCAGAAGCCTATTTCATTTTGAGAAAAGAAGTGGTATAATTTTGATGAAAGAACCAGACCCGCCATATCCCATTTTGCGTAGACCAGGTTCACTAGCTTTGTAGAATACGGGTCAGTTATTTAAAATCAAAGTTCTTTAAAGTTCACCAATCAGTGGGGTAGTGTGGACTCTCTTACCTCGGCGTTTGCGCAATTAGGTGAGGTATAGTTAAAAAAAAAGATTTAACACAAAAACTTGTGTAAGTTGACTAGGGATCGCGCGTCAGAATTTATAGACGCATGCGAGAGTGTCACTCAACAGAACGCCACACAGGAAAACGAGCCAGGTAAGCACACATCAGTAAAGCTCTGCTGCCCTCCAGTGGTACATTAACTATAAACAACGAAAAAGCTTTTCGAGACGTTCACACTGATGAACTGTTGCGAAAACAGGGTAAGTATGGTGGAGAAATGAATATCAATGTCCATTCGTTGTTGGTAACTTCAAGTATATTTATTGAAGGTTGAAGTTACAGGTAAGAAAGTACATAGAAAGCGAGCCCCACCAGGATCAGCCTGTATGCTGCTCAGCCCATAGACCAACTGACTCAAACCATTCCAACATTCCATCACACACACATCCTGGCTGAGCAGCACACTACATATGGATAGTTGTATTTATTTCCTCGTGCACCTGTAGCGTCTAGAAGGACGACAATTTAACTGCCAGCATAGGAGTCTTGCTTGTACGCTAGTGGGTGTTTTAGTGCCCTTTATTTTGAGTAGCCTTTATTGCACCATGGTTTCTTTTCTGATTAGGAGTAGCGCGTCTCACAGTATCGGGGGTGTTGCATTTTATAAAATATCTACTTATTCATGAGACAGGCAGCTTGGGAAATACACCCTGTATGAAAACGAACTTGTCCCTTTTGGTAACATGCACTCTGTTGACAAATCATGGCAGCGTTCTTATTTGATCACTGCTCGAATAACAGCTTCTCCGATTTGCCAGTTCTTCAAATATGGTTGCATTCTCGGAAGTCTCCTATTTTGCTACATTTCTGCAGATCTATATACAAGGGTTGGACATAAATAGAAAGCAGTACTCCCAAGGTTGCAATATCATGTAAGTCTTTGTACCAGGCGCGGCCGGCACAGGTAAGAGCGGTGCGGCATTGGGTCTGGACAGGGATGTGGGGGGGAGTTGACAGGTTAGGTAAAATTTATTAAATACATAAATAAAACCACTTACCTTGCGCTTGCCTCGGCGATGCAGTGAGCGCAAGGTGTGTTTTTTTTTTTTTTTTATTTAAATGTACCTATCCCTTCGTCTGTTGACTTCCCCCGCCACCCCACCCTACCACTCTTACCTGCACAGGCCACGCATGCTTTGCACGCGTATATACTTATCTCTTTAAGGGTATTCACCAACTCCTCCCCAATCCCTTGAGACACTGGAAAATGCTTAACAGTTCGTCCTCGCAAGGGCATGAGGAAAATATTTTTTTCCAGGGTGGGGAAAAGTGAATTTATAATTGCTCAGTAGATTTTCATATTAACAATATGCATATTTATCTGCTCTTAGGAATATAGAGTTAACAAAAGTTTGTAGAACGGTTTTCAGGCCACCTTCTGTAAACTTGGGAATTTTTTTAAGTCTGTACTAAAACAAGAAATTATAACTGCAGGTTCACTTTTGTTTTTTTTTTTACAATTTGGCCTCTAAATAATGTTCATGTTACAGGTAATGATTTTACATTGATTCTCTTATTATTATCTTTAAACTATTGGCATGGGGGCGTGGCCAAGATGGCGGCAGAGTAGGACGTGTTGTGCAGTCCCTCCGGCGCCGAATTTACACTAGCTTTGTATATACCTCTGCAGTGAGTCCTTTTACTGCCCAGAGGAGGTCTCCGGTGCCCCGGGGCTGCTCCGAGCGCTGTGTTTGCACGGAGGACTGCGCTGCAGCTGAGAAGGGCCGAGATGCGGCCTGCGCGGGACACGAGACCAGGGAGTAGCGTTCCCGGCAGCCGGACCCCACAGCGCTTCCGGTGGGGAGCGCAGAGAGGCAGGGGCGGTCGGAGTCAGAGTCAACGCGGCCTGCACAGACGGGCGTCTAGGAGAGGAACGCAGCTGCGGGAGAGGTCGGGAGGAGCCCTACGGGGACCCGCGTCACTCGGCCGGCCGGATGGACCTGGGGGTAAGAGCACTCCCCAAGTGAGCGGCGACGGTCTGCGGCCTCCGGTCGCACTGCTCTGGATCTGCCGGGC